>NC_054838.1:17442102-18091875 GCF_018345385.1 Vulpes lagopus
GTGACCTTCTAAGCTTTAGAAGCTATACCAAGGGCCTGTCTCACTTGGAGCTGCATGTTCACCCTAGAAAGATGTGCAGAGGGATATTTTAAGCCCTTAGAATTCTAGATCAGTAGAGCCTCTAGTCTGGACTCTGCCATCTTGTGTTCTGGGCCAGTGTCACGAACACTGAAATCCAGAACTGGGCAAAGACTGAGCACTCATAGGAGAAGGAGATTCCTGGGGATGGAATCATGGCATATTGGAGCTGGCAGGGCCCTTCAGGGAGCTCTGAGCCATTCCCATCCCTCAGATGTGAGACACTGAGGTAGGGGAATTGGGAAGGGGACTTGTGGCCATAATCACACAGCTAACCTGCAGGTTGAAGAAAGTCAGGATTTACCCTAGCTCTGTCCCTGGACCCATATCTCTTGTATTCACTCAACCTCCTGGTGTCCTTCTTTGGTGGGTGAGAAATCCTGTTACTTATACTTTCCTTTGTGCACAAGGTGAAAAATTTGCTTCTCCTATCAGAGGAAGTGTACTTCTGGTCAGGTTCATAGCAGATGGGGCGGTAGTCCATCCTTAAAGTCTTTGTGTTTCTCTAAGATCATGTTCTTCCAGAGACAGATAACCACCTTTCCCTCTCTCTGTCTTATTACACCATGGGAGGCCAAAAGGCTGCCTCTCCCTGAAACATTCTTTGCAGATTCCTCTGTACCATTTCCTCACTGTATTAAATATTCTACTTAAAGTACTGGAATTCACACGTTGGCACTCTGCTTGGGGAAAAAAAATTGTTTACTTTTTCACTGATTTTCTAGTCACTGTATACTCTCTGGGAGTGGGAGGGGAGCAGACACTATGCCAAGGTTTCTTTGAGGTAGAGGACATACTTAGTAAGAGACGTAGAATGACAGGTGGCAAGAATTTCCTTATTCTTAGTTGTTGGGCTTGACATTAGGGCACATGAAATTGAATCGCTGACAATTTTTCATTGAAAAGTCAACTATTTAGTTTAAAATAACTAATGATTGACCAGAGTTGCTGCTTTTATGTATCTAAATTGGCGTTAAAATAATAATATTGGGCAGCCCGGGTGGCTCAGTGGTTTAGCACCGCCTTCAGCCCAGGACCTGATCCGGGAGACTCAGGATCGAGTCCCATATCAGGCTCCCTGCATGGAGCCTGCTTCTCCCTCTGCCTGTGTCTCTGCCTCTCTCTTGCTCTCTCTGTGTCTCTCATGAATAAAGTCTCTCATGAATAAATAAATAACATCTTTAAAAATAATAATAATAATAAAATAATTACATTTATTGTTATTATGAAAAGTCAAACATTATAGAAAATGTATGAAACAAAATTAAAGACCCTCTTATCCCTTTATCCACAGGTAATCACTGTTAGCAGGGAGCATATATTCTTTGTAGTGTCATTTAAAACTAAAACTCCAGAGGGATATGATCTTTTACATACTTGTAGTATTTTTGAATACCTATAAAGTTAGTGAGTAAGGATGTCCCTCTTTAGTCTGGATTTCTTGATGCAAGAGTCGAGAAGCAGAAACTTTCTTTCAAAAAGGAAAAGGAGAGAAAATGAAGATTGCAAGGATTCCAAGATGTAGATATTTAAAGATGTAATTCTTTTATGGGTGTTCCTTCGCTTAATGGTTTAAACCTCTTGAGTCCAACCCATGGTATCATGTATGTTGTGATTTTTGTCAGCTTCACTGTTACTGTTTAAGTATAAGGATGGGAACTGGGTTTGCCTAGAGTGACCAGAATTTTATCCTCTATAAAGTTTCTTCTGCCAAAATGTTGGAGAAATGAAAATATGGGCCCTGATAAGTATTTTGAAAATAATATGATTCCAAGGTGGCTTTGAATAAATGAAGTTTTATTCTAAATTATTTTTTTTAATTTTAATTTTTATTTATTTATGATAGAGAGAGAGAGAGAGAGAGGCAGAGACACAGGCAGAGGGAGAGGCAGGCTCCATGCACCGGGAGCCCGACATGGGATTTGATCCCGGTCTCCAGGATCTCGCCCTGGGCCAAAGGCAGGCGCCAAACCGCTGCGCCACCCAGGGATCCCTATTCTAAATTATTTTTGTTTATATCTCAGATTTTGGGGATGGGGGTATTTCAGTGGTCAGTGATCATTATATGGTTCTTTTCTATTTAGAGAACTGAATGAATCAAATTTAACAAGAATGAATCTAAACTTGGCCTTTTAATTAAGGAGCTGTATTTTTGTGGGTTTTTTTCTGTTTTTATAAATTCTTAAAAAGATTATTTATTTATTTATTTATTTGAGAGAGAGAGAGAGAGCACAAGTGGGGGGGGGCAGGAGGAGAGAGAGAAGCAGACTCCCCATTGAGCAGGCAGTCTGATGTGAGAGTCTGTCCCACGACCCTGGGATCACGACCTGAGCCGAAGGCAGATGCTTAACCGACTGGGCCACCCAGGCACCCAGAGCTGTGTTTTCTAAAAGCGCATTTTATTTTGGAGTGATTTTAAATTTCAGGAAAGTTGCCAAACTAATGCAGAATTCACATATGCCCTTCAATTATCTTACCCTGACGTTAACAACTTATATAACCATAGTACAATATCAAAACCAGGAAATTAACCTATTAACATCGGCACAGTACTTCTAACTAAACTATAGATTCAGATTTCACCAATTTTTTCTTTTTCTTTTTTTTTAAAATTTTTATTTATTTATGATAGTCACAGAGAGAGAGAGAGAGGCAGAGACACAGGCAGAGGGAGAAGCAGGCTCCATGCACCGGGAGCCCGACGTGGGATTCGATCCCGGGTCTCCAGGATCGTGCCCTGGGCCAAAGGCAGGCGCTAAACCGCTGCGCCACCCAGGGATCCCCTCACCAGTTTTTTCTTAATGTTCTCCCTTCTCCCCACCACTTCCCAGGCCATTCCAATTCAGAGTCCCACATAACATTTAGTTGTTGTGTCTCCTCTGTCTCCTCCAATCTGTGACGGTTCCTGTCCTTCCTAGTTTTTCATGACTTGGACACTTTGGATGAATACAGCTGAGTTCTTTTGTTTGCCTTATGTTTTTTTCATAATAAGAATTGATACAGTAGGAATTGGCACAATAAGAGAATGTCGTATGTTTTCTCACGATAAAATTAAGACTATGTATTGTAGTAATACAAAAAGTAAAGATTTTGACAAGGCTACCATAGAGGTGCTGTGTGCTTTTTAGCACATTTCATGGTGGGAGAGGCACATGACATTAATATGCCCCATTACTGGTGAAATTAACTTTGATCATCTAGTTGAGATGGTGCATCCTGGATTTCTCCACTGCAAAGTTACTATTTTTCCCTTTTGCAATAAACACACATCTTAGGGCAGATAATTTGTCTATGCTAATATCCTGTTCCTTCTCAAGTCTTTACCCACTGATTTGAGCATCCAACTGTGGATCTTGCCTGTAACAGTTATTACTATGATATAATAACTGATAATTTGATATACATTTTTTAACTGAGATTCTTCTGTAAGGAAGATATTTTGCTTCTCCCCTGTTTATTTATGCATTGATTTATGTATTTATGCCAGAATGAACTCATGGGTATTTAATTATTTGTATAGTAATTTGTTTTGAGCTCAAATTATTCCAGCTTTAGCCATTGGGAGCTCCTTCAGATTATTTCCTGTGGCCTTTTGACATGGTCTCATCCTTTTTTGAGAGGATGAGACCTCATATTGTTTTCTCGTACCATAAGATGTCACAGACACATCTTGTATTTTCCCTTCCTCTGCCCTGGAACCAACCATTTCTACAAGGAGCTCTGGTTCCTTTGATTGGAATATAGTGCATAGAAACCAAAGTCTGGATGCTTGGTGTTCTCATTGTTACTGGGATGTCATTGTTCTTAGGCTTTCTCAGTACACAGACCTAGGAAACATATGTATGTATCCTAACCCACACATATACATTTATCTATATTTAGTCCATATATATATGTATTTGTACATATATTAAAAACAATGACTTTACACTGATGTTTTGGATTCCAAAGCAATGCCACAAGAGTTACTCAGTCTGTCTCTTTGCTTATTCATAACTTCTTTCTCCAACGGTGAGAAAGGTGGCTCTCATTATCTGTGATATAGTTAGTTACCTGTTTGTTCAATCCAAGTATACACATAAATAATTTACAAAGCTACTAATCCATAGTCTTGCAAGTAAAACAGATTTACTAATTAGTATCTGTATATAGCTGTTTTTATTTTCAGCCGTACAACATTTAGTCAAGATGTTTCCAAAGTTACTTGGCTAATACTTTTTCCTACATTTCCCTCAATGTGGTTCTTATTCATTTGTTATACAGCTAAGTTGATTTGTTTCTCTTTGTATCCCATTTTTATTTGTTCCCCCCCACCTCTGTACACTGGTTGACTGTATGTATGTACATATATACATATATATGTATGTACATAAAAATGTATGTCCTTATGTATGTCTGTATGTATTCATGCATATATCACTATGGTTCCAAGAGTCAAAACTATAAAAATGGCATACTCAGAGGGAGTAATACTCCCTCTCCCTATTTCTGTTCCCCTGTTTCACATTCCTCGTTTTTCATCCTTTTCCCATGCACCATGGATCACCAAACTCTCTAATTTCTGGTTTATCCTTCATGCCTCCTAGATTTCTTTTGCAGATTAATGGGTCTTGTCTTTCTTTCTTTCTTTCTTTCTTTCTTTCTTTCTTTCTTTCTTTCTTTCTTTCAGATGAGAGAGAAAGAGAGAGAACAAGCATGAATGGTGGGGCGCAGGGCCGAGGGAGAGGGAAAGAGAGAATCTTAAGCAGGCTCCATGCTTCGTATGGAGCCTGATGTGGGACTTCATCTTCTAACTCTAAAATCATGACCTGAGGGCAGCCCCGGTGGTGCAGCGGTTTGGCGCCACCTGCAGCCCAGGGCATGATCCTGGAGACCCTGGATCGAGTCCCACGTCAGGCTCTCTGCATGGAGCCTGCTTCTCCCTCTGCCTGTGTCTTTGCCTCTCTCTCTCTCTGCATCTCTATGAATAAATAAATAAAATAAAATCTTTAAAAAAATAAAATAAAATCATGACCTGAACTGAAATCAAGAGTCAGATGCTTAACTTACTGAGACACCCTGGTGCCCTGATAAATGTGTATTTTCTTTTTAACTACTTAAGTGAATTCTAACCATAAAATTGACCAATTCAAACTAAGTGTACAAATCAATGATTTTGAGTAAATTAACTGAGTCAGTCGTGCAACTATCACATAATATAGTTTTCAAACATATTCCTTATCTCAGTAAGATCCCCCATTCCCAGCCCCAGCTTTGGACAACCACTAGTCTACTTCCTCTCTCTACAGATTTGCCTTTTCTGGATATTTCATATAAATAGAATCATATAATATGTGGTATTTTGCTTTTGGCTTCCTTCACCTAGCATGTTTTTGAGATTCATCCATGTTGTAGCCTGTACTGGCATTTTATTCCTTTTTACTGTTGACTAGTATTCTATTGTATGGATATGCCATATTTTGTTTATCCATTCACGAATTGATGGATGATATGTGGGTTGTTTCTACTTTTGGGCTATCATATATAATGTTGCTATGAACATTTACCTGCAAGTCTTTGTGTGGATATAATTTTTCATTTCTCTTACATATATACTTAGAAGTATATAGACATTTCTAGATTGCATGTGAAATTTATGTTTAACCTTTTAAGAAACTGCTACACTGTTTCCAAAGTGGTTATGCTATCTTACATTACCATCAGCAAGGTATGAGGGTTCCCATTTCTCCACATCCTCATCAACATTTGTTTTTCTCTTCTCTTTTTTTTTAAATATATGTATTTTAGATTATTCTTATTTTTTTAAAAATTTTTTTATTTATCTATGATAGTCATCAGAGAGAGAGAGAGAGAGGCAGCGACATAGGCAGAGGGAGAAGCAGGCTCCATGCACTGGGAGCCCGACGTGGGATTCGATCCTGGGTCTCCAGGATCGCCTGGCAAGGCAGGGCCAAACCGCTGCGCCACCCAGGGATCCCTCTTCTCTTTTTTATTTTTATTTTTTATTTATTTTTAAAAATTCTCCATCAACTCTTTGTTTTTTCTTTTTTAAGATTTTATTTATTTATTCAGGAGAGACACACAGAGAGAGGCAGAGACACAGGCAGAGGGAGAAGCAGGCCCCATGCAAGGAGCCTGACGCGAGACTCCATCCCGGGTCTCCAGGATCACGCCCCGGGCCAAAGGCAGGTGCTAAACTGTTGAGCCACCCAGAGATCCTTGTTTTTCTCTTTTTTAAAATCAAAACTGTTCTAGTGAGTGTGAAATGGTATCACACTGTGGTTTTAATTTGAATTCCAATAATAATTAACAATACTGACAATTTTTCATATGCTTATTACCCATTTGTATATCATCTTTGGTGAAATGTCTATTCAAATCATTTGCCCATTCTGAAATTGGGTTGTTTGTGTTATTATTGCTGTGATAATTCTTTGTAAGTCCTTTACAAGGTACGTGATTTGCAAATATTAAAGTTTTGAATTTTTTATAAACTCCAACTTATTAATTTAAAAATTTATGACTTGTGTGTTTGGTGTTATAGCTAAGAAATCTTTACCTAATCCAACATCTCAGATTTTTCTCATAAAAGCTTTGTTTTTTCTTAAAAGTTTTATAGTTTTAGCTCTTACATTTAGGTCCCTGATCTATTTTGAGTTGATTTTTGTGTAGGTGTGAGGTCTAAATTCATCTTTTTGCATATGGATATTCAGTTGTCTCAGCACTATTTATTGAAAAGACTATCATTTCTCCCAATAAATTGCCTTAGCATTCTTGTCGATAATTAAGTGAGCATAAATATAATGGTTTATTTCTAGACTCTCTGTCCTGTTCCATTGATGTATGTTTTTCTTTATGCCTGTACCACACTGTCTTGATAACTGTAGCTTTTTGTTAAGTGAAAGTCCTCCAAATCAAAGGAAAGTTCTACTTTTTCAATATTGTTTTGATTCTTCTGAGTCTTTTGCATTTCTGTATACATTTTAGGATAAGCTTGTCAAGTCTACCAAAAAGCATGCTAGAATGGGTATATTTTTCATATTCCCTTATTTTTTTTACATGATAACAAACTACAGATAATCTTGGATTTTGAGTATTTTAATTAATTAATTAATTAATTTTAAAAAAGATTTTATTTATTTATTCATGATAGACAGAGACAGAGAGGCAGAGACACAGGCAGAGGGAGAAGCAGGCTCCATGCAGGGAGCCCGGACATGGGACTCGATCCCCGGACTCCAGGGTCACGCCCTGGGACAAAGGCAGGTGCTAAACCACTGAGCCACCCAGGGATCCCCCTGATTATTTTAATTTAGTAGTATATCCTAGAAATCACCCCAAATCAGTTCATTGATATCTTTCTCATTCTTTTTTTTTTTTTTTTCAACAGCTGCATGGCACTTCATTGAATAGTTCTTCAACTACTTTCCTATATATGGGCACTTAGTCTGTTTCTAGTATTTTGTGATTACAAACAATACTGCAGTGAATAACCTTGTGCAGAATATTTTTCCTATTGTTGGAGCTGTATCTTCAGGGTAGATTCCTAGAAGCAGGATGACTGATTAGAAGTTAAATATGTATATCTCCATCCTAAAGAAATGGCCCCAGTCTGGCTTTTACTTCTCTTTTATTCTTCAGATATTGATGAATGTGAAAATGAACTCAACGGAGGCTGTGTCCATGACTGTTTGAATATTCCAGGCAATTATCGCTGCACTTGTTTTGATGGCTTCATGTTGGCTCATGATGGTCATAATTGTCTTGGTAAGGAAAATGGTTGGAAATGGCAGATCTCCTTCACCTACCCTCTGGCACCCCACCCTTTTGTTTCCTTTGATGAAAACATACTTATTAAAACAAAAAGGGGATCAGAGACTTGTGTTTTCTGGCCCCCTAGAAATCACATTCCCTGATAGAAAACCAGGTAAAGTGTTTTAGTTTTTATGATCATTCATGATATCATTTCTCCATTAGTCTAAGGAGATGGACATCATTGTTGTTACTTATTTCTAGCATTGACTTGTCACCTTCAAGATGTCTGATCTTGTGTTAAAAGACTTATAACAGTTTCTTTAATGGTGTGAGTATCTCTATCCTAGAATTAGGTAAAACTCCTTATTCTGAAAATTCCAAATGTGAGACTATTCTAAATGTATGATTGGATCTCAGCCAGGTAACCTCACCCCCTTTTTTCTTAAGAGAAAAGTTCAAACAGAAAACTTCCATTAACATCCTCCTATTATTCCCCAAAACAGAAACATCTGTTGGAGTTTTAGTCTCTGAATTAGGGGCTGCAAAGGACATTGTTTATGTTGGTTGCTTATGCCAGGAATAAAACAGAATTCAGAAACAGCCAACAATTGGATGAGGCTGAGTATTGAATCATCTTAGAGGATGCAGCACACCTGGCAGACAGGTATCTGTGGTCTGTTTGCATTTTAAGGCTGGTGCTACCAGTTGTACAGGAGGACATCATGGGAGACAGAGGGCATCAGGGTCCCTTAACCCTTTAAGTGGTTAACTTGCTGATGTCTGCTTGGCTGACCAAGGAGTAACTTCAGCCAGACCCTGACACGGGGACAGCTACTGAGATGCCCACTATAGTACGGCGGAGTGGCTGCTTGATTAAATGCTTTGAGATCAGCATAAAGTCACTAGATAAGAATAGATGGAACTTGTTTTTTGAGTGGTGGAGAAGGATACTTTCCCATCTGGGAATCAACCCTTGTATGGCGTTTATCCCACTTCAGTGTCACCTAGAACCCCGTCTTGATAGAGATCCTGTCCCTTCCTGTTTGCACACTGCATGAGAGGTCAGTCTTTGTGTCAGAACACTTGGCTTTCCAAGCCTGCAGCTGTCAGGAAGATTTGATTGAGGGCTGAGGGCTCACTAACCCCTTTGCAGACTGTCTAGGGCAGTCAGGACCATGAAAAGACACTAGAGAGACAATCCTGATAATAGCAGTCAATTGAGATTAATTAAAAACTCAAAAACAAAAACACTCACAAAAAATCCCAATAAAGTTATTTTCAGTGTGTAATTTTTGGGGAAGCATGCAGTGTGTTTTGGGGGCTTTGTTCTGTTTTTACCATTTTCTGGGGGGAAATTTCACATTTCCTTTTGACTTGCCAAGAGTGGCATTTTGGGGAATTTATGTCTACTGGCAGATCCAGTCATCATAGTTGTGCTTAAACTCCAGGCTGTGCCTGGGGAACGTGTGAGCTTCCTAAGAGCAAGAGACTAAACCATCCAGGGTTTAAAGACCTGGGCCAGGTTTGGGTTAGGTGGTTCTAAGTAAAGGCCAGCTCAGAAATCCTGAGGCCCAGAGTCTTTTCTTCCCTTGGCTGTTTACACAGATATTTCAGCATACTATCTCCATTTCCTGTCCTTGGGGTCTCTTTGTGGCCTTGGTAGCAAGCTTGTGCCCAGCAGAAATATACTGAGTATCTGCAGGGATAAAGATCTTTTAAAGGAAGCCATGAGCAAATGAAGTGGTATAGTAAGAAAAGCAGGACCAGCAGACAGTAATTTCTGTGCCATTTAGACTCGAGAGGGCTGAAGCATTTTGTGATAAGGAAGTTCAGAGCCAAAACTTTTCAGGAGCAGCACTTTCCTGCATTCTCTGGGTTGACCATTGACCACTCCTTCGCCTTTTATCACACGTTAGCCACAAATATATTAGCCAGAATTTACACAGTACAAATACCACTTAACTCTGGCACCAGACCCAGAGTCTTCCAAGATCCTGAAGGCCTATGAGCCTGAAAAATGAAATGCAGCTCTTTCACATAGCTCACCTGTCTGAATTCAGTTTCTATTTATTGAGTGTCTAGGAGTACTTCCTAGCTATTCAGTGTTGTGGCAGTGGTTCTCAGCTCTGGCTGTACATTAGAATTATTCAAGAAGTTTAAAATAACACCATTGCCTAGGTCTCATCCAAGAATAATTAGATCAATGTCTCAGGAGGTGGAGTCCAGGCATCTGGGTGCTAACATGCTGTTGGAATTGAGAACCACTGTCTTGTAGTCTGAAGAAACTCTTCAAGTGAATGATAACCTCTTTGTGCATGTGCATGTGAACACACACACTTTTATGTTAATCCAGTCAGAGTACATTACCCAACTCAATGACACATTTCTAATGGCTTTGGAGAAAGGAATAGTAGGTTAAATGCAGGGTAGGTGGGTGGCAGCTCAGAGGGGAGTATACCTTTACTCAAAACCAATTCATGGGCAACCCGGGTGGCTCAGTGGTTTAGTGCCGCCTTCGGCCCAGGGCCTGATCCTGGAGGCCCCAGGATCCAGTCCCATGTCAGGCTCCCTGCATGGAGCCTGCTTCTCCCTCTGCCTGTGTCTCTGCTTCTCTCTCTCTCTTTCTCTCTCTCTCTTTGTCTCTCATGAATAAATAAATAAAATCTTAAAACAAAAACAAAAACAAAAACAATCCAGGATTTGGAGTGCAGGGAAACAGATCTCTCCTGCTCACCATGAGTCCTCACCATGGAACACCTTAGCCAGATGTGTTCCAGTGTGGCTTATCCTTTGGAATGTGCTCTCTTTACTCTTTGGCATAGAGAAGGGCAAGTTTGTTAGGCTTGAGGGGATGGCTTGAGTCCCATCAGTTTAGAAAGACATCTGCCTGGTAGTGTGGGAGGATGCATGACTGTAAGATCTGAAGCTTGAAACCAGATAACAGATATTTAAATGTGAATTTTCTTGTTATGGATGTGCCCAGAAGCTAGTGATAGGCACATGGGAAATCAGGCTGGAGAAATAAATGGCTTTTATTAATTTTTTTAGATTTAATTTCTTTATTTGAGAGAGAGAGAGAGAATGAGCACAAGTGAGCAGGGGGAGGAGCAGAGGGCAAGGGAGAAGCAGATTCCATGCTGAGCACAGAGCCTGATGTGGAGCTTGATCCCTCAACTCTGAGATCATGACCTGAGCTAAAATCAAGAGTCAGATGCTTAACCGACTGAGCCACCTAGGAGCCCCAAAATAAATAGTCGCTAAACCGCTGCGCCACCCAGGGATCCCTAGTTTTTATACCAGCCTTCTCCTTGAGCCTTTGTCATATCTGAGATTTTTCTGGAAGTTTCATCTGCTTTGGCTCTGGTGATGCTATGCTCTCCTGCTTTTTTGTTCATGCATTGAACAATTAATGTACACCTGCAGTGTCCAGGGCTGTGCTAAATACAACAAAAATCTCTGTCCTTAAGAAGTCAGCAGTCTAGTAGAGATGGATAAGTGAAAGCTATGAGGTGTCAAAAGGTACAAATTAAAAAAAGATTTGAGAATATGATGTGTTAAGTGTATTGATGGAGCTGTGCACAGAGTAATGTATGACACAGTGGCAGGAAGGTCCCTTAACTCTACCCTGGGAGGTGGTGGAAGGTAGTTGGAGGAGGACTCACTGCCTTTCTGTCTTTCATGGCTCCTTCTCTGGGGCTTCTGGTATCTCCTCTCACTCCTCCTGCCCCTGGCATTCTCCTGACTTCTACCTCTGGCTGTGTGCTCACTGCAGCCCTTCTCTTCCTTCCCTCTCCTGCCTTTGGCTTCCTCACTGACACCCACTTTCAGGCCACCAAAAGTAAACAGCATTCAGAGGTGGCTTTACAACACCAGATTCAGGTTTCCCACTGCCTCCTGGACCAAGGGCTGACTATCAGCATCTCACATACACCACCTCCCTACCATGGTTGGGTCCAAGCACATCTCCACCCTCACTTCCCCACCCAGCTCTGGTCTTCATGTTTCTCGGCCCCCCCATCCAATGCTCATGTGGATCTCCACCCTGCAGGCACCTTGCCCACAGTCCTCTTCTATTTCTTCCTTCCTAGGCACCCCCTGGCCAAGCCCCAGGTCTTGTCCCAACTGAGGCTATTTGAGGTACACCTGTGAAGCCAGACTCCCAGGCTTTTGATTCTTTTCCTTCCTTGTGTCCTACCCTTGGCTACCACCTTCTTCCCAACTCAAGGGTCCAACCATGTTACTCATGCTGCAATGGTTTTCAGCTGCCTCTCAAATCAAGGTGTAACTTCTTTGCCTGGTATTCAAGGTCCCTCCATGGTGTGACTCAATCTATTCCCAGCTTCATCTCCTGGAACTTACCTACATGTACCTGTGCTCCAGCTCCATTGAATGGCCACCCTTATCTGGGCATACTCCATGCTCCCCAGCACCTGCACTATGCTCATGCCCTTTCTTTTGCCTAGAATCCGTTCTCCTGATTTAGAACTGAAGACATCCTGTAGGGCCCATCTTTCATCAGCTTTTCCATAAAATCCATCCTGATACCGCACAACCAGGTAACCTCTTTTTCCTCTGTGCCACCTTTTGCTATCTCTTACAATTACTTGTACGTTTGTCTCTTTCCCTCTGCTGAGGGACATGCTCCTAGAGCAGAAGAATTTGATCCTACTCATTTGTGTTTTACTGTCTCCTCCAGCCCCATACTTTGGAAATAGAAGGTGTTCTATAAATATTTACTGAATTGACTTTCTTGTGTTCGTGTGGGAGGCCTGGTTAAGGGATCTTGAGATCTCTGCAGTCTGGGGTCCCTGCTGACTTCCGTTCTGTGAGTTTCTGTGATGCAGAGAAGGAAGAGGGACCTCATCTCTGCTTAGCAGGTGTTCCTGAGCTGCCGGGAGGGGAGGGCATTTGAAAAAGTCACAAAAGCAAAGGCTAATCCTCCTCTCCCTCCAGATGTGGACGAGTGCCTGGAGAACAATGGTGGCTGCCAGCACACCTGTGTAAACGTCATGGGGAGCTACGAGTGCCGCTGCAAGGAGGGATTTTTCCTGAGTGACAATCAGCACACATGCATTCACCGCTTGGAAGGTGCCTCTGCTCTGCTGTGGGGAGGGGAGCAAGAGGGACAGAGGGGAAGGGGCTGGGGAGGGTCACCTCTAGGGACCTTCCCTACCTTCTGTGATTTTTGAGGGGAAGCACAGAGTATGGAAGATCTGGAGGCCTGAGAATGAGTCCAGACCCTGCTACTGGGCAGTTTTACCTTCCTCACCTGGCAAAATAAGTGGGTTGGGCCGGGTGAGCTCTAAGGTCTCTTCAAACGCTCACATTCCTGATTCTAATCTTTAAATAGAAAACATTTCAAACATGACTAGATGTTTCAGGTGAAATGTAATGGACAATCTGCCAAGTTTTTCAGAAAAGGTGCTGCAAACCACAGCACCAAGTGTGAGCCTGCTCTGGGCTCTGGGTAGGTAGGGAGGGGCTGGAGTCTTTTTTATCGGGACTTACAGACCCAGATCTGGCCTTCCCAAAATGTGTTTCCCATTTTTGAACTCTGAGCCTCTTTGGTTCCAGTGCAGAGGGACCCCTTCCCTAGATGTGGGTTTCCTATGTTCTGGTTTCCCCGTGCCACAGCTTCCTGTTCCTTCGAGAATTTGTAGACAACTCTGCTGGTGGCCTCCCTTTTGTTCTCTTTGCTTTGGGTCTATACCTTTCTTATTCCTCTATTAGTTCAGTGGATTCTCAGCAGGGGGAGAGGCATTAAGAACACGTGGCCATTAGAAACGACAAATACCCACCATTTGCTTCGAGGTGGATGGAACTGGAGGGTAGTATGCTGAGTTAAATAAGTCAATTGGAGAAGGACAAACATTATGTGGTCTCATTCATTTGGGGAACATTAATAATAGTGAAAGGGAATAAAGGGGAAAGGAGAAAAAAATAAGTGGGAAATATCAGAAAGGGAGACAGAACATGAAAGACTCCTAACTCTGGGAAATGAACTAGGGGTGGTGGAAGGGGAGGAGGGCGGGGGGTGGGGGTGACTGGGTGGCAGACACTGAGGTGGGCACTTGACGGGATGAGCACTGGGTGTTATTCTGTATGTTGGCAAATTGAACACCAGTAAAAAATAAATTATTATTAAAAAAAAACACGAGGCCAATCAGCCGCTTTTAGCTGAATGACACATTTTTTAAGATTTATTTTTTAAAAGATTTTATTTATTTATTCATGAGAAATAGAGAAAGAGAGAGAGGGGTGGGCAGAGACACAAGCAGAGGGAGAAGCAGGCTCCATGCAGGGAACCTGATGTGGGACTCGATCCCAGGTCTTCAGGATCACCCCCTGGGCTGAAGGTGGCACTAAACCACTGAGCCACCCAGTGGTGGCTGCCCATTTTTAATTCTCTGCTCTTTCTTAAGCCAAAGAACCACATTTTGGTGGCTGTATTCCCCAGGGGTTGCCTGTGCATGTTTGTAGGGAAGTGCTCTAAACATTAGATTGTTAACTCATTTTGGCATGCACTGCTGTTCATTCTCATAACTCAAGAATGAGGGGATTTTAAGTTCTGCTGCTATTTAATCACACATGAGTAGGTTTATTGTTTAATCATGGTTCTTGTGACTTTTCTTTTCTTTTTTTTTTTTCTTGTGACTTTTCAAGGGTGTCTTTGTGGAAGGTGATTTTTGCCTCATTTTCCAAGAATGATGAGTCCCTTCTCATACCTGACTAGAAAGCTGTTTGGGTACTAAGAATGGTTATAGGCCAGTGGGTCTGCTGAGTCTTATCACCCTGAGTCTGCTTGTTCTCAGTATTTGGGCAGGATAGACACACACTGGCTCTAATCAGGCAGATCTCTTATCTCATGCAGGCGTGGCCCTTGATAGAGTAGCAGTTGGGTTTCACATTCCTGGTAGTTGCTCTGGACTTTTCTGAGAGCCTTGCATTTGGGATGAGGCAGGATTAAGAAGCCAGCAGTAAGAGCAATCTAGATCTCAGGGGACCTCCTCTTTGGTTGCTCAAAGTTGCTTCCTGGGAAGTCACTTGGTTCCCCCACAGGTGCTAGGGACATGAGTGGGGATCTGTGGGTCAGGCTGTTCCTTGAACACAGTATGGATCCCACCCACTAGCAAAGCAACTTCACAGTTATTAAGATCATCTCTTACTCTTGTACTTCCAAAGCAGTGGCTCAGCCCCTTTCTGCCCTTTGGCAGGACCTCCAGACTGATTACAGACACAGGATCTTCATAACAGAAGTAAATACAAAAGCAGTTCCTTTCTGCAATCCTTGTTTTCTAAATTTTCTAAATTCAGACATTCTTGGATTCCCTGAAGAATATTTAAAATGAATATACTTGTCTGGGGCTAAAACCAAAATCCAAGAATTTGAGTTGTGGTCTGGAAGGGCTCTCTGATTTTTTTTAAAAAAAAGATTTTTATTTATTTTTTAAGAGAGACAGAGAGAGAGAGAGAGAGAGGCAGGCAGAGACACAGGCACAGGGAGAAGCAGGCCCCATGCAGGGAGCCCAATGTGGGACTCAGTCCCCAGGATCACGGCCCAGGGTTGAAGGCGGCGCTAAACCACTGAGCCACCCAGACTGCCCTCTTTGTGATTTTTTTTCTGTGGTGTTTCAGCCTGATCGCTTGGTGAATTCATAGCAGCATGAGCCAACAGTTTGTAGTGGTCTATAACTGAGACCCTGTCCATCCGAAGGTTTTACCTCTTCAAATAGAGCAGTCTGTAAACAGTGTTCCTTTAGGATTTCCTCCTTGATGTGCACATTAAGCCCTCAGAAATGGTATTAAAGTGGACTTTAAAACCCCCCTGTTGAGACTCCAAAATTGATTAAGTGAAGGTAATACTGCAAGCTAGAATTTTCTAGTGTTTTGGTTATTTTTAATAATTATTTACTAAATGATCTTCAGTTCAGAGGATCATAATAGATGATTCTGAGGGAAAGCTTAAGCTATTGATTTTTTTTTCTCAGAGACCCCAAAGCTCTGATAAAGAGACTGTGTGTTTTCACCCATGTAATGGGGGTAGGCTGGAGAGAGACATACTGCCCCAGTCAGGCTTTGTCCCTATTCATGGGTGCTCAGGCTCTCAAAATGAGCATTCCGCTTTTGTTTTGTGTGCTCTGAGAAGATTTTTCGATGTTTGCACCACTGCCTTTTCAAAGTAGGGGGAAGGTGTCAGGGCAGTGAGGAAGGGGCTATGCTCTCAGCAGGGCCTGTTTCTGTCTTTGATAGAATCTTTTTCACTGTTTGCAAGGCCTGTTTTTATTCAATTTCCAGAAATATTCTTCAGTGGGACCACTGCAATAGGATATTTCTAATGTTTTTTGAGCTATTTCCCTCTTGGTGAACTAACATTCCCAAACATGATTGGCAGCCCAATTTGGGGGTAAGGGTGGAGCCAGAACCATGCCAGGGCCTCTCAGTTTGGACCAGACCCATCTGCCTCCCCGTAGCAGTAGCCTTATTTTTGGAGTCAGGGTACTATCAACAGCTTCAGGGGCACCTTTTGAAAAGCCCCAGCATTTCCAGAGCCATTTTAATGCCTATTATCTCCTGGTAACTTTAGGTCTAGCTTGATATGATAAGACATCAGGGCACAACTTTTCGTGTATCCCCATGGCATCTGGCACACGGTCAGGTTTTTTTAAACATAGTCAATTCTTATGAAATATTTCTTGTGTAAATGAATTGCTGCTCTAAGGCAGTAAAGGTCACTTTGCAAATGTTTTTACAGACTTGTAAACAGAGTGAAAAGAAGCAGCAGCGGCTGACCTGTTTGGGGACTGTGCTTTTCTCGTGTTGCTGCTGCCCTTTCTTGGGCACTGTTATGTTTTGCCCTATGTGCTCCTGGCACCTGTGATCCCAAATGCTCTGCTGATCCAAGGGCAAATGTAATTCTTCCTAGGCCTTCCTAGGAGGACAGGACACTGTTTCTGGAGGCAGCTCTCACATCCTGTGCCGCCTCAGTATTGGGAGCAAGTAACATTTCCAAAAATCACCAGCCAGAGCTGAGAGAAAGCTTTGCTCTGATCCAGTACAAGCCTCATTCTGTATTAATTGACAGCAGCCTTGGCATGGGTGAATGAATCTCAGCAACTTCCCGCAGATTGAGTGCTGGAGTTCAAACAGCTTGTAACTGTCAGCTAAAAAACAAAGTGGTTTTAAGAGAGTATGGGATGTATTAACTATTATGCTGTCTTTTGGAATAGGAATGACATCTGTTTGTATTAAAATAGCTATTCCAGTTAAGCATAGATCAACGGCTCTGTGGTGAGAATTGGAGACAAATGATTTTTGTCTTAATTAGAACCAATTGCCTAAGGTTTTAGGGGTACAATACCGAACAGTGTAGGATCCCATAGAAGCTGAATGAAAACTTCTTGCACTCATGTTTAAAGCAGTGCTACTTCCCATGTGAGAAGGCGTCTTGTTGGTTGAGAACAAAAAAACCTACTCTCAGAGATGTTCATTGCATGGATGCAAAGAAGCATCAGATGGGCATGTCCTCAATAGTAATGCAGTGCAAACTGAGCAGAGGTTTTGAGAATACTCTATCTAGGGTGTGGTGATAGTTCCTCCAGAGCACTGGCAGGTGGCAGGGTCTTAAAGAATTGTTTGTTTTTTTTTTTTTTAAAGAATTGGTTTTGAGAAGTGGTAGGATTCTAGCAAACCACACAGACCCACACTATGTTATGACCCCTTCATTGAAACGCATGTTAAACCAGCTGGGAAAATAACCCCCTTCCCTGCACTGTGACCACAAGATTGGACCTAATGAAGATCATAGTATACCTGGAAAGAATTTTACAGCCGCTGAAGGAAACCACACATGTGAGGTCTCTCTCTGTTCTCTCTGTTGTTGTGTTGCTGCTGCGCTCGGAGGCTTCTGGGGGGTAGCGAAGGTCCAAGGACTGAGAGTGGTCACAGAAGAGAGGCCCCTGGGCTGGTGTCCATGTGCTGAGGCTTAAATGCAGCAGTCGCAGTCACCTCCAAAGTGTGGATTCGGTTGGGGTAGAGAAGAGGGTTGACATTTTCAGAAAATCCTCTTCAAGAGTATGTGAAAGAGTTGGCAGCCTTCATCTATGTGCACATTTTCTTAGAGAGATTCTCCTTCTTTGTATTCTTGGTCAGCAGGGGTAGGAGGAGTACAAGTTCCTGGGGTCTGCAGGCTGTGGTTCCACACCTACCAGCAAGCTCCTGGTGGGCACTTGTTTTTCCAAGTATTAAGAGGGCTCCTTCCTCTTGAGGAGCCTTGCAACATCACTGCAACATCTCTTGGGTGACAGAGGAAATTTTTTATGTCTCTGTTAACTGGCCTGACTGGATTTTAATGACATGTTCTCTTAAAATGTGGGGCCGTGAAGACACAGGCAGTCAGGTCCCACCCTCCAGTCCTTTGCAGTGCCCCTGGGGCTCAAGATAGTGCTCACAGCCTGGTCACTGGCTGCATGCCGCTGTTTTGCAGAGGGTCTGAGCTGCATGAATCAGAATCATGGCTGTAGTCACATCTGCAAGGAGGCCCCGAGGGGCAGCGTCGCCTGCGAGTGCAGGCCTGGCTTCGAGCTGGCCAAGAACCAGAGAGACTGCATCTGTAAGTACAGACTAGCACATACCTGTGCTGGGAACCATCCTACCCCCAGAGGTTGTCTTCTGCAGTCCAGCAGCCGAAATGCCACCTCCTGGCAGAGCAGCTATATCAGGGCAGGCAGCTGTCCACAGGATACTAACCTCCACTGAAGGCTAAATTCGCTGCATGGGGTGGGGGGTAGTCTCCCCTAGGGAAGGAAGAGGATGCTTTTTAAGGGAACCCATCGGAGGAAATAAAATTCACAAGTCAGGACTGTGAATGCTGGGGACCGGTCTCCCTGTTCCCATAGAATAAAATAAAATGTGGTCATCTGGCCATCAAAGCTCTTTGTTACCTGGTCCTGCTTCTTGTGCAAACCTCATCTGCCTCCTTTTCCCAAACACCCAACCTCTTTGCCTGTCGGAGAACAGCCCATGTTACCTAGGTCTCAGGCCTTCCCCAAGCATTCCTCTCTGCCTGGCTTGGTGAATTCTCACTCAACCTTTAATATTCTGCTAACTTCTTTTTTTTTATTATTATTATTTATTCATAGACACAGAGAGAGAGAGGCAAAGACACAGACAGAGAGAGAAGCAGGCTCCATGCAGGGAGCCCGATGTGGGACTCAATCCGGGTCTCCAGGATCACATCCCAGGCTACAGATGGCACCAAACTGCTGTGCCACCGGGGCTCCCCTATTCTGCTAACTTCTAATGATGATAATGATAAGGAGAGGTAGCTACTTTTGAGGGTGTATTTACTATGTGTAAAGGCTTGTCCAACGATATAGCAATTTCATCAAATTCTTCATATCACCACCCCATTGAGCTAAGTATTATTATCCTCGTTTTCAGTTTGAGAAAATTGTGGAGAAGGTAAAGCAACAAGGTCACACAGGGAGCATGCAGCCAGTTAGGGTTCAGATGTAGGTCCTCCTAGCTCTAAGGCTGGTGCATCTTGCTAAATTGCCCAGAAGCCCGACCTGACCGGCCTGGCCACCATTTTGTATTTTGGCTCCCACAGCGCTGTTGGTTCCTCAATGGGAGCACGTGACACCCAGGGTTGAATTGTGCATTTATGTGTCTATCTCCCCAACTGTGAGTGCCCACAGTCAGGGACTTCGTCTTATTTTTGCCTCTCAGTGTCCCCACTGGGTGCCTACTACAGGTTGGGCTCAATACACATTTGTTTCATGAATGGTGTACACAGTTTGGACATAGCCGCCACGCGATGATGAAACACAGGAATGAAACCCCAACTGGTAATAGGAAACAACCGGCCATTAAAGGTGTTCCTAAACCACTATTATGCTAGAGGAAACATGGTTGATTTTCCTTTAGCAACTCTTCCCAAAGCCATGGACCTGCTGTAATTCCCCTGCAGTTTGCTAGGGATGGTTGTTTACAGTGAGTTGACCTTTGTGATTGAGAGATGAGGAGGTTGTTTCTTCAGTAAGAGCTTTCTCTCCATTGTCTCCATCACAAAGCAGAGTGTAGCCCTAAAACCTGACAAACCAGGGCTGGTGCCACCACCAGAAAGAGATTCTGATAGGCTCTTAGGGCTCCTAAAAGTGAGGCTGTCCCTGAGGGCTTCCAGTGGGCTGAACAAAGTGGAGACTGCTTATCCTGGCTCCAGGTATCCTCACAAGGAGGACCCAGGTCTCCAGAGGAGACTTGCCTGTGGAATGAGATTCTTTGGCATTTCAGTTTTTCAGGGGCCAGTAGAATATTTGGGATTTAAAGTTTAAAATATTTTTAAGATGTCACTTCTCCAATAATATAATCACATTTGAAGAAAGAACAAAAAGAAAAAAAAAGATACAGAATTCCACATAACCAGCTACTTCACTTTTTTTTTCTCTTCCTTCCTGCTACTTCACTTTGTTCTTATTCCTATTTAGTTGTTCTCAGGCATACACAATTTTTACATCACTGTAATCACAGAACAGTTTCTTTCTCACATCACAAATATGTATTTCGTTCTTTTAAGTTGGAAAAATTACAAATGCCTGTGTAATTCAAACAGTTTTAAGTGTGTAAAGAAAACCATATCCTTTCCCTTCCCATTTCTCTTGCCAAAGGTAACCACTGTTCAGTTTGATGAGTAGATTGTTTTGAGTTGGCTTCTCTGGTTACCCTCCCTTCTAACTAATCTAGATAGAATCTGATGAGAGAAATCCTAACATATAAATACAAATAAGTATTATCTGTTTCTTCCAGCCACAAAGTGCTATAACATTTTCTGTAGCCCCAGTACAGCCATTTTAATATGCAAACTTCTCCTGATAGCCCAAAGCAGTAGTCTAGAATCTTTTGATATAATTCCTCTTGAATAGTGAAAATCTCCGTAGCCTTCCCATCCCCATCTTCCTATATAACTGCTCAAATCCATCATTTAGCATTTCTTGAATTCGTACTGTGACTATTCGCAGAGACAGCGTTAGGCTCTGTCTGATTCAGTTACTTCATTATGCACAATGCTGAGCACATACTAGGTGCTCAAATACTTGCTGAATGAAAATCAGAGATCTTCCCAAGCAAGCACAGCCCCGGGTTGTGGAAAACTCAGTGCTCAGTGTGTTGATTCATTTTCCTCTCAGTGACCTGTAACCATGGAAACGGTGGGTGCCAGCACTCCTGTGAGGACACTGCTGATGGCCCCGAGTGTAGCTGCCACCCACAGTACAAGATGCATGCAGATGGGAGGAGCTGCCTTGGTGAGTGACCCCTACATTGGTAAGGGTCTGTCCCCAACCCACCTGCCCACTCCTAACCCTAACCCTATTAATGGTGTTAAGCACCAGATTCAGGGAGCTTCCAGTATTTGCCTCTGAATGGGTCCCGTGCAGCTTTACATGTGGCAGTGGGAATGAGTGGTCTAGTCCCGGGAGGGGTGTGTGTCTCTCTCTCTCTCTCCCCTCAGAAAGCCCTTTCTCTTCTCTTGGACTAGGGGGCTCCTGAAGATGGTATTCTGGAGACTGGGACATTACATCCTAAGGAGCAAGGGTGACATGAAGTTAAAGCTAGCCATTTGTAAGGACACAGTGGCCTTTATGGTCAGCAGAAGACAGTGTTAGAGTGAACCTGAAGCTTGCATTCCCTGGTGTCTCTTTGGTCACTGCAATATGCTTCAAAAATCTTTCTCATATTTAATGTTTACTAAGGCTCCATGGCCATTTAACGTGCTATGTTTCCCACAGAGCCTCATTACAACATATCTTTATTGAGTGAACAGAGTTGCATATCCTACATTGTTCTCATGTCTGGGGTTTCAGCATAAGTGGTCGTACGGGGGATGAGTAAACAGACTCGCTCTCTGGTGTCTCTTGTAGAGCAAAAGGATGCTGTCCCAGAGGTGACGGAGAGCAATGCCACGTCAGTGGTGGATGGCGATAAACGGGTGAAGCGGCGGCTGCTCATGGGTAGGCACTCCCGCCCCCTCCTGGGCACAGTCTTTTCCCTTTCCTTCCCTAACTTACTACATCAGACCTGAACCTGGGGCCCATACACCCTCAGATCAGCTGGACCAGGATCAGCAGCCCCTCTCAAGCTAGGCTGTGTTTGCTCTTCACCTACTACTGTTACTTAGTCACCAGCTGAGGACCCTGCCATTGTGGGATGGACACCAGATGCCAGAATAACCAGGTTAGCCTCCCAGCACTGTCCCCCAGCTAGCTGTAAGACTTGGGCAAATGGCTCTGAGCCTCTGTCTCCTGGTCTTTCTTGAAAATGGATGCAATTAAAAAAAATGGATGCAATAAAGCCTGCCTCTTAGGGTTATCAGGAAGCTCAGTGAGGATGATAATATGCAGAAGTGCCCAGAGTCCAATGCCTGGGATTTAGCGGGTGGTCAGTGAATGTCAATTCCAGTCCTTTTGAGTAACTATGACCAGGAAGGCACTTTGGGCAGTCCTTAGCTTAACATGGCAATCTGTTTTTGTCAGCTGGGTCCTCTTCTCTCTGACTTCAGCCCATGTCGATGGCAAAAGAGATGAATGGAGAAGAGTGGCACTTGGCTGTGGGATGTAAGAAGGTCTGCCAGCAAGTCTGCCAGCAGAGCTGGAGATGGGAGCAGAAGTAGAGGCGGTGGCTGTGGGGATGGCAGTCAGAACCTTTGGCACACTATTATTCTGGAGAAAGCTTGGCTTGACCTAAACAAAACTCTTTGATAGCTTCTAGATTTAACAGGTAACATATTGAGCAGCCATTGGTTACCAGGCAGGTGACATTTCTGAGCTCTTTTCTGCCCTCTTAAAGTTATTTTAAATTGTGTTAAGTTAAAATAGTACATATGAATAATATAAAAAAACTTAAAAACCTAATTAGTGCTATGAAGCTTGTAATGAAATACATCATTTTCTTGCCTCAAACTTCCCATGCCCTCATTCCATTTGTCAGAGGCAACAATTATCATTTCTCTTATTTGTTTCTTCTTCTGACTCCCTTTCCCCCATATTTCTGAAAAGTGTATGCCATTATTTCTCTTTTTTCCAGTTCTATTATATTATACACTTATTTCTTGACATGTCAGTTTTAGATAGTAGCTTTGACTTCCTATTCCAGAGCACACTGAGTTTTAGCTCTCTCCTGCCCACTCCCAAAATGCACACACACTCCCTCTCCTGTAGTGGAGTTGTATCACTACTGAAGTCAAAGTTATGTATTTACATCATTGTGACTATAAGTATCTAAATGTGAGTTACCTGCACCATGTAGTTTGCTATGATTATTATTTTCTTTCTTTTCTTAGAGGTACGTAAAAATACTTCTAAGTGCCTCTTACCAGTTTTTTTGTTTTGTTTTGTTTTTTTGCAAATTTTGGGTGGCGTTCTAAAACCCTTTCAATGTGTTCAAATACAGCAATTGACTTATTAATTCCATTTTCTTCTTAACAAGTGTCTTCTAGGGGCACCTGGGTGGCTCAGTTGGTTAAGTAACTGCCTTTGGCTCAGGTCATGATCTCAGGGTCCCGGGATCAAGCCTCAAGGCAGGCTCCCTGCTCAGAAGGAAGTCTGCTTCTCTCTCTGCCCCTCCCCACTGCTCATGCTCTCTCTCTCATAAACAAGTAAAATCTTAAAAAAAAAAAAAAAAAAAAAAAAAAGTGTCTTCTGAGGCTTCCCCTGCTCTAGAGGGGCCCGACTCTCAGGGCTGGCTTGCACACCTCTCATCCCACTAGCGCCAGCCTAGGAAGGCCCTTCATCATGCTCCCGTGTCAGTAGACCCCATGTCTTCTCTGTTGTTAGTTCACATGAGGAGGTATAGGTTTTTAAAAACCTCCCATGCCTGAAAATGCCTTTTGGGTTTTTGTCAGCTGCGTCCTCTTCTCTCTGACTTTAGCCCATGTGGCAAATGAGATGAATGGAGAAGAGTGGCACTTTATTGAGTATTTGGTTCAGTATAGAATTCAGAGTTGGGGATCCTTGGGTGGCTCAGCAGTTTAGCGCCTGCCTTCGGCCCTGGGCTTGATCCTGGAGTCCCAGGATCACATCGGGCTCCCTGCATGGAGCCTGCTTCTCCCTCTGCCTCTCTCTCTCTCTCTGTGTCTCTCATGAATAAATAAATAAAATCTTAAAAAAAAAAGAATTTAGAGTTGTGAGTAGTGAGTGCTGTATTGTTTTCAAGGATTCGGTGTTGTTTCAAGAAATCTAAAGTCAGGGATCCCTGGGTGGCGCAGCGGTTTAACGCCTGCCTTTGGCCTGGGGCGCGATACTGGAGACCCGGGATTGAACCCCACGTCGGGCTCCCGGTGCATGGAGCCTGCTTCTCCCTCTGCCTGTGTCTCTGCCTCTCTCTCTCTCTGTGTGTGACTATCATAAATAAATAAATAGATAAATAAATAAATAAATAAAAAGGAAACCATTCTATGAAAAAAAAAAGTCTAAAGTCATTTTTATTCTTGATCCTTTGAATGGAACCGACGAAAGCTTCTCTCTGGTTGCTTTCACAGTCTTCTTCTTGTCCCTGGTGATCTGAAATTTTACATTGATGACCCTTGCAAAAAAACAAAACAAAACAAAAACAGTTATGACTCTCATGATGGGACTTTGTCCACCTGTTATGCTGAAGACTTGATTGGCTATTTGAGCCCCTTAGCTCCGAGAAAGTGCCTATATTTTTGCTTTGATAATTTTCTTTTTTTTTTTTTTAAAGATTTTATTTATTTATTCTTGAGAGATAGAAGGAGAGACAGAGCCAGAGACACAGGCAGAGACAGATCCAGAGGGAGAAGCAGGCTCCATGCACCGGGAGCCCGACGTGGGACTCGATCCCGGGTCTCCAGGATCGCGCCCCAGGCCAAAGGCAGGCACCAAACCGCTGCGCCACCCAGGGATCCCTTTTTTTTTTTTTTTTTTTTTTTTTGATAATTTTCTTAACTACATATTTTCTATTCTTTCTCTCTGGAATATCTGTTAGTTGACTGTTTTAGCTCCTCTAATTTTCTTCTCTTTTCTGAAATTTTTGTTCTACTTCCTAGGAGATTTTTCTTTTTCTTTTTTTCTTTTTACCCTCTATAGGATTCTTCTTAAATTTCTGCTTTCATATTTTAATTTTTCAGGAATTTTACTTTGGTATTTTATTGTAGGCACCTAATCATATTCATGAATGCTTTTCTTATCTTTCTGGGGGAAATTATGAGATTTTTAAAACTTCTCTTTTGCTCCCTGTAGTATCATCTTTGTTTCTTCCAAGTTCCCTTTCCCCTTTTCATTTGATTTGGTGCCTTTATTTCATGTTAAAGGCCTTCCTAGGTATCCCTGGGTGGCGCAGCGGTTTAGCGCCTGCCTTTGGCCCAGGGTGCGATCCTGGAGACTCGGGATCGAATCCCACGTTGGCCTCCCGGTGCATGGAGCCTGCTTCTCCCTCTGCCTATGTCTCTGCCTCTCTCTCTCTCTGTGTGTGACTATCATAAATAAATAAAAATTAAAAAAAAAAAGGCCTTCCTGAAATGTCTGGTGATTCTAGGCTGGCTTCATATTTAATGGGGAAATATTAAAAAATCAATTGGATATTCTGTCGACTGGTAGGCTTTCAGCTTGGATGAGGCCACTAAGCAGTGGCTTACACATTTCATTTGGAGATCCTCAAATGCCAGTATCTATAGGTCTTTTCATTTGGACAGCCCAGTTTAGCTGGAGAGAAATCCTTTAGTCTCCTGCTAAGGGGACATAGACTTGACTGCCAGCGATCCTGGAGCTGGGGTGGTAGTGGTGGTGAGGCTTTGAGATCTTTCTTTTCAGAGTACACACTTTCACCTGACAGTGTCTCCTCCTCCCTCTCTGCTATTCCTGGTATCCTTGAGTCCAGTGTTTCTTTAGTCCCACTTCTCCAGAAGATACATATCTCTGCGGTGGCCCAAATAGGAAAGAGGTAGAGTCACCTGGCTGTGGAATTTAGGAGGGGATCTGGGGGTTTATCTGTTTGTTATATAGACTTACTATCAATCTTCCTGTTTTTAGCTCCTTTCTCACCTCTGCCTCTAGAGTGAGTTAGTATCTCCAATTCCCAGGCCTTTCTGGATTCTGTGGCTCACATGAGCTTACCAATTGTTGGCATTCCCTCTGCAGACCACTAGGATTTAGCTTTCTGCTTTGTCCATTACTGCCTCTCCTTGACATGCTGCTTCCAGAATATTTGGTGTCTTTCATGTATTGTCTTTGCTTCTCTTTTCTCCGTCCTTAGGGATTTGTACTTTTTAAAAATTTTAATTTCAGTGTAGTTAACATACAGTGTTGTATTAGTTTCAGGTGATTCAACACTTCCATATATCACTTGGTGCTTATCACAGTAAGTGCCTTCCTTAATCTCCATCACCTGTTTCACTCATCCCCTTGCCCACCTCCCCTCTGGTAACCATCAATTTGTTCTCTATAGTTAAGACTCTGTTTCTTGGCTTGTCTTTCCTTCTTTTTTTCCTTTGCTCATTTGTTTTGTTTCTTAAGTTCCACATATGAGTGAAATCATATGGTACTTGTCTTTCTCTGACTTATTTCACTTAGCATACTACCCTCTAATTCCATCCACGTTGTTGTAAATGGTAAGGTTTCATTCTTTTTATGGCTGAGTAATATTCCATTGTATATACCACATCTTCTTTATCCATTCATCAATCGATAGACATTTGGGCTATTTTCATAATTTGACTATTGTAGATAATGCTGCTATAAACATTGGGTGCATGTATCCCTTTGAATTAGTGTTTTCATATTTTGAGGGTAAATACTCAATAGTGCAATTACTGGATGTTAGGGTAGTTCTATTTTTAACTTTTTGAGGAACCTCCATACTTTTTTCAACAGTGGCTGTAGCAGTTCTTGATGACTTATACTTAAAAAAACCTATTCACTCTCATGCTAGTTTTTTTTTTTTTAAGATTTTATTTATTTATTTGAGGGAGAGAGAGAGAGCACAAGCAGGGGGGCAGGGTAGAGGGAGAGGGAGAGAAGATTCCCCACTGAGCAAGGAGCCCAACTCAGGGCTTGATTCCAGGACCCTAGGATCATGACCTGGGCCAAAGGCAGACGCTTAACCAACTGAGCTACCCAGGTGTCCCTCATGTTAGGTTTAGAGAGCAAACAGAGATATACCTATTCTAACTGTCATATTTAACTAGAACCAAGCTTTTCCCCCGAGGCTCTACATTGAGGTAGCTACTGAAGTAAAAGCAGTAAGTAAAACTAGAAAGACATTTGCTTATTGTCCCTCATCTCTATAGATGTTACTTAACAACTGTGGCTGATTTCATGTACTTCTAACAGTTCTTTCTCCTTACAGGGAAAGGTAAACTCCTAACATGAGTTAATTGAAAGTTCCAAGAAAGTCATTGGTCTGCAGCAAGAGAATGGCTAGGATAGGCGAAGCTTACCCTCTCTTACTTCGCCCATTACTTATATTGAAGGGAGAGGGTTCAGGATTAAGGAGGGAACATCCCCCTTTGCCCCGTTCTGCATCCACATCTAGCTTGCCAGATGTGGCCACACTTAGCCGGTCAGTGGCTGTGGATCAATAGGAACTTCAGATCTACCAGTAGGGGGATCTACCAGTACTGGCTTCAGATCTACCAGTAGGGGGGAAAAAGGCTCAGCAGGTTGGAGAGACATTTTTAACCCCCTAACAAGCATCTTTGTGAGATGTCACTTATTTAGCTGGGTGAGAGGAGCTGTACCTGCTGGTGGTAGAGACTTGAGGTACAACTGTGAGTACCCCATCATGCTTCTTGGCTTCCATGAACTCTGTCAAGTATGAATCCTGCAGCCATATCCTTTCCTCCCAACCATATCAGCACTTCTTTAGCAAGCTAACTGTCCTTTTCTTACCTCCTTGTCAGAAACCTGTGCTGTCAACAATGGAGGCTGCGATCGCACTTGTAAGGATACTTCGACAGGTGTTCACTGCAGCTGTCCTGTTGGATTTACTCTCCAGCTGGATGGGAAGACCTGTAAAGGTAGCCTGTGCCTCTCCATGCTGCTAATGTGCAGGGATAAAGGGAGCTCTTCCCCTCCATTCCTCCTGAGTGACTCCAGATTTGCTCATGATTCATATCGATGGAAGCTTTTCTTCCCTGGGCTAGTGGAAGGTTATAATTGAGTAAGCTTAATTAGGACCAACTTAATTACATTAACTGTTGAGAAGGTCAGCTTCTGCAAGCATCAGATAACTCATTTCAGGCAGCAACCTTATTAGAAAAAGGCAGAAGTTCAAGAAAACATTCATTTGCAGGTGATAATATCAGTATATCATAAATAACAGCCTAGAGATTATGATATAAATAACAGCCAAGATTATTATTCAGAGAACTTAATAAATAGCTGTCCAATTAACTTTTGCTGATGAATAGAGACCTCAATGACCTGCTAGTATTTTGTGGGCAAGAGTACAAAGGCTTAGTTCTTTAACATGATAAAAAGCAGATAACCAGTTACCAGATGAAACTGAGAGAAGATAAGATTAATTTGAGTATCAGGAATCATTTAAAAGCATTGAGGCTACTTGATCGTTGTGTAATTTGCCAAAACAAATGTTCTAATTCCTTATAACTTTAATCATTAAACTGGAATGGAAAGTATACCAAAGGGAGCCATCTTATCTCAAGAGAGCAGTGCAAGGATGAGAATATAACAGGACATCACCATTCTTTCCCATAATCTGTTTCCTTAATGATAGTCAAGGGTAGCACAAGTCAGAGTTCTCATGGGGATGAGGCACTCGTCTTTCCAAATTGGTTCAGCCAGACAAGAAAACGTGTAAGATTAAAAACATCAGCAAACATCCTTAAATGCTTTCATGGGTCTGTTTTTGTTGCAGAGAGTAATGAAGCACGCACACAATAGCACGTCAGGGATTTGTGGAAAACCAGGCCAGTTTTGCTATCTGATTTGCTGATGCTTGCCTGTTACAGATATTGATGAATGCCAGACCCATAATGGAGGTTGTGATCATTTCTGCAAAAACACTGTGGGTAGCTTTGACTGCAGCTGCAAAAAAGGATTTAAATTATTAACAGATGAGAAGTCTTGCCAAGGTATGTGCTGAAACGTAGCGGGGCTATGTGGTGCCCACTGATTGGAGCCGAGAAGACGAAATCCCACGCTGGCAGAGGCTGGTTCATTGGGCTTCTTGATGGAGTCATTAATCCAACCTCCAACCCATGCTTAACTTATTTCATTTGTTGGTAGAATAAAAACACTTATGTAGCTCACAAGTATATTTTGAAAATTAAGCTGTTAATGATTAGAGAACACCTCAAAGTATCCATCTGGTGAGAACACCTCAAAGTATCCATCTGGTGTGATTACAGCAGAGCTCGCTGCTGGAAATGGAATAGATCACAGAGTGTAAACAGGTTTGCATTAGGGTGTTGAGATTATGAATAATTTCTTTCTAAAATTTCCTTTAATTTTGTGGATTTTATAACAAAACTTGGTGGCAAAAAATATGTAGATTTAGTTAACATACCTTACCTTTTCCTAGCGAAAAGTTGGGGTCAACCCATAATCAAGGTCATGTACCAGTTGGTCTCTCTTCCTTATAGCCCTTGTTTTAATGAGCAACCGGCCTTTGGGGTTTGGGGAGAGGGATGGTGGAGAGGGATGGTGGAGAGGGAGGGGATTGAGTGGAAGCAAGGTTGGTCAGTCCTTGGGCAGGATTGCAGACCCCTTCTTAGGTGCATTCCTTCTACACAAGTAGTGTCAAGTGGGCAGTTCTTGTTATTAATAACACTTTGGGGTGGTGGTAAGCTGTGTTGGATGAGGGGCATTATTTATATTTTCAGATGAGCACCTCTTATGCCCTATGGATATAGAGGAAGCCCTCTCAGGAAAGATGTGCTGCCATGTAGTCTTGTTCTGTTTCTTGGAACAAGAGCAGCCTGACTTATTTTGTTAGAAATCCCAGAATTAAGTCAGAATCAGGAAATAATATCTGCTTTCACTTCAGGTAATAAAAAAGTGTAACATAATTATTATTTTTTTTAACCTTATGGTGTGTGAATTAGGTTTCTCTTCTCCCCCCCCCCCCCTTACTACATAATTTGCCAGGCAGTTCAAGTATAGGACCCTTTAAATTCATTCTATGTGACTATTGCATGGCTTTCTTTCCTTTGATTTGGAAAGCAAGCTTGATGTTCCACATAATGTTTCATAATGTATAGAGCAAGAAATACCATATAAGCTGTGTAAACACATTAAAAAGGAATTAGAAAAGTGATCTCATTATTTTTGGCAAAGCAACAGCCCATCATGTGTAGCCAAAGCCAGCTACTGAACAAGTCCACTTTCTCGATAACTGGCTGATGTTAATAACAGAATTCATAGAGTGACATCAATTACTAGGGAAGAAGTAGACTTTTTCTTATTTTTCACTTGGTCTTGGTAGAACAAATATTTTCACAGAACAAATTTACTCAAGAAATTGCCAGGATTTCTGGGAAAAGCTAGTGATGAAAAGGTTTTGTAAGAATTTTCCCTTTTTAATTTCATTGTTTCATTCCTTCACTTCCTTCCAAATGTTTGTTTTTTATTAACATAGTGTCTCATGGCACATTTGGTGTTGAAAAGAGATCTAGCTCTGGGCTAGTTGGCTTCCACTGAATTCCACACTGGTCCTGGTTTATCCATTTGTGGACCCAAGTCGTAATTCTGTTAAAACCCTCCAAAGAGCTGAACAAGTAATGCACTGAAATTCTAGTCTACAAGAAAGATGTGAGGACCAGACCAGGGAAGAAGAGATGATTATATTGACAGAGGCAGCCTCCTGAGGCTGGTTTCCAGGACCTCAGCTGAAGCCAGAGATGCCTCTACATTGACCGAGGACAGGAGGGGCCCTGTGGGGCTGAACCATGGCAGAAGAACAAAGCCAATCCAGTTTGGAGCTTAACCACCAAATTTTAGTGCCTGTGATAGAAAATCACTGAGGATGTTAGTGTTCATGCATTCTTTTAGTGCAGAGGACATTAAAACCCAATTGGCCTCCTGGGGCCAAAAGGCTAATTCTGGAAAGATAGGAACCAGATTTATTTCCAACCCAACTGTCTTCTGTTTTCAGTTTTCTGTGGCTTATATAATTAGTACTGTTGTTTTACAAATAGTAATATAACAACAATAATGCATGGGTCGTACCTTATAGTTTACAAACCCTTTTAAGGTACGTTATCTCATTTAGCTTCATTTAAATACTTTAAATTACTCAGCCCTGCAAATAATCATGAGAGAGAGAGAGACTCAGTGAGCTTAAAGGCAAGTAATACTTGCAACAGAATTTGGAAATAAAGATTGTTTGTGAGTATTCTTATTGTAGGCCACTCCACCTTCTCTTTAACACAAGTAAGCAGGAGAACTGATAGATACTTTAAAAAATTCTGTTTGTGTTGTTTTTATTGTTGGTCAATAAGTGGAGTTATAAACATGTTCTTTCCACTCATTCCTCAGACTTGGTTTCAGCTCCCCTCTCCCTTTGACAATTACAGATGTGGATGAATGCTCTTTGGATAGGACTTGTGACCATAGCTGCATCAACCACCCTGGCACATTCACATGTGCTTGCAACAAAGGGTATACCCTCTATGGCTTTACCCACTGTGGAGGTGAGCAGAATGTCCCACTAGGGTCAGATGAGGTTGGGCCTGCGGGGGAGCATGGCCTACCTCACAGTTTCCCCAGATCGGGGTCAATTTTCCAATATTGGGGATGAATGGGATATTTTACTAGAGTAATAGTGACTTCACCAACTCCAGGGAGGCATCTGCTAAGGGAAACCTATTCACATGGATCCCTTTAACATGTTAAGTTATGGACCAGAAAGAAGAACTGAGCTAATCAACCGTGAATTCTTCATTGACTTTATTGATGTAGTGTATTCAGACAGTGGGAGCATCTCTCAGGAGCTAATATCCTGTCTGTTGGAACTTCCCAGTAGATAGTAAAGTCACAGTCCTCAGAGAGACTTGGCAGGGCATCAACCATTTCCACAGACTTGCTATGCGCAGGAACTAGCTAAGAAGCCTTTTTCGAGGTTTGAGCTGGTTTTTTGAGCAGGTCTTTGAGCTGGAAGTGGACCATTGACTTTATCTCTCTGTGCTGTGCCCATGTAGCCACATGTTCTGATGTCATTATGCTCATTCAGACAATGGCATAAATCAGATTTGACATCGAATGATTTCCACCCTGCTCCCCCTGACCATCAGGTTCATTCAACAATTTTTGAGAATACAGATTCAGATTCTGATTCTGATTCAGAATGGCTAGGGCTTCCAAAGCAATCCTGAGTGTCTGAATATTCGGGAACCACTGGCTTAAATACTTCCTGCCCATACCTTGTGTCCTGTGCTTAAGAAGAACGGATGGGAGTAATGTGGTATAGATAGTATTGTCTCTCTTCTGACCTTTTCAATACATCCTTGGCATGGCTAAAAACATCTTCCAGGCAATCAAGAAACCCCAAGGATATATTCCCTGAATATGGACATGTGTCTGGGTTTTAGGTGGAGCTGCCTTCCAACCTGGACTCAGCCTTGTGTTGATGGGGATTTGTGCAAGTCATTTGCCTTCTCTATACTTCAACTACTGAATATGAACTATCCAGTGAGGAATCCTAATTCTATCCCCCTTGGCATGTAGCCTAGGAGGATAGTAGAATTTCACATCGGAGGCCTGTGCAGTGTTTGAGCTTGGACATGTGACAGTAGAGTGTGCTCCCTTCTGAGAATCCTTAATGGGGGAAAGGTTTGGTCAAACATGGAACCTGAGACCATCTTGGCAAAGCCTATGCCAGGAAATCCACCGAGTGGAGAGTGGGGTCAGCTGGTGCCAAGTGCACATCCTGAAGGCAGTTAGCACCTTCCCTTTGTTTAGTGAGTTCTGACCCTGTGACTTCCCTGCTGCTCCTTCCTCAGGGGAGGGATGGTATCAGCCTAGTCACCAGTGGGCTGCTGTGACAGGAGAGCGTTTTGTTCTGCAGACACCAACGAGTGCAGCGTCAACAATGGGGGCTGTCAGCAGGTCTGTGTGAACACAGTGGGCAGCTACGAATGCCGATGCCACTCAGCATACAAGCTCCACTGGAATAAAAAAGACTGTGTGGGTAAGGGGTACCGAGTCTCACAGTTAGCGGGCTCACACTGACACGGCAGCTCTGTCCCATGTCCACCTGGGCCTGGAGTGTGCCTGACCATCCCTTCCCTGACTCTTGCCCCATTAGCGGCAGCTGCCATTCTTTATATAGTTCAAAAACAGGAGATACTTTGCAGGCTCTTTGGGGGTTCCCTCTGTGCTTTTATGTTGGTTGGAACTCACTTCTGTTTTCCCAGTTGTTTTTCTGCATGGAAAAAAATAGCATACAAATAGCTTCTTTACCTTGGAGGGAAACAGGGCCCTGTGTCTTATGTTCTGTGCTGTATAACAACTCTACCTTCTTTTCTTGGGTCCTTGGATATTTGGGACTCAGCTGTCCTTAGCATATCTAGAAGTATCCTTCTCTTTCTGTAAGTGTCTGCTTTTTGTCCAATCTAGAAGTGAAGGGGGTCCTGTCCACTAGCATGTCACCCCATGTGTCCCTGCATTGCGGTAAGAGTGGTGGAGGAGACAGGTGCTTCCTCAGATGTCACTCTGGCATTCACCTCTATTCAGGTGAGTGGGTCCCAGTCCCTGGAGAAAGTCCTCATGCCAGGGCCAAGCCTTCCTGGCCTTTAGGTGTTAGAGTCCCTCAAAGGGTTTCCAGGTCTTTGGCCAGCTGCTCCCTGACCACCGGAGGCCCATGCTTTGAGACCCTATATGCTGGGCATAAGTCTAGTGGTTTCTGTGGAATGGGGGCTGGAGAGTGCTTTTGGCTGCTCCCAGGAGAGACTGTGACCTTGCTTACATGTTGACAACCTACATTCTGTCTGTCAGGACTGCAAGAGACCTACTCTGTCACCTGCGGCTCTTCCTCTTCTCTCAGGAGCAAACAGCAAAAATCAAATGATTCTGCTTTTGGGGGTAATTACCAAATCTGTGTGTTTTCTCTGGGGCTCTCTGTGTTAAATGGGTTTCATTCTTGGGGTGCTGTTCTTGGGCATTGGCTTTATCTTCTTTTCTCTTAATCTCCTCAATGCTCTGAGCACATTACAGGATGTTCTTGCCCACAGCCTTGGTGCCTGAAGACTGACTCATTATGTAACAGATACTTACTGACTGTCCACTGTTTGCTAGGAGGCTCCGTGTTCAGCCCTGCTGAGTCATCATATTGGGCAGAGGCCCACAGAGCTCTGGGATCAGGAGACTCAGGTCTCCCCAATTCCCTGTCCCTCAAAGGTGCAGCAGGTAGTGTGTACCCAGAGCACATGGCATTGGTGGAGATAGACATAGGCATGACGAGGCACAACGATTCTATCCAGAGAAAGGATCCTGAACCCTTTCTGGTTTGTCAAAAAGACAAAGAATGAAATTTAAAGCTTTTAAGTAGCCTCGTCCTCCCAGACTTAGCCATCTCTGTGATTTTATCACGAGAACATCTGATTGAGGAAATGATTCTTAATGTCCATATTACATATACGAGAGAGCTAGAGACCCAAAGCATGATAATAATACTTGAATATATTGATTGAGCAGTTAAAATATACCAGCCACTGTATTACCTGTCCTAGCTGATTTAATCCACACTGTAGCACTCAGAGCAATTTTACTTTTCTCCTCACTGACCAGATGAAGACCCTGAGATTCTGAGAGATGAAATAATGTACCTAGAGTGATTCAGATAGGAAATAGGGGAGTCCGGATTTTAATTAGGAGTCTAGATCCAGAGTCCAGAGCACTATTCTTCACTGCCCCTCCTGCCTAACATTTGAAACCAGCCAGAACAGACATCATGGTCTGTTTCACCAAATCCCTTAGTAATGGGGCACTTGGAGATTTAGGCTACCCACAGGATGGACAAGCAAACAGTTAATATTCAGTTCTTACTGTGTGCCAGACAGTAGGCTAAATGTATTATTTTTGCATCATCTTATTTAATTCTCATAGTAATGTAAGTACCCCAATTTTGTCTATTTTATGGATGAGGAAACTGAGGATTAGTGAGTTTTAGTAAGTTGCTCAAGTTCTCATTGCAAGCTAGAATATGAATCCTTGGCTTTGGCTTCAGAGCTTGACATATGGTTAAGATTGATTGTGAGGGGAGAACAGAATTTTGCGCACGAGGCCCTCAGAGTGGGATTTTTGCTGCCCCTAGAGCCCGAGCATCCAAGCAGCCTTTGGTGAGTGCCATCCTTATCTGCTCCCTCAACCTTGTCCTCCCAGAAAAGTCTTCTCCAGGAAAATCTGCCCTTCACTGTTTCCCTCAGCAGTCATGTCCAAATTTGAACTAGGGGATCCTGGTCTTCTTCCTCAGGAAGGCACAAAAGTGACCTCATGGTTCATCTCAGTGTGAAGGTTGTTTGGGGCCTCTCTTTATTATATTTGGGCATTGGATTAATCTCAGGTGGAGGAATAAGTGTAACTCTTAGGAGGCTCCTGGCATCCTCAGCCTCAGAGTCATGGGCACTCCGTGAGCCAAATCTTTTGTGGTCTCAGGATAAGAGAGGGGCTCAGGGTATGCAGTGTATGGTGGGACCCAGGCTTGGGATAGCTCCTCTGTTACCCACCCAGTCTTTTCCTCCTGTGCCTCTGAAGGTAATGTCTCTCACTTGTTTCTTTCTGAAGATGTCGCCACCATCAGGACAAGTGTAACCTTTAAAGTAAATGAAGGCAAGTGTAGTTTGAAAAAGGCTGAGCTGTTTCCCGAGGGTCTGCGACCAGCACTACCAGGTATGGAATCAGATGGCTGGTGCAGGGAGCTTGGTTGCACGTTGGGAAAGGGGACTGTCACAAACTAAGCCCTTCAGGTGGTCTTGAGCAGCCCAGATTCTCCAAGTACTCCTCCACAGGAGGAAGAGGAGCCTAGCCTAGCACACCTGTATAGCTCTGGAGTTATACTTCAGGGCTTCCTCTGCCAGGCACACATGGTAAAGCTCCAGAGAAACCTGTGAGTTCATAGGAATCAATGAGGGCTTTAAGATACATTGGCAATTTGTGATTATATTGGGTTAAATTTTATAGATCTAAGAGTGTGCTTGGAAAATAAGCTAAAGAAATGAAAAGGGTTTGGCTCAGGATAACCTTCGGTGAGCAAAGATGTAATATCCAGCTTTCCTCCTGGATCCAATCTTTGGAAGCAGTGACTCCATTGGCTTCAGCAGAAAAAATACCATCCAAGTAGAGCTGGACTTGTAGCGAAGAACAGAACCTAATACTCTTCTCCCCTCCTGTTCACATTTCCAGTATTATTTCATAGAATAATTCTAGAGCTTAAAAAAATCATGATTCATTTATTAGAAATGCCTCTTTCCTCAGTTTATCCTCAAATAAATCATACAAATAAACATTAAGCTCACTGTAGTCACTTTTAGTGCATATTTTAGTTGCATATTTTAAGAAACAGATTAATTTTGGTACCTCTATTTAAATGGAATATTATGCAGCTATGAATTATGTGTTTTTAAAGAATGTTTAATGACATAAATGGAAACTATGGAAAATGATCTCGTAATATAATGCTAAGATGGAGAGGAGAGAGTGAGATTTTGTATATCTAATGCAACCCAACTTGTGTAAGAAAAAAGCGTGAGTAGGAGAAAAAGGAAACTCACCATGTGATTAGTAGTAGTTATATCTGGGTAGAGGGGTTGACTGGAGATCTTCATTTTTTTCCTTCTGCATTTTCCAAATTCTCCACAGTGAGCATTTATACTTCTTTTTGTCTATCTATCTATTTATTTATTTTAAAGATTATTTATTGGGTGAGGAGGGGCAAAGGGAGAAGGAAAGAGAATATCAAGTAGGCACCATGCTGAGTGTGGAGCTCAATATGGGGTTCGATCCCACAACCCTGAGATCATGACCTCATGATCAAGCCAAAATCAAATTCAGCCATTCGATCAACTGAGCCACCCAGGTACCCCAGCATTTATACTTTTAGATCAGAGGAAAAAAAGCCTTATTTATTTATTTATTTATAGATTTTATTTATTTATTCATGAGAGACACAGAGAGAGGAAGAGACATAGGCAGAGGGAAAAGCAGGCGCCCTGTGAGGAGCCTGATTCGGAACTTGATTGCAGGACCCTGGGATCATGGCCTGAGCCAAAGGCAGATGCTCAACCACTGAGTCACTCAGATACCCCAGAAAAGCATTACTTAAAAATAGACTTGGTCTTTAGTCTCCTTAATGGTATTATACTGTTAATTTCTCAGTATTGATAAATATACATGTTAATGTAAGATGTTAGCATTAGGGGAAACTTAAACAATATATGGGAATTCTCTGTTCTATTTAAGCAATTTTTCTGCAAATCTAAAATTATTATGGAATTAGAAGTTAGCTTTTTGAAAAAGGAAAGGAGAATTTTTCCCAGAGGATGGTGGGTGGGGATTAATTTGCTTCCTCCTTCCTTTGGCTCCTGCTGACCTATTGCTTTGAACATCTTTGTAATGTTGAAGAATATGATACAGATAATTCGTCCATTGAATAAAATAAGAGTTTAAACTGGAAGCAAGTTGGTTGTGTGGATGATACATGGAACTGCTCTTTGGTTCCAGTTAATGGTCATTAGTTAAAAGATCCACTGGAAGCCACAGGAGATAGAGGGGTGAGGGAGAGATGGCCAGAGTCTGGAATAGGGATGTGCAGAACCCTGCCTTACGCAACACTTCCTCCCACCCTAGATGCCTTCATGATATTGTTTGGTTCTCTAGATGTTTTGTGCTGTATATTGCTCCTGGTTATTTCAAAATGAGACATCACTGTTAATGTGTTTTCCAACTTCCCCTTCAGGCTGGAATTACTCCAAACTCAGTTTGCCTGAAAACAGGAGTTGGTTTCCTTTCTACTCCTGTGCTCCTTCCCTATTTGAAGCCTTAGTCCCTGCTTGGTACATCACAGTCCAGCTCTAAGGAAACCAACCTTGAGAACACAAGCACACCTTAGCAGACTGTCAGTTAGGAATGCAAGGCAACCCTGGTTCCTGTCTTCCACTTATGTGGCCAGCCAGTCAGAAACATCCAGCATTCATCCATGAAAATAATTTTCAAGAGCTAAATTGTTAAGTTATATAGGAGGCTCTTTGAAATTAAAATGTCATCGTGCTCCAAGCTGAGGCTTGCAACGTCTTGGCATCTGGAGTTAATCACTTAGTCCCTTGAGAGTTGTTTTAATGAAATGTTTACTGAGCTCTAGCGAATGTTCAACTGAGTGCTTTGCCAGGATCTGGCTTCCGATAATTTTGTTTCTTCATACAGAGAAGCACAGCTCAGTAAAAGAGAGCTTCCGCTACGCAAACCTTACATGCAGCTCCAGCAAGCAAGTCCCGGGAGCCCCTGGCCGCCCAAGCACCACTAAGGAAATGTTTATCACTGTTGAGTTTGAACTTGAAATTAACCAAAAGGAGGTGACAGGTTGGTTTGAAAACAGTCTTTGGTACCAGGCTTCTCACAGCTTGCTCCTTATTCTTTTGCCTTTCATCATTCTGGGGGGAAACAGTAGTGCAACCACTGAAGTATCTCCTGTTTTGTTTTGTTTTGTTTTTCACTCCCAAACTAAACTGAATTGGTTTGGAACCTCATGATTGTATCTGTTTCCTAAAAACTCAAAGATTCAACTTTGGCCAACAAATTTCTTTTAGAAACCAATGCTGCCCAGCCTGCGAGGTGCCCAGCCCTAGGTCTCCCCTCCATTCTGTCCACAGGGAACCGTGGGTGCTGGTGGGTCCTTTATGGGTCCGGACATCCTCCTGTGCTGCAGCCTGACCTCTTCCCCCACTGCTACCCCTCTTGTTTCGGTAGCTTCTTGTGACCTGAGTTGCACCATAAAGCGGACAGAGAAGCGGCTCCGGAAAGCTATCCGTGCGCTCCGGAAGGCAGCCAACAGGGAGCACTTTCACCTCCAGCTCTCAGGCATGGAACTTGAAGGGGAAAACAAGTCTCCCAGAACATCTGAACACCAACTGGAGTCCTGTGGAGTGGGCCAGAGCCACGCAGGAAACCAATGTGGTGAGTGACCTGCTGGGCCATTCTTGCTCACAGAGTTGTCATGAGCTCCATAAAGACTCGGGGTAACCAAAAGCATAGACCATTCTCCCTCTCTGGGTTCACTCCAGAGAATGCTGTGGTTACCCTCTCTCATTTGGGAATGACACATTGGGATTTGTTGTGCCTGCTGGACCAGGAGCTCCCTGGCACCTGGCACAGGGTCTGGTTGTGGTGGGCACTGAATAAATGTTTGCCAAATTGAGGGTTGGAAAGGAGGAAGTAGAGCAATGAGGAGAGGGAGTACTGACCTTCAAGAGTCTGAGGACGGTGGTCTTCAGAGCACTGTGGCCCTGGGTAGGGACAGACTATGGGCATGAGGCACCTATGAGGCTCCTGTACACCCCACTACCAGTTCCCCATCATCTCCCTCTGGCCTGGCTGACGGTGGTCATGAACCTCACCTGTCCATAGTTTTGTGCAGAGTCTGGGGGTGCCACCTGGCAGTCTTATGAGATCCTTGAGCTTCAGCCCGAGACTCCTAGTAGTGTCAGTTCCATACATGGTGTGTGTGTGTGTGTGTGTGTGTGTGTGTGTGTGTGTGTGTGTGTGTTTCAGAATTAAGTTTGAGACCTGGCATTTGAACAACACCAATTTATGAAGTTCTAGACAGAAGGAACCTGGGCAAGAGGTTCTAGGGTGGTCGGTCTTGAGATTTGTTTATTGGGTGAAATTGTTCTGGGCATTTATGGCAGATAATCACTTTATAGTCTCACTTTATGATCACGGTAATCACGGTAATGATTTATTGAGTTTTCATCTGACACAGTACAACATTAAGACGGTATCCGCTTTATCTCGCTTAACCTGAATGGTCATCTCATTAGGTTGGCATTATCATCTCTATGTAACAGATGAACAAACTGGAACTCAGAGAGCTAGGTTCTTTTGCTCTAGATCACATCAATGGGCTAACTCCAAAGCCTGTGCTCTGGTCCCAAGTAAGGTGAGTTTTGATAACCAGACTCATCCAGAATAAACTGATGTCCTTTTTCAAGCATCAGTAGGAGGCCCAGAAGTGAGGCTTGAGCTAAGGAGTGTTAAGGAGGCTTGAGCTTAAGCCAGTGTTTCTGAAGAAGCAAAGCTGAGCCCAGGGCACTCATTCCAGAGAATTGTCAGCAATAACCGACTACTTTCAGCCCAAATCTGTTACTTTGCCAAAATGTAGTAAAAATCAAGTGTAAAATCAAGTGTAATTGTCCACCAGGGGCTGGTTCTCAAATAGTCTTGACTTTTATTCTAGCTGACTCTCTTAAAAAGAAAAAAAAAGTTAGAAACAACCCAGCTGGTTGGTTTATTCTCATTTAAAATTATAAGAGTTCTGGTTTCTATACCAAAATGGTGACAAGCATTGGCTCTTGCTGCCCTACTTTATGGGGGGGAGTTGCAGAAACTGTCAGGGCCAGGCAGGCCAGGCCTCTCAGAGCTAGACTGCATCCCCTTCCCCATTTGCTCTCCTGGTAGGGAGAGGCCTCACAGGCTTGCCAGGGAGCCTTGGTGGCCAGTTGAGAAATTAGGCAGAACTAGAGTATTACCAATCCTACCATGACTGTGTTCCTGCAGAAAAGGGCCAAGAATGATTAGCAGGAGTTACTTAACAGAGGATGCCTCATGACCATGAGAGCTTATGAAAGACACTGTAGCTGTTGTGTGTGTAAATGTGTCCTGAGATGCTTGTCATGCTTAGTTAGGCTGGATTTGTTGCTGAGAGGCAATGTGTCTTGTCTCAAGAGCTCCCTCTAGCAATGGATGAATTTTGTAGCCCACACGGAACCAAATCAGATTCACCCCATCTGACAGCCATGTTGAGGATTTTACCATGTAGAGAAAATAGCACAAATAATTACCAGTGAAATTGCTTCCTCCTGCTGAATGGAGGAAGTGTGCACAAGGAGGGGTTGCATGTGTTAATTGGAAAGCCTTCTTCCCCATGAGACACACATGGTATGGGCTAGGGCCAGGGAACAAGTGAGTGTGTTGGGGGGCGGGGAGTGTGTCTTCTATTCCTTATATTCCTAGACTATTTGCTGGTCTTAGAACTTCATCAAGACCAAGTTTCCTGGTATTTCCTGAACTCTGAATGGTACAGACATTGGAGACATGCCTAGGATAGTTCTTTTTGGAAATTATTTGCAATGTTGTCCAAAAGGAGGCTCCGAAAGCATTTGGAGTCACTGAAAGGGCAGATGAGACCATTACACTTTTCCTTTAAAATTTTTTTTAAAGATTTTATTTGTTTATTCATGAGAGACACAAAGAGAGAGAGAGAGAGAGAGAGAGGCAGAGACATAGGCAGAGGGAGAAGCAGGCTTCCTATAGGATCCAGGATCATGCCCTGAGCTGAAGGCAGACGCTCAACCACTGAGTCACCCAGGCGTCCTGAGACTGGGAAGGTTTAATTCAACTTTCAACAGCAGTATCTTTCCTTTACAGCAGTTGAGAAAAATTAATTCAACTATTATATTTTGAGATACCATTCTGTGCCACTCTAAATTTGGATGGAGTAGTGAGAACATAATGAGTGAGGAACTAGCTCTTATAAGATTCACATTCTAACAGAAGGACATGGACAATTAACAAATAAAGACAAAAGGTAATTACAGAAGATAAGAATACAGAGAGGGACAGAGGGGAGGAAGGATTACTCTCCACAGGTGTTCAGGAAGGCTTTCAGAGCAGGTGACATTTGATTTAAGTGAGAAGGAGTTGGCCTTGATGGGGGCAGAGTATGTTCTGGCTGAGGAGGGATCAGCAGGTGCAAATGGCTTGAGGCAGGAATGAGCCAGGCATTTTCTTCTTAATTTTTTCAGAATTGAGAAATTATTTGCAACTGAGCAGGCAGAAATTTTCTTTTCTGTCTTAAATCATAGAAAATATGAAGTCTGTTAGCAATACAGACAAAATTAGATCAATACTTTTCACACAGACTTGGAAGGGTTGTGAGATGAAGCCCTGAGTTAGGCTCTGTGGTGGGCGTGGAACCTGCATAAGATTCTCTATCCTTCTCTCTCTGCATCTCCTCCCCTTTCTCTTTCCCTCTCTCTAAAAACAAAACAAAACAAAACCGCAATAAAACATAATTTAGTAAAATGTGGACATTAATTGAGCACTTATAGTGTGTTTAACACTGTGCTAAGCACTTTACATACATTATGTCATTTGATCCTCATCATAAGTCTATTTTGCATCATTTTTTTTTTTTTTTACAAATAAGGAAACTAAGGCATAGGGAGGTAAGGCATTTTCTCAGTGTCCACCCAGCAAGTAAATGGCAGTGCCAGAGTTCAGATCCAGATCTGTCTCAAGAGCCTATATTCTTAATTCTCTCAATGGGAATACTCTCACTTCTGGGTACAGCCTGTGCCATGTGATGATTATCTACCTCTGATAGTACTTGTATGGAGCACCCTCCATGGGCCAGCACTGCCATGGGTGCTGAGGAGGCCTGGATAAATAAGACCTCATCCCTCAAGTCACATTTGGTCCTCCCAGGGGAGAGTTAGAGAAGACCTCCCCAAAGAGAGGAAGTCTAATCTGAGTTTTGAAGGATGCACAGATGACACATAAAGGGGAGTATTCAGGCAGAGGAGTAGACTTGGGAATGAGACCGAGCAAGATGCATACAGAGGATGATTGACAACTCAGTATTACTAAATCTGGAGCACAAGGTAGGATGTGGTGGGTAGCAAGGCTGGTGGGAAAAGCACAGTAAGTCATGAGAGACCTTGAGTATACTGCTAAGGAGCCTTGGCTTTATATAAGTGACAAGGTGCCATTAGAGGGTTTAATCAGGCAATTAAGGTCATGCTTGTGTTCTAGAAAAATTTCTAGAAATATTTCTTTTATTAGATTGAGAGTCAGGACCAAAGGCAGAAAACCTAACTTGGAAGGTTTTGAATGCTTTGCATGAGAGATGTTGAGAACATGAAGATACTAGATGGACTAGAAAAGAAGCAATAGATTCTAGAAATATTTAGGAGGAACTGTGAGCAGCATTTGGTGATAAACTGGATTGGGGACTAAAAATAGGAAAGAGCTGGGGTGAGCTCAGAGGTTTTTGACGTGGCCTCTGATCGGTCCCTTGCTTACCACATGTCCCTCATCTAGCCCTGCCCTGCTTCATATGCAGGAGGCATGGAGAGAAGGCCTGCAGGTTTGGTTGAATGATTGGATGAATGTGATCACTGGGGAAGAAATAATCAGAAAAGATTTATAGGAAAAGCAGGGGGGGGAAATAGACTCTTGAGAGAGCCTGAGAAAGAAAGAAAACTCAGATGTAGAAAAGGAGACTAAAGATTGAGTTCTGAATCAAAGATACGATGAGGAGTGCAGGGTGGCAAGTCAAGGAGGCTTTGGAGTCAGGGAGGGGAGCAGTCAGAGAAGCACCTTAGAAAGGTGGATCTGGTGGCAGGCTGTGAGGGCTGAGGCAGGGAGGAACGGAGGCAAGGAAGGTCATTGGAAGGTTATTGCAGTAATCTAGATTAGAGATGGTGAGGATCAAAACACCCTGATGCTATAGGGATGGACATCAGCTAATGGACAAAAGGAACACAGCTGCAGGATGCTGCAGCTGGCTGCCTGATGAGGCAGGGAGGATTGAGGTCTGGAATAATAACTATGGGCTGGACTGCAGAGATGGTGCCTGGGAGAGCTGTGATGCTGTTCATAAAGAGCAAAGCCAGAGGAGTCAGAAGAACTGGGCAGGGGAGGGAAGAGAAGCATTCTCCTTGAGGAAGTGGAATTTGAGTTGCCACAAGACTTCCCAGGCAGTGATCTCCATGGGCTTCTAAGAGTCTAGGAAAATGATTTTATCTTATCATGTGCAGACCAACCCTCCTATCCTGTATCTGTCCACACATATGCTGACCTGCTTCCTGTTAAACTGAATAAACCTGGCCATGTTCCTACACCAAGGCCACCTCCTCCTCTTGGGCTCTGGAGTCCATTTGCTTTCCCCTTCTCAAGAACATTGCTCCTGTTGTTATCCCCACTGACCCCTCATCTCAGAATTCTTCCTGTTTACTAGGTCGTTTCCAACAGCACACAAACCTATCTCCTGTCTTAAAAGCCAAACAGACCCTCGTTTGACTTCACACTTCTTTCCAGATACTGCCTTCTTTTTCTGACCCCCTATAGAGCAAAATTCCTTAAAAGAGTTGTCTAAACTCCCTGTCTTTGCTTCCTCCCCTCCCATTTTTCTCTTCCAACCCCTACCAGTCTGGTTTCTGCTCCCAGACTCTCCACTGAAACTGCTTTTCCCAAAATTTCTAACTACCTCTTTATTGCCAAATCTAGTTGCCAACTCTTATTCAGATGACCACTCCCACCTACCAGAAACACTCTCTTCTCCTGGGTTTCAGACACCACACTCTTCTGGTTCTCCTCCTACCTCACTGGCTGCTCCCTTTTGATTTTCCGTGTTGGTTCTCCCCTAATTTTTGATCTCTAAACACCCCAGGGCTCAGTCCTTCACTCTCTTCTACCTGACCTTATTCATTGCCAGAGCTCTAAATACCACCATGTGATGGTGACTCTCAAACTCCTCTCTCCTCCAAAATAGTTCTGACCACTATTTTGAATTATGGACTTCTTTATCCCAGGATGTGTTGAATGTTCTTTATCGAGCATGCATGCATGCACATGCTTGCACGCACAGGCACGCGCACACACACACACAAAGTTAAATATTTTTGAATTCATGAGTGTTTACTTATTTTAAAAGCACATACTTGTTCTGTTGGCTAATATATGATGTACATCATAAAGGAATGAGATATAGATTAAATAGCAGTTTTAAAATAACTGGCTAGCATCTTTAGGTACCACATTTATAATCTGGCAAAGTTCATTGCTAACATTAGTGGTTGTAAATTCATTTTTCAAATAGTCTTTTTGTGAATTGCTAGTGTTTTGGCTCAACTCTTGTCAGATCTGATTTCTGTTTCTATGTCATACTGTTTGGCAAAGAGTAAAAGTTGTGTCTGCCTGACTCTTCCCTGGTGTTCACCCATTGTTGGTTGTACCTTCAGTCCAGGGTTTTCGCTGGATTGTTTGAAGTTGCTTTCTATTTTGTGCCAGTTGGTTTGGTTGAAACTCGAAAATATAATCAGGAAATTGATTCAACCAGGCAAACTGAAATTCTCAATGCATTGAAAGAAGCAAAGCAGTCAGTACTTTCCCACCCCATAGAGTTGTGGAATGCCATGTTCTTCTCTTTTCTTGGAGACCTTGTGTCTTCATGTGTGTCTACGACTCATGGAGATGCAGACAGACTGAGGCACCAATCTTAGACCATACACTGAACCAGTAACCCTTTCTTTGTTTCTCATTTTTAGGTAAAAGTTAATAGGCATAGATGTGAAGATGCTTTGCCCACACCCAGTGGATCATTTCATAAAGCCCTGCGGTGTCACATTCTACCTTGCAAACCACCAGTAAAACCAATGCCTTTTCAATATCGACACTTGTGTGGCCAACAGGCGTCTTAAACTCAGTGTGTCTATCTGCCTCCCTCCCTCCCTCCTAAGTAAAACCTGCTTCTCCCTCATCTCAGTAAATGGCACCTCTATTTACCTCATTGTTCAAATTGAAAATCTCACATTTTCTTGACCCCTGTCATTCTGTCATGCTCCTCATCCAGTTCGTTAGCAAATTCTACCTTCACATTATATTCTTACTCTAAGTAGATATGTCTTCCTTCACCATTACCACTCTATTCCAAACCACCAGCATCCTGGGCCCAGTCTGTTGTGACAGGCTCTGAATTGTTTTTCAGTCCTTGCATGCCTCGTGATCTCCACATAGCAGCCAGAATATCTATTAGAAACATAAGTCAGATCATGCCATTCCTCTATCAAATCCTCCAACATGCTTTGAGTAAGGTCTAATTTCCTTACGATGACCTTCAAGAACCTGCATCATCTAGCTCTTGCTTGCTTTTTAGGATTCCTTTCCTGTTACCCTGGCTCTTTTACTCTGTTCCTGCTGCATTGGCTTTTTTTTTTTTTTCTTTTGCTCTTAGGCAATGCCATTGCAAGGCCAGTTTGTTCATTTCAGTCTGATCTCAGCTCAGAGAGGAAAGCCTGGCTACTCTTCTGAGACTATATACACACAAACTCCACTCCCACCACTCTTTGTATTCCCTTTTTACTCTGTTTCGCTTTTCTTTATCATATTTACTTCTAGGTAGCATTCTGCTATATATTTATTTACTTACCCATTTATTGTGCATATTCTCCAGAATGAGAGTCCCCTAGGGCAGGGCCATGTCTGTCTTGTGTGCTATAGCTCCAGCTCCATTTAGAACAGAACTCAACACATAATCAGTGCTAAGTATTTTACTGAACTAATGTATTTTCACAGGGACAACAGGTGAAATCCTAAAGATAGCCACCAACATTAAGAGAAAAGAGGGCAAGGGGCAAATCTTTGGGGAAATATTGCAATTGAAGGCAAAAGAGGCACTTTAAGGGAAATGACGTCTCTCCCTGCCTCCCCCATTAACTAAGCATGAAGAGAGCATAGCATGCATTGGGAAACCCAGCCAGGAAGGCGTCAGCTGGACTCCGCTTTCCGCCCCAACTCTAAGAACACACACCAAAAACCTGGACAGTGTAACAGCTCAACCTCTGAGCCAAGGGGGTGCTCTCTCCTGTTATCCTGAAACACCCATTTAACAGGGTTTCAAACTGGGATCCCAAGGCCACGGTGTTGTCTTAGCCTCTGAGCTGTGACAAAGCAGCAGCTCCAGAACACCCTGGGAATCTGCGTGGGCTGCTTATGGCTTTCCTTCAGAAGTCAAAGCGTGACTCTTAAGAAAACAGACCCTAGAGAATGACCTCTTTTATTAGGTTCACCATCTTCGCCACAGAGAGACCATAGTGTTTGTCCATAGCCTGAAATACTCAAAGGCCATCGTGTTGAAAAGAGGGTGAGCCTTCAGGTCTCTTTGTTGCCATTAATCCTTGTCCCTGCTGGTCTCTCCCTTTTGCATCAGAAAAGCTTTCTTGTATTTTTTTTTTTCTTAAGAGAGGGAGAAAACAGCTGTGTGGGATTTGAGAATGGGATTTTAATGGTCACTGAAGACATACAAAAGCTCTGCTGTGATCCTGAAGTGTTCTGGGGGCAATTGACTCCTTTGTCTGGGGCAGCAAAACATGCTGGCTGCTCAAGGAGAAAAGAGAACCAACTGGAACATGCGATTGAGGTCTCTTCAGACCAAATCTTCAGCACATTTGCAAAAAAGTGGTTTTCAGGCATCTCTTCATGACATTCAGAATCACTCTTTGCTGTTGAGCTCATTTTTACCTTGTGAAAGAAATTAATTTGGAAGGTGCTTGGCAGGAATTATTTCTGTAGGTCTTTCTGGAAGGAAAATGGAAACTGTGAGTGACAATATGAGTTTGTTTATGTGAAGCAGGCCTTTCACTGGGAGAAAAAAGACCAGTGCCCTCCTTTCTGCAGTGACAAGGGGGCATATCTCAGCCCTTTGCTCAGTTGGGAAATTGCAACAGCTGTGGGACATTGTGAGGCTTCTCAAAATGTAACCTCAAAAAGGCTTTGGGGGATTTAAATAGTTCTATGGACGAGTGGACACCCAGAACAGCAGGAGCCCATCCTGTTATATTTTCCAACGAGAACCAGAGCCATTCTCATGCACCCATGAAGGGATCCATTTTCTGCCAGAGGAACTACAGCAGAACAGACCATGCTGATCTGACTCTAAGTTATGATTAAGGTGGCTTTGAAATCATTGCCATCATCTGGCACTTTCCCATTAGCGGAATGAATGTTACAAAAATGGAAATGGCTTGGCTAGAGGGGCTCCAGATGGCCTTGGTTTTATTTACTTTCTACCAGCCTTCACAACATCTGACTCCTTAGAGCCACGAAGAAGTTATTCTCTGCCTGCTGGCCTGCTGCTAGCCTTCAGACAGTCAGGTGGGACACAGGATAAAAAGTCATGAATTCCTAGTACATAATTCAGCCCAGCTTCTCATGGGAGATTAGCTGAAACCAGAGTCATCATGGAAACCACTATCAAGTGGGGCTGTGTTTAGAGACTAGGTCTGGAATTAGACTTTGTCTGCCACAGCTTTATGCATCGGGCCCATTAGAATGCTGTTTGTTGAGAAAGCAAGAGTTTGGTTCCCTTTTAATTTTTAAAAAATATGATAAAATTAAATTAAAATGATACACAAATATTATAAAAGACAATCCAAACAGTATTAAAAAGTATTAAAATTTAGATTTTAGAGTAGACTTTTGATTGAATTTAATTGTAGACCTAATATTTGAAATGTAGCATATGTAGCATATTTTGGCTTATGATTTAGAAAAAACCTTGTTTCGTTTTTTTTCAGATTATAAAGTGAATAATGAAAAGACATTTTTATTAATGGTAATAGAGGACTTTGTCATGTTTAACTCTAAAAGTATATATTCAGGGCAGCCCGGGTGGCTCAGTGGTTTAGCGACGCCTTCAGCCCAAGGTGTGATCCTGGGGACCTGGTATCCAGCCCCACATCAGGCTCCCTGCATGGAGCCTGCTTCTCCCTCTGCCTGTGTCTCTGCCTCTCTCTCTGTGTCTCTCATGAATAAATAAATAAAATCTTAAAAAAAAGTATATATGCAGATTGCATTTGTAGGAAAGCACGAAAATGGGTATTCCCCCTCACAGACATTGAAGAGATATAATAGCTAATATTATCATGTGATATTTTGTTTTCTATTTCTCAGCAGCTTAAGTATGAAAGAGAATGTGTTTATTCCAGTCAGACTCCTTTAACATCACGTAGAGAATCCTCGGCAGTCTTGAATTAAGATTCAGTCTGCACTTTTGCAAGAGCCCTTTCTCCCTCTTAAATTCAAAGCTCTTAATCTCACTGTAGGTGTATTTCACAGACTAGCTGTGGGACCTTGGCCAAATTATTTAATATCCTTAAGTCTGTTTCTGTAAAATGGAGTTAATAATAGCACCTAACTCCTTAGGGTTGTTTTCAGGGACAAATGAGATAAGGTATGAAAAGCTTTTGGCATGATGAACAGGAGATTGCAAGTATTCAGCAAATGTTCGCCATTAGAAAGGCTATTTTGATGGTTATGTTGATGTCTGAATATGATACTGAGAACCCACTTAAGCACATTTACTTTATATTCATATTCTAAAACAAGATATAAATCTACATTTAACTAACAACACCAGAAATATAGCCAGAAGCATTGTTTATTAATTTCCTTGTAGTTCATTCTTTCAGGAGACATTTACCATGGTTTACTTTTCATAACACATGAACTTTATTACAAACACAAAGCATGTTGTGTTGGAGAGCTTATTGGTAAGACTCTTGAGATTACCCTCCCTATAGCCACCAGAGGGTGAGCTTTTCAGAACCCAGCTCTGGTCATATTCCTCTCTTTTAATGGCTCCTCAACCTGAAGAATAAAACCCAAATGCCTAGCATTCAAGAATTTCTAAAGTCTATCCTAACCTTCCTTTCTTCCCTCTTCTCCTGTATGTTGTACGTGACCTTTTATGACCTGCCCCTTTTCCTTCTTGGGGAGATCCTATTCATCCTTTAAGGGTCCACACAAACGTGGCCTCCTCTAGGAAGCCTTTAGGGATGCCATCAGCCAGAATTAATATCACCCTCTTCTCTGTTCTTTCAGCACTGGGAGTATGTTCAATGAATGATTTTCACTTTATAACCCTTCCGACAGTCCTATGAAATAGGAGAAGTCATCAAGTGCTTGTGCTCAAAAATAATTAGGACCACTGTGATCCCTGCTTCTAAGGAGCTCGTGGTCTAGGGAGAGAGAACCCGTGAACACCTCTAACAGTGGGCAACATGGCAAGGGGTGTTCACAGAAAACCCAAAGGAGGTACACATTCTGTATTCAGGGCGTTTGTGTGGAGGAGTGTGGGATCAATGCCATCTATTTGCACCTATCACTCATATCATCCTTCCTTGGCTTCTGTCCCCTCACTGACCAGATCATTTCCCCCTTTGGCTAGTCAGTTGCAGGGCTGGGACATATTATGATGGAGTGCAAGAACGCTGCATTTTGTGTCCAAATGGAACCTTCCAAAATGAGGAAGGACAAATCACATGCGAACCTTGCCCAAGATCAGAAAATCCTGGAGCCCTGAAGACTCCAGAAGCTTGGAATGTATCGGAATGTGGAGGTAAGTGTTCCATCTTCCTCTTCTTATTCCTCTGGTCTCCAATATTACCTAGACAGAAGGCATAAGTAGCGTTTCAGTGCATATAGCACATACTACACCTTGGGCTTTCTACAGGCAGGGACCATATTATATTGGCTTCATCTTTGGCTTCAGTGCCAAAGACACATGCTGGGCTGATGCTCACTTGAATAAATAAATGAAAAGCTGATAGAATACATTGGCAGAAGAAAAGGTGGAAGGGTTGCTGTTGCATGCTTTACTCACTGTAAATAAATATACCTTGAGACCTTATTGATCTCCCAGTGTATGGGGATGGTCTGAAAGTGTTAAGTTGGAGAAAGTAGTTCTAATTATTTTTCCAGCTTTGGTCTCAAATTCATACCTTATTGATTTTTTTTTTACCTTATTGATTTTTAAAGAGTATCCATCTGGCTGTTTTGTCAGAACTCTGGGAAGAGTTTTTAATGTCCCTTATAAAATGTTAACTCTGGAGCCAAGCTTACTTGGGTTTTGTGGGCTTGTTTCCTATTTATTTTATTAGTAAATGTCTTCCTTTTATTAGATGGAAGAAGCGCCAAATTGATGCTCTGTGAGTTCAAATAGAAGGTGTGATCTAACACTGCAGTTTGTAGGTGATGTCCGTGGTGAAGAGCATGGGATGTCCTGTGGCCCCCATCTCTCCTCCCAGTGACCTCCAGAGCCAGCTTTAGCCCCCACCTAAATGACTCCAGGCTCAACTACAGGACCTTTCAAAAGGTTTAAAAGTCATAGGGTGCCTGGGTGGCTCAGTCAGTTGCATCCAACTCTTGATTTTGGCTCAGGTCATGACCTCAGGGTCGTGAGATGGAACCCCATGGAGGGCTCCACACTCAGCAGGAAGTCTGCTTGAGATTTTCTCTCTCCCTCAGCTTCTGCCCCTCTCCTCCCCTCAAACCAACTACAGTGTTGATAAGGAGGCACTTTGGGACATCTGTTTACACTATGTGACCTTATTAAGATATCTTTATAGTAAGAATAATACTAGTAATAATAGCAATTGCTAACACTTATTAAATACTTAACCTATGCCAGGCATCATGCAAGGTGTATTACATGAATTATTATTATGGTTTTTGTATCACTACAACAACTTTGTGAGGTTAAAGTGAATGGTTGAAGGTCATACAGCCAAAGAGTGGAGGATTTGAATCAGAACATAGGTCTGACAGACTCCAGACTCTTCCTTTGAATGTGTGTTCACTAAATGCCATTATATCTATAACCTATGGCTAATAAGAAGACCATGAAATTTAATAGGGGAGAGATGATCAGCAGTACAAGAGACACAGCTTTTCATAACATCTTGGCAGTGACAAGCTAATTCCTAAGAATCGTGTGCTCTTAGAAATCTTTTTGTTTATGGCTGTGCTTCTTGTCATAAATTTAAAAAATGATCAAGTAGGGTGTTTAAAGTAAAAGGTCCCTCTATCAATATGGATTAGATTGGTTGGATTTAGTAGAAGGAGGCCAGGACACACTTTAGTGACTTAGTAAACCTAATTGCTAAAACAGGGAGACTCTTTCATGACCAGAAGAGTCTTTATATCACTAGGATGTAATCAGCTGGGTGAGGGTATACTTCTGGGTTGAATTGATGCCAGAGCAGAGAACCCTCCCTGGGGAGGGTGCTGGCTGTGCACTGTGTAGTCCTAAACCTTAAGCAAACTCAGGCCTGGTCCATTCTTTGGAAGCAGTTGACCCTTGGCTCCTTGGTCTCTGTCTTTGCACTGTGCTCTGTAGCCCTGTGTGTAAACATCAGGCGCTCACATGCCACCTTCTCAGGGTCAGTGGCAGGGCAGGGCAGGGCTTTTCTCACTGAGGTGGGAGCTCAGATCAGCACAGGGTGACAGGTCTGACCAAATTCTGAGCTCATCTACAGAGAGATGGGAAAGTGTCCGCCCAAGGGACACAGGGGACCTTGCTCACTTGGGGTCATTGGTTTCCCCAGGTCTTTGCCAACCTGGTGAATATTCTGCAGATGGTTTTGCACCCTGCCAGCTCTGCGCCCTGGGCACATTCCAGCCTGAGGCTGGCCGTACTTCCTGCTTCCCCTGTGGAGGAGGGCTCCCCACCAAACACCTGGGAGCCACTTCCTTCCAGGACTGTGAGACCAGAGGTGAGGACTTGGCAGCTTGCCTTTTTCCAGAACTCAATTTCCCTTTTGAGTACCATGGGAGTCTGGTCAAGCTCCGATCAAGCCCAGTCCAGAGATGCCCTGTGTGATTCCAGTGGCTGGGAGATCAGGTCCCAGCTCCATCCACTCCTGCAGGATGTGCAGGGAGCATGGGAACTCTCTAGACGTGGTCTCCCTCAACCACCCGGACCCCTTTCAAACAGGGTTGACCAGTCTAGGAGAGGTTCTTGGCTCCTTCTTTTCAGTCTTCCTTCATCCCAGCACCCTTCCCTGGAGCTCCCCTCCCATACAGGTCCTACCTGTCCCCAGAGCCCGACTGCTGCTTCTCCCAGGGCCCCAACCCTGGGCCTGGCATCAGTTTGACATCCTCAGAGCTGACAAGTGCTCCCTGCATGAAAACTCAGCTGTGCTCATCTATGCCAGACTCTGCACATGCTGTAAACTCTTTGAAGCTACACCCATACTTTGTTCCCTTTGTATTTTTCTCAGTGTCATGAGTCATAAGTCCCACCCAAGCTGGCTATTTAGGGAATTAAGTGTTGATTAGCCCCAGATAAGTAGAAAAGCAGTACTTTGTTTGGGTATACAAATTTATTGCATGGACTGTGAAAACTTTTATGTGACTGATAAATACAGTTTGCTTTGTTTTTTTTGTTTTGTTTTGTTTTGGTTTTTTTTGCTTCATTCTTCCCCCCATCCCCACCCCACAGTTCAATGTTCACCTGGACATTTCTACAACACCACCACTCACCGATGTATCCGTTGCCCAGCAGGAACATATCAGCCTGAATTTGGAAAAAATAACTGTGTTTCTTGCCCAGGAAATACTACCACTGACTTTGATGGCTCCACAAACATAACCCAGTGTAAAGGTGGGTCTCTTTCACAGTCTTGACCCAGAGGAAAGTGCCTGGGTCCACCTGGGGCCAGGAGGTTGGGGCAGGGGTCCCAAGCCCATTGAGAACTATGAGGAAGCTATTACCCAGCTCCGAGTGCTGCAGGTTGGTGCTGAAGGAGAGCCAGGCTTGACTCCCAAGTACTCCCCTGTGCTGATCCTGGCTACTCCTCCAGGCGTCTCGACAGGATATACTTGCTGACATTTCCTCTGAGCTGCAGAATTTCAGTTCAGCAAACACTGTTTGAGGACCTGTTACATTCTAGACATGGCAAGCAGAAGTCCCTGGCCCTGCAGGCAGCACAGGCTGTAGGATTGCAGAGGAGAGGGCAATTCATTCTGTCTAGTGAGATGAGGAAAGGCTTCTGGAGGGCACAGGAAGGTTTTGGTGGAGAGAAAGGGGGAGATTGGGAGAAAGAGCTTTATACCCAAAACAACAGCTGTGAGGAAGTACAGACTCAGAAGAGTGAAAGAAGAGAAGAGACCCCTGGACCTGGATCATGGAATGTCTCAGGAGAATCTGAGGCAGATCAGGAAGGGAAGCCTTGAATGCCACACAGTGGAGTTCAATTTGTATTCTATAGGAATGGGGAAGCAAATCATTCAAAGACTTGCTGCATGCTTGGGCCAATTGGTTGCTTTTTAATCACTATGTAAAATTCTCCAGTAAAGGTCAGAAGTAAATCTCTGCTGATCTATTATCAGTAAGACAGCAGGTGTAGGGGAGCAAGGAGATCTCCCCAAACTGGAGGAATTTGGGATTGAAGTTCACAGTGTTATAATTCTTCCCTATACCCAGATGCAATCTGTTTCTTTGTCCCCCCATCCCTGGCCTTTGGTTGGCCCTTAGGAGCCACATGGCACAGATTCTCAGGTAGCCCCTCAAGCTTGAAGGCAGTTTTCTCAACTCATGGCTCTCCCCAGTCGACCCCCTTCCAAGGAGAAAAGCCTCTATATTTTTTTCTAATGGAAATAATAATTCCCAGTTATAATTAAAGAGGAAAAAGTCTCTTCAACATCCCCTCTTGCACATATTCACCTGACAGTTTTAGACAGTAAGCCCCTCTCTTGAGGGCAAGGACTGTGTCTTTCTCATTTCTGAACCCCCAGAGCTTTTGCTAACATTTTTTGGATGAATGGAGATTCAATGAATGAAGATATGGCTAAACTGGTTTTGTGTGTGTGTGTGTGTGTGTGTGTGTGTGTGTGTGTGACACTCCTTGCCCTTGATGTCAGAGGTGAATATCCAGCATGCCCCATATTGGCTGATACCTAATTGGAATTCTCTTCCACACCAAAAATAAAATGTGCTCTTGACCAGAAAGAAAAGAGAAAGACTATGGCTATCATGAATTCATATAAGGTCTCTAGGAAAAGGTCAAATATCCTCTAATTAGCAGTAAGCTCTATTCTTCCTATTTTGACAGACCTAGAAGTTCTGTGTCATGGGTTCCCCTTGCACTTAGACTTTGTAAACAAAATATTGAATACTAAAGTTGTCCTTTGTTTCACAAATGCCTGCTCAAGATCACCTACAAGTTAGTGAGAAAATGGTAACTCAGAGGGGAACTCAGTATGGTGAGCTCTGTGTGGGGGGTTAGTGTAGTTGGGCTCCCACGGAGAGGGGGAGGACTAGACTTTACAGGGCACAGGGCACACTAATTCCTGGGATGGTGCCATCTGCACACCTCATGCCTTGATGGCAATAGGGCTGCAGCAGTTTTCATCAACTGAGCTGCCCATCGTCATGACACAGTGACAACAGTGTTGTGCCTTCATAACTCATGGCATTTCCCTTTCCAGACAGAAGATGTGGAGGAGAGCTGGGAGATTTTACTGGATACATTGAATCCCCAAACTACCCAGGCAATTACCCAGCCAACACCGAGTGTACATGGACCATCAACCCACCACCCAAGCGCCGAATCTTGATCGTGGTCCCTGAGATCTTCCTGCCCATAGAAGATGACTGTGGAGACTACCTGGTGATGCGGAAAACCTGTGCGTCCCCTCCCTCTGTCCCCCTCCCTTTCTAAGGCTAGTGGAGAAGCCTGCTGGCATGCTCCCCAGCTTTAAGTGTGAGCAGCACACCTAGGGTGTCCCCTCTATATTAGAACAGAGATGGGACATAAGTTTATAGCATTTGCCAAGAAACAAAATTTAGACAAAAGCCCACCTTGAGGCCTCTTGGTGAACCCCAGAGGTAGTGATTCTGCAGGTCAGTCTTCCCCTCTAGGCTCACTGCGGACCCTCTTCTACAACATCATGGAGCCAATGAAGCTCATAGAGGGCTGGCCCCACACACTTGCTTCACCATGGGAAGCCACTTGTGGCTTGGGGACTGACTAAGGTAAAGGTCATAGTCCAGCCAGGAGGGACCCCCCCTCCCATCTTGGCATATGACCCAGTGTCCATTGAGAGACACTACCATCAACACAACTTCAAGGCAGTATATTGACTGGGCCCAGCAGCCAGACTGCTTAGATCTGAACCCAGTTTCACCTCTTGTTGGTTCTGTGAACCATACATTCTGGATTTTTCTGTGACTTAGTTTCCTTTTTTGTTAAAATGGGGATAGTATAGTTCTTACCTCATAGAGTCATCATGAGGAATAACTGAGTTCATATTCATAAAGCACTTAGAATAATGACACATGGAGCCACCATGTGTTTGCCACTCTTATTAGTGGTTACAGTGTCTCAAGTCAGGTATAGGTTTGAATCCTGACTTATCCACATACTGACTTTGTGACACAACCTCTGTAAATGAGTTAACAACTGCACCAACTTCCTATGGTTTTCGGAGGGGTAACGAGGTAAAGTCCATAAAGTGTGCCCTGCCCTGCCCTGCCTGGTCAGAAGAAGCAGGGATCTGTGATGATTATTGCTGGCCTCTGGACTTGGAGGCCTCAGCTCAGCTCCTGCAGTGGGCACTGGGGCCTAGGCTGCTGCTGTTTGCCTAGCCCTGGGCCTTTCAATTCTCTGAGGGAATCCAGTCACCAGCTGAGTCTACTCAGTTTCCAGGACTTTGGCCCCCTATGGTGACAAAACTGGGCCTGAGGAGCTCTTGATCATGACTTGTTTTATGGCGCATTTGAAAAAATGAGTGTTATTGTTTGGCTGCTCAGGATGAGTCTTGAAGACCACCTCCCCCCCACCTTCCCTTGGCAGCTTCATCTAATTCTGTGACAACATATGAAACCTGCCAGACATACGAACGCCCCATCGCCTTCACCTCCAGATCAAAGAAGCTGTGGATTCAGTTTAAGTCCAATGAAGGGAACAGTGCCAGAGGCTTCCAGGTCCCTTATGTGACTTATGATGGTAAGCACTGTGAAGCTCAGGCCGCACCACACCCAAGGAGCTTCTTTGCTTTCAATCACACCAACTTCTGGGCCAGCTGGTGGATTGCTGACAAGCACACATGCTCAGAAAGGCAGGTGGGATAAGGAGAAAGGACACTGCTGACTCACAAGTGCCAAATTTTAAACAGGCGTCTGGGGACACTAGCTGCAGGGATGAAAACATGTTTCAGAAAATAAATAAAAATGAGCATAGCTTGGTGGGTGAGAACATGGGCCAGCCCTGGCCTCATCTTTTCAGTGACATTGTGTAAGTTATTCACCATCTCTAAGCCTCATTTCCTTTCCTTTTTTTTTTTTTTTTACATTTAAAATTTTTTTAATTTAATTAATTAACATATACTGTATTATTAGTTTCAGAGGTAGAGTTCAGTGATTCATCAGTTGCATATAACACCCAGTGCTCATTACATCAAGTGCCCTCCTTAATGCCCATCACCCAGTTATCCCATCTGCCCATCTACTACCCCTCTAGCAACCCTCAGTTTGTTTCCTGGAGTTAAGAGTCACTTATAGTTTTTCTCCCTTTCTGGTTTTGTCTTGCTTATTTTTTCCTCCCTTCCCCTACGATCCTCTGTTTTGTTTCTTAAATTCCATATATGAGTGAGATCGTATCATTGTTTTTCTTTAACTTATTTCACTTATTGTACTTAGTACAATAAGTGAAATAAGTTCCTCTAGTTCTATCCATGTCATTGCAAATGGCAAGATTTCAATTTTTTTGATGCCTGAGTAGTAGTCCATTATATATATATATATACCATATCTTCTTTATCTATTCATCTGTGGATGGACATCTGGGCTCTTTCCATATTTTGGCTATTGTGGACATTGCCACTATAAACATTGGGGTGCAGGTGCCCCTTCAGATCTCTACGTTTGTATCTGGGTAAATACCTAGTAGTGCAGTTGCTGGGTCAAAAGGTAGCTCTATTTTTAATTTTTTCAGGAATTTCCATACTGTTTTCTAGAGTGCCTTCACCATCTAAGCCTCATTTTCTTAATGTGTAAATAAGGAAAATCATTAGAGCTAATGTGAGAGTTAAATGGGATAGTCCATAAAGGACTTGGTGCAGTGCCTGGCACATAGTAAATGCTCAGTCAATGCTAGCTAATTATCATTGTGGCTTTTATTATATGGAATCCTGAGGAGGGAGGAGAAAGACTCAATCTCTGGTCTTATCTCTGCTACTAATTTGCTGTGTGGTTTTAGAAAAATCAGATGACTTCTCTGGTTTTATTTTCTTATTGTTAAGTAAAGGGGTGGTCCATGTGAGTGATGGTCCCTAAGTCCCAGTGATGGGACTCTGTTGACAAACATTGACTTGGAATACAAAATGAACTGGACCTTGTCCTGGAAGACCTCATAATCCAGTGGGGGGACAAGTCATCTGTTCATTCACAAATTTATTAATTCATCTTATCTGTCTATCCCAACGAATACTTAGTGAGCATCTCCTGTGCCAGGCATTGGGCAAGCTGCTAGAGACCACATGGTTAGTAATGAAACACAACTCCTAGATGCTGTAATGTGGCAGGTACAAAGCTCTGTGTGAGGACAGAAGAACAGGTACCAGTTAATCCTTCATGGTATGGCAAAATCTCAAGAAATTTCAGTCCTCAAAGAACATGAGTTTATATATATATATATATATATATATATATATATATATATATATATGAAAGAAAAACATTAGGAAGAAAAAATGATATAGGCCACATGATAGAGTACCTGACATGGGTGGTGATTATAGCCTGATTGGGTGAGTGGGTAGGGTGCCTGGGGCTTAGCAGTGAGAGATGAGAATAGAAGTGTGTGGAGTTTGGTGGTGAAGAGCCTTGAGTAACAGACTCAGAAGAGTGTTCCTAATCTCACAGGGAGCCATTGACCATAGTAGGTTTTTAGGCAGAGAAGGGCCAAAAGTAGATGTTTTGGAAAGAAAATATTCTATGGATTTTGTAAAAGCGTTTCACATAGTTTATTTCTCACATGTTACAAAAGCCAGGATTATCATCTCTGTGCCTGAAACCATGTCAAAGCTCTAAGGCAAGGACTCTTAGGATCAGACTACTAGGTGGACAGCAATGTCTCCCCCCTGGCTCTGCTGTGAGAGACAGAGCACCTCAACTGTCTGAGAGAAGACAACCAACAACTTCCCCTATCTGGAATCAGTGAAGGAACCAAAAAAGACATGGAGACTCCAGAATAAATATCACTTAAGCTCACACATTTTATGCTGGCTGTCCTCACTCTTCCTTTGTAACACAAGAAAACATCTTGATTTTTCTTTTCATTTTCTCAAAGAGTTGTAGCTTGAGCCAGGGAAATTACACATAACTCAAGTTAAGTCCTTGAGAATGTATCTTACACATGTCACAGAAGAAAATAATTGAAAATTGATGCTTTAATGATACAGAAAATTTTCAGGTCTTTACTCAAAGCTTATTCAACCTTTATTTATTATTTTTAAATTTATTTTTGAAATATTTTATTTATTTATTGATGAGAGACATAGAGAGAGAGAGAGAGAGAGAGGCAGAGACATAGGTAGAGGGAGAAGCAGGCTCCATGCAGGGAGCCTGATGTGGGACGCGATCCCGGGTCTCCAGGATCTTGCCCTGGGCTGAAGGTGGCGCTAAACCACTGAGCCACCAGGGCTGCCTTCAATCTTTTTAAAAAACAAACATATATTTCAGACAAGTATGATACCTGGTTTCTAAGTTTGGAAGAATAGAAATCACATTTAGAACGGGTAGGTACTAGGGTGCATGGGGGCTCAGTTGGTTAAGCAGCTGACTCTTGATTTTGGCTCAGATCATGATCTCAGGGGCCTGGGATCAAGCTTAGCTCCTTGCTTAGTGGGGAGTCTGCTTGAGGATTCTGTTTCCCTCTCCCTCTGCTCCTCCCTACACCCCACTTATGCTTGCTCGCTCTCTCTCTCAAATCTTTTTTAAAAAGAAAGGGTGCAGGTGAAGCTGCTACAGACTGGCTCACTTACCACTGGACGATGGGGAGAGTTGTAGTCATGCCTAACATATACTGAGTACGCGTACTGAGTACCAGGCATGTGCTAAGTGCCTTTACACGGCACATTCCTCACAATTGCCCATGAAGTACACATGATAATTTGCTGATTCTACAGACAAGGCCACTCAGGCTTAGAGATTAACTTAGACACCTGACCTGAGGTCACAAGAGGACAACATTGCAGAGGTCTCCACAACTCCAGGGCCTGAGTTCTTACCTACAACACTTTTCTCATGACAGTTGTAGCAAGTGACAAAACAGAACAGTTCTTAATAGTGGAGGGAATAGTTTTCAAAGACAGCAGTCTGAAAGCATTTGGTGTAGCAGCAAACAGCTCTTTAGTTCTCTCTTACACCAGAACACAGCACAACAACTGGTGTTCTTAGTGGTGAACACCCATCATCCAAAGGAGCTAGTGTTCTAAGGAAGACACTCTGCAGCAGAGGAATTCAAGATAAACAATAAGTACCCTTACTCAGATTTTATATTCCTTAAACTAAAAGAATAAGAAGGAAGATACCACATGAATAGAGTACCAGTGAGGTTGTATGTACATGTTTTAAATTAGTAATTATAAGAACTATACGACAGTTAATAAATAGCTAATGAATTTCCCTGTACCATCACTTGACTGAGTAGAAACTTTTTCGAGGACTCTTCCCACACAATTCTAGTGATGTTCTTATGATTTGTTTGGTTTTGTTGCACATGATATGCATATAAAGAGGCATTCTTTTCAGCCTGGAATTTGGAAAAGACTGTGTTTTGCATATGCTTGGTTTGAATTATGACTGTAGGAAATAGACTAGACTCTGAAAGGTGGGGATTTAGATTTGGAGACAGCTTACATGATGTGCATTGCATTTAATGTGTACATCAGGACCAAAAATTATTAATAAGAAAATGAACATAGCTTTCTTCCCTCTCCAACCAGCCAAATTCTCCCCACCCCACCCCCATCCAAAAAAAAGAAGAGTCTTGCCTGGTGGGTAAGAAGCTTGATTGTTTTACACAATACATGGGCAGAGAGAAGAAAGGGAGGAGGACAGAAGGGAGAAAAGTAGAGGAGAAAAAAGCCACAGGCCTGGATGAGCTCACAGGGAGTGAGTATAGATAGAAGAAATGAGAACCAAGCACTGAGCCCTGGGTCCCTCCTACAGTAAGAGGTCAGGGAGAGGAGGAAGAAAAGCAAAGGAGTCTCAGACGAAGCAACCAGTGAGATAGGAGGAAAACCAAAGAGTGTCATATCCTGGAAGCTGAGCGAGGAAGTGGATCAAGAAGGAGGAATGACCAGAGACAGGGAGTGTTGACAATTCTTTTGAGTAGTTTCTCAATAAAGGGGGCAGAAATGTAGGATGGCAGCTGGAGGGAGAAATGAGGTCAAGGGAGGGACTCTTTTTGGATCGGAGACATAATAGCATGTTTACATGCTGATGGGAAGGCCCAAGAGGGCAAGAAAGTGTCATCATGTCACAAAGAAAGGGCAGAATTACTGGAATGATGCCCTTGCCTTGGTGAGAGAAGATGGAGCCAGTGGACTAAGTAGAGGAAGGGCCTTGACCAAATGCACAGAGGGTTCATCTGAGGAAATATGAAACAGAAGAGATGGGTGCAGAGGCTGGTAGGTGAGAGGATGTGGTCGTGGGAGTCTGTGGAAGTTCTCTTCTGATAGCCTCCTCGGTATCACAGTGGTCATTGTTCTGAGAACAGCTGCAGAAGGGGCATTTCTCAGAACCTTATTTCAAAATGAAAGAAAGAGTGAGTTTGGAAATAATGAAACCCTCTGAATGTCTGTTATGTCCTTTATTCCAACAGAGGATTACCAGGAACTCATTGAAGACATAGTTCGAGACGGCAGGCTCTATGCATCTGAGAACCATCAGGAAATACTAAAGGTGAGCACACAGCCAAGGTAATGGTCACCCATCACCCAAGGAGCTCCTGGCACCACTAGAGGAAGGTTTTCCTCTTGCTCCATGTGGCCATCGGTCAGACACCAGGCCTGCTCTGGGCTGAGGTTTATATCTTTACCATACTTTATTAAAAAAAAAAAATTCAGGTGGCTGTCTTCAGTATTGTCAAGTGAAGTTGTATTCTTTTTACATTTGGAAATGTGTGGAAGAACAGTAGGAAACTTGGATCATAAATCCACGCCAGTGGCAAATTATGTTTCTATATTGATTCTCCAAATAGTTGAAGATCTTTTGGCTCCTTGTTTATCCTTCGAGCCTAACGTTCACCAAATTTTAGATACTTTTAAGTAATCATCAGACACTGGCCATTTCACCAACCATATAAATACTCCCCAGGTTCCAGTGTTGCATCTCATCTGGTTTAGAAAAAGAAAACTGTTGTTTATATGTCAGCTTTTCCTTTATGAAAGTAATACATGTTTTTTGTAGGTAATTAGGGAAAATAAAAACTGGAGAAAAGATAAAAATCAGAGGAAACAATTTTCACAAAGTGGTTTTCGGCTAATCCACCTACACAGTTCAAGGCTGGATCCATTATAGTTCCATTGGCCAAATGTTGGAATGTTAAAGTATTTTGGCCCAGTACCACAACTTCTATTCTTTTTAGGATAAGAAGCTGATCAAGGCCCTGTTTGACGTCCTGGCCCACCCCCAGAACTATTTCAAGTACACAGCCCAGGAATCCCGGGAGATGTTTCCAAGGTCCTTCATCCGATTGCTCCGTTCCAAAGTGTCCAGGTTCTTGAGGCCTTACAAATGAGCCCACTCCCGTGCCACTTAGTGCCACGTTCCACCCGAGTGCTGCAGGGACGCAGCCGTCTGCCTCTGCAGCCAACATGGTTGGATATCGCTGTCTCTGGGAGCAGTGACCCACTAGAGTTCAACTTTTATAGATAATACAGATATTTTGGTAAATTGAACTTGGTTTTTCTTTCCCAGCATTGTAGACGTGGACTGAGAATGGCGGTGAGTCCCACTGCATCTCACTGCTGGGGGCAGATGTCTTGGATGCGTCAAGGGCTGGCTGAGCTGGACTTTAGTCAGCTCAGGTGAGACTCACCTGTCCTTCCTGGTTCTCACTCCTCCTCACGGTGGAATGGAGGACACAGAAGGGGCTTCCTCGTCTGAAATTTCAGTTTCCTCCTGCCCAGCTCCCAGCCCCAACGGAGCCCTCTGTACCCAGGCTGTGACCGGGCAGAGCTGGAAAGGAGGGAGGGATGGAGGTGCGGAGGGCGAGCCCCGGGAAACCTGGGAGGATTCCATTGCCCCACAGCCTCCTCCAGCCTATGTGACCTAAGTCTGATTCCAGGAGCTTGGGTTCTAAGCAGCAATCATTTAAAAAAAAAAAAAAAAAAGTACTTAAAGAGGAAAGAATTAGAAATAAAAAGATAAAAACTAAGTACATAATAATGTAGCTTTAGGGATGGCCTTCCTCGCTGCCAGCTTGGGCTCTGCAGCAAATGCACCCCGCTGCCTTGAGCCCCTGCGGCTGTGCTTCTGACACTCTGCTGGGTGCTGCCCTGGGGCCTGGAGAGATCAGGGCGGATGCCATCTCCTTGGTGGATGAGAATCATCACCCTCATGACAAGGACTGACTCACAAGCCCTCAGTCAGTACTGCCAAGGGTCCTGCTTCCCTGTGGGCTTGCCTCCATAGGTGTCGGAGGGCCAGGGGCACCCGGTGCAGGCCAGACTGGCACGTCTGCCTTCCTCATCCACTCTCCAGGGTCAGACGTTGACTCGGCTCTGAGGACGTGAGCGGCACCACTCAAGGCCAGGTGGGCTCCTTCTCTTCGTCATCACGCTGCCCACCAGAAGCAGCTACGCAGATCCTGGTCTCCTGGTCTCTGGGTGCTCAGAATCAGCTTTTGATTGGCACAGTGGGGCTTCACAATCACTTTCTCCCACAGAACTTGGAATTGTCAGTATCATTTCATTTTTAAAAATTTTGATCCCCAGGCAAAAATCTCATTACAGTGAATAAAAAAGACTCCTATGAAACAAGCTGCCACTTCCCTGAATGGGCTAACTGCACACACCTCTAGTATTTTATTACTTTAGGGACACCCTGACTCTGGACACACAACTCTTTATACCAAAGTACTAAAAAGGTGGCTAACAAGTATTTTTAAAGAAAACAAAGGCTATTTTGTTATTGAACTCACTTTTCACCTCAGTTTCTTTTTAACCTATCCATAACATTAATTTAAAAAGAAAAAAAAAACCCTAATCAAACTTTTCTTCTTTATTTAGATAGGTCCTGAATACCCATCTCCAAATTTCTTTTTTTTTAAAGATATTTATTTATTCAGGAGAGACACACAGAAAGAGAGGTAGAGACATAGGCAGAGAGAGAAGCAGGCTCCCCACAGGGAGCCTGATGCAGGACTCAATCCCAGGACCCCTGGATGACAACCTGAGCCCAAGGCAGATGCGCAACCACTGAGCCACCCAGGTGCCCCCTTCATCTCCAAATTTTTCAAAAATTTAAACATCTTCATTAAAAAAAAAATCAAAATAAGCACTTAGAATTTGTCATATCAGAACTTTGCCTACATTTCTGAGTCTAATCATAAAATGAAAGTTCAAATGCAATACAACCTGAGTCAGTGACCTGCCCGATGTGAAGGTGAGGTAAGTGAACTGTGCCATCCTGTCCAAGCACATTGCTAACTTTGTGCTCATGACCATGTAGTTCTGTATGGCTGGTGTTACAGGAAAGCTAGGGATGGAGATATACTGGGGGGTGGAACCAGGCCGCATAAACGTGGTTTCTGTGAGGCACCCTCCAGGAGCAGGCCCACACCAGCGCTGAGCTCCCGGGATAAGCATAAGCAGCCGAGGCCCCCCAACCTTCCTCTCTATCCCTGCTAACGACCCCAAGAGATGCTGTGGAAGACTGCTTGCCTGCGGCTAGTGTTACTACCTACTAAATCAATAAATATTTATCGAACCTCTGCTATGTGCCAGGCACTGTTCTAGGCCCTGGGGATGCACAGTGACAAGACACGGAGTCCCTACTCTCATGGTACTTATGTTTTAGAGGGAGGAGACAGCCGAGGAATCAATAAGTCACCACAAAAAAGCATCAGCTAGCCTTAAGTGTTACGTAGTAGGTTAATGTGACAGATGACTGCGTCACCACTTTAGAATGATCGATTGTGGATGGCCTCTCTGGGGAAATGACATTTCAAACTAAAAATGGCCAGAAGGAACCGGCCTTGGAACAGTCAAGGGGAAGAGCACTCCAGATAGAGGGAAGCCAAGTGCAAAGGCTGGCAGGCCAGAGCCAGTGTGTGTGTGTGTGTGTGTGTGTGTGTGTGTGTGTGGTCACCGTCCAGTGAGAAGGGAGTGGGACAAGATGAGGCCAAGGGACTGGATAGGGGCCAGAGCACATCAGGCTCTGGAATCCAGAATAAGAGTTTCAAGTTTCATTCTAAATATGTTGTAAAGCTTTCAGAAGGTTTAGGCAGAGGAGTGGGATGATCTATGTTTTTAAAAAATAGTTCTGGTTACTGTATGAATAGATTCTGGAAAAAGGCATGGAAGCAGAGAGCCTTTGGGCAATGATTGTAACCAACCAAACAGCCATCCAGGTGGGAGATGAGGTTTTCTGGGGTAAGGTTGTAGAAGGGAAGAAAGTTTCTGGATCTGTTTTGGGGCAGTCAAAAATTTGCATGAGGATTAGACGGAAGGGAAGGAGGAGCAGCAACCAAGGAGGCCTAGTTGCCTGAGCAACTGGTGGCTGGAGGAGACCACAGGAAGAGAGGGCTTGGGACATGTGACAGTTGTAAAACAGGTCCACAAACTCTTTAATACTGCTTCCATGTAAAGTTGATGGTCTTTTCCCCCCTCCCCTTAAATGTGGGCTCTGTGACTGCTTGCCTAACACAGTGTGGAAGAAATAACATTTTACCAGTTTCTGGGCCCAGGACTCTAGACCCTGGCATTTTGCACCTCTTTTGCCCACGCCAGGAACTCAATCACTGCTGAGAAAGCCAGTGCAGCCTGTGGAGCAGCCATGCCGGGAGCAACCAAGGCCCCCCACCCGTACCCCAGCTATGCTTCCAGGTGACAGCGAGTAAAACTTGCTAGCTATGTGAGTGAGCCATTGTGGGAGTGGAACCCCTGGCCCCACAGTGAGCTCCCCAGCTGGTATACCTCACAGACCCATCCCTGTTGAGCCACACCAAAATTGCAGACTCGTGAGCAACATTGATGATTGTTGTTGATTTAGGCCACTAAGTTTTGGGGTGATTTTTCTTCTTTTTAAAGATTTTATTTTTATTTATTCATGAGAGACACACAGAGAGGCAGAAACATAGAAACAGAGGAAAGAAGCAGGCTTCATGTGGGGAGCCCGATGAGGGACTTGATCCCAAGACCCTGGGATCATGACCTGAGCCCAAGGCAGACACTCAACCACTGAGTCACCCAGGAATCCCTGGGGTGATTTCTTATGCAACAATAAGATACTGGAAAAGGATTGATGACCAAGAGCTTAGTTTCGGCCATTTCTAGTCTGAGGTCCCTGTTCAGGATTCCAAACTGAGAGTTCAGAGAGGCAATTGGTCTTATGAAGTCCCAAAAGAGGTCAGCACCAGAATATGAATTTTAGTGTCACAGAATAAAGACCTGAGGCATGAGGTTGAGGTCACCTGGGCCAAGTGTGTACATCAAGAGGACCAGGGATGGGATCTCTGAATTCTGGGATTCCCCGTGTGGGCTCAGGGCAGGACTGGAGGAGCTGATTGTTCGGTAAACAGGAAGAGGTCAGAGCTGAGTTTTCCCTGCCCTCCAAGAGAGCACATTCTGTGAGAGGACTCTGAGGGGAATTGGAATCTGTACAGGTCCTTCCTTCCAGCTGTGGATATTGTTCTTGAGCATTTACTCAAGTGCTGCATTTATGGATTTAGCAACATTTCCCTTGAGTTTCCAATGCTAATAAAAGAGTGTTTGCCTTTTCACACTACCAGATGATTATCTTCACTGTGGAAAATTGCTTCCTCTGAATCATTCTCTGAGCTGTTAAGTGTGTTGTCTGTAGGCATTCACTGGATTTAGGTTTGCAGGTGATTTTAAAATTGTCATGTGGTAATTTGGGAAAGATTGTTGCTGCACAGCACAAAGCAAGGACTCGCTTGCCCTCAGGCAGAAACCTTTATGGGGAGAGCACTAGGGCTGTTGCTGGCTGCAGGCTACTACCACTGGTGGGCCAGTGTGCCGGGAAACACAGGCACCCACACCAAGCTCAGGCTTGATCCTTCTCCTCAGTCCAGAAGGGATGCCTCTTACTAGGGCTGTCAGCATCTCTGCTTCCTTTTACGCAGCAGGATGGGTCCTGAGAGCCTTACCCAAGTCTGCATCACTCTTAGCCAGTATTTGGGAGGCAAATGGATTAGATGAAGACTAAAGTAGTTTCTCACCAAGCTCAGGGAGGCTTGTTATCTACGGCCTTCTTGCTAGGCAAGCCATCCTCCCATATTCAGGTCCTAAATGTAGCCATGAGTGGCCCATGCATAGGAAATTTGAAGCTTGGTGAGGCTCCCTTTCTGTAGCATCGTTTACTCCAGGGGACTGTGAACCCAGTTTGAGTGTCCTGAGTATTTGTCGTTCCCAGCTTCCTTCTCCCCTCAGGCAGTCCTGATCAGCCTGCAGAAGACCACGCTTAGGGGTCTGATGACCCAGCAAGGCTGCTCCTGACAAGGAGGGATCACTTCCCAGAGAGCACAGTAGGATCAAGATAGATTTAAAAAATGAAACCACTCTAATTCTCAGGCAGGTTGCTTTAGCTGAATAAAAGGGACACAAATTCACTGACTACAATGACAATAACAGCATTATTTGGTTTTCAGAGTATCTCATTAAGGGAATGCAACCACAGACCTTGGTTACTAATAGTTTGTTGTCATGTGTTCGCTCACTTATTCATTTATCCAATATATTTCTTGAGTACCTACTGTAAGAGCAGGTTGTACCGTAGGGAGCAAAATAAAGTCTTTGCTCTTGTGGAGTTTAGATTCTTATGGTGGGAGACAGAAAATAAACAAATAAACATAAATTGTAAAGTCATGTCTGATAAATGTTTAAAGAAAGTAAAGGGCAAAATGATAGAGGATGAGTCGGTAGTGAGAGGGAGTTGCTATTTTAGGTAGGCTGAGCTCATTGTTGCAGTCATGAATCCAGGCCTCTCCTGGGGCACTGGCTCCTCAAACCTACCCTGGCAGCATTGGCCCTTGGCAAGCTCCACTACCCACCCAGCAAGCACTTGACATTTCATCTGGGGCTAGGCTGACCAGAGCTCCAAGTTATGAACAACCTATTTTGCAATTCCTGAAACAGGTGCCACCTACTGGTTATAAATGGAATAGATGTGCATCTCTGTCATCCCCCTGCTTTGGAGCTTAAATGGCTACAATTCAAGGGGAAATGTTACTTACCTGTGAGGTTTGTGGACTGGGGTTGTGGTTTGACAACTGACTGCACGTTGTTTAATACCGCCCTCCGAATAGATCCGTTTAGATCTTTTCATTCTTTCTGCCTGGCCTAATGACTAATGACCAGGTGGGAAGCCATCGATTTGGGTCTTTTCAAACTATCAACAGTGCTCTGAATCAGGTCCCAACACACCCACATACCCACCCACACCCTGTGCATTCATCCATTCATTGCAATGGTCTAGGCACCATGCAGAGTTGGATATATATTGCTGAGACAAGAGGGAAAAGTTGAAAGAATGAGGGGGGGAGACTTCCCAAACTGTAATCTTGTGACATGTTTCAGCACATGTAGTTAGTTTCATGAGCTACCACATTCCCTTACTTGGACCATCCTCTCATCCAATAGTTTATCCTATGACTGAAGAATAACTCTGAGGCACAGTCTAGAGTTTTCTGTCTTTTCCCTACACAGTGCAAAAAGCAGAAATACAAACCTATCTTAAATCTGAGCTTTGGTGCTGGCTATGCTTTATTATACACACTTTGTGGTTGAAGAAAAATTAGTAGCTGCTGAGCAGGAAATGGAACCGACGCCCCAGGCAGGAAGAGCCCAGCAATGTGTGACTGGCATGACCATAGCCAGAAGGACAGTGTGGGAGTTAAAGAGTATGAGCTTGTGGTAAACCCTGGCCAGGCCTGCTGTGTTCAGCCCTCTGCAGCCTTGGGGCCAGCTTACTGTGTGACCACAAACTGGTCATTGTCACACACTGCCAGCATATGTGCATGGTACCTGTCCATCATATAAAACTGTGAATGATACAGCAAGATGGTAATAGTGGCAAAGCAAGAACACATGCCCAGAACCCTGAAGTTAGATCTGGGTGACCTGGCTTGGGGAAAGGCGGCCTTTGGCAACCATATAGGTACCAAAGCTGGAGTTTGAGGTGATGTGGGTGCAAATATCAAAGGCTTGGTAAACCCTCACTCAGGGCTTCCAACAAGAAACTGAGGCATCAGTTATCAGAAAGCAGCATCAGTTATCTAATATCCACCTCCAAGAATTCCTAATCTATTTTTCTAAGAATGCATTCTCTCTGTTGATCTTAGTGAAAGATTTCTCTACAAGTATGTTTCCTAATGCTCATTTTCTCCAAGACTCCCAATATGTCCTCTGTGATACCTGGATCTGTATCCGAGCTCTGGCACCTCATAATTGTATGACTTTGCACAAGTCACTTTACCTCTCTCTGCCTCAGTTTCCTCATGTGATACATAAACTGATTGGATAGGGTTGTTGTGAGGGAAGATTAAATGAGTTCCTTATGGGACATTACCTAGTTCTGGGCCTTGCAGACACTTGGTTTTTCCTTCTCCTGCACAGGAGGCCTCTGCTGTAACCATGTTAAGCCAGATCATCTGTCAGGCCAAGAAGCATCCAAGCTTGATCTCATTCTTTGTATTTATTGGGGCAGGAGGTACTAGAGCAGTGCTGTATGTCTTGCGCTTGGCATTGTTCAATCTAGATGTCAGTTGAGATAAGAATAACCAAGAACCCTGGAACAATCTGGGTTCCAATGATCAATACAAGTTTTACTCAGTGAATGTAGATTACAGCAAACTGAAGAAAGAAGGTCCAGACTTCTAAACGAAATGTTTCACTATAAAGCTGCTTAGAGGGATTCCTGGGTGGCTCAGTGGTTTAGTGCTTGCCTTCGGCCCAGGGCGTGATCCTGGAGTCCTGGGATTGAATCCCACATCGGGCTTCCTGCATGGAGCCTGCTTCTCCCTTTGCTTCTCTCTCTCTCTCTCTCTCTGTCTCTCATGAATAAATAAATAAAAATCTTAAAAAAAAAAAAGCTGCTCAGAATGAAGGTCTTCAGAAGCCATCTGCACAATTTTCCCACTTATCCAGGAAATATTTCCCCTCTAAATACATGAAATCATGTTGGTGTATTGTGTTGGGTTTACACCGAATAATAAATATCTGAAACTTGAAAAAAAAAATGAGTTCCTCGTGGAAAACTCTTGAAACACTCCAGGGGGGGAAAAAAAAACACTCCAGGGAATATAGTAAGAGCTCAAGAAATGTTAACTATTATCATCATCATTATTCTCTTCCTCTTCTTCAGACTTGAAAAGTTAAATCCAAGATACATTTTTTTTTTTTTTACATCTCCTGGGTTTATTTTAATATTCAGAAGTAAAGGCAAGAAACACCAACAGATGGGCAGCTCGCGTGGCTCAGCAGTTTAGCGCTGCCTTCAGCCCAGGGCCTGATCCTGGAGACCCGGGATCGAGTGCTGCTTTGGGCTCCCTGCATGGAGCCTGCTTCTCCCTCTGCTTGTGTCTCTGCCTCTCTCTCTCTCTCTCTCTCTCTCTCTCTCTCTGTCTCTCACTAGTAAATAAATAAAATCTTTAAAAAAAAAAAAAAAAGAAACATCGACAGAAAAGAGGATGGGATGTGGCAGTCAGAGCTCAGGGCACCTCCCAGAGTCAAGAGACTTAGCTCAGTGGGTGGACAGGAGGAGCTGGGGCCCTAGAGCTCTGGCCATGTCAGTGCCAGGAGAAAGAAGACTTAGGTCAACTCCACAAGCAAATCTCTGGCCACATGCCACACCCACTTCAGATGCCAAGATGAGTGGGGATGTCTGCTATTGGTCACCTTGCTGAAGTTGTCCTGGGCCCTGCAACCACCCCAAGGATCAGCCTAAATCTTTTATATATATATATTCATGAGAGACAGACTGAGAGAGAGGCAGAGACACAGGCAGAGGGAGAAGCAGGCTCCTCGCAGGGAGCCCAATGTAGGATTCAATCCCAGATCCTGGGATCATGACCTGAGCCGAAGGCAGGCGCCCAACTGCTGAGCCACCCAGGAGTCCCCCAAGATATATTTTTAAATGGGTTCACACTCTGCTAGTATCTCCCATTTCACTGACACAGAAAGTCCTTTAGTCACAAGCTTTCTGGTGGGATGTGTTCTAGGAAGAGAAGATTTAGAGCTTGAGGCAGGAAAGAAAGGCCAGAATGCCTGATTTGGGTTCTCATACAAGACCTCTGAAAATCTTTATCTTCCTGAGCAGGGAAAGTGAAGTGCACTTTTCCAATCTCCTAAGACTGTTTTTTCTCAGGTCAGGAGTACCGCGGGCACACACACAAGCACACACAGATGCCTGTCAATGCTTCATCTTTTGTATTTCCAACCTTCAGCCCCTGATGTGTGGGGACATCAGCACATCTTGCCGACCCCAGAATAACACATTCTCCTGAAATGTTTATCTCAAGTTTGATGTTTCCAACATGGTGAAGTCGTCCAACTTCTGATTCAGAGAGGCAGTACTCAGGGTTGTAGGCAAATCAAGCCTACCAAGAGCCTCACTTGGCCAGGATGTGAACTTTCCCAAAAGGAAACAATGAGGAATCTGTGTGAGCTCTCGTAGTCAGTGGGACAAAGTCCCTGATGAGACCTAAGGTCACAGGCCTGGCCAAGCTGGATCTGACCACCATGTAGCATGTGGCTGGGAAAGCACCAAACTCAAACGTGCTGATAGAGTGTAGATAGTCTAGAAAAGAGAGAATTTCATCTTTTCAAAAATCATGAGTGGGGGAGAAAAAAATCTAGTAATTATACAGAGGAGGAATCAGGCAATACTTTCATTAGATTATCAGAATTATCATCTTCAGTAAAGGACATAAGGACATCATATGACTCCACATACCCTGAAAAACAACATTATCTATACAGTACTCAGGCCAAGAATGCAAAGTTTCAATCTCAATATAAGGAAACTTCAGATACAAAGTGAGGAATATTTTCCTCTCTTTTAAAAGGGGGAGGAGTACGGATCCCTGGGTGGCTCAGTGGATGAGCACCTGCCTTTGGCCCAGGGCGTGATCCTGGAGTCCCTGCATGGAGCCTGCTTCTCCCTCTGCCTATGTCTCTGCCTCTCTCTGTGTGTGTGTGTGTCTCTCATGAATAAATAAATAAAATCTTAAAAATAAATAAATAAATAAATAAATAAATAAATAAATAAATAAATGGAGAGGAGTAGAAAAATAACTGGCACACCAATGAAATTTAAAACTTTTGTATTTCAAAGAACACCATCAAGAAAGTGAAAAAGCAACCCATAATAGAATGGGGAAAAAATTTTGTGGATCATAAATCTTTTTTTTTTTAAAGATTTATTTATTTATTTATGATAGGCATAGAGAGAAAGAGAGGCAGAGATTCAGGAGGAGGGAGAAGCAGGCTCCATGCCGGGAGCCTGACTCGGGACTCAATCCCGGGACTCCAGGATTGCGCCCTGGGCCAAAGGCAGGCGCCAAACCGCTGAGCCACCCAGGGATCCCCGTGGATCATAAATCTTATAAGGGACTTGCAGCTAGAATATTTAAAAAACTCTTACAGCTCAATAATAAAAAGACAACTTGTCTTTGTTCTAAAGGATCAGGACAGATATTTTTCAAAGAAGATAAACAAATGGCCAATAAACACATGAAAAGATGCTTACCTCCATCAGCCATCAGGGAAATGCAAATAAAAACCACAATGAGATACCATTTCACACCCACTAAGAGAGCTATAATTGAAGAGTCAGATAATAGCCAGTGCTGGTGAGGATGTGGGGATACTGGAACCCTTCCACTGCTGGTAGAGATGTAAAATGGTGCAGCCACTTTGGAAAAGTCTGTTCTTCCCTCCATAGAGTTACCATAAGACCCAGCAATTCCACATATGTCCTCACAGAAACTTGTACGCAAAAGCTCATTTCAACAGTAATCCTGATAGCCAAAAGTTAGAACCACTCAAAAGCCTATCAGCTGATGAATGAATAAACAAAATATGATAATATTGGAAATATTTCCAAATAATGGAATGTGATTTGGCCATGAAAAGAAATGAAGCTCTATAACACATATGAACCTTGAAAACATTACGCTAAATGAAAGAGGCCAGTTGTAAAAGACCAAATATTGTATGATCCTGGTTATCTGAAGTGCCCAGAACAGGCCAGTCCATAGAGACAAAACCTATAGATTACAGGCTGCCCGGGATTGGAGAGTTTGGGAGGAAATGGGTAAGGACTACAGTGTTCCTTGAGTACACAGCGTCTTTTGGAAAGTGTTCTAAAATTTAATGTAGGGATATTTTCATAGTTCTGTGAATATATTAAAAATCACTGAATTGTGCACTTTTAAGTGGGTGACTTGTATAGCATATGAATTATATCTCAATAAAACAGTTTTTTCTAAGATATGGAAGACTTCAAAAATGTCAATGTCATAAAAGACAAAGCTAGGGAATGTTCCAGATGAAAGGAGGCTAGAGAAATGCAACAAAGAAAATCTCTGACCCTACGCTGGGTCCTGTTTGAGGGAATATGTCATAAAGGACACTATTGGGTCAACTGACAAAACTGAAATGTAAACAGTAGTTTAGATAAAAGTTTTCTGTGTAAATTTATGATGTTTGTACAGTGGTTATGTAAGAGAAAGATCCCTATTCTTAGAAAATACACAATCAAGTACTAGTGGTAAACGATCATAATATAGGTAACTCACCCTCAGATGGTTCAGAAAAAAAAATGTGTGTGTATGTGTTTGTGTTGAGGAAAAGCAAATGATACAGCAGATAGAGTAAAGTGTTAATAATCTGGTTAAAGGATATATAGCTATTCTTTGGATTGTTTTTGTCTTTGTAACTTTTTGTAAATTTGAAATTGTCTCCAAATAAAAAGTTTGCAAATAATCACAAATGACTTTTCTCTCTGGGCAGCACAGGGCTGTGTGAAAATAGGTCAGAGAGAATGTTGTGTAAGTGTGTGTGTGTGGTATGTAGATGTCTACACATCCAAGTTCCCACATGTTCCACAGGGTGCTTTGCCCCTCGGCTGCTATTCGCCCCATTTGGCCTAGGGCTTGCCCATCACGGGCCACTGACCTCTCACTGTCACACCCAAGCAGCATACCTAGTTACCTTGGGGAAAGGCAGTGGAGCCTTCCATGTGCCTGAGGCAGACAGAGGTTACCAATGTGAGCTGTCCTGCAGGCCTTCTCCTCTTTGTCTGCGAGCAGGAAGGTCAGGCCGAGACTGAATTCTGAGAGGCTTGCCATCTCCAGAGGTCTGTTTCAAGATTGAGGAGCTCTCCAGTGGCCTCTGGAGGGCTGGTCTTTCTCCAAGTTCTCTACTATTTTAGAGAGGAGAATGAGAGGGAAGATGATTCATATTTTATTAAGGGCTCACTTTGTGCCAGGCCTTGCTTTACATGTTATTTTATTTAAACCACACAGAGCCCTGCCAGATGGGTAAACTGAGGCTCCAAGAGCTGCAGTAGTCTGGCCAAGGTCCCACATTGAGCAAGGGGCAGAGCCAGATTCAAAGCGAAGCCTAGACTCCTCTCTTTCCCCTAGGTACTCTTGCTTTAGATACTGTGATTCTTTTTCCCCTCTTTCTCTCCTCTTTGCTGTCTGATTTGAGGTCACAGCCTGTCTTTATCCCAAGAAATGAAACAAAATCATTGCTAACAGGAATGAATCCAAAAGACCTAGCCAACTTTGGAAAACACCAGCAGGGCTGCCATCAGCCCTGTTTTATGAGGCTTCAGTGATGCTGGGAATCACTCTGAAGGAAGAAGACAGAAATATCTCATCTTTGCTTTAACCTGCCAAAGTAGACACAGTCTTTAGGGCTGGGTGCCAAATCATGGGCTCTGTGTAGCCAGAGATCCTGGCACACATATGGTACCTGCAGTGGACAGCTGTTTGAATAATCTTCCTGACAGAGGGAGCTGGGGGTGGTACAGAGGGCACCAGAGGAGAAAGCAGACTCTGCAGCTGTAAGGATGGGAGTTGTGAGCAAAGGGGGGTCTGGGCAGTGGCCATTACTTCCAAGGGTGCCCAAGGGCAAAGTCAGAGCAAAATATATGTGGGTGGGAAGAGAGGGGGATAAAAACTTATTGGCAATCTCTCTTTCCCTCTGCTCTTCTCATCTACTCTCCTGGGCTCCTGGCCCCAGCACTCATCCTGTATTCCATCCTCAAAGGTCTCCCAGTTAGCTGAAGACCCAAAGGAGGGGTGCTGGGAGAACCCCAGACTGTAAGCTGGGAACTGCTGACAGCTAAGAGACAGGAAGAGCCTGCCTATGGTGGCATCACCTCATTGCCTATAGTGATGTCATTTGAGCCCTCAGATCCAGCTTTGCCTGAAGTCCTTGTACTTTTTTTTTTTTAATAAAGACTACTTTTTCTTTGTTTTTTTAAGATTTATTTATTTATTAATGAGAGACGGGGGCGGGTGCGGAAACACAGGCAGAGGGAGAAGTGGGCTCCTCGCAGGGAGCCTGATGGAGGACTCGATCCCAGATTCCAGGATCATGACCTGAGCTGAAGGCAGGTGCCCAACTGCTGAGCCACCCAGATGTCCTGTCCTTGCACTTTTTAAAAAGAGGACCAAAAAGTTTACACTTCTGCTTAAGAAATTTTCAACAGGGCTTCTGTCACTTATCCTAAGAACAACACAAATAAAATCCTGATTGAAACAGCATCAGCTTGTCTAGAACAATTTTCAAGGACTGATCCTCTATAACAGCCAAGGCAGGATGTAGAGAACTTTAGTACAGAAACCACCTGACATGGTAAATTCAGAATCCAGAGGCACCAGGGACAGGAAGAGAGCCGGCCAGCCCCTGCCTCAGAAGGCCTTGGCTCCAGAGAGGTGGGTAAGATGCTCAGGTCTGACTCACGTTGCCTGCAGCTTTGTAGAAAGGCTTGCAGCAGACATGGGCCAGGGCCCACTCTGGGACTCAGCAACCTGCAGGCTTTCCTGGGTCTGTCTCAAGCAGTGATGATGGCATTACCACGTGCCACTATGTGTTATGTATATCATTTTACTTAACCCTCAAAGCAGCCCTGAGAGATGGATATGTTACTAGCATCGTTTTCAAGATGAGGAACTACAACACCATGGTGAAGTAAATTCACTAGTCATGGAGCTGCTAATAGCAGAGCAGGAACTCAAGCCTACTGTCAAACTCCAAAACCTGTGCTTTTAACAACTATATTATATTTCTTCCAAGATAGGTCAATAGGGCAGGGAAGGTTGGGTATTTGGAGAATTAATAATGACCTTTTCTGCTAGTAAAGCCCTCCAGAGTTCACAAAGCCCAATTTTATATGTAACCTCACTGCATCCATTTTATAGATACGGAAGCTGAGGCTTAGAGGCAGGAAGTGACTTTCTCCTAGTTATTTGGACAAACTGGATAAACTGAGCAGAGGTGATGCTCCTCAAATGGAGCAGCTAGGCTGCAGTTTGCAGAAATTCAGTGTCTATGCAGGCAAGCCTCACCACATTGACCCATGCTTAAGAGCAGTGATGGTTATCAGTCTGGCTGACAAAGATCTTTAGATAAGGGGATAAGAGATAAGGGGATCAATTGTGATTTGGCCACAGATCCAATTGCAGAATACAAATCTCACTGCAGCAAAGAGCTCTGCATTCACAAAAAGATCCCCAGCTCCAGCCAAAGCCCTGTTTACTTTTCAGCAACACTTGATATGGACAAACCCAGTTCAATCAGAGACATTCAGCTTTCTGGTGTTCCCGGAGGGAGGGGGAATCTTATTATAAAAAGAGACCCTTTCTAACACTGGGCCATCCTCAGTAAAAAAGCTGCAAGGCTGAGCTGAATTGCCTGAGGAGTGGGGAGCAGGAATCTGCCGGCCTGGCTTCCTCCCAGAGGAAAGTAGCTGTCCCAGCTTAAGCCCCAGGGGCTTTAGCTGTTGGGCTTGCCTTGATGTATTGGCGAGCTCAGAGGTACCTGTCCTAGAGAGACAAGGCAAGGCTGCCTTTCACTATTCTCTGGGCGACTCATGCCTGGAGGAGTGACCAGGCAGGAATCCAGGCTACAGGACAGAAGGGGCCAGGGCAGCCACTGTTGTTCACTGCTGGAAGTGTGCCAAAGGCCTGGAAGGTGAGCTGCTATCCCATCCCCTTCTTGCCCCTCTCTCCAAGAGATCCTGCCCTCAATGAATGGGGCTGGAGGGTGGGGACTTTCTTGAAGCCAGGTGAGCAGCCTTCTGGTTTTGTGGATTTATTTTCCCACGAGCAGTCTTTGAGCTGTGAATCTAGGGCAAGTGTTGAAAACAGGAATGGAGAGCAAGAAGCAGGTTCCAGGGGGAAACCCAGTTCTTCCAGGTCCGTGACATCCAGCACAGATTCTGGGGGCAGAGAGTATGGATTTAAAATTCTAGCTGTAGCACTTGCCTTCCTTGGGCAAGACCTTAAGTTATTGTCATACTTACACTAGTGTTTTTTGACCACCATGTAAGAGCTGTGCTAAGGATTTAATAGTAAGAAGAAAAAAAAAAGAAGACTCAGTTGCCTTCTCAGATTTTACAATTAGTGAGATAAATGTTCACCACCCACTAACACTCCCACCATTACCAAAGAAAGAAAGAAAGAAAGAAAGAAAGAAAGAAAGAAAGAAAGAAAGTAAGAAAGTCCAGGAGAGTTGCAGAGCATATATTTAGGGAAAATTCATCCACTCTGGGAGGTCAGAGAAAGCTTCCCTAAATAAATAGTGGAGCTGAGGTCTGTTTACTGAGGTAGAAGGGATATTCTACGTAGAGAACAGGATATTCAAGGTAGGCCATTTGGCAAGAATGGCTCCTCCATGGAACTGGAAGAGGGCTCATGAGGCTGAAATATATAGACTGGAGAGCCAAGTGGGAATAGACCATGAAAGAATGTGGGTATTAAGAGCAATACAAAGATTTTTTGTGGTGCTTTAAACTGAAAGGTGAGATGATAACACTTGTAGTCTGAAAAGGTTACTCTGGCAGCAAAGAACAATGGATTGAAAGGGAACCAAAGAACATTCAGGAGACCAGTTAGGGGGTCTCAAGTATTTGCCTATGAAATGGGGATAATGGATAATATCATCTCATAATATTGCCAGGATTCAATAAAAAGTGGCATTTTTAAGTGTTTATGCCAGGATGTGACACATACAGCAAAGGCTCAGTAAATGTCAATATTGTTACTTTTGTTGGTTCTCTTCAGCGAACTGATCTTTCTGCTTCATATCTCCTCCTGAGACACAAGGTGGGAGAGGGTAGTGCTAGTGGTCTCCAGGATGGAAACCCAGTTTGTATTAAGTCACAACATAGAGGCCAGAAGCTAGGAAGCCTGAAGGACCCATCAGAATGGCTTACATGCAAACTGGTGCAGCCACTCTGGAAAACAGTATGGAGATAGTTGAAAAGAGAATTATCCCAAACCCAGCAATTGCACTACTAGGTATTTATCCAAAGAAAACAAAAATAGTGATTCAAAGGGGCACATGCACCCAAATGTTTATAGCAGCAATGTCCACAACAGCCAAAATATGGAAAGAGCCCAGCTGTCCATCCACAGATGAGTGGATAAAAAAGATGTTGTGTATATATACAATGAAATATTACTTAGCTATCAAAAAGAATGAAATCTTGCCATTTGCAAAGACATGGATGGAACTAGAGGGCATTATGCTAAGTGAAATAAGTAGGTCAGAGAAAGACAAATATCACATGATTTCACTCATATGTGGAATTTAAGAAACAAAACATGAACACAGAGGAAGGGAAGGAAAAATAAAATAAGATGAAAACAGAGAGGGACGCAAATCATGAGAGACTCTTAACTGTAGGAAACAAACTGAGGGTTGCTGGAGGGGAGATGGGTGGAGGGATGGGGTAACTGGGAGATGGGCATTAAGGAGAGCGCTTTCTGTAATGGGCACTGTGTGTTCTATACAACCGATGAATCACTAAAGCCTAATCCTGAAACTGGTAATATACTATATGTTAACTTTAAATTAATTTAAATTAACATTTTAGGGATCCCTGGGTGGCTCAGCGGTTTCCCTCCAGCCTTCAGCCGGGGGCATGATCCCGGAGTTCCTGATGCAGTCGCACGTCGGACTCCCTGCATGGAGCCTGCTTCTCCCTCTGCCTGTATGTGTCTCTCATGAATAAATAAATAAAATCTTTTTTAAAAAAAATTAAAATTTTTTAAAATGACGTTTTTTATTATTTTTTAAAAGAATAGCTTGAGAGTAGGAAGGACTCAAAGAAAACCCGGTTCCCATTGCTCCTGGAAACCAGCTGAAGAGAAGAGCGAAAGCCCCTCCCCCGCGGTGACCCTTACGTGTCGGCTGAGACCTCCTCGCTTTTCCGTCAGGGGTTCCGCAGAGCAGGTGTGGGGCCCGCACTCCGTGCCGTCGCAGAGGCGGGACTGTCGCCACTCCGCAGCCCTAGGCTGACCCGCAGGCTTCCAGCCGGCCCTGCGCCCCCGCTCCCAAGTGAGGATGCGGGGGTGCCCTGAGCCAAGGGCGGTGGGGGGGGGGTCCCCGGAAAGCCAGCTCCAGCAGGCCCGCAGTCACGTGGCCTGGTGGGTGGGGACGGGCCTGAAGTTGCAGAAATCCCGAGCCATCCCAACTCTGAAGGGCGCTGTAGACGCCGGACTCCCGGAGGGCGCGGAGGGAAGGATTTGGGGCATGGCTCAGCTGGCGGTGATCCCCGGGTCGGCCACGGCGTGGCCAGGTGAGCCCGAGTCGGGAGCGGCGCGGCGGGCGTGGGGGAGGCCGCCCCACCGTGGGGCCCCCAACACCCTATCCCGCTCCAGGGGATGTGGGGCACCCACAGCGGGGTAGGGAGGCTGGGTAAAGCGGCCCTGGTCGGCCCTCGGCGCTCTGAGTCGGTCCGGCCCGCGTCGCCCCTCGCCGGCCCTTCCCTTCACCGACGTGGCGCGGAGAGCCCCGTCCGCCCGGGCCGCGGGAGAGCGGCGCGTTGGGGGGGGGGGGGGGGGGGGGCGCTGTGCTGGCCCCGCCCCTCCGCGCGCGCACTGGCTGCTCCCCGTGACGTCACGCTCGGCTATAAAATGCTCGGCGCGCGGCTCTCGCGGCGCCGGAGGAGCTCGAGGCTGAGGCGGCCGGGGAGCGGGGAGCGACCGGGGTCGCTGGGCCGCGGGCGCCTCAGCGATGTTCTACTCAGGGCTCCTCAGCGAGGGCGGCCGCAAGGATTCGGACATGCGGGAGGCGGCGTCGCTGCGGCAGCAGCGCCGGATGAAACAGGCCGTGCAGTTCATTCATAAGGACTCCGCCGACCTGCTGCCCTTGGACGGCCTCAAGAAGCTGGGCTCGTCCAAGGACACGGTGAGCCCCCGCGGCCGCGCCCCTCTCGGGAGGCCCGCGCGCGGCGGCCGGTCACCTTCGCGCCCTGCGGTCTCCCCGGGCCCGCCCTCGGCCGCTTTCACTGAGTCACCGGCCGGGCCCCCGCGCCCGCCCCCTCCGCCGCTGCCCGCTGCCTCGCTATTCCTGTTCGGATTCCCCTCCGCCCAGCATCTCCTTGCTTCACTTTCCCTCGGGTTCCGTCGTAGCTCTACCGGCTCTCGCTGCCTTGCGCTCTGCCTCTCCCCTTCGTGCCTCTCCCTTCTTGTGTAGCAGACCCTGTCCTGCCTTCCGGCCCTCTGGTCGCTTTCCTTCCCGTTATTCTCCCTCGTAGTTCTGAATTTGATTGCATGATTGAGCCTCGCTTGGCTGGGCTGCCTGGCGGGTCCGGTGACCCAGACAGAGGTGACTCCTAATGGGTGTGGGAAGGGGGGGTTTCTTGGCAGTCACCATACCCAGATGATTTTGTTAAATCCATTCCCCCCTATGCAAAATCTACTCCGTTTGATTTTTGGGCTTATCTATCTTAACCTTCCATCCTGGGGGGCGGGGGGGGGCAGAAAAAGGGTCGAATGTGAAGGAGGTTTCTTGAACCCCAAATATTTCTTTATCTCATCTCTCCCCCTACTCTTATTCCTACCCACATAGAGTGGCTAGAGAGAGGAAGCCAGGCTGCTCCATCTCACTGACCAGCTAACGTCTGGAGCTAGAGCTGAAGCTGGCGCAGGCTTTTTTTTCTTGCAGGTTTCTTGAGGGTTCGCCTTAAGAAGGAGAAACTCCAGGGCTAGAGGTCTGGATGCAAACACTATGCTGTCCTCTCCAAGAAAGGGGATGAATGATTCAGGGTTACTAGTTTAAAGAACTGTATTTGACTCTCATCCTTCAGTCACTGTAGTGGTACTGGGCCAAATATATGTTTAACTTTGTGGTTTTATCTGGAGTTTTCTTTTCTTTTTAGATTTATTTATTTTCTAGAGAGAGAGCGAGTATAGGCATGCGCACACGCACAAGTGGGGGGTAGGGGGTGGGGGAGGGCAGAGGGAGAGAGAGAATCCTCACCCAGACTCCCTGCTGAGCGTGGAGCTCAATACAGACTAGATTCCAGGACACTGAGATCATGACCTGAGCCAAAAATCAAGGGGCAGCTAGCTGCTGAACCACCTGAGCTACGCAGGTGCCCCTATCTGGTGTTTTCTTGTGGTTTACTTGTTTTCTTGAATTTCACAATCACTTTATTCATCTGGGCAGTAACTTGTGAAGCATTAATTGTCTTTTAAATGAGGTAGGTGCTCTGTATAACTTTTTCAGTACTTTTTGAGATTTGGGAATATTTAATTTGGCAGGAAAGGAAGAGTGTTGGCCTGGTTCACTGAAATTGCCATTTCAAGCCCCAGATGACTATGGAAGGGAGAACTTCTGAATCTGCTGCCTTCTTTTCTTAGTATCTCTAATAATACAGAGATACTAATATCAGATTTGCCCTCACCCATTGTGACAAAAATAATTTCAGTTGTTTTTGAGCAGGGGATGGCTACCCAGTTATTTTGCTCTGTTTTTTTCAAAGGTAGTTTTTCTGTAAAAGCCACAGGATAGTCAATATAATTTATGCTCACTCTGAGTGGTGAGTGACTGAAATGCATTCCAAGAAAAGAGATAACTCTCTTTCTTTCCTTCTTTCAATTAAAGGAGTGTAGATTCATTTAGCAAACCAGGTCTAAGTCTTCTTACCTTCAGGCCAAAATAATCCTAATTCCTAGAAGCCTCAGGAACAAATAAAGAGAGAATATTTAGAAAAAGAAGTAAAATCTGGAATGTTTTTCTTCCCCTTATGCTGGATTTAAGAAATGATTGACATTTGGTTATCCTGGGCTGTCAGAGTTCCCTGGCCCTGAGGAACTACCACTCCATCCTTCTGCTTAGCATTCTGTGTATTACTTCATCCTGTGTAGGAAGAATTCCATCTGCTTTTCTGACTCCAGTCTGTGTCAGTTGAGCCACAAAGGAGCTGATAGCATAAAACATAGGCAGTAGGCTGGAAGGAGGAAACATCCTTAAGAAGCAAGTTATTGCCATGGATATGATGCACTGCAGTTTACTGTGACACCCTGAATTAGGGTTCACACTTTCTCTCTTCCCACCTCCATTGCCACCATTGCCATGAACTTGATATCCCTCTCTCACTGTTCTCACACCTTAATGTGCAAATGATTGCACAGAAGAGCTAGAACAGGTCACAGAAACCAAGGCAGATTGAGGTAGGGAAAGGAAAGCTGTGTGCACTGGGGTGAGGTAGCATGATTAAGCTCTCTTAGAACTGATGTTGCTGCCTCAGTACAATCTAAGAAATAACCTAATAAGTACCCTATTGCTTCACTTTATGGATACATCTGGTAGTATAGACCAGTGTTGGATCAGTTACCTCTCACCTAAGTGAATTTCTGAGGATGCCCAACCTGATTGAATAGGTCTATAGTACAAACTAAATGGAAGAGGAACAAGAAAAAGGAGGGGATAGAATTAGAGAGAGATAGGGGGGAAAGGACAAATTAGGTGTTTGTTGTTGTTGTTGTTAATGTACAGAAATAAAGGAAAGACAAATTAGTTTTAATTGAGTCTGGGGTTTATGCCAGTGAGGAGACTGGGTTGTTTTCCTCACTCTAGTGACCTATATTAGAATTGTATTCCTGGTTTTATGAATTATCTACCTTTTACCATGCTGTTTCACTATTTGATTCACCATTCACTATTTGATACTAGCCGGCCAACTTTATTTTAGATTTGCAGAGAGCACCCATGGGCAATCAGATGTGGTCTTCTATTGGCCCCAGGGAAGTGTCTTTGTCTTATTCCTGTTTGTGTGTAGTTAGCTGCTACAAAGTCTAGTGTGGATATTAATCTTATTTCTTATGTCTGATTATCTTATTTTGTTGATCATTTCATTTTGTGATGGTTTGTTTCTGTATGAGATTAAGAATCAAAAATCAGAGATATGAGTAATATTTTATGTGATTTATTATTTTTTTAACAGTTGATGAAGCTAGAGGAAAAAAATCTCTGCTTTTGGAGTTTTGCTTTTTGTAATTTCTTTTGTCTTAGCTACCAGTTTCGTAAGTGTTCTTTTCATTGTGGTAAGGACTTCTTAATTTTTAAAACAGTCCCACCCAAAACAAACAAACAAACAAATAAAACATCAGTTCTGTCATGGGGTAATATATGCTGTTTTTCCTAACTGATAATATTAGTGACCCATCAGGCCATATCCTTAGTTGTCCAGCAATAGGGAGAGTGTTTTTCTTTCCTATTTATGATTAATTCTGCTTATAGCCAAATGCTTTAGAAAAACTCACTAGAATTAGAAATGGAGGCTGGAGCAAGGATAGTGGAACACAGCAAAGGAAACTGACCATGATATGACTAGCCACATATTCTGAATATCTGATCTACCTGTTCAGAATGCCACAAGCCATAATGCTACAGGATTTGAATCAGAGAACTTTGGAGCTTTAGAAGACCGTGAAATACCAATATAGTACCAGGATTTGGGGCAAACTGAAGATTTCCAGAGCCAAGATTGTATCTTCATTATAGGAAACATTATTTGAACACTTATTGTGTTCAGGACATAGTGCTAGGTGCACAGATCACAAAGAAGATATAGTAAAGTTTCTTTCTACAAAAAGTTTATATAGATTAGGGGAAGAGCAGGATAGATTAATTAATTAATTCCACGAATATTTATTGAGCACTTATTACATGTCAGTCAGTACTCTAGGCATTAAAGATATGATAGTGAACCAAAATGAAGTTTCTGTCCTAATGGAACTTGTATTGTTGTGAGGGAAGAAGGCAGAAAATAAAAACAAGTAAATATATATATCAAGTAGCAATAGGTGCTGTGGAGAGGTTGAACCAGGGTAACAGAAATAGAGATCACAATGGCCAGTGTAGTGTGAAGTGGAACCTTGTACTTTATATAAGGTGGTCAGGGAAGGCCTCTCTGATAAGATTACATTTTAGGACATACTGAAGTAAATCAGACCAAAATACCTTGGGAAAGAATGTTTTAGGCAAAAGGAACAGAAAGTGTAAAGGCCTGAAGTGTCAGTGTGTTTGAGGTGATTGAAAAACTGTAAGAGGGTCATTGTGACCAGAGCAAAATGAGCAAGTGGGAGGGTGATAGGAGATAATATCAGAGAACTAGTGGGAGGCCAGACTACTCAGGACCTGATAGGTCATTGTACAGATATTTGGCCTTTAATCTGTTATGGGAAACTAGTAGAAGACTTTGTGCAGAGGGGTAACATGACATGACTTATTTTTTAAAAGGATCACTCAGACTACTCTGTGGATTAGGCTAAAGAAGGGCAGGAGTAGAAGCAAGGAGACTGATTAGGAAGCTGTTTTATGGTAATTCAGGTGAAAGATGAAGGTGGCTCAGAGCGGTGTGATAGCAGTGAACGGGACAAGGACAGATCAGGTCCTGGATATATTTTGAAGGTAAAGCTGACAAGTTTAGTTGCTAGACTGGATTAAGGGTCTGGAAGAAAGAGTAGTTAGAAATGACCTTAAGGTTTTTGACCTAGCAACTGGAAGAATAAAGTTATCATTTACTAAAATGGGTAAGACTACAGGAAGGGCAGACTAGGGATAAGCAATAAGAATCAAGAATTTTTGAATGAGTTAAGTTGGGATTATCTTAGTTAATCAAGAAGAGAGTTCCACAAGGAGATAAATAACACCACCAGGAAGCCTATGTTAGTTGTCAAGGTGTTACAGTCAACAGTCAATAAGCATCAAAGGAGTTCAGTGGAAGAAGTGATTACTCTGGCCTGATGTGACTGTAGTGATAGAGATCAATATTTGATTACAGTGTCATCATTTCAAGGTGAGTCAACTGACTATTAGATGTTATGGAGAAGAGGCTGCTGCCAGAGTGTGCCCTATAGAACTTCAGAGTAAGAACTTTACAGTTTATCCGGTTGAATCTCTGCCTATGTGTGGATCCTTCCTAACAAAAATCCAGTCTATCCAATCTACCCAGTTGCATGGGTACCTGTGAAACCACTGCCTCAGACCAATCTACAAAGCAGATAACAACCAGGAGTAAGGCTCTTCTCTTTGAAATAACAGGTCTTTGGTCACACAGAAGGTCTAGGGCAATATGACAGACTACCTTAAATAGATCCTCATATGTTTTTGAACAGCTGTAAACCCAAATACAACCTGTCTGTATTCCTGTGGGGTAGAATGGGTCACATTATATTCAACTAATAAAGAAGAGAAGGCACAGGTATTGGTGCTCTTAGATTTTCAAGATCTGATAGACATATATATTAGACTTGAAATGAGAGTCAATCAGGAGTCCATGTTTATCTATAAACTTTAAATAAGGACTAAACTAGAACAGGATGATTTCATGCCCTTTTAGGGAAAAAATAGGTGAATGGTAATCAGCTTCAATTTTAGGCTGAGCGTGAGAATTTTAAATACATATATTCACAAACATACACTTACCAACATTTGAGTGCTTACTCTATACCTGACACAGTGTTAAAATGCTCCATGTGGACATCTCATTTAATCTACACAGATGCCCTACAAAGTTCTTACTAACTTGAACTCAATTTTGCCTGACTCTAAAGCATATATTTTATTATTTATTTATATTTTATTTTCTTGGTAGGTGGCAGGTTTAATGAGCAAAAGGAACTTACATACGAGGCTTGTCTTAGGCAGCACTAAGATGACTAGATCCCTGTACCTGCCTATCAAATATTAAAAGCTTGTTGGAAGGCCTTGACTAAGTTCATGTACGCATACCTGCAGGTGTTCTCAACACCATATTACTATCTCAAGGCTGTGTTCTTGGAGCAACCTCTAGGAGTGGGAAAGGCAAATGGAATTCACATTCCAAGGACAGGGGTAGGGATAAGAGCCTTGGATGGTACAGTCCCAATTCATGGGTCAACCAGTAGTCATGTCTTTTCCATGATCTTCCTCAACAATTTATAATAACAAAATAATCCTAATTCTTTTCTCCCATCTCTTGTATCATTGCTGTTACTAATCTCATTTCACCTATGCATAAGAGCATATCAGCATATACTATATAAAAGCATATGTAATCAAATATATTGTTGCTATTATCATTTTGAAAAAAAACTATTGTCTGTTACATTAATCAAGAATAAGAAAAAGGAAAGGTTTTATTTTAGTTATTGCTTTAACAGTCTCCATAAAGACTTCCTGTCTTTATAGAGATCCAAGTTTCTGACATTTTCCTTCTCTCTAAAAACTCTAATATTTCTTGCAAGGCACATCACTAGCAACAAATTTCCTCAATTCTTGTTTTTTCTGAGACAGTCTTTCTCACTTTTGAAGGATAATTTGGCAGGTACATATTTTGAGGTTGGTGGAGTTTTTCTCTCAACAGTTTTATTTTTATTTTTTTAATTAAAAATTTTTATGAACATAGTTGACACTATTGTTACATTGGTATCAGGAGTACAACACAGTGATTAAGCTTCTCTATAGGTTATGCTATGCTCACCACAAGTGTAGCTACCATCTGTCACCATATAACACTATTACAATATCATTTTTATTACAATATCATTTTTTTTTTGCTTTTTGTTCCCATGACATATTTCTTCCATAACTGGGAGCCTGTATCTCCCATTTCCCTTCACCCATTTTGCTCACCCCTCCCAATCCCTCCCCCTGGCAACCATCAGTTTCTTCTCTGTATTTCTAGGTCTAATTCTGTAAAGCATATATTTTAAACACTACTCTAAGCAAGGATTGGCAAACTTTTTCTGTAAAGGACCAGATAGTAACTATTTTCAGCTTTTCAGTCCAAACAGTCTCCGTTTTCAAGTACTTGACTCTGCTATTGTAGTGCAAAAGCAGCCATAGACAGTAAATGAGTGGGGTTCATTGTGTTTCAGTAAACCTTTATTTCTAAAAATAGACATCAGGCTGGATTTGGCTAGTGGACTATATTTGCTAACCCCTATTTCAAAGTGGTTCTAGTTGTTATTCTATTGCTAGCTAGAAACCTAGATTTCTCCTCTGGGAGTAAATGCTACAAGGAAGGTAAACTTATGTCATTTCCCTATTTTCCAGTCTGGTCTATTCTCTTGACCACGAAATTCCATTAGTTTGATCCTGTCTAGGTTCAGTGTGGCACAGGTAAAGGGATTGAGAAACAGGCCTTGGAAATTCTTGCTCAAATCATGATTTTGTGGCTTTCTCACAGTATAATCTACTTCCTCTCACCTCACTTTTCTTCCCACTCTACAGCCTGATTAGAAGGGATATTTCTAAGCATATTGGGTGCCAGATTGAGGAAACTCAACTGTTTCTACCCAGAATACAGCACTGCCCACAGAACCCATTTCCTTCAAGAAGCTCCTGATGATAATGAAGGCAGCACATTTGAGCTTGCTAAATTTTAGATGCCTAAACCCTTATTAGGGTTTATACATATCAGCAACAGTAGAGAACTAGGGACTGCTGAGGTTAGTAGTTACTTTGTTGAGGTAAAGCATAAAGCAAGATCCCTTTGAGGAGGATGACTTGAGAAGTATGTCCAAAAGATTACCAGAGAGCCTGTAGTACTTTCTAGCTAATTACTAACGTGTATTTTGAAGGACATCAGGAAAGTAGAAGACAATTCTTGGAAAGCTAGTATTTCAATAAACATAAAAATAAACCACTTAAGTAAATTTACAAAGCAATAGTCAAGGAGTGGGAAAGTAAGTAGTACAAATTGCATAATGTGTAAGTATTAAAGGGATTCTGAAAGAAAGAACTAGGTGATACTAATCAAGAAAGGCTTTTTGAAGAAGTAAAGAGTAGGGATTTGTTCGTTCCATATTATATCAAGAGCTAAGGATATAGCTGTGATCAAGACAATTAAGGTCACTGCCCTTGTGGAATTAACAATGGATAGTGGAGGAATGAAATAGTAAACACATAAGTAAGCAAAATAACTTATAATTATTATGAAAGAAATAGTGGGATATGTTAATAATTAAAGTAGTGTGGTACTCACTTCAAATAGTACAGGCAGGGAGGAAGGATATCTTTGATGAATTGACATTTGAGCTGAGACTCATGTTGAGAGCAAGCTAACTATTTGAAATGTTAGTGGAAGAACATTTCAGACAGAGGGAATAGCAAGTGCAAAGCATTGGAATGGGAAAGAGTTTTTGAGCAAGGAGGTGTGGATGAGTAAAGGGAGTGTGGCATGTATATGTTATATAGATGCAGGTTGCAGAAATTGATAGGGATCAGATGATGTAGAACCATATAGACCATGGTAAAAAGTTTGAATTTTGTCCAAAGAAAAATAGGAAGCCATTGAAGGGTTTTTAGTAAGGAAATGTGTTACCTAATCTATATTTTTAAAAACTCACCCTAATTGTTATGTAGAGAATGAATTGGAGAAGGGTGAAAGAAGAGGCAGAAGGCAAGTTAGGAATTTTTTTGCAGGTCAGATAAGGAATGATGAGCCAAGAAATATATACATATGAAGGCAACCTTGGTGTCCATCTGTAGATGAATGGACAAAGAAAATGTGATATATATATTATATATATTCATATTCATGAATATGATATATATATAATATTCAGCCATAAAAAATAATTAAATCTTGCCATATGTGACAACATGGATGACCATGAGGGTATTATGCTAAGTGAAATAAGTCAGACAAAGGCAAATACCATATGATCTCACTTATATGTGGAATCTAATAAACAAAACAAACAACAACCAAGTTCATAGATACCGAGAACAGATTGGTGGTTGCTGGAGGGCAGGGGGCCTAGTAGATGAAGGTGGTCAAATGGTACAAATGGTACATGTTTGAAAGTCGCTAAGAGGGTAGATTTTAAAAGTCCTCATTGTAAGAAAAAAGAAAAAAATTGTAATGATGTAGGGTTATAGATGTTAACTAGACTTATTGTGGTAAACATTTTGCAGTATATATAAATATGAAATCATGTCATATACCTTTAATCTGTGTATAATGTAATTAGTCCTCAATTTTTAAAAAAATTACATTATTTAAAATAAAACTTAGAGGATGAGGACAACTGAAGTTACATTGGATTTTTAAGGTCTAACAAACTTTGAAACTTTTCTGTCAGTATAAAAAAAAAACATGATGGTGGCTTTAATCAGACTGGAGGTAAAGATGGGGAGAAGTAGATCAATTCCAGTTACATTTTAGAAGAAACAAGAATGAATGGGTGTGTGGTGGTGACATTTTACAAGTTGGTGGAAAGGGAATGATACAGAATGTTAAAAGTGAATAGGATTTTGGAGCTCAAACTTATTTTATTACTGATAAAGAAAGCAAAGTTTGAGAAAGTAATACCTGGCAAGATTAGTGATTTGCCCAAGGCAGTATGTGACAACTGGTCATTTTGCTGAAGGTAGAAAGTCTTCATGGAGGGATACAGATAAGATTGGGAAGGAGGATGAGTGGTATTTAGTGGAATATCTTAAATGTTAAATTGAAGATTTTGTGTTCAATATAGCTGGCAAGAGAATCACTGTAGGGTAAGGAGACCATGAAGGTATCTTTTAGGAGATTGCTTGAATTTAGCAATAACAGTAGAAATGGAGAGAGAAATATAAGGTGTTAAAGAGGCATAGTTTCACTCACCAAGATGGGGAATAAGGGAGGAATTGCAGGTTTTGTGAGATCAGTGGGACAAGTTAAGTTTGAAAGTACCTGTAGAATATCTAAGTAGAAAGTTCAAAGTGGCAATTGGAACTATGTGTCTCTAAAACTCAAAAGTGAGGTCTGGGCATAAGATAGAGTCATCATCATAAAGATAGTAATTTATGCAATGAAAGTAGATAAGGTTTCCTTGAAAGGATATGTACAACGAGAAAAGGACCAAAGACAGAGTGATGATTTAAGAAATGAGCAGAGGCAAAGGAACCAGTAAAAGAGATGGTGAATAGACAGAAAGGTGATTTTAGAAGCCAGTGGAAGAGAATGTCAAGAAAAATGGAGTGTTGAGTTAGTTTTATTGTAGCATTCTTTCTAATAATAGACATGTGGAAACAATCTAAATGTCTATTAGTAGTTAAATAGTTAAATTGGGGTACATTTGTACTTCAAACTCAGATGTCTGTAGAGGATGTGCTTTAAAATGCAGAAAGTAGGGGCAGCCCTGGTGGCTCAGTGGTTTAGCACCGACCCAGGGCCTGATTCTGGAGACCCAGGATTGAGTCCCGCATCGGGCTTCCTGCATGGAGCCTGTTTCTCCCTCTGCCTGTGTCTCTGCCTCTCTCTCTCTCTCTCTCTCTCATGAATAAATAAATAAAATCTTTAAAAAAAATAAAATAAAATGCAGAAAGTAGTGAGCTAAATGGGTGATGGGAATTAAGGAGGGCATCTGTTGTGATGAACACTGGGTGTTACATGTAAGTGATGAATCACTAAATTCAACACCTGAAATCAATTTTACTATATATGTTAAGTAACTAGAATTTAAATAAAAACTTGAAAAGAAAAAAATAAAACAAAATGCAGAAAGTAGATCAGATGTAAGAAAACCGGTGCCAAGGTGGCTATAGGATGTCCTTACATTATACCTGCCTAGGTTACATTGTATACACACACACACACACACACACACACACACACGCTTTGGTCTTTCCACAATTTGGCTGACACTATTAGATAGTTAAATCATCAGCCATTTTCAGCACTTTTGTACCTGCCTGACTTCTCTCTAGAGATTAGAAAAGCTGAATTCTCTCCCAACCTCTCTTTTAGTTAAGACTGGCCATGCTAATTCTGACCAAGAAGGATATAGGGAAAATACTGAGGAATTTTTGGGAAAGCTTTTGTTTTCCTGATAAAAGGGATAGATGGCTCATAGTCCCTTCCTCCTTCCTCAGATGTTGATGTAATAATACCTGGAGCTGGGGCATTCATTATATGACCATGAGGGGAGTACGGAGACAGTAGCCCTGAAATTGTTAAACTACTGAATTATTGCCAGCATCTGCCTACCTCCAGGCTTCTTGTTATATAAGAAAAAAATACACTTTCATTTAAGCCATTTTAAGTTGGCTTTTCTTGTGGCTGAATACTTTCCTAATGTATGAGGTATATATTTTCATTTAATGTTTATTTTTATTAAAAAATACATGTATATAATTTAAAACTTTAAAAAAATTAGACTATTCCTTTTGCTTGGGATCTCCATATATTCTAGGTAAATGGTGATACTACTATTTCTTGACTTATAGATTTTACCATTATCTATTGATTTTCTACTATGATAGGTAAGGGTTTAATTCTCTTATACCTCTTTATCATGTCCTCTCTCCGATTATACTAATATTCTGTTAAGTAACTGTTTGGGGTCCAATCAGCATTTACTGCTAACGTTGTTATGACTATGTTCATATTATTCACAGCTGGGTCAAATAATGTACTCTATTTCCTTTCTTATACAAATATTTATTTTTCTTTAAATTAATAATTGCCTAGTTATTTTCTATGTAAAACTTAAGTCTCCCCCCGATAACCTTACAACTGTAGATGATCTAGCAGGTCCATCTCCTTTTTCATGGAGACATCCTTCCTGGAGCCCTCCATCCTCCATTTTCATTTTGGACTGGTTGCTCTCAAGGTCTGCTACACATCCTATATTCTAGACTTTTCTTTCAGTGCCAATATCAAAATGTCCTTTACCTCTCCTCTCTATTGAATCCTTTATTCTTGGACCCTATGATTTTTTCTTTGTTCATTGTATTCCCTCACTTCAGCATAGCATATCCTTCAGTAGCTTTTTGAGGATGCATGGGAAATAACTTTCCTGAGTCTTGATTTACAGTTTGGCTAGGTTAAGAAATTATGCACTGTCAGATTTTTAAAAAGTATTATTTCATTGTCTTTTAGCTTCCATTATTACCATTAAATTGTCCTATGCCATTCTGATTCCTAATCCTTTGTATTTGCATCATCTTTTTCTCTTTGGGAACTTTTGGAATCTGTGCCACTGATAATATTCCAGAAATTCAGAGTGATGTGAAATCTTGTTGTGGATCTTTTTTCGTTCACTATATGAGGCTCTGTGTGGGTTTTTTCGATCTTTAAACCCATATCCTTCAGCTCTTGATTAGTGTGGCACTCCATCCTCACCGTTAGCTGTTCTAGAAATCAACGTACATAATTTCTAAGCTTAGACAAACTATTAACCAACCAGAGTCTTTTGATTTACTATTTCAAAAAGAATACTTTTGGCATATTTCCCAGTTGTCTGGGTCAAGTGGGAGTTTTATGCAGGCTTTATAATAATCTATTTCCCATCCTTTAACTGTAGAGGTTCTAATACCTCTAACTTCTTAGCCTTTTCAGAGTTTTAGTTTGAATAGGAAAACTACTTTTGTAGCTAGACCCCAAAAAATATAATAGCTCAAACATAATAGTTTTTTCTTAAGTAACAGCGAGACAGCCCTCTTTCATGTAGTCACTTAGGGACCTAGGCTGACAATGGCTCTTCTGTCTTCAACATGTGACCTCCAAGAAGGTTACCCTAAAGCTCATCTCCATTCTAACCAGTCGGAAGAGGAAAAGAATGGAGTGTGCACAGAACATTTTTATGGGACAGGTCTAGAAGTGATATATATCACTTCTCCTCTTATTCTGTTTGTTACAACTCAGTCCTCTGGCCATGCCTAACTGTAAAGAAGGCTGGGAAACATAGTCTAAAAATCTAGAATACAAAAAGAATAGGAGAACATGGATTTTGGTGAACAACTGGCAGTCTTTACTGCTCTAGCATAGTGTGAAGTAGAATGGTGTGAAGTACTTAGCTTTCTTTACTCTTAGGTCAGTTACCATTTTTCTTTCTGCTCAGATTCCAAAATTCGGTCTCTCCTTTTTTTGTTATTGTTGTTCCCTTTATTGTTCTTTTGTTCTTCTATGTTTAGGCCTTTCTTATTCCTTGACCATGATTTTAGTGAAATTTTGGTTGGGAGAAGAGGTAAATATGCAGTTACACTGTCATTTAAAACATGTAGGCATAATAAAATGACCAAAGAAAAATATTCTGGGGTTCATATGGGTTTATTGGCTGTGAATTTTCAGCTCCTGAACTATACTATGAATACTTTTACTTGTGAAAATAAACAAAGAATTTTATGTACTGACATAGAAAAATGTCTTTCATATATTAAACAAAAATAGAAAGTTTTGGAACAGTGTTATAGTATGATTCTATTTTTGTGTATGTTTATAAATATACTAATATTTTTGGAAGGATATACTTCTAAATTTAATGGTGGTTATTTGTAGGGAGTGGGACTGAAAAAAGGTTGAGAAGTTGGGAAGCTTTCCCTTTTGATTTTGTATACTTCAGTGATATTTGAATCCTTTCACTGAGCATGTATTGTGTTTGAAACTTTTTTGGTTACTAAAGAAAAGAGCAAATAAAGGAATTGTCAGCAGGGTCAAATGCCCTAGAGGTCAAGGAAAATGAAGGCTGAAAAATAGCTACCAGATTTGGAAATTAGATTTTTATTGATGTTGTGGGATCAGAAGTAATCTCAATGAAGAAAATACAGGATATCAGGAAGTTTTTGGCTTTTTAAAAAAATAGACCATTTAAGACAAGGATGTGATTAGAGCAGGCTGAAGAGTTGAGGAGGCAAGGTCTGAGGTTATGTGGAGTTTTTTTTCCCCAATATATTTTTGTATTTTCTTTGAGTATGTTTTATAGCCCAAGGAGGGGTTCAGTAGAGAAGGAGGAAAATTCAGAAGGGAGATGACTTCAAGGAAAACAATTTCAGATTTTTCCTCATGTGCCTCATCTGTCCAGTGATGATTAGACTCTTTTGAAAGATTAAGAGTAGTGAGGTAAAGCCATTTCAGCAAGACTGATATAGAAGGAAAATCCAAATTTTCAGTGAAGAGGGCTTTTATTTATTTGTTTTTGAAGTCCCTTCCAATTTACAGTTCTACAAATTCAGCTTACAGTTCTACAAATTCAGTTGGTTCTGCTGAGTATGGCCTTGACAGGAGCAAACACCCTGCTTTAATATGACTTGAGCTAGGAATCCAGGCTTATTAGTAAGGGAGATAAGAATGAAGAATTTCTGTTTCTTTTGAGGAGCAAAGCATTCTCCCAGGAAATCTGACAGAGTTAGCACTTCCTCTAGCTCCTTATCAAGTTAAGAAGCTCTCATTTTCTTTTAAGTGCCTCTCTCTCTCCCCTTTCCCAAGGATACTAATTTAGAATCTGCTTTGCCAAGAATCTGTGTATTTTGGGAATCCATTTCTTCACCTCACCAGGGTTACAGTGAGTCATGGCTCTGACTCCAATCTGCCTCAGAAATTGTAAGGTGGTAGATAATGAAGACCTTAACTAGTTCTGCCTCTTTCCTAGGAAAATTCTAGGCTCTGAACTTCTAAGAGTGATTTTCGCCCCCCCCAACTCTAAAATTAAGAGGCATCTGGTATGTGTTACATAGAAACTTGGAGTCTTTTCTTTGAGAGATTTTAAGTATTACTGTAAATTGAGAATAAGATGCTTCTGTATAGAAATTCCTCAGGTCAAATAAGTCCTTATCATGAAGTAACTTATATTTTCTAGAAGCCACTTTGCATAGAAAGAGCAGAGCATGGATATGGCTTGCCCTATGAACTCTCCTAAGTTCTGTCAAAGAGCAGACTTGAGTTTACATTCTTCATTCTGCCTCCTAACATTAGGTATCTTGGCATAGATTTAAAATCTAATTAAGCCTCCTGTTTCTTGGTCAGTCTCTGACCTTTTTATATTCCCACTTTTTGGCCCACTGGAGAGAGGAAGAATGGATAATAAGAGTTGCATTATGCTTCTTGAGGTCCAGAGGATGTTAGGAAGGATTATTCCTGTGGGTTCTTCAGGTTCCAAAGTGTGTCTCCTGAGAGGATTGCTCAGCAGGTATGAATTCCTCTCTTCCCACCCCAGCCACCCCATGGGTTACTCAGTCCACAGGAGAGTCAGGCCACCAAGGTATATGAAGACTAGGTCCAAAAGATGAGACTGTAAGGGAGTGAGACTTGAAATAGAAGTGGGCAGAGCTTCTGATAGCCAGTACTGTGTAGGTTTCTTTGGTCTGTGAGAATGAACTGCCACTTCTGTAAGTAACCTGGGATGATACATTTATTTCACAGGGTCATTTTTCTTCTGAAATGCCCTTGTAAGAGGAGGAGAGATAGCAGGTCAAGGTAATCCAAATCCCAAGGGTTCCTCAGTTCCCTTTAGCTATATTCACTGTCCCTAACCACATTTTCCAGTGTCCCACCTTGCTCTTTCATTCATTCAGGGCAGCCTACTACAAATTCATTTATAGTACCTGCTCTGGTAATTCCAATGAAGTCTCTGCTTAAAGTAAGAATAAATAAAAAGCAAAGGTAGAGCTCAGTTATGTGAGGCTTCTTCATTATTTCTGTGGTACCTGGGGAACAATGGGAAAAAGGGGAAATGACTTGTCACTAAGAATCTTCTGATTTCTATTCCTCAAGCAACCTCATAACATTCTGCAGAGGCGCCTCATGGAAACCAACCTGTCTAAACTTCGAAGCAGTCGTGTGCCTTGGGCCTCCAAGACCAACAAACTGAATCAGGCTAAGTCTGAGGGACTAAAGAAGTCTGATGATGATGACATGATTTTGGTTTCTTGCCAGGTAATGTTCTGAGAATAGTTTTTCCAGGGTTTTCTGGAAAGTAGGATTTGTGCCCACTGTGATTCCCATAGTGGGGCTCTCTCCTCCAAAGTATATAGAGCATGGGTCTTATCATAGAATTCGTAAGTGAGTTTTACAGGAAGTATATGTAATATTTTTATGCATGTACACTTTTATGGGAAAAAGGACCAAAGCTTTCATCAGATTTGCAAAAGGATGTTTGATACACACACACACACACACACACACACACATGCACACACATGCACACATGATTAAGAGCTACTTGGTATATAGAATTAAACAGCCAAAGTCCTTTGGAATCCTCTGTCCACTCTAGATTCAGCAGGAGAAAGGCTCCTAAAAGGAGACTCAGTAGTGTTTAAAGATGAGACATTATCAACCCATAATTGTGAGATGCTCTCACAGCCCAGCCTTTTCATATGACATCTGCTGCTTGCTCCCTTCCCTTTTGCTTCTCTGGCTCCTGCTGAACATTATGTTTCTTTCCACAGTGTGCTGGAAAGGATGTGAAAGCCTTGGTTGACACAGGCTGTCAATATAATCTCATCTCTTCAGCCTGTGTGGATAGACTGGGGTAAGTAGCCACTTGTGCTAGGTGAGAGTCAGAAGCTAATGCATTCTTTGTCTGGATCTATTTTTGAGGTTAGAGATGGTGAGAGTCTCTAACAAAGCTCCAAGAGAAGTATGTAGAGTTCACATATCAGCTGGAATTAGTCCTTAGTTGGGGAGGGGATGGTAGGTTTTTAGGCACCTGGGAGAAATCAGGGAATCAGGAAAGCATTAGGTTTTCCATTAACTCCCACCTATTAAGTTCTGAACAAAGACCTCTGGGCTCTGGAATGAGAGAATGTGAGATCCTTGGCTCATTGTTAGCCAAGCCCTGATCCTGATATGTGCTCTGCAAAGATAACAAATTAGAAGGAGCAGTCTTGTTGGTATACTTCAGATGAGTAAAAGCAGGGACATGGTTCGTCTTAGCTCAGGATCCTTCTGGAGGCCATACTGCCTACCCCAAGAAGCATCAGTCAGAACTTAGAATAGGACGGCTATTGCTGCTGGGCCTGAGCCATTGGAGGCGTGATTAACCCTAACCCTAACCCTAACCCTAACCCTAACCCGTGATTAATAGTTTTTTTTCTTTTAAAAGATTTTATTTATTTATTCATGAGAGACACACACACACAGAGAGAGGCAGAGATATAGGCAGAGGGAGAAGCAGGCCCCATGCAGGGAACCCGATGTGAGACTCGATCCCGGAACTCCAGGATCACGCCCTGAGCCAAAAGCAGATGTTCAACCGCTGAGCCACCCAAGCGTCCCAACTAATAGTTTCTTAGTGCCTTTCCTCTCTAAAAGAACATGTAAAAACAAATATTACTGCTGCCCCTGCGGGGGATTGGGTGTGCAGCAGATACCTCATATATTAAATGTCTTTGGTTGTTTAACAGTTAGAATTGGGTTCTTCTTCTTTTCATCAGAGAAAGCCTATTTTGTATCTTTCTTTTTTTCAGTCAATTGGTACTTTTATGTCTTCTTCCTTTTCTTCCCTTCTAAGTACCAGATGGGCTCTAGGGTCTAGCTCAGAACTAGAAGGATCAACCCAATGTCCTTTTCCACTCTTCTAGGCCTAAGAACAACAAATCATTCCCTAGCTTAATCTCTGTATTGAAATAATCACTAGGGTAGATGTAATGGTTCATTCTAAGCTGCTTTCAAGATGTTCATAACTCTTAGGTAGGACTTGAACAAGGCTCAGTTTATATAATTAGTGATCTCTGCCGCCTGATCTGTTCCTTCTTGTTTCTACCCTGTCCTCACCCCTCACCACCACTGTGACTCTTTGAGGCTGGCTCTTTGGGTTTTGTACACTGCTATTTAGGCTGATGGGAGGAGTCTAGGACACAAGTGCTCTTGTAGGAAAAATTCCTGAGCTTTCTTATGTGGTGAAGAGATGAGATATAGTGCAACATGATGGTTCCAGAAAGACTAATAATGTCCTGGTGCATAATTAGGCAGCAGCATGCATGATTCCAAAGGAATTAATAACCATCTGTAAAACTGCAATTATTTTTCTTTTGGATGAGCTATCACACCAAAAGAGAGGAAATGGAGTAAAGCAGAAGTATTGGCACAGAAAGTCCGTAATTAAGTTTTTAATCCACCAACCCATGATAGCTTGGGTGCTGGCTGTTCCAATCAGCTTATATAACTGTGTGAAACCTGGATACTGTTCCTTTCCTTCCTCCCCTGCAGAGACAAGTTAAATTAATTAGGACTTTTCTCCATGATCTTCCTTGCTGATGTCAATGTCAATATCTTGATCCACTTACCAAATAAGTGCTAGCCTACACTAACCTTATAGCCAAAGACTAACTGATGAGGATAAACTGAAACAGAAAAGGCAAAGAGAAAATTAGACACCAAACAAAAGCATCTTCTAAAATTGGGACAAACCCCTGCCCTTTCTGAGTTCCCTTACCCACACATGATTAAAAGGACATGTTAACTAAATTGCCTTGCATATAGGTGGGGATGTTAGGATGCAGAATAGGATTTTCTGAGTGTATTGACTTTCATTTTTCACCAGTGCAGATAGTGACATAGCTTTTTGAGAATAGGAACTGAATCTTTCCTTAAAAAAAAAAAAAAATCCCCTGGCATGTGTAGGACAAAGTTCTGAAACAAGAAGTATAGGCTGCTTAGCACTTTTTTTGGGTAAATTAATCCCAGGAACTTCATGGAAAAGTCCAAATGGGGGTCATAAGGTAGACATTGCCAGATTCCATCAGAAGCCTCTGCCAAGGGGATTCTAATATCTCCCTCTCTGGTGCAGACTCAAGGAGCATGTCAGATCTCACAAACATGAAGGAGAAAAGCTTTCTCTACCCCGGCATCTTAAAGTAGTGGGCCAGATTGAGCACCTGGTGATCACACTGGGCTCCCTCCGCCTGGACTGTCCAGCAGCTGTGGTTGGTGAGTAGAATTGAGAACTAGACCTATGGACCCCTATTGTAAACCCCCCTCCCCATTTCCACCAAACCTTCATCAGATCTCATGCCTGTAAATATTGACTTCTTCAAAATCCCAGGTTTCCATTTTTCTGTACTATAGACTTGTCCCAATTTTTACTCTCCAAAGTACCAGATTCAAGACATGTTGAGAATTACTAAGAAAAAGGAGTTGTGATTCAGTATATATATAAAAAACAAAACAAAACAAAAACAAAACCTTTCTGTTAGGGGTAAGAAACAAACATTTTTGTGTGCCAGTGAAGGTGGCTCCTAAGAGCTTTCCCTGCACTTGCTGGAAATAGAGGGCAAGATCCCCTTACTTCTTTGCCATAAATCACTTGATAACTTCCCATCATCTTCTATATTTTCCCTTATGTACTCTACTCTAGACTACTCTAAATTCTGGGTTTTGTCCTATGTTTGAATCTTGGCTCTATTACCTTTTAACCGTAATGATCTGGGAACAGGAAAATTACTTAATATAGTAGATGTTCAGCAGATGTTTATTGGATGGATGGATGGATGGAAGGATGGATGAATGGATGGATGGAAGGAAGATTAGATAGAAACCAACAGTGATAAGGCTGACTTCTAAACCAGCATAGGAATAGTTGAATCTTAATTTTTTTTTTAGAGGACAATGAGAAAAATATATCCCTTGGTCTCCAGACTCTCCGATCCCTTAAGGTAGGATTGATTCTACTTTCTCTTTGATACTTACTCTCTGAGACAGGGGTCCTTTTGCCATTGACAGTGGGATCACTGACAGTGGGACCCTCTGAGACAGTGGGTCCTTTTGCCATTGACAGTGGGATCACTGACAGTGATTCTCCTTTGTTTTTAGTGCATCATAAATTTGGATAAGCACCGGCTGATCATGGGGAAGACAGACAAAGAAGAAATCCCTTTTGTGGAGACAGTTTCCTTGAATGAAGACAAGTAAGTACTCTTGAAGACAAGGTCAGGTCCAGTAAAATCCATTTGTCATTAAGTAGAGGGGTATTCATGTAGGATATTGGATTCCTTTGTCCTTCAGTCTTACCACAAGTACACCATCCCCAACCCCTAGAGTTCACCACCCTATAAAACTCTCTAGCCCACATTCTAGTAAGTAGTGATGATACTTCACAGAGTGGTGGGGGAAATAAGTAGCTTTTAAACTAAAATCGTACTTACCTTCAACCTAATTTCTTTGAATTTGGTATCATTTCTTCTATTTCTTTCTCATTTCAGCACTTCAGAAGCATAACTACAGACTGCAGCATGTCTGCACGTATGCACACATACCAGGTTGACAGATTGAGAAAACTGGGTTTGAACCAAATGCAGTAACAACTTGCTGTGGACCAAGTCCTTCCCTCTAATAGAAGCTCCAGGGGCTCCTTCCCACCCAGACCTCTCTAGACTTTAGTCCATGCTTAGAGATCTTATCTGGTTATAGCCATTGTTTTTTACTCCTCTGATCACTTAATTTATAGACCTTTTGACACTGCCAGGTCTCACTTGTGGCCTACTTTTCTGCTTCTTCAGGAATTTGCTTTTATTAGTCAAATATAGGGGCTGCCAGATTCTCTTTCTCCATAGATAGACTTGCTTCTTTTCCTATAGCTAAAACGTATAATAAACAGGAACCTGACCTTTACCTCCTTTCAACTGTTTCAAAGAGGTGCGAGATACCTATGTCTCAGAATTGGAATTTCTTCTAATTAATTCATTGATTTCTCAAGAATAAATTTATCTGAAAGAGCCCAGAGAGATCATCTACTCCAGCTCCTTCATTTATAGGTCCAGAGAGGCAAGTGAATTTCTAAGCTGTTAATACTAAGTCAGTGGCAGAGGAACCTAGAACTCAGACTCGACAAGCCAAGGCTATATTCATTCTCCCATGCTGCTGCTTTTGACTTCAGGCCTTGAGAGAAAGGTGAAGAAGTGAGGGTTTATAAAAAGCAAGGTAGGGGAGGAATCTGCTTTGGAGATGGATGCCAGGAGGATCTGGGTAGCCCTCCCTCCTGTGTGCTAAGTCCACTAAAAGTCTCTGCCCTAAATTGTCATATTTAGGACTTTATTTTGGCACCTAAAAGCTGAGGGTACAAAAATGAATGAGACGGCCTCTCACCTTGAACTTCTTGAAGGGGAGAAGAGGGAAGGAACCAGAGATGAAAGAACATTAATCACTTTCTGAGATGGAATTGAAGGCTTTGGTAAATAACCTGGGGATGACTCCTAGACATTAATACCCTAAGATCTATTCACTATTTCTGCCCAGCCTGTTATTTGTCTGCCATGGACTCAAGTAGCTGGGATAAGGATAGGAATAGAGAAAGGAGATGAAAAAAATCCAAGCAGATCCAGAATAGAAGGAAGTACTGTGTAGAATTCCTTTGGTGGGAAGTCCCTCTTATGGAAACCTTTCTGCGGTGGAAGTCAGGAAAGGAATTTCCTGACAGAGAACTGAGGGTTGGGAAACTCTTCAGCCTTGTTCTACTTCAAAGAAAGAAGCAGGGCAGGAGCTGACAGTGTTAAGGATCACTTTTTCTGGCTGCCCAATGTCTGCTGACCCTTCTCAAAATGTTAGAGATCATAGGGGTTTCTTAAAGCTTTTTTTGTTGGGGTGTCAGGTTTGGATGCAGATACCTGTAATGAAATCTGCCCTTCAATTTGGTTGTAGAGGTACAGGGAGAAGTCAGAAAAATAATCAGCTGTGAATATATTTTTAAGAGATTTCAAGTCTACCCTTGGCTCATAGCAGTAGTATCCAGAGTGTTTAATCGATCCCACTTTGAATTTTGCCAGGTCCCACCAACAATCTCGTCAAGTGTTCAGTTACTGCCTCTATCAAACAACTCTTTGGAACTCTGAATGTTTTTAGACTTATAGAAGCTCCTAGGAACTTGGTAACCCTCATTTGAACAGCTAAGCAACCATACCATAGCCTGGGGTCACCCCCAGACTCCCTACCAGCCTCTATAGTAGAAGCAAGATGGAAAACTAAGCACAGACACAACAGGGAAGGCCATGTCTGAACTTCAGCAGGGGTGACCCCAGCTTATCAGCCTTTAGTGCCCCCTCCAAATTCACCCCAGTTTTTCCTGGGAGGGGGAGCCTGTGCCTTTCCATTGAGGCCTCTCCACTCTCCTGCTCTACTTATCATGGCACTACTTTGGCCTGCTCTTTATCCTAAGACTGAGTTGAAATACTTCACCCCTTTTTCCCCAGGTTGAAAACTCCAAGCCTTGCCTCTTGGCCACGAGTGAGGCATCTTGGAAGTTCCTTGGCCTAGTTTATCCTTATTTGGATTCCGTCTGGACCAAGTGAGGCCAGGAATTCTAAGGTGTTGGAAAGGTGTGACTAATCCTGGCCCTTTGAGTTCAGGATTATATGGTGTCAGAGAGATGATCAGGTGGCCTTTAGTGATCTTTCTGGCCTCTGTGAATCAGCCAGTGATTTTCCAGTTTTGGAATAGAAACAGTTGGGGTGATATGAGCTTAGGGTATCATAATCTCATTCAGTATAGTCAAATCATTTGAATTCACTAACCAAATAATTGTGCTTTAAACCCCAGGCTTTATAGAGATACTTAAAAATGTCTAAATACCACTCTGGGAAGTCTTATGCTTCATTAGTCTTTAAATGCTGCCAAGTTGATTATTCTGATAGCCCATATCTCCTTGATATTCATGAGGGAGTACCTGATCCACTTTGTGGGGACTGGCAAGGTGAAAAGTAAGGTTAGTTCTTCCCAGAATCCTAGAAAATTCTCTCTGGCACCTCTGATTCAGGATATGGGAAGAAAGTGTTCCAGGTCAGAGTTCTGAAGACCGGCAGTTGCAGGGAGTAATCCTATAGAACTAGTACCCTTCTCATTCCTTATTAGAGGTCCCTCTCAAATACAGGAAGTTTGAAAACTATTGTTTTTGTTATTTGGTATATCTATGCCTGAGTTATATGAGGAACAAATGTTTTCTGACTTTTCTATATCCTTGCCCTGCACAGACCCCACCTGGTAAGATTTTCTATTCTTTAGCTCAAAGTGTCTGTGGAATGGATTGCTTATTGTGTCAGCTGCCCTGACTCTTGTGTAATAGAAATATCTTTCCAGGCTGGAGACATGGGGGAGATGAACTGGATTCTTTCCTCCTTCTGTTGCCAGGCCTCTACATTGGCACTTTTACCTGCTCAGTGTTTCTGGCTGTGTTGGGTTTATTTGTGAGATTGATGTAACAATAAAGTGAAATCTGACCCTCTGTGTGCTTGTCTGACAGTCTCTGCGTCAGGGCCCCTGGAAAGTGAAGGAGCCCAGTCATAGCCTAATTGCCTCAGTGTTTCTCTCAGGGTCCTCTGGACACAAGTCTTTGAGGTTCTCCTTTCTTCCATTGCTGCTAGTCCTTCAGCAGTCTCTTACTTGCTGCATATCCTTGGGCAAATTAGTGAATCTCTCTGAGCTTTGTTTTGTAATTTACAAAACAGAGCTTTGTTTTGTAACTTAATACACAGTATCAAATGTAAAGTGGTTGGCATATGGTAGTCCCTTAAAGATTTAACAGTATATAAGAACATTTTTTTATGGTGGGTCAGAAGTGTGTAAGAGAATATTTCTTCTAGAAAGAGACATATTTAGTTAAAACAAATAGGATAGGTTTTGGAAGGGAAAGTTTTATTGAATGAGACTCAATATATAGTTAAAGCCATTGTCTAAATGACATTTCAAATAAATGCATTTTACAGATGATAGAAAATTACCTTTTAAGTATTAATATCATAATATTTAAACATATGATTAAAGAGTCAACAGGAAACATTCATTCCTTGGCTATGACAGGGGTTATCAAAATCTAGAATTACAGTTCCATTACTACTTAGATTATATTACCATTCCACCTCAAAAGATTTTCTGTCGTTTTTTTGTCCATTTATTCTAAATATAAAAAATTAGGGGTACCTGGGTGACTTTGTCAGTTAAGTGTCTGACTTCAGCTCAGGCCATGATCCCAGGGTCTTGAGATTGAGTCCCACATTGGGCTCCCTGCTCAGTGGGGAGTCTGCTTCTCCCTCTCCCTCTGCCACTCCCCCTGCTTGTGCACTTGTGCTCTTTCTCTCTGTCAAATAAATAAATACATTTTTTTTTTTAAAAAAAAGAAAGCTTGGATTAACAAGTTTATGTGAAGATGATGTTGGTGTTTTAGTTAAGGAGTGTTAAAGTATCAAGGACTCCGTGTATAGATGTCATTTGTAAGACAGGGACATGTATACAGTTTGTGGAGTATCTAGAAAAGGGCAGTGATAACATGATTATTGTCTTCAGAGCTGTCATGGAAAGTGTTCTTCCTGGCACCAGAAGGCAAGCATTTCCAGTAGGTGGAGATTGCAGAGAGGCATACGTATCCTGGGTCAATTGGAGGGAAGCATCTACTATGAACCAGGGACTATGCTAACTCCTGCAAAGAAGTTAGTATTGCTCATAGTTTTGCAGAAGAAAAAGCTTAGGTTCAGAGTGGTATCAAGATAAATCCATTTAGCATAATTAAATGAATTGTCTCTAAATTTTCTTTCACTGGAAGTGAAAGATGGGATGATCATTTCTTAGCAAAACTGTGAAAGATTTTGGTATTGGGTAGAAGGTGGGATAAGGAGACCTCCAAAGCAATTTCTAATGCTAAAATTATTCGATTTTAGGACATCTTTATTAAATGGCATTGTGAATCAAATGCAGTCTCTTGTTGACTCACTGCCAACACTACAGACTCATTAATTTGGACTTAAATTATGATCTTTTTACCCAGATTTGAAGGTTTGCAAGTAACTGTTCTCATGGAACCAGAAAGCAGAGATAAACTAGTTTGTGTTATAGCTTGGACTCCTCTGGCAGCTGCCATTTCTTCCTTCCATCATTAGTGCATTCTGAGCTATTATATGCTACTGTCTATTTGTCTGGCCAGTGACCTACTGACAGCCGTTTCTCACATGGTGTCAAGCATATGGGCATTGTGACAACTGTTTTCTTAAAGATGCTTTTATTCATGGGTCATGGTATGTTCTGGAAGACTGGGACTGCCAGATGCCTGACCAGAATGGAGAAAAATGGGTCTTTATCTGATTTTTTAGTAGTGATTTATCCAAAGGTTTGAGTAGCCTGGTGACTATAGCTTTGTTCTTTCTTTCCAGCACCTTTATCACACTCTTTCCTAGACCTGTGCCTCTAACCAGCAAATCACAGCCACCAAAATCAGAGAGGGGAATTAAATTTAAGCATTGCTCTTACTAGAGCCAGAGTAGCCTCCAAATTTGTAATTAATACAGAAAACCTAGCTCTCTAGGAAGATCACATACTTCAATGTTGACTTACTCAAACCATGCAAGTTGCCTGGAACAGGAGAAATAGATTGGGAAAGGGAGTATGGTTGACCTAGTAGAGATACTTGTGTTTGCCAGAGGACACACCTGGAGGGTAAAGGGAGGAGAAAAAGAAATCATCTATACTGTGAGCCTAGATAACAGGAATTTAACTTTGCTTTCATCATGTGACAAACTAAGGTGGAATGTTTTGGGATTCTGTTATGAATTGCTGGACTCCTGTTATGAATTGGATACACTGGATGATCTTGTACTTGGGGAGCTGCTACAGTGGTTCCCATCTTACTTATTTTGAAAATGGGTAAGGGACATGAGAATTTTATTGGTGCTGGGGCTGATCATATGAAAAAGTAATTAATCTTCTTTGAAAGTTCTACAGAGGGCAGCCCCGGTGGCGCAGCGGTTTGGCGCCGCCTGCAGCCTGGGGTGTGATCCTGGAGACCTGGGATCGAGTCCCACATCGGGCTTCCTGCATGGAGCCTGCTTCTCCCTCTGCCTGTGTCTCTGCCTCTCTCTCGCTCTCTCTGAATGAATAAATAAATCTTTAAAAAAAGAAAGAAAGTTCTACAGAAACTTTACAACATGTCTGAGTTCATAATAATTTCTCTGTGGTATATACAAACCAATGGAGAATAGAAAGTATATTAAAGTGAACAGTTCTCATAAAGACCAGTTAAGACCACACGGTGTGTGAAGGGCGCCAGTTCTAAGCTCTGAGGAAGGGTAGCTAGAGAGACCAGCTGGGTATACCCTGTGGAGAGTAGGATTTCAGAAATAGTCTCGGTATCAGCAGGTAAGTGGGGAGGGGGAGGGCAGGAATTGAAAAGAGTGACGATTAAAGGGAAACAAAAACAAAGTGAGAATCCCAGTATCAGCCTAAGTTGATTCCACCATTGCGATTCAGCTCTGTCTGTGTATACCAAAGCCTGGAGGGTGGGCCAATCAGACCCTGTGTGTTTGAGGGACTGAGAAACATCCTAGGAGGAGTGAGCCAGTCAGACATGTCTGACACCTTAACAAAAGTTGTGTTGGCAATATCTTATTAAAAATGGTGGACTAAAAATACAGCATCCTCCTGAAACCCCATAAAAATGACAGTAAAGGAATACTAAATGACATAAATCAATGAGGACGAAAAACATGGGAGAAAATATAATAGCACCCAAACAGTGTCAACAAAATCTTTTTTTTTTTAAGATTTTATTTATGTATTCATAGAGACACAGAGAGAGAGAGGCAGAGACACAGGCAGAGGGAGAAGCAGGCTCCCCACAGGGAACCCGACGTGGGACTCTATCCCGGGTCTCCAGGATCACACTTCAGGCTGCAGGTGGCGCTAAACGGCTGCACTACCGGGGCTGCCCTCAACAAAATCTTTGAATCTGGAAAGTAAAAGACAAGCAACAACTGTTGGAGCAGTTCAGAAGAAGCAGAAACCTAATGGGAGTAGGGCCTAGAGGCGGGGTGACAATAATAATAACCAAATGTGTACCACAGAACCCCAGAAAAGACTGAGTGAGGAATTGGAGACATCAGTTATCTGAATAGCAAGTGGCAGGGGTGGAGGGCTAAAAACATGATGATTACTTAAGACTATAAAGTAAGTTAGACCTCAGATCCTCACTCGTTCATTTGTTCATTCCTTCATCCTCTGGAGAAGCTGAATTAGTTGGAACCCCCAAGAACAGCTGGGAGTTGGGAGGAGGCATCTCACTGAAAATGGGAATTTAAAGTTGAGTATTCTGAAGAGTCCGACATTTCTGTCCCTGCCTCTTCTCTTAGGACAATGCTTTCACTTCAGCCTTCTCAAGGTGATTTTTTTCTTTCACAGTCCTATTACCGGTCAAGAGTTGGAGGTAGATGCTCTTCCTTTTATCACTGTTTCCTGACATTTCTCCCTTTGTCTTCCCTTAAAACTCCCCAGCTTTGAGTCTCATGCCATCAGGTTGTATTACTTATTTCCCTTCATTGCTGTCATCTACAAAATCTATAAGCCCATGGGTCATTCACTCTCATTTCTCAAAAACTTTAGGTCTTGGCTCATTTCACTCCCCACAACACTACTCCTTATTTAATTATTGATGGTTAATTTACATACATGGATGATCCTTTCAACAGCTGAACAACATATTGGTTCCTTGAATAACAGCGAATAACATATTGGTCAACAGCCTGACATACTCGTTCCTTGAATAACAGCATTCCACTATTTTATGCATTCATTCCTGTGGTCATACCTTTGATTTTATTTCCAAAAACTGTAACCCTTCCATAAGGTCAGGCTGATGTATCTCACTGTCTGACCATCACTTTCTATCTTCTAGCCATCTCCTAGTAACTTGATTCCATCACTCCTTTGACTACCTCCTTTCATTGTCCCTACCTTCCATGAGTTCCTCTCCTCCCTTCATAACCAGTTTAGGTCCCAGGGTCAGTCATTATGACACTTGTATATACTTTTAACTCCATTTCTCCTCTCTGTCACACTCACTTCACAAAACCACAGTGTTAGTTAAAGGCAGCGCTTTGCCTACTCTGCCTAAACTGTGAAGTAATCATGCTGATTGGTCTCACTTTATTTTTTTTCTTTTTACCTTTTATTTTTAAAAAATTCCAGTGTAATTAACATACAATGTTATATTAGTTTCAGGTGTACAATAGTGATTCGACAGTTCCATATATTACTCAGTGCTTATCAAAATAAGTGTGCTCTTAATCCTCTTCATCCATTTCACTCATCTCCCCACCCACCTCCCCTCTGGTAACCGTCTGTTTGTTCTCTATAGTTAAAAGTCTGTTTTTTGGTTTGTCTCTTTTTTTTTCCCTTTGTTCATTTGTTTCTCAAATTCCACATGAGTGAAATCATATGGTATTTGTCTTTCTCTGATTGGATTATTTTACTTAGCATTTATATTCTCTAGATCCATCCATGTTGTTGCAAATGGAAAGACTTTGTTCCTTTTTAATGCTGAATAATATTCCTCTGTGTATGTGTGTGTATACATACATACTGCATTTTTATCCATTCTGTCAGTTGATGGGACACTTGGGCTGTTTCCATAGTTTGGCTCTTGTAAATAATGCTGCAAAAAACAGAGGGCTGCATATATCCCTTCAAATTTGTTTTTGTATTCCTTGGGTAAATACCCAGTATTACAATTACTGGCTCCTAGGATAGTTCTATTTTGAATTTTTTTAAGAACCTGCATACTGTTTTCCACAATGGCTGTACCAATTTGCATTCGGACCAGCAGTGCACAAGGGTTCCTTTTTTCCACATCCTTGCCAACATTTGTTGTTTCCTCAGTTATTCTAGGTATTCAATGAGGTGATATCTCATTGTGGTTTTGATTTGCATTTCATTGATGAGTGAATGAAATGAGCATCTTTTCATGTGTCTGTTGGTCATCTGTATGTCTTCTGAGAAATGCCTATTCATGTCTTTGCCCATTTTTAATTGGATTGTTTTACAGATGTTCTAGAAGTTCTTTATAATTTTGGATATTAACCCTTTATTGGCTATGTCATTGGCAAATATATTCTCCCATACTGTTTAGTTTTGTTAATGGTTTCCTTTGCTGTGCAGAAGTTTTTTATTTTGATGTAGTCCCAATAGTTTATTTTTGTTTTTGTTTCCCTTGCTTCAGGAGACATATCTAGAAAAATGATATTATGCCCAATGCCAGAGAAATAACTGCCTGTGCTCTCTTCTAGGACTTTCTTTTATGGTTTCAGGGCTCATATTTCAGTCCTTAATCCATTTTGAGTTTATTTTCGTATATGGTGTAAGAAAATTATCTAGTTTCATTCTTTTGCATGTAGCTGTCCAGTTTTCCAGCACCATTTGTTGAAGAGATTATCTTTTTCCCATTGCATATTCCTGCCTGCTTTGTCGAAGATTAATTGTGACTGGTCCTACCTTAAATTCATGTCCATAACTCTTAGGCCCTTACAGCTGCCCAATATCATATTCTCCTAGTCATTCCCCTTCCTATTCTAGACCAGAGCTCCACAAACTTTTTCTGTAAAGAGCCAGATAATAAGTATTCTAGGCTTTGCAGGTCATGCAGTCTTTTTTTTACAACTGACCTACTGTGCCAGTGTAGCAGAAAGTAGCCATAGGCAATATGTAAATGAATTGAACTTTTATGTAAATCTTTATGTCACAATATAATATTCATCTTTAGTTTTTTTTCTCAACGATTTAAACTTATTAAAATTATCCTTAGCTTATAGGCTGTAAAAAAACAGGATTTGGCCCCCAGCCCTACTTTGCTGGGTTATGTCCTAAATTATTTCATACCTTCTCAAGTTTCTAATGCTTCTTTCCCCATTCTCATTCTTAGATGACTTTGCTTTCTACTTCATTCATGAAATAATAACACTCACCACCCCTACCATACCTACCCCCTTATTGGAATCTGTATGCATATTTTCAGTTTTCCCTTCTGTTACTGTGTACTGTTACTGTTACTCTAGCACAATACCTAACTACTGTATAACTTACCATGTTTGTTATTGTCTGTTTCCCCCGCTAAAATCTTAGTTTCAAGAAGATAGGGAGTTTTGTCTGTTTTATATACACTGATGTATATCCAGTACTGAGAACAGTGTTTGGCATGTAAGTATTCAGCAAATACTTGAATGAATGAACACTGGCAACCAGACCAGCAAGCAGAAGTTTAGAGAATTTTTCATCAGAGAAACTTACCTCTCCTTCCAAGAGAAAAGACTCCCCTATTTGATACTTCGAGATCTCCTTGAGCACATTAAGTAGTAATTTTACGAACTTCTTTGAAGAAACACCCACAATAAGAAATCCCCATTTTATGGGATTGACTCAGTACTTAATAAGTATATATGATGTGTACATATATAAAACCAAAGTTTCACAAAATTATTTTTATATGTGATATATTCTGATATATTTCCCGTTCTATTTACTGTCACTTGGGGCAGATGGGAGGAAGGTTGGTTGTAACTGGCTACATTTATTTCACAAACAACTAATGGGTTTGCAACTGGAATTTTGAAAAATACTGCAGGGTGTCCTAATTACAAGCCCTGTCATGTACACAGAGCTTCCTATCAGCTTTCTTTCTTATATCACACTCCTACATATAAACGGATAACCAAGGATCTCCAGATATTTAAGAAAACCTTCTAACACAAAAGACAGAAACAAAGACTGAAAAACAACATAATTTAAGAAATAAAATATTAGAATTATTCTCAGAGAAATAAGAGATTGCATCCCCAGATGGAACAGAATGCTATTTAAAGGGTGGGGTGGAAGGGTGGACAAGAAAGTACTCTAATAAACGTAAGACAGGATAACTGAAATGTAAAAATTCAAAAGAAGATTTGGAATTTGGAAATCTTTAAGAAAAAAAGAAGAAAAATGAAGAAATGATAATTTTTCTTAGGACAAAAACTGCAGCAGTAGGTTTAGAGAACAACCAGTCCAGAATGAAGGATGATGATAGACTCCTGGTGGTGTCTCCAGTTTAAAAAATAAACTGAAAAAAAAAAAAAAGAAAAAGAAAAAAAAAATAAACTGATAGGCTTCCTGATGTGGTTGAATGTACTGACAGGAGAATTGTGGATAAAAACACTTAAAGCCTTATAGTGAGCCACTAATAGCTTTATACAGTCTTATAGCTAGATACCTATATAGTCTTATAATTAGCCACTTAGGATAGCATGGGGAAAAAAGGCTTCAGTCAAAAAACCAAAATGTGGTATTATGCTAATGGGACCAACTATGAATAATATGTGGAGTCATAATAATATGAGGGTATTTACCTAAGGTGATATAGATACATTGAAGAATAATATATGTGTTTATGAGAGGGCATTAGACTATATATATACATTGTCTATTTCCTATAGGAAGTAAAATAATAGACCAAATTGAAAAATCAAGAACTAGTTATAGGTATGTTATTACGAAATATGGAGATATATCCCAGAAGAGATAGTTAAAAAATAAGAAAAAGGTTGTCCAATTTTTAAAAATATACTATATTGGTAAAAATAACATCTCATGTATTTGAAAATCTTAATGATTAGAGAGGAAGGACTGTTTTCCTTAAGTGTTCCCTTAGGGCACTGGGAAACCAACAATACTGATTTAGCACCCCTCTGAAAGAAACTTTTAAAATTCTCCCTGCTTTGGTACTAAACCTTGTGTTGCTTTGTTATTTTAGGGACTTCAGTAACTTATCAGCAATAAGGGCACCAGTATCTCTAGGAAAAGACTATATTCTAGCCCCACACATTGTTCCCTGGTGGGGACCAGCAAATGATGTGGAATGACACGCTTATATGGCTTTACAGAAAGTGGAGGACAGAAAATCTCACTAAAGGAGGTCAGGTAGAAGCATCCTAGGCAGGCACATGATAAAGGAGGCGGCTCATATAAGATTCCTGGGTATGCTCAGAAATAACTGGAAGAAACTGTGTGTGTGTGTGTACTTCCATAACCATGAGCGGCACAATCCAAGGAAACCGTCATCACTGATGCTGTTCATGACTCCATTTGTTCTGGACTGACATGGTCTGGGAACGTGTTGAGTAGTTCAGAGAAAATAAGAAAGGGGCATCTAGAGAACTGTCTGATCACTGGAGGGGAAAGGAGGTGAAGGGGCTGCACATAGCTGGCAAAACCTTGGTCCCAGATACATAAATTGTAACTTCTGCTTCCTAATCTTCTGACTTCCACACTTAAATCTCTCACCTGGGAATTTTTCAGGCTTCACAAAGAAGTAAGAGGGCCCGGCCAGGTAGGTGCCCCTAGACCTGTGTTACTCCTTTAAAAATAATGAACTAGGAAAACTAAGTCACAGGGAAGCAAGGAGAAGGGAGAAGAGTGGGTCCTAAGGGAAATGATTGGGTGCTAAGTCCTTGCCTGTAAAAAGAACTCTGATGTAGCCTTATGGTCTAGGAAAACCCTAGGTCAGAAATCTCTCCTCTCCTGCCTACTATGGTGGCCCACATCCCATCTATAGCTCTCTGGGCTCAGCATTGCTTTCTCATGGTCAAAAGGAACCATACAGGGATTCAGGTAAGTACCTAGTTCCTTGACACACCTTAAGAGCCTCTCTCACTCACCTTTTCCTTTCTCTGGGTCCCCACATTTATTGGTTTTTAGAAGATCTCAGTTTCCACAGAGAATAGGCAAGGTCCCTGCCCTCAGAAAGCTCACCATATTTGGGTGGAGGCTGGGAAATTAGAGGCAGATATGAAAACATAATTTTATTATTTTTTTAAATAAATTTATTTTTTATTGGTGTTCAATTTACCAACATACAGAATAACACCCAGTGCTCATCCCGTCAAGTGCCCCCCCTCAGTGTCCGTCACCCATTCACCCCCACCCCCCCGCCCTCCTCTCCTTCCACCACCCCTAGTTCGTTTCCCAGAATTAGGAGTCTTTATGTTCTGTCTCCCTTTCTGATATTTCCCACACATTTCTTCTCCCTTCCCTTATATTCCCTTTCACTATTAGAAAACATAATTTTACCATGAGGTTATGAAATATTTCCACAAACACAGAAGGAAGTGCACATAGGTCAGGTAAGTTCTTCCAGCTAGAAAACCCCTACCTAAGGGGAAAGTGTTATTTAGGTGTGAGCAGGGCAGAACAAAAGGAACCAATAGCTTTACTACTTTTTTGTTGTTGTTGTTTTAAGTTCTATTGCATCACCTAAAATTACTTTCATTTTTTGGCCGACACACACCTCCCCCAAACCCTTGGCTCTAGCTCTGTCCTCTTTCTCCTTACCCAAGCCTGAGTCTTCATTCAGTCTCTAGCCAGGCAACCATCTTACAGTTATACTCCACTCATGGGAGCCATAGTCTATGTTCTAGAACATTGATGCCTAACATAAATATTGCATTTTCTAGTGGCCGCATTTAAGGTAAAAAGAAACAAATGAAATTATTTTAATAATTTAATCCAATGTATCTGAAATATTTCAACCTTAAGCAATATAAAAATACTGTGTTTTTTTTTGTACTAAGTCTTTGAAATCCAGTGTATACTTTGCACTTACTCAATTCTGATTAGCCACATTTCAAGTGCTCAATGACACATGCGGCTAGTGGCTACTGTACTGGACAGTCTAACTCTAAAATGCTGCTTCCAGGAGTGCACTTGTTAATTCTCCAATAAGCAGATAAGGCCCACCAGTCATTAATATATATTCACTTTAAGCCTCTGTACTCTCAATCATGAAGAAAAGACCTGTGAGGTTTTAGCCAGAGGGAGCACACCCTTAAATATCAGACCTAGACAATGAACCCTAAATTGATCCCAAACTTGCCTTTAGCAATCACATCTACAGTGCCTCACAGACTATTCTGACCTCTGGGTTGTTCTTGGCCAGCAGAACACCCATAACAAAGACTTGTTATCTCACTAATGTGACAGTACCTTCACAGGGGCAGCCTGCAGGGGCTTTGATGAAAGGTCATCTAGCCCTACCCCTCTGATTCTGGCTGGGACTAGGCACCACTTGCCACTTGGGATTGAAAGGGTCTAAATATATCTGGCACAGTATCAGACACCTTGTGTTAGAGTCTGGCATCAACAATAATCACGTGGGAGGGGCACCTGACCGGTTCAGTCCTAAAGCAGTGACTCGATCTCAGGATCCTGAAATACAGCCACATGTTGGACATGGAGCAGCCCCCGTGGCTCGGCAGTTTAGCTTTGCCTTCAGCCCAAGGCGTGATCCTGAAGACCCAGGATCGAGTCCCGCGTCAGGCTCCCTGCATGGAGCCTGCTTCTCCCTCTGCCTGTGTCTCTGCCTCTCTGTGTGTGTCTATCATGAATAAATTTTAAAAAATATCTTTAAAAAAATTTTTTTAAGTTAAAGGAAGAGTCTAGTAATTAAAACATTTCTGAAAACTAGGAAAAGACTACTTTTTTGTTTTAAAGATTTTAAGAAACACGGGAGAATTTGAAATCCATAGATAAGAGTTCAATCTCCCCATAGTGAACCAAGAGCCAGAGGCCCAGAAAAGCTAAGTGTTTTGCCCAAAGTCCTTCAGCAAATCTGCAGTGGTGGTGATGAGCTCTGTATCCTTTCCACTATCCCGCTCCACAATGTCTTCATTAACTGAAAAATATTTTAATTGGAGACACTGCGCCATCTCCAGGGTCCTCCTAAATTACCTGCAGAGGATGACCCGCACTTGGAAGGCCGGTCAGCGCTCCCCCAACTCTTGACTTCGAGGCCAGCCGCCCTTAATAGGATCGTAGCACCGCAGTTCCCCCACTACTGGAGTCCCGGGCGGAGGAGGCTCCTAGGGCGGTTCTTTGGCCAACTACACACCGTCCGGAGCCTGACCTAGCCCGGCCCGGCGTGCAGCAGGCTGGGGTCTAGGCGGTCAGGCCCCAGCGGGGGGCAAGCGGGGGGACCCAAACCGAAGCCAGTGTTAGAAGCCCTGCAGCGAGCGGCGTCCGGGAGGCGCAGGGGCTGCAGGTTAGGGGCCAAAGTGCCGGGGAGGACGGCCCTCCGGCTGGGGGTAGGCCTCCCGGAAGGCATGGCCCGGCCGTCAGTCCCGTGGCCGCCTCCACGCCTGCCACCTGCCCTCGCAAGCCGCCCCGGGCGCTTGGGCTCGCCCCAGCCTCGGGGGCCTGGCGACGGACGGCTCCGGCCTCGCAGGGGTCGCTGGAGTTGCTGGGGGTCTCCCGGGCGAGAGGACTCCCCAGGGCCCTGCAGGTCCACAGCCGCCGCTGCTCCAGCGCCCAGGAAGGACAGCCTCTCGCCTCGGAGCTCTGCCGGGCCGGGGCTGCCGCGCCAGGGGCGCCCCCTTGGTTTCCCGCGCCCGAGCGTACGCGGGGCGGGCGCCGGCACCGCGCAGCCTCCGCGGCCTGCGCACGGGGAACCGTTTCCGGGGCGGCGGGTGATGTAGCTGACCCCGCGCGGCCGGTGACGCCGAGGCCCGGCCGGAAGTGCGGGCGGAGGAGCCCGAGCCGAGCCGGAGCTCGAGCCGGAGCCCCAGCCCGGACCAGGTCGCGGGGGCTCCGGGCTGTGGCCACCGCTGGGCCTGGCAGCGATGGCGACCGTGTGGGGAGGCTTCCTTCGGCTTGGCTCCTTGCTCAGCCCGTCCTGCCTGGCGCTCTCGGTGCTGCTGCTGGTGCAGCTGTCAGACGCCGCCAAGGTGAGTCGGCGCAGCCTTCGCTCCAGACAGGAGCCCCTCCCCTCCGGCCTGCCGACAGCCGCCTGTCAGCCTGCGGCCCTCCCCGCGCCTCTCCCGGCCCTGCCACCCCGTCCTGCAGGCCGCCCCCCGCACACACACCCGACACCCCACCGCCCGATCGCACCGGCGCCCCCCAGCCCTGCCGCTCCGGCAGGGCCGGCCGCACTCGCACCCCAGCCCTGGCCGCGCCCGCCTCCTTCCCGCCCGCTGCCCCGCCCCCGCCCCCGCCCCAGCTCCGCCCAGCCCCGGCAGCGCCCGCAGCCCGGCAGCCCGGCCGGCCTCCTCCACCTCCTAGACGGTCCCCTTCCCAGCGCCGACGGCACCCGCCTCAAACTTACAGCCTTTCCAACTCTGAGAGCCTTTAGCTTTCCACCCTAAGCTCCTGAAGCCCACCGCGCCCTGCACCTGCCTCACAGCCCTCTTCCTGCCCCGCCCCCGTTCCCTAAGCCAGAATTACCAGAAGCCCCCACCTCACGGAAAGCCTCCCTCTTCGGAACTAACTCATTTCGACTCACCCCTGAACCGGTTCCCTTCCCAGTGTAGGAACTTGCCTCTCCTTGCAGCCTGCCTTCCCAATAGGACCTACACAGAGGACCACCAGCCTAATATCCTGACCTAACTCCCTCCAGGATCTCGTGGCCTCTTTGTTTGGCCTTCTTTCTTCCTGATAACTCAGTGGGGAAGGGAAGGGCCCAAGCTACAGGGAGGTAAAGTTGTAGCCCCCTCCCCTGCTCCCCTTCTTGGTCCTTCCAGCCTCCTCATGCTGCTCTTTATAGCCCCCTTCATGCTCCCACCCTCCAGACCTGCTTTGCCCCTGGTACACACTTGTGCGTCCTCCTTGATGAGCTAGCTCCTTATTGGAGAAAACGGAAGGAATTTACCTTAATGTGATGGGAAAACAGATTGACATTTGCATTTAAAAAAAATAGCTTTAATCTATAATATGGGACAGGTTGGGAAAGACAGGTTTAATGCAGACAGCTCAGGGGGTTTTGGTCGGGAGTTCTTGTTGAAATCTTTGCTACCTCCTACCAGAAATAGGGAAAGCAGCAAGTCTCGTGTCCTTCAAAACATTGCTGGCATCCTCTGCATATGTCCTGTCATCACTTTAAGAGTATATTGCAATGATGTATTTATCTGTCAGTCTCCATTAGGGTGTGTCCTGATTACTGGCAGGAGCCATGTCTTGCACTTATCTGAATCCACTTCATTGAGCACAAGGTCCACCATGGAGCAAATGCTCACTAAGTGGTTGCTGAATGAATCCATTGTCAACAGCTCTGCCAGACATAGCACCATATAAAGGAACAGTGGGCCTTGGGGGGCGGGGCAGGGCGGGAGCTAATGATCCACTTGCCCTCTCAGATAAATTCCCCTTTGCTAATGAAGCTTCTCTTATTTCCTGTATTCATATATTTAGTCACCACTTTCTCCACTTCTTGAAACTTGCTTTATCATTAGTTATCCTCTCTGTCTACTAGTGATTAGAAGCAAAGTTTCCTGGGGAGGGTAGACCAAACTGATCTCAGCTAGACATAAGCTACTGCCCTTATGTACTTCCTTTCTAGTTATAACTGAGTGCCTCTAAAACTTCACCCCTTCTGTAGAGCCCTGGTCCAACCCCCTTTATCCATATCCATGCCATTCTACTAAAGGGTGGAAAGATAGTAGTTAGAAGAATTGTGACTTGTTTTGTGAGTAATTTTGTAATCAGATCCTTATTTGCAGGCAGAGTTATCTGTCTATTGTGCCTTTTTTACCGGCAGGTAGATAGCATAGTTTGTCATGTGACCTATAAATGTGATTAATAAATCACAGATCACATACACATATTATTTCAAAATAATTTCGTGTACTATATAATGATTCATTAGCATTACAAAAAAGGACCTGTGGCTTTAAAAAGCTTCTCTCTCTCAAAATGAATAGTTTTAGAATATTTGGCAGGGGACGCTTAGCAAAATGTATATGGTGCAGTTTTTAAAAATATTGATATTGTTAACAAGCTATACTAAGTTTCCATTTTGGTTACAGAATTTCGAGGATGTCCGATGTAAATGTATCTGTCCTCCCTATAAAGATAATTCTGGGCATATTTATAATAAGAACATATCTCAAAAAGATTGGTAAGTATTCTAGATTACTGACATACCTGTCAGATTTTTTTCTGTGGTTGTCACTGTTAGCCCAGAATGTTCATCTAATGTATTGTTTCCTTTTTAAATACAGTTGACCTTTGAACAACGTAGGGCTTAGGTATCCTGGGCCTGGCACAGTCAAAAATCTGCATATAACTTTTGATTACCTCAAAATTTAACTGCTAATAGCCTACTATTGACCAGAAGCCCTACCAATAAAACAGTTGATTAACATATATTTTATGTTACATGTATTATATACTGTACTCTTACAATAAAGTAAACTAGAGAATAGAAAATGTTATTAAGACAATCATAGGAAAGAGAAAGTACATTTGCAGTAGTATACTGTATCTACTGAAAAAAAATTGTGTACAGTGGACCCATACAGTTCAACCCCTGTTATTCAAGGGTCACCTGTATTTCTTTTTAAGTGTGTCAAATTCCACTTCTATTTGAAAAAGTGAAAGTAAGGCCCTGAATGTGTGATGTAAACTTAAAGGAATCTAGCCAAAACACTGATCCCCAAGTAGGGTTTTATAAGGGACAGAGCTGAGTTTGTGGCACTAAACTGCCCATGGCTACCTTCCATGCCCTCCTAAATTTTAGTCCTCTCTCTTGTTTTTCACTGGAAGGTCCACAGGCCTCATTTATCTGGGTTATAATTTTCATAACTTGTAAGTTTTGATAATGTATTGCCTAATACAGAAGACTATGCTTGAAAGTGTCAGAAGGCTCAGGAAGGAATGGGAATGAGCCGTGTATATCATAGTTTCTCACTTGGTGTGCCATGGATATAGGTATGTCAAGAAGTTGCTCCCTCAGCCCTTGGGGTAATCAAGCAGTCCTGTGAGGACTGGGCTCTTGACTCACTAGCCACCACCAGCATTCTCTATTTATGGACCTTACAAATGATAGCTTTTCTACATATAGCATAAAATGATTGGGAAGCAGTTGTTTGTAGTAGGATGGATAGGATGGATGGAGTCCTTCTCATGGTATGATGATTTATGATTTGTAAACATGGTGGAAGATTGCTGAGATAGGCATACAAGAAAAATAGCTCCAAATGCTAGGAACTTGCACATGTACCCAATTTTACAGCTAAATAGCAAGCAAAACTTTGAAAGCAAAATTAAATTCATTTGGTTACAGTATTTCAAGTTGACTTTGAAAAAGAAAAGTCAGCTTTTGAGCATGTTTCTTTTTTCTGATGCCATTGTCTGTTCTTCCCATGGTAAACATTTAGGTTAATCTGATATTTAATAACTATATTTTTGAAAGCTTCTTATGAACTTGTGTTCCACTTTAAATTGTCTCATATTACAGTGGTTTAGCTATATTCTTACAGATTTTATGTAATCAAGTTACTTTTATGATACAAGAAAACTCATACGTTTTTAAAGTTATTCCTATACATTTTCCAGATACATGAAATACCTACATTTAGTTTAATTTATTATCAGTAATAGAATGTGATGCTTTTTAGTTGAGCAGCAGGTGAACTCACTGTTCACGTGTTTAGCACTGATCTTTTCACTGACATTTTACGATTCCAGGTTCCAACAGAACCATATACCATACACTCTGGTTATTGGTCAAAACAGGGAGCTTTGAGATTAAACAGTTGAAAACAAGGCTTGTTTGTGATTTTTCTTACCCCCTTCCTTCCTGTAGCTCAGCCTTTTACCTGAGATAGGTTCTCAACTGTTAACTGTTTTTAGAAGAGTAAGCAAGTTATGATTAATCAGAATGTTATGCCTTTACAAAGTGTCCAATATCTATTTGGTCCTAGATGGAGTTTTATCTTCTGGCTTCCATTTTGTCCCATTGTTAACTCTAATTCTTTATTGACTTAATGCTGTCTGACTGAGGAAAAGTTTGAGTTCTTTGGTTTATGCTTGGGTTGTGAGGTTAGCTGACAATATCCTTGTTGTGGCACTAGGGGGAGGTATTGCCTAGTTCCCAGAGTGGTCAAGTTCTGGCTCTGGGTTCTGTATTTATGACTGACTAGCCAGCCAGAATGAACCTTCCTCTCCTAACCTGCACAACTTTTGCATAATGCTCAATATCTCCTTGTTATTAAACTATATCTGTACTTTAAAAAGAAACACTCAATACTCAACACATAGTTCCCCAAGTAATTCTAAGATATTGTTATGAAGACCTCTGAAGCTGAAACAGGAAACTAGGAGATAAGTCTTGTTTTCCTGAGGTTCAGAGAAATACAGGGGAGCTGACCTAGGTGGTAGAAACCCTGGCTTCTAATCTACTCTGTGACCTCGTGCAGGTGACTTCTCTGAAAGTGTTGGTCTGGATAACCTATATGATTGAATGGGACATTAGCTTCTCTGCCCATTTTATGCCTGCAACCAGCTGGAAACATTCCTGGTCTTCTTTATGTTTGGAACAGATAACAGATTTGTATGGTATGAGTTGTGGGACCTTACCATACTACCAGTTGAGGCTTATTTTTTCATTAGTATCTTTGTTAAAATTATTATTTAAAAAAAATTTTTTTAAATTATTTATGGCAGACACTGAGAGAAAGGCAGAGGCATAGGCAGAGGGAGAAGCAGGCTCCATGCAGGGAACCTGACGTGGGACTCAATCCCGGGGCTCCAGGATCACACCCTGGGCGGAAGGCGGCGCTAAACCGCTGGGCTACCCGGCTGCCCAAAATTATTATTTTTTAAAAGATTTTGTTTATTCATGAGAGACACACAGAGAGAGAGAGAGAGGCAGAGACACAGGCAGAGGGAGAAGCAGGCTCCAAGCAGGGAGCCCGACATGGGACTCGATCCCGGGACCCCAGGATCATGCCCTGAGACAAAGGCAGACACTAAACCACTGAGCCATCCAGGTGCCCCTCTTTGTTAAAATTAAATTACCTGTTAGGGATAACTGATTGAATTTTTATCATTTATGAAAGTTTGGGTTTTCTGTCATGTCACAGCTCAGAGGGAATGGGACATGAAAATGTAGATTTTGCTGGGCAAAGGGAAGACATAGCCTAGAGCATTGGGTGCCCTCAAGAAAGATGGGTGGGGTGAGACAGGATGTGATCATAGAGTTCTTGAGGCAGCCCAAAGTGCCTATGGAAGAGATGATAAAAGAAAATTGCACAGCAGTTGACAGGACAGGAAAGTGTGCCTATTTTTGCTGAAAGTGAACAGAGTTGTAGGCTCTTAATAGTTGGGGAGAGTCATAATTTAATTATTTCCTAGAATTGACAGATTTCTGGGAAAAGGTTTTTTTAATAGAATTATTTTTTTCATAAGCCATAATAAATAAGTGCCCTAGAAAATGGGGGAAAAAATAAAGAACATCCAACAACAAAAACATTTAATCTTTTATTATTTTTTGTACTCCTTCTGGGTAATCAGTTTTCATTTTTAAATATTTTTGTTGTCCCAATCCTATTTCTCCATGCATTTTCAATAGACTTTTGCTCATTGAGAAAAGTAATTTTTTTCCTTTCTGCAAAAGTAATTATTTCTTTCTGCACCTTTGAGTGCTCAGTTTCGAGTTTCAGAATTTAGCAACTATTCAGTGTGATTAGCCATTCATATACCACCCTGTGGCAGTTAAGACTGATGTTAATTCATAAAAGAGATAATATAGTTGAACAATGCATCAAGATCCATTAAATCATTTAAAGCAATTTTTCTTGGTAAATGAACAAGTCTAAATATAATTTGATGTGCTAAGTAGTTTTTGATCCCATTTGAGATTTTTTCAGGTGCATTTTTAACTGTTAACAGCAGCACTTTTGAAAATTGCTACTACTTGAGTCTTTATGGTTCTTAGACTGTTAAATCTCACCAAATTGCTAATATTGAGAGAGCGATGATTTCACTTCCCTTATTATTTGTTCCTTAAGTTCTTAAGCTCAGTGATTATTCTGGATCATAGAAAAGTTTTGATCAGTATAGAAAATCCAGGTAGGCTGAAGCAATATTTTATCTTGTTTTTTCAGCGATTGCCTTCATGTTGTGGATCCCATGCCTGTGCGAGGGCCTGACGTAGAAGCCTACTGTCTACGCTGTGAATGCAAATATGAGGAAAGAAGCTCTGTTACAATCAAGGTAAGAAAAAAAAAGAACTTTTCTGCTTTGGGAATACTTTTTTTTTTTAAGATTTTATTTATTTATTTGAGAAAGCACGAATAGGGGAGGGGCAGAAGGAGAAGCAGACTTGCCACTGAGCATGGAGCCCAAGATGGAGTTCAATCCCAGGACCCCGGAATCAAGACCTAAGATGAAGGCAGCTGTTTAACTGACTGAGCCACCCAGGTGCCCCTGCTTCTGGAATAGTTCTTGATGGTATCTAGACAAGAAAGAAAATTTTGGACATCTGAATTCTATTTCAGTCACTCAACTACTATTCTTCCCTCCTTTCCTTACCATCCACTAACCCCTTCCTTCCTCATCATCAGCAAGAGCCCCAGAGAACAGTGGGTCTGCTCTCTGCCTGTCTCACTGAGATGCTCTGGGGAGTAATTAGGACATATTAACAGAGGTGTGATTTGTGAAATGGCACAAAAATGCCCTATGTGTAATTAGCACATCCTGAAAGCTATTCCAGCTTTTCTGTGGGCCACATATGCCAGAAGCTAGGGAGAAAACAGCATGTCTAGGCCCTCTTCTTCCTGCCCTCTCAAACCTGAGGGGGAAAAATATATATATACATATAGAGAGAGAGACTATATTCTAGAACTATCACTTATGGATTATAACATTTCCCATATTTCCTGTAGGAAATAAAAGGTAGATCACTCTCATCACCATTTGACCTCTAATGAATTCAATTACTTTTTTATGGTGGCTAACAGTTCTTCCCCCCGATTTTTTTATATGGAGCTTCCCATTCATTTCTCCTGAGAAAAGGCCTCATGGGAAATCTGGAATGATCAGCTGTAACAGTTACATAGATTTCCGTGGGAGAGTTTCTGCTCCAGCAAGGTGCTATCCTGTAAAGAAATACTCACTGTACTTTTTTTATTATTCAGCTAAGTTTTTGATGTGTAATTTACAGACCCTAAAAGCCACTCACTGTTAAGTGTGTAACTGAATACATTATAGGAAATTTAAAACAATTTCTAAAAAATTCAGTGCTACAACATTCCCGTTACCCCTCATTCCCATTCACAGTTAATCTCATTCCCACCCCCAGCCTTAGACAATCACTATGCTGCTTTGTGTCTCTACAGATCTAGATATTTCATATAAGTAGAATCATACAACATGTGGTCTTCTGTGACTGGTTTCTTTCACCTAGCGTAATGTTTTTGAGGTTTATCCATGTTGTAGCATGTTATCAGTATTTAATTCCTTTTTGTTGCTGAATATAATTTTATTATACGAATATAACACATTTGTATGATCCATTCAAAAGCTGATGGACATTTGGGTTATTTCCAGATTTTTACTATTATGAATAATGCTGCCATAAATATTTGTGCACATGTCTTTGTGTGGATATATGTTTTCCTGTCAGGTAGATTCCTTAGAGAGGTAAGTTTATTTTATCTTTTTAAGAGATTGCCATATTGTTTTCCAAAATAGTTGTACCATTTTCATTCCCACCAGCAATGTTTGAGGGTTCAGTTTTGCCACATCATTGCTAAGATTTGGTACTGTCTGGCTTTAATTATAGCCATTCTAGAGGTGGGGGGAGAAGGGTGTCACACTGTACTTTTTGACAGCATACAGATCAAGATCTCAGGAAAATCACTGGCTTGAAATGTATTTTTGTATATCTAAGTTGATCTAAAAGAGTGTTCTGTTGAAATTCATCTGAATTACCTTTTTTTGTTAGGGTTCCTTTAAGTTGTCTAAACACAGTACTGCTGAATCTAGGACACTATATTCAGGTGAAAAAAGAAATTTGGTATGCTAGCAGTGGTGACAAATGATTAGCAGTAGGTGAAGATGGAGTTCTGAAAACTTGCAATAAGATCTCAAAGACAAAACACATTTTTTCTCTTTATCTTTAAATAATATTTTGGTGAAGAGTTGAGTTTGTTTATGTTGGAATTTGGTTTGTATAGGAATCCTATATGCTTAGCAGAAAAATCAGTCTTCACCATGGCTTCACTATTATTACACAGAACTCTGATTTTTTGCCTCAAACAGAGATGTAACTTATTTTCAACTTCCTTTAGGTTACCATTATAATTTATCTCTCCATTTTGGGCCTTCTACTTCTGTACATGGTGTACCTTACCCTGGTTGAACCCATACTGAAGAGACGCCTGTTTGGACACTCACAATTGATACAGAGCGATGACGATGTTGGGGTAAGTACTTGGCATTCCCTAGCTGTGTATGGCAGTATTTGTCATCATCTGACGTAAACAGCAAGTGAAAAGTAGTTGTATAGATGTTCATGTGCTGGAGCAGATTATCAACTAGAGAAGCTAAGGACTGTTCTAATTTTAGTATATATCTCTTCATGAGGAAATTACTCTGGATAGCCATCAAAATGATGGTCTAAATTAACGATCCTTGGTGAGTGTGCTGTATAGGCTTTGCCCTTTAGTATCAAGGGCACAATTTTCATTGCCTTTCCCTGTTTACACTGAGAAAAGCTTGTGAGATAGATTTCTCCCCAAGCTCTTGCCTGAGTATTATTCCTGTCAGCATGACCAAATATATTAGAAGGCAAAGAGGTTTTAGTGAAGGGAAATATGAAGACAGTGTTCTTTTCTTAATGAAGTACAGCTTGATAACCTGGTGATGCTTTATATTTTTCTACTCCTTCTTAAAAAAAAAATTAAAAAAAAAAAAACAAAAAAAGGGATCCCTGGGTGGCGCAGCGGTTTAGCGCCTGCCTTTGGCCCAGGGCGCAATCCTGGAGACCCGGGATCGAATCCCACATCGGGCTCCCGGTGCATGGAGCCTTCTTCTCCCTCTGCCTGTGTCTCTGCCTCTCTCTCTCTCTCTCTCTGTGACTATCATAAATAAATAAAATAAAAAATTAAAAAAAAAACAAAAAAGCAAAAAAAACCTGTGATCTTTAGAGAAAAAAACCATCATTCCTGATTCTCTTCCTATCTTAAAAACACGTTTCTATTTATACATATACTTGGTATAATCAGTGTATAAATTGTTTTGTGGTCTCCTTTTTGTGTTAACATTACTTCATTAAAAAATCTAGTTATTGATATAGTCCACAAGCTTGTTATTCAGTATAGCTTAGAGCATTATATTGTTTTATCATTATCCTGTTTGGGCCTATTTTCCAATTTTCCACTGATTTGTTATTCTACATATAATTATTTTTAGAAATTACTTTTTATTTTGGATTACTTTATTGGCCTACATTCCTCAAAATAGATAAAATTCAGTAGAGTTTCAAGACCCAATTCCAATTTTAGAAATTACTTTTTATTTTGGATTACTTTATTGGCCTACATTCCTCAAAATAGATAAAATTCAGTAGAGTTTCAAGACCCAATTCCAAAAGGGTGAGCCCAGGCTAACCAAAGTCAGAAGTCCTTTTACTCTGGAATGTCTTGTGGAACTGTTGGTAAAAGATTAGAGGGAATCCTGACTGGATGGCTTGGGTTATTACTAAAAACAGAGCCTGTTTTTTAATCAATACATTGTTGTCATATGAATATCAATTATGAATACTCAATTTATTTGGGCAAGATTCCATTTGTGTCTTATCAAGAACTTTCATAGAAGCACCTCTGTTTGCCTCTTTTTTCCTTGCTTCCTTATTAATTCAACCAACACATAATGAGTAACTTCTCTGTGTCAGGTCCTCTGCTGGGTAGTAGGAATAAAGAGATAAACAGAAACAGATAGTAAAAGAAATGGCTAATTATAGTATGTTTCCACCTTTTATTTTTAATCATGTAAGAAATGCCTGTTAATTTTTGAGGAGTTCCAGGAGGGGATTATTGATAGGCTGGGAGAGAAAGGTCAAGACTGGAGATCTGATGTGGTCAGAAACAAGGCCTATGGGGTGAATGGGGAAAGAGAGCTAAAGGCCAGGAGGTTTTGTACCAGAAGCATTAGAGTCTCAAATACTGTTCCCATGCTATTTTCATTCACATACAACAGATTTTTCTCAGCCTCAACAGCATTGACACTTTAGCTTGGATAATTCTTTGTTGTGGGGAGTTATCCTATTCATTTTAGGATATTTAGCAGCATCCCAGACCTCTACCCACTAGATTCCAGTAGCGCCTATCATCCCAACCATGATGATGATAAGTGTCCACAGATATTGCTAAATGTTTTCGGGGGACAAAATCACTCCCAGTTGAGAACTAACATATAAAATGTTATGCGTCAAAGGCCACATAAACGGGCAGCCCTGGTGGCGCAGTAGTTTAGCGCCACCTGCAGCCAGGGGTATGATCCTGGAGCCCCGGGATCGAGTCCCATGTCGGGCGCCCAGCGTGGAGCCTGCTTCTCCCTCTGCCTGTGTCTCTGCCTCTCTCTCTCTCTGTGTCTCAATAAATAAATAAAATCTTTAAAAAAAAAAAAGGCCACATAAACCATTTCATAATAGGCACATAGAAAGTCTGACTTAAACTATATTCTTTATAGTATTAAATATTTGTTTCCTGATTTTAGAAATAAACAATATTAATGTAATACACATAGAACAAAAGAAATGGATGCACACATGTGTAGATGAAAATGTGTAGGAAAGGCATTTGGTGGGGTCATGTGCTTAATAATCCTTTTGTTCAGTGATTCATTCTGTACATATATTAACTGAAAACATTGTTTCTGAGAAGTCTGGCTAATTCTTGGATATCTATTGAATTGATGCTGGGCAGAGAGAGATTTTCTAACCTTTAGCTATGAATTTATACAGAGTAACAACTCTGTACAAAAAAAAATAAATTCCTACAATTGTTGCTTATCTGAGAATTCTTTAGTATTTATGTGCTTTTAAAAATGTTTTTCTTAAATTCTCAGTTGTCTCATTTTTATTCACTGTAGAGCATTTTAAATCAAGTGAGAGTTAGTACAAATAGTTAAGTTCACTGTAAGTAGTCACAATATTTATTGTATCATATATCCATGACACATCATTGCTATTATCAAAGCATTAAAACATGTTTTGTATTTATTGTAATTTTATCAGGTGTAAAAAGAACAAACATATAAAAAGGGTAAATCTCTATTTGCATTCTTCTAGCATCCATGACCATGAGCAGCTAGTTCATTCTTGTTTTGATAGGTGGAAAATGGACCAAAAGGATTAACTGGTTTGTTTAGCCCTTTAACTTTGTTCCTTAGGGAAATTTTTCTCCCCCTACCCTGAAGGGCAGATAACAGGACTATGAAATTGAGAGCTGCTCTGCTGATAAAGTATATCCTTCTTCCCAGTCTTGTTTATGTCAAAACAAACTAATGGTAATACTATTTTATATACAAGTTCATTGAAGCACCATATTCCCATAGAGTTGTTTTAATCTACTTGAACAAAATCAGTGTGTTGAGATGATATAACACCAAGTCAAGGTGAGATGAACTAAGTCGTGTGTTCATTTGTTAGATGACCTCAGATCAGTTTATTTCCTTATGCGAAATTAAGTAATCCAACAGCTTTAGCCTTCCTTGTTCTTAAATTTTTTTCTTAAATCTTTGAAACATTTTGAACTTATGGAATTTTATTTTCATTTGTAAGGTTAAAAATTTAAAAACATGGGTCTTGCTGTTTGCCTCTCTTGTAACAAGCTGTTACCTATATTAAGCAAAAAGTTGAGGAAATTTCAGTAAAGACCGGGAAGATTCCTTAGAGAAAACTTTTTGATGTCTTTGAAATGTAGACATTGTATAAGTGTCCTACTATAAAAAGAAGACCAGGTGTTGTAATTCCACACAGTTAAAGTTGTATATATAGTTATGTGGTTGTGTTTGGCTTTCTATAGACATGCTGACTCCTGCCTTGGATATATAATAGAGCTTTTGCAAACATACACAGCAAGACAATATTTCTTTCTTTGAGGCAAGGTTTAAAATAAGAGGTGCAACTTGTGACTTGGATCCTACGTTAGAACATTTAGAAGCTTTGCTGACAAGGTTCAGGAAAAAGAGATCAAGGAAAAGGCAAACAAAAGCAATAAATTAGTATTGAATGCTTTTTGTCATTTAGGCAGCTGTGTTTATATCCTCATTCATAGGTAGATTAGCATGGTGGTTTCCTGTGTCATGACTACAAACATCAGTGGCATTGGTTTACTTTGACCAGGTTAGGTTGGTTTTCTACACAGATACCTGGGTGACCCTTCAATAGCCTCTTTCTTAAGGCAGCAACTAACATGGAAACCCTGAGTGCTCAGCAGTGAAAGATTCAGGTGTTTAATAAAAATGCTGATGTAATAAATCCTACTGTCCTTAGTAATAGAGGGTGATGGTAGCGCTTAAACTGTGTCTCTTCATTACAGATTGGGGGAGGTGGAAATGAAAAGGATTTTGGAAATCAGTCCATTTAGTGTATGTGTTCAAGGTGCAGGGAATTATTAAAAGACAAGATCCTATCAACTCTTCTCCCAAGGGTGAATGTGGCCCCAAGGTGGCAAGTAATAATTCTAGTATAATGGGAGTCAGGAAATTAAGACAAGTTTTTCCTCTGCCAGATTAGCTATATAGTATCGAATTCAGCAAGGAAAAGCTCTACTTTCCCTATCTGTAACGTGGATATTAACATGAAAATAGATTTTTCCCCCTAGTTGTCAGGGAAGGCTGGTCTTTAAAATAAATGATCACTGTATTTGTCTTGGTCCATGCTTCTTAAGGGAAATGTCTTTGGAAATGATGACTTGTGGAAACATTTCACAAATACCTCCTCATCACTCAAACGACTTGAACCACCTATTTCTGTATTTGAGTTCATCCTACTTCTGGCACATGAGTGCCTAGGAGTGCTTGGCCAAAGAGATGGTCTGTTGTTTGTGAAGTCCAGATGCCCCCATCTGTGGCTGGATAATTACTGTATTGTGTGTGTGTTTTACACTGATCGTGCCATCTCTGATGTTCTCCATTCTTGGACTTTCAGGATCACCAGCCTTTTGCAAATGCCCATGATGTGCTGGCCCGCTCCCGCAGTCGAGCCAATGTGCTGAATAAGGTAGAGTATGCACAGCAGCGCTGGAAGCTTCAAGTTCAAGAGCAGCGAAAATCCGTCTTTGACCGTCATGTTGTCCTCAGCTAACTGGAAATCAATTGAAGGTGATTAGAAAGAAATGAGGCAGACAACTGAAAAAAATTGACTGAGTTTTCCTGGGTTTTGTTTTAATACCCTGCTGATTTCACCAACTCTTGCTGGCAAATTCAGAATTGGGAGACAAAAATGTGCTTGGTATTTTCTTTTCTTGTTAACATATTAATACAGACATTTTTAAAAGCACACACCTCAAAATCAGCCAATTAACCTTTTTCCTATTTGTGACTTTTACTAATAAAAATAAGTCTGCCTGTAAATTATCTTGAAGTCCTTTACCCGGAACAAGCACTCTCTTTTTCACCACACAGTTTTAACTTGGTTTTCAAGATAATTTTCAGGTGTTTTTCTTTCTTTCTTTCTTTTTTTCCTGGCAGGGAAGGGGAGGGATGCGTGGGAAGTGGCTAACATAACTTTTCTCAAGTCACTTTACTAAACAAACTTTTGTAAATAGACTTAACATTCTATTTTCAAGTTTCATTTCTATTTTGCAGTGTAGCCAGCCTCATCAAAGCCCTGACTTACCCATTTGAATTTTGCACTGACTATATTATCTAGGTATCTGGTTGGCCTGTGGCTGCACTTCATGATAAAGTGGATTTGAACTACCTGGTGGCTCTTCATAAAATGCAGATTTTCCTCATGTACTGTGATGTCTGATGCAATGCATCCTAGAACAAACTAGCAATTTGCTAGTTTACTCTAATGACTAAACATAGTCTGGTGTGTGTGGTCTTTCTCATCTTCTAGTATCTTTAAAGATGAATCCTAAGAACTTGGACATTTGCAATAAAGGAATTTTCTTTTAACCTCAAGCGTCTCTGGATTGGTGACATACACACATTTGTCAACATTTCCGGTCAGGTGGAGAGGCAGCTGTTTGAGCTCTAATGTGTGCAGCTTTGAACTAAAACTGGAGTTCTTTTCTGGGTGCCTCCCTCTGAAAGGTATAACAGTTATTAGATAACTGGCTTTTTTCCTCCTATGTTCTCTTTGGAATGTAATAATAAAAATAATTTTTAAAACACCAGTGTTTCCTTCTTCTTTTTCTATATGATCAACTTGAAGATACAAAGACATTTGGTACTCTGTTATGAGACTACTGTTTTATAACAGTTTCATCATAGAATATGGGTACCAAATTATCTGTGTGTGCATGTGTGTGTGAAGAAAAAAGGAGAAAGAAAAAAATGTATGGTTACTTAGATGGGGGCCCTGAAAGTATACAAATATTGACAAATTGAGAGATTAAAATTCAGGCCCTGAAAGTATACAAATGTTGACAAATTGAGAGATTAAAATTCATAAAGAGAAAAATTCATGAAGGAGGGCTTGTTCTAAAATTTATTGGCAAAAATTATAATTAAATTATATTAAATTAATAAGGTTGAGGTTTTAGGAGTTCTTAATGGGTTTTTTGGCTAGTAAAAAAGTCTTTTTAAATCTACAAACCTAACCTAAACTTACTGATTTTACTGTTAGTATTAAAGGATGTAAGTAAGTTCAAGTACAACCAAGTGGAATTTATTCTCAGGTATGCAAGGCTGATTGAACATTCAAAAATCAATGAAATCTATAACAGCAAACAGGCTAAAGAAGAAAAATGACATGATCCTATCAATAGATGCAGAAAAAGCATCTGACACAACCCAACACTCAATTATGATTTAAAAAAAAAAAAAAACCACCTCTCAGTAAACTAGGAATAGAGGAGAAATCCTTCAACTTTATAAAGAATATCTACAGACCTACAGCAAACATTATACTTAAACAGAAGCTTTCCTGTTAAGAGAAGGAACAAGGCAAGGATACCCTCTCTCATCACTTTTCAACATCATACTGCAAATTCTAGCTAATGCAATAACAAGAGAAGGAAATAAAAGGCATACAGATTGGGAAGGAAGAAATAAAACTTTACAGATGACATGATTGTCTAAGTACAAAATCCATAAGAATTGATAAAACCCCAAAACTCCCTGGAACTAGTAAGTGATTATACAAAGGTTGCAAGATAGAAGGTTAATATTTATAGGTCAATTGCTTTCTTATATATTATCAATGAGCAAGTAAAATTAAAAACAATACCTTTTACATTAGCACTCCCCAAAATGAAATAGGTATAAACCTAACAAAATATATATGAGGAAAACTACAAAACTGATGAAAGAAATCAAAGAACTACATAACGATATTCCATATCCATGGTTAGGATAACTCCATAAGCTATCAGTTCTTCCTAATGATCTATGGATTCAACACAATCCCAGCCAAAACCTCAGCAAGTTATTTTGTGGATATTAGCAAACTGATACTAAAGCTTTATATGAAGAGGCAAAGACCCAGAAAAACCAACACAATATTAATGGAAAAGAACAAAGGTGGAGGGCTGACACTATTTGACTCCAATACTTACTATAAAACTATAGTAATCAAGTCAGTGTCAGTGTGGTATTGACCAAAGAATGGACAGATAAATAGAACAGAGAGCCCAGAAATAGACCACACAAATGTAGTCATCTGATCTTTGACAAAGGAACAAAGGCAATATACAACGGAGAAAAGTATTTTCAACAAATGGTGCTGGAACAACTATACATCCACATGCAAAAAAAAAAAAAAAAAAAAGAAAAAGAAAAAAAAGCAAGACACAGATCTTACACCATTTAAAAAACTCAAAATGGATCATAGACCTAAACGTAAAACACAAAATTAAAATTCCTAGAAGATAACATAGGAGAAAATCTAGATGGCCTTTGGTTTGGTGGTAACTTTTTAGATAAAACACTAAAACATAAATCATGCAAGAAAGGAATAATGATAAGTTGGAGTTCATTACAATTAAAAACTTGTACTCTGTGAAAGACTATGTCAAAAAAAATAAGACGACAAGCCACAGACTGGGAGAAAATATTTGCAAAAGACATATCTGATAAAATTCCATTACCCAAAATATACCAAGAACCCTTCAAACTCAATAATAAGACAACGTGATTAAAAATGGGCCACCAAACACCTGATCAGACACCTTACCAAAGAAAATATACATATGGCAAATATGCACGTGAAAGATGTTTCACATCATGTCATTAGGGACATACAAATTAAACAACAGTGAGCTACTACCACATACCTATTAAAATGGCCAAAATCTAGAACACTAACACTACCAAATGCTGGTGTGGATGTGGAGCAACAGGAACTCTCATTCATTGTTAATGGGACTGCAAAAATGGTACAGCCATTTTGGAAAAACAGTTTGGCAGTTTCTTAATAATTATTAGAGGATCCACTCATCACACTCCTTGGTATTTACCTAATAAGTTGAAATCTTATGTCCACACATAAACCTGCACATAGTTATAGCAGCTTTATCCATAATTGCCAAGACTTGGAAGCAACCAAGATGTCTTTCAGTAGGTGAATGGATAAGTAAACTGTGATACATCCAGACAATGGAATATTATCCATCACTAAAAAATGAGCTATGGAGCCACAGAAATATACAGAGGAATTTTAAATGCATATTATTAGTGCAAGAAGCCAATCTGCAAAGGCTACATACTGTGCGATTCCAACTATATGACATTCTGGAAAAGGCAAAACTATGGAGGCAGTAAAAGAAAACTCAGTGGCTGTCATGAGGCAGGGAGGGATGAAAAAGTGGAGCACAGAGGCTTTTTATAGTAAAACTATTCTGTATGATACTATAATGGTGGATACATGTCATTACACATTTGTTAAAACTCACAGAATGTACAACACCAAGAGGGAACCCTAAGGTAAACTATGGACTTTGAGTGATGATGTGTCAATATTGGTTCATCAGTTGTAACAAATAAATTACTGGGAGGAGATACAAGTGTAGGGAAAGGGTTATATGGGATCTCTTTGTATTTTCTGCTCAATTTTGCTGTGCATCTAAAATTACTCAAAAATAAGATCTAAGTAGAGGAAAATAAAATTTAAAGATATTTTAATAAAATTTAGGTTCATATTGACCTTCCTGGTTATGGCCTTAACTTCTACGGAAAAGAATATTGACCAACATTATGAGACTATTATTTACAGATATTTTTCATAAGTAATTTTGATAGAAAATCATATAAACCAGATGAATGAGGAGGCGTTGTTTTTACAAGAGTATGTTACAAGAGTCTAGTTTTGTAAGCAAACCTTTCTATTTAGTATTGTTATATGTTGTCGTATCTACATATTAGGTAGAAAAAAACAGCTAAACCAGAACTAAGCAGTTCTGTTTAACTGTAAGCTACTTTGCATATAGTTACTAAATGATCACTTATAAATCAGGTTAAGTCTGACACAGCCCAAATACAGCATCTCAGTGACAAAACAGGTAAGAGACTCTTCTCCAGAGTAGCCCATGGCTGGGGGTGGGGGTGGGGGGGGCAAGGAAACGGCCTTTAAGGAAACTCCCAGGCACAGTTGATAAATGATGAATTTTATCAGCTGATGATTCCATTGTCTTAAACTATTAAATATGCCCATATGTTAAAAGATTCAGATTTTGCTGGTGATTAAATCATCTGGAGGAGTGGGAAGGGTTTGGTTTGGAAATCAGGAGTCCTAGGTTCTGACCCCTGCTCTGCTGACAGCTCTGCAAGCTTAGCCAACTCACAGTCTGAGGGATTGGATAAGAGGATTTCTAAGATTCCTTCCATCTCTAACATTCCATAAGTCAATTATATGTGCAGTTATAGAGTTTTGTTTTTTACATGCTAGATATTTTTAATACCTTTGAAAAGTTGAAGTTTTATGCCAAGCAGCACTACCAGAATCTCTTAGGATTTTATCATTAAGACCTCATCATTTATTTCCCAGAAGACAGAAATCTGAGATTTTCCCAAGATAGGTGCATTAGTTAGCTGTGCATGTATCTGGAACTGCAAAGCCCCAGCACCAATAGTCCATATTGCTTTCTTTTAAAAACTTGTATTCAATTCAAACACTTCCATCCTCCACTAGGCTTTCTATCTTGATCCTCTACTGAGTTTTTCATTCTCTCTGTTGTGTTGGGATTAATTTTTTTTAATAAAAGATGATCATATTTAAATGCCATTACACTGATTGATGAACTTTTGGGAAATGCTCAATAACAAAAGCTGCTCAACAGTGTGTCTACAGAGACACTAAATTTTTTTACCCAAGAATTATGCATAGTCTACTTAAAGCCTAGAAAATGTTAAGTACCCATGGCATATATAAATTACCCAGATTTCATCTGGGCCAAGATTTAAGACATTAAAATTATCTGTCAAGATAAAACTATACCTAAAGAATTCTTGTGTGTAATTGGCTTTGCTGACATCTGCTTTGCATTTTGATACTCTGCTGTGTCAGTTCTGGCTTGCTAGCCATAGGCAGAGATAAGGCTCTGCTTTTCTCAGAGATATAGAAAGACAGGCTCCATCCCCATTGTGCCATCATTTTGTAGCTTCCGCCATACATGTTCTTGATCTCTTACCCCCTCGAATTCCTGTCTTGGGAATTCCCTAACTCTTTTCCCTTAGCAACTTTTTATTTTTGACAGAATCTTGGCTAGTTTTTAATCTTCCAGAGATTTTTGTTTTAAGTGAAATATTTTAGGCCATTTGGTCAGTAATTTGGAATCTTTCATTTCTTGTTCCTTTGTTTTGATTCTTAATTGAGCCTTTCATATTTATCTCATCTGCTCCCCCACCCCAGCCCCCTATTAGGAAGAGCTTTCCCTGGCATTTACTCCTTTCCAGGGTGTCCCACCATGGGACTTCTTATCGCACTCCCCTCTCACCCTCCCCTCTCACCCTCCCCACCCCTCACCCCTTATCCCCCATCGCAGACTTCCCTTTCTGATTTCACAGTCATTTTTGTCTTTCAGCAGCCATACTAGATAGGCTAGGCTTTTTCACACCGTAAAGTGATACGCTTCACAGCACTTGAATTCTAGTGCATATTGGCGGCTCGTCTCATTACATGGTGTCAGGCTGCAGGTTGTTACTCTGCTCAGGTAGAGAAGCAAGTGACTATGTTATCCAATCTTGCTCATAAACAGGGTTGGGGGGAGGAAAGTGGCCTTGTTTTCTCTACACATGCCAAGCATAGAGGTCAAGCCCTCATTCCCAAAAATGTTGAAAAATCACACCCTGAGGAATTAACAGAAAGTCATATTTCCCTCTTTTCTGGATGCCCAAGGCAGATTTCTTGTTGCTTCTCCATTTTAGGTATGGTCATCTCTCAACAAATATGCTTTGGATAGATCAGTGTTTGATTTTCCGGTGTTAGGGAAAATATAAGCCAGGTTTTTCTGTAGGGTGCAGTTCAGAAATGGATACTGAACAAGTATTCATCTGTAAAGAAAGGAAAGAGGAAAAGCACTAACACCTGTGCATTATGGTTGTTTTTTTTTTTTTTTCATTTGATCCTCACAACCACCTTGCAGAATAGTTAATACCTCAGTTGATCATAGGAAAGAGGTGAAGCTCAGAAAGGTTAAGGAACTTGACTGAAGACACACAGCTAGGAAGGCGCAAAGCCAAGATTGAAACTCAGGGGTGTTGTAACTGAAAGAAAAACTGTTCTTTTTCCTACAGCACTACCCTGCCTCCCAGTTTAGTAATTAAACTGCAACATCTTTGTAAAATCTGTTGTGGTTTTATTATTATAGTCAAAGGTAAAAAGGTGGTTTAATAAATGAGATACATGAAGACCTATTCAGAAAAAAGGACTGTATTGGTTTGGGACCTCTTGGGGTATAATGCTTTATCCTTATGTTCCATGAAAAAAAAAAAAAACTAAATACAGATTCACTTCATTCAATATATTTAAAGTTCTGTGGAAGTAAATTAAAAATAGGTAAATTGACTATGTTTTAAATTGGTGAGTTTCCTATTTAAAGGATCTTAAAGTGAATTTTTAAAAGCAAAAGATTCCTTTCTTATTTTTTTTTCCTTTCTTATTTTTATTTTTGGTTTTGCCCCTGGCATAACAGGTATTACTTTAGAAGGCTATGCCTGTGAGCTTGCATGATCATTAACTTGTTTGTAGTGTCTCCAACATGTATTTGAATATTGTGGTACTTCAGTGTTTCCCAAACTTTAGTTACTTATATGCACTTCATGGAGTTTATTATCCGGGTTCTACCTGTACTGTTATTTACTTATTATTTTTCTTGAAGTGCCATTTTTTAATCAAGTAGATGTACTTTTAAAATTGTATTTAAATTCAATTAACTAACCTACAATGTATTATTGGTTTCAGAGGTAGAGGTCAGTGATTCATCGGTTGCATATAACACCCTGTGCTCAGGACGCCTGGGTGGCTCAGCGGTTGAGCATCTGCCTTTGGCTCAGGGCGTGATCCTGGAGTTCCGAAATCGAGTCCCACACCAGGGAGCCTGTTTCTCCCTCTGCCTATGTCTCTGTCTCTCTCTCTTTGTCTCTCATGAATAAATAAACAAAATCTAAAACACACACACACACACACACACACACACACACACACACACACACAAACCACCCTGTGCTCATCACATCATATGCCCTCCTTAATGCCCATCACCTAGTTACCCCGTCGTCCCAACATTCCTCCCCAGCAACCCTCAATTTGTTCATGTAGATGTATTTTTATTTTATTTTTATTTTTTTAAGGGTTTTATCCATTTATTTGATAGAGAGCACAAGCAGGGGGGAGTGGCAGGCAGAGGCAGAGGGAGAAGCAGGCTTCCTGCTGGGAAGGAGCCCAGGACCCTGGGATCATGACCTGAGCTGAAGGCAGATGCTTAACTGACTGAGCTACCCAAGCACCTCCAAGCAGATATATTTTTAAAGGAAATTTTGTATCACTGCCATAAGCATGAAATCAATATAATTCACAATAGAAATTAACAGCAAAATATTATTAAATTCTAGTAGATACTATCATTTGTTGAAGACTTCCATCTAAGGAGGATCAGAAAGCATTCTAGTAGGGTGGAAGACACACACACACTCTTACAAGATTAAAACTGTATCTTTGTAATCACCAGGATTGAAAGAGTTGAAAAGGAATAACTTTCTCACAAAGTGAGTCAATGTTACTTAATGTTGTTTCTCTGTACTAACAAAAAATCCTCTCTTACTACCCACAGAGTATGATTACCCCATATCGTTTTCAGAATGAGCTCAGAAAGTATTCATCAAAGCAGAGAAGGCTTTAAAACATTGATCTCTGAGAAAGTCCATGATATCTGCTTTCTTTTGATCTGGTCAAATTAATAAACTTGGTTATGTTTCCAGGCTAAAGAGGAAATGATGGACAATCGAAGCTACTCTAATCTGCCAGAAAAACTGCCAGCTGTCTCTGAATCTGCCCACCTGCCACTGACCAGGTCTTTCTATCTTGACCCCATGGTCACTTTCCACCTGTATCCTGATGCCCCCGTGCCGTCACCTTACTCTGAAGATCTGCCATTGCTGCCTTTTCCCAGCGATTCCCTGATCATGGAAAATTACGGTGAACCCTGCCCCTTCGCCTTCCCAATGTCTTATCCAAATTACAGAAGGTGTGAATACTCCTATGGGCCAGCCTTTATCCGGAAAAGGAATGAGCGGGAAAGGCAGCGGGTAAAGTGTGTCAATGAAGGCTATGCCCAGCTCCGACATCATCTGCCTGAGGAGTACTTGGAGAAACGACTCAGCAAAGTGGAAACTCTCAGAGCTGCCATCAAGTATATTAATTACCTGCAGTCTCTTCTGTACCCTGATAAGGCTGAGACCAAGAATAACCCTGGGAAAGTTTCCTCCCTTATGGCAGCCACCAGCCACCACACTGACCCTATTTTCAGAATCATTTGATTGTTTCCAAATAGAAACAAATAATCTCACAAAATGGTGTCTCTTACAGCATCATTCAATAGTTTTTCCTAAACATAAGTTCTGCTTATAGAACTTATAGAAGTTATAGTAGATAACAGCTCAAATGTCCACCTGTGCTGATTATTTCCTACCAGGGTTTGACATGTACAAAACATGATCTTATGGGGGTTGAGAAGATATGTCTTAAGCTTTGGTGATTTCTTTCAAGAACTGTAGAGGAGCAGGAGTCCCCAGGATTCTCTATACCCCTCACGTTGTCCTTCTCACACACTTGGCCAGAGTCTCAGCTGTAAGAAACTCTCATGAAAGTATAGTAAAGTCTGATCAATGACTAATCAATGTTTATAATGCCCTTTGCAAACATTTCATGCTAAATGATCACAATTAACCTCCCTTGGTTTGTCAGAGTCCGGTAGTTCTTTTTGTTATAATTTGGGGTTGACAGGAAACCTATATATTTATACCTTACCCATGTCCTGATGAGAAAGTATCCCAAGACTGAAGCAAAGATAGCTAACAAAATCTTGTGATTTGAAATTATTTTACAGTCATCTTTTCCCTGCATGCAGAAGACTTCTTTAGGCAGCTTAGTCTAGTTAAGAAGGCTATCGCAGTCTGTGGAATCAAGCTGCCTCAGTTTAAACTATGACTCTGCTCCCTCCTCTCCATGTCTCAGTTCTTCATCCACAGAATGAGAATAATAAGAAGAGCAACGATTCTCCCCTTATGTTTGGAGAATTAACAATGCCTGACACATACGTATGCATAACCATTAGTAGTAGTAGTAGTAGTAGTAGTAGTAGTAGTAGTAGTAATCTTCTATTATCCATAGCATCATCATTCTACAGGTTATTCTGGCCAGAAAATGTACAGGGGCCATGCCTGTCCTTCACTGCCCCATATCTTGGAGTCTGCCTTCAAAATGTCTCTATATCCATTCCTGTGACTTCCACCTTGAATCCTGAGCCCCATCTGTGGCCAAGCCCAGCCCGGACTTTCCATATACTGGCATATTCACCTCCAGTGTCATCTCTGTGAAGTCTTCCCACTCCAGCCATTACTCGTTCATTTATTTTGTACACATATTTCCTTGCACTTCCCATCCTACCATCTTTACACACTGTATTACACATCTATGTCTTCAGTACATAGGGACAGGCCTATTCCTCCCTACATTCCTAGCACTCAGTAAAGAGCCTCAAATCAGGTAGATGTTGTGTGTAAATATTTGGTGTTACTATTTTCCTATTCCAATCCTGTCATGTTTTATCTTGGTCACTGTTAACAGTCTCCTCTCTGGTTTCTTGGGCTCAAGAATTAACTGCCTACATTCTCATTCTGATGTTTTTTCTTAAAGCATTTCATGTCACTTCCTTGCTCAAACCCCATGACGTCTTCCTTTTGACTACTATGTTGTTTACATTTATCTGCTGGGTTTGCAAAGCTCCCACCAATATGGCCCCTTTCCAAATAGTCACACCTTGATTTTCTCATGACACCGCATTTCCTCCAAAAGAGAAAAGCAATCTTATAAATGAATCCTTCTCTCTTCGCTCTAGCCTCCTAAACAAGAATGTTCTCCTTTTTCCCTCCTATCATTGAAATCCCACCTGTCTTATTCAGAAGTAAGTGACCTTCTCTCACTGCCAGAGACTCCACTGGTCTTTCTTGGACTCCAACTTTGTGCACCAAATAACTCAGCTTTTATCTTATGTGGTCCTTAGCAACAGTCATTCTCCTGACTGGTAGGTTATGCTGTGTGAGGGCAGTCATCAGTTAAGATGCTTTTAGTTGCAAGTGAGAGAAAATACAATCCCAATTTGTATAATCAATAAAGATTCACATAATGGAAGCATCTAGCTATAGATCTGCCTTCAGGCAGGGCTCAACAGTGTCACCAAGAACCTGTTTTGTTTAGGCCTATCCTCCCTTTCTCTGGGAATAGCTTCAATGCCCCAAAAAGGCAGTCAGAGGCTCCTAGAACGATGTCCTTTCTTATTTATGTGTAGGAGAAAAAGAGAAAGTCTATAATCCAGGATTCCCAACACAAATCTTGAGATTTATTCTGATTGGAGAGGCTGGGGGACATACTCATACCTAACCAATCCCCAGAGTGGAACTGGAGCATGGAATGTGCCGATTAACACACGTTCTACCTGTGGAGCTGGAGATAACGGTCAGCCTCTTTTACCAATGGACCTGTGAAAGGAAACAGGAAGTGTTGGAAGAGGGGAGTGGATGTGGGGGAGACATGCACAAATGTCCCTGCATACTTTTTGGTATTCTCCCCTGAACACTGTGCCAGGCACATAACAAGTATACAATGACTGTCAGATGCCTCAAAATACCAGCCTGTCCCATGGATGTTCAAATGAGAGCAGAATCCAGACTTCTGTTCCCTTTGTCACCAGTGTCCATTCTCATCACCCTCAAGTGGTCACCACATCTCTGCTCCTCAGCAGGGTCCTCTCTATTACAGACAAGCAACATGCCCATACCTTTGACTACTTTGCTTTAAACTACAGACCAAGTCTATCTTAGAGTCCTTCGGCCAGCCAGTGGCTCACCTAACCTAGCCTCCTGTCTGCACAGGATGGAGGCAGATGGATAGTCCTTAGTCCTTAGTCTGGGCAGGGGCAGCTCCCTCCCTCACAGGACTCCCTGGGATTCATGAAGGCTTCCCACCAGGACTGCCTCTTCCAGTAGTGGGGAAGCCTGAGCTTTGGGGAATTGAGGGTGCAGTGACCTTTCTCCCCAACGCCCCATCTCCCCTTTTCCCCAGGGAAACCCTCTGCCCCCTTGTCCTACCCACGGCCCCCACAGCCCCCCTGCCATCCCTCTGCACATGCCCAGTACACTCACTCAGTCCACAGCATTCCTGCTGGCTTGCATCCATGGCAACCTGCTTGGCAACCAGGAGTCCGTTGGGCTAAGGCCCTGAGCCCCAACTGTCAGAAGGCTGAAGTGGAGGAGTTTGGGGCTGTGAGTAAGTCTCCTTGGGGTCAGACCTGTGGACGTGGGCAGGGGCAGACCCTAACAGAACTCTGGTGGGCTGGGGCAGCAGTGTGATCTTGGATCCTGGGTGTCAAGCCGTCACGTCTGAACAGGTCTATGAAGGACATGACCTTGGGATATCAGCGGGGGCTAGTGTTAGTCCTGGAGGTCACTGGATTAGGAAGGGAGTCTGTGGCTCAGATTGGGGGTTTGTTATTAGGGTTAGGCCAACCATATTTGTAAAGGGAAGTGTTGTTTTATCCCAGAGTCTCTACAACTGGGGAGGAGGAAAAAACTAACATCTATTGAGCTACTTATCAGCCAGGTACTTTCTCCATATATCATCTCCAGAGCCATAACTGAGGCGCTGTGGTTACGTGAGCATACAAGGATTTAGAGCTGGGTTTCTCTAAAGTCACAACTCTCGCTCTTTCAAGCCCTCCCCTATTTCTTGAGCTGAAGTTTCCAAGGCAGATGATTCAGAGAACAGCCTGAGCTCGTCTGTGGGAGCAGGTGGGGTCTGCTAACCCCAGAAGTGAGCCCTGCGCCAGCCAGTTGCCGTCTGCCGGGCTGTGGGCTGCAACTCAATGGTGGTGCTTGTTCTCAGGTGGTTTCTCCCAAGGCCATGGAATCCTCTGCAGGGACTGGGACGCCTCAGCCCAAATACTGCAGTGTGGCCACAACCCTGAAGCCCCCTTCCTGGACTGGCCCTGCTCCTCCCTGGGAACTCTCCTGCACCTGCCCCTTTGCCATCCAAGAACCCTGGCTCACCCGGCACAACCTCCTCACCAGGTATGAGTCCCTGCAACCTCTGGCAGAAGTGATGTGCGCCCCTCTTGTTCCTCTCTGTTCTTGGCTCTCGATGGTGTACCATGAGGGGTAGAACTTGCTTCCTGGGAAGGCTGAAAAAGTTCTTTCCTGTGTGGGCTATGGTTTGCTTGTGGTCTTACATGACTCCAGTCTAAACTGTACTCCCTTGGCACTCTGAGGCAAGGTGGCAGATGTCAGAGTTGGCATGGGTGAGAGAAGCAGTCAGACATCGCCAGTTGAAGAGTTTCTAGCTCATTTTACCACCAACTACGAGACTAGCCCTGGCACCACGTGAGAAATTAGGGTTTCTGCAACCAGCAGCTAAGGCAAGCTGGCCAGTTACCTCTTCAGGTTCCCTCGGTAACCCTCAGTTATCCTGGCCTTTCCCGAATCAAATCCTCGGTGGGCTGTGTAAAGTGTGATTGCAGAAGGAAAGGAAGCTCAGCCCTCAAGCATACACAAGTGACGTAAGTTCCAGGGACTCGCTTGTGTCCATGCCACTCACATAGGGACATGCCAGTTTGAACCCTTAATAACCCGCTTTCTGGATTCACCTATGGGGACCATCTTGTTCAAAGCCAGAGTTAAACGTCCCTGCTTCCAGGCTTGCCCACAAAGTAAACAGCTTTTTCAGAAAACCAAACCCTGACTCAATAATCCACCCCTCTACAGCCCTGGTTTGGCCCTGCCCACAAACCTTTCCAGGAATAGCTTCTCCTTTTTCCTGTCTCTCAGTCCCTTGGCCAGCTCTTCTGTGTTTCCCCTGCTCAAACACTTCCTCCTCCCTTCTGATCCCATAGCATCAAGCATCCTTCCAATGTTACTCTTTTGGTACAGCTATCCAAACACCATGCCTCATCCTGGATTCCCCCACACTGCCTTTGGATTTACCTCCCCAGCGCTCTTTCCTGGACTGCTGTTCAGCCTCAGAACCAGGATTTATTCACTTGAATAGATCCAGGCTAATCACATTTTGATGACCTTAATGCAATTCTCAATCCCCAAATGGTAGTTCCCTTCATTGTCCTCTCCTTCTGCCCTTTCCAGCAGTTTATCTTGTTTTACTGGAAGTCCTAGATTACCAGCCACTTTTTACATGGGTTTCTGTTCCACATAGCCATTATGTCACATGCCTACTGCTGTGCTGCTCAGATCTGTGAAATGTGTTTTCTTTCTTCTCTTCTTTCTTTCTTTCTTTCTTTCTTTCTTTCTTTCTTTCTTTCCTTTCTTTCTTTTCTTTCTTTCTCTTTCTTTTTAAAGGTTTCTTTCTTTCTTTCTCTTTCGTTTTAAAGGTTTCTTTCTTCTTTCTTTCTTTCTTTCTTTCTTTCTTTCTTTCTTTCTTTCTTTCTTTCTTTCTTTCCTTTCTCTTTCTTTCTTTCTTTCTTTCTTTCTTTCTTTCTTTCTTTCTTTCTTTCTTTTTCTTTCTTTCTTTCTTTCTTTCTTTCTTTCTTTCTTTCTTTCTTTCTTTCTTTCTTTCAGGTTTTATTTACTCATGAGAGAGAGGCACAGACATAGGCAGAGGGAGAAGCAGGCTCCCCTCGAGGAGTCTAATGCGGGACTTGATCCCAGGACTCTGGGATCATGACCTGAGTCGTAGGCAGATGCTCAACCACTGAGCGACCCAGGTGTCCCGTGAAATGTGTTTCTTGATGTTTTTAGGGCTTGGTTTTCTCCACTCCCTAATTCTATTTGCTTTTTCCCAGATATGTATCTTACCAACCATGTCTCCACATTGCTGACTCGGCATGGCAGGGGCCTGGCTGGTTGGGAAGAGTTGGAGATGCTGCTGACACATGGGTCCTGGCGAGAAGGGGACCAGATGGCTTTTATTACCGGGCTCAGAGAAAGGCTGCTCCAGAGGCAAGTTCCTCACATCTCCCAGGACACTCCTCAGGGTGGCCCTGTCATACCTGCCACGCCCCAGCTGTGTGTGCCCAGCAGTACGGTTTCTTGGATAAGCGTACGTCTTTCATGGTCAGGTTCTAGAGGGGAAATGTAAAGGCAGTGAGTTTGCTGGGGCTGTGTAACAGAGTAGCACAAATGAGGCGACTTAAAGAACAGAGATTTATTGTCTCTCAGTTCTGGAGACTGGTGTTGGTAGTGTCAGTCCCTCTGAGGGCCGTGAGGCAGAGTCTGCCTTTCCTAACTAGCTTCTGGTGGCTTGCTGACCACCTTTGATGTTCCTTGGTGTGTAGAAAAGTCACCCTAATCTTTGCCCCATCTTCACATGGTATCTTCCCTCTGTGCATGTCTGTGTCCAAATTTCTCCTCTTTATATATAGGAACATCAGTCTCTGGATGAGGCACCGACCCTACTCAGCCTAGTATGACCTTGTCCTAACTAACTATATCTGAAATGACCCTGTTCCCAAGTGAGGTCACAACCTGAGGTACTAGTGGTTAGGATTCTAACAGATGAATTTTGGAGGGATACAAGTGAACCTGTGACAGTGAAGAAAATTTACAGTAAAAAAGTGCTTTATTCAGGAAAATTCAATGTGTTGAGTGCTGGGCACCAGCCTAGGGGAAAGAGGAACAAAACGTGCCCACATGCCTGCCTCTGTGCCTGGTCCCCCACGTGCTGGAAGCCAGGCCTGTACTTCACCTCAGTGGCTGTTTACTTCTTTGGGATTTTTCTCTTCTCAGAGTCAGACTTTGTGAATGTGGACTCATGGAAGGAAGACAAGTGTGAATTCCAAAAAACTGAATTATAGAATTTCCATTCAAAAGTCATTTTGTTGTTTTCAAATAACTAATATGTGAATTCCAATGAAATATTAGCAGAGGTTTGTCCAAATAATAGGCTGTGTGGTGATCAAAGTAACTTGTCACCAGACTTTATTTCTCTTCAAAATCATACTGATTTTTCAAAACAGCTTAAAGGCTCCTCTTGCCCTCCCTTTTATGATGTTCATTTGCTTAGCCAAACCTCTCCACACTGAGGTGATGGCAGTGCCAAGGGCTGCCTTCACGTTAGGCCACAGCTACTCTTTGCCTGTGTGGGCCTGTGGATGAATACACTATCTCTGGTTGGTCTTGGACACAGGGAAAACACTTTCCAGAGGTGCTGAGAGGAGGAGGAGTACACTGGGGAAAGATCCAGAGGACCCAGGTTATCCCTGGGAATTGCAGACCAAATATATAGAGGAGCAAAGAAAACCAGGAAGAGGAAGAGAACGGGAAAGGAATGGCAGGAAGTGACAAACATGAGTTGCCCATGGCAAAAGGAGGTAGAGGGAAGAGCATAGCACCCAGAGTACAGCCTGCCTGTCTCTGCCACAATCAGCTCTAAGCAGCATCTGTCTCTGTCCTTTCCCTAGATGGCTCTCACTGTTTTAAGGAGGACCCGGGGCTTGTTACTAGGGCATTGCAGGGAACCATGGTGCTCCCTGTTCCACTTCCTAATGCCAGATCTCATTGTGAGTGTTTTCTTTGCCACAGCTGGAGAGACAGGGGGCTCTGCTTGTGGAATTTGAGGTTCCCCTCATCACAGACCCAAAGCTGCCAGCCCAGTGGCAGAGCATGGTCTTAGAAGAGGATGTCATTCAGTGTTTGCCAACCATGGACTACTCACTGGAACCTGGGGACAAGGTGCTTGCACCCTGGGAGCCAGACCAACAGCGGTACGGCCCTGGCACTGTTCTCTTGGGCTCGGAGGCAAGAGAGCCCCAGCAAGGTAAGGGAAGCTGCTCTGACCTATCGGTCCCCAGAGGGAGCCAGGCTGGTAGGAGAGAGCAAAAAATGTCTTAGAGGTGAGCTTAGGGCCTTAGAGATATATTTAAAAAAAAAAAAAAATCCTTATCCCCTACTAGCAGCTTAATCCTGGGTGTGGCAACAGATACACAAATCATATCTTTCAGATTATGAAATATCTGGGCAAAATAGCCTAAAACTATTATGTTGGTTAGCGAACCTATGGTGTGACGGGGTTAAGCTGGGCTCACACCAGTACTTATGACTGGTCCCCCATCAAGTTATCCACAGACTGGGATAGTCTCCTCCTGCAGGCCCACCAGTCAGCATCATTGCCTTTCAGAGCATGACAGGCTTCTCCTCTTTCCCCATGAAAATTGAGACAGGGAGGTAAACACAAGGGCACTGGGAAGTGGCTGAATGGAGCAGGTGCAGGAATGCTCCCGGCAGGCTTTCCAGGGAGAGGTGCCCTCGAGGAGGCCCACAGAGCAGGGGCCTGCACTGAGGTTTGTTTTGGGGGTTAGGAGAACCCTTGTCCATGACACAGAAGAGGTAATTGTAACAAAATGTTGCTCTTTCTGTTACACAGCATCCAAAGGAGGAGAAATTACTGTTCACTTTTGGAATGGCAACACAGCAACCGTGCCTCTAGGCAGGGTTCAGTGGGTGCCCCTGGCTGTCTGGAAGAAGGCTGTGGAGAGGCTGCACAAGCCTTTAATCCAGGAGCACCCCAGGCCCCTCCTCTGGGCCCCTTGCTGCTCTCTGTGGGGACCAGCCACCGGATGTGTCACCAGTGGGCCTTCTCTGGGCACTCCATTCCCATGTCCTCCCTGTGTCCCCCCCGCCTGCTGCCAACTGCTGTGCCAGGGCTGCCTCTGCTGTTGCTCCCTGGCTGGACCTACCTGGTGGCCTCTAACCAGGACCTCAGGGGGCACAGCCAAAGAATGTTCGGAGGTGGAACCGAAGCCCCCAACACAGCTTTTGCCCCTAGTGCATCCTAAAGAAGATGAAGCTTCCGTGCGAGCTCCCCTGGGTGTTTCTTCCTCCTCCTCTTCATCTTCTGAAAAGGATTTGGAGACTGATCTGCAGATGGGCCTCCCCCAGAGGCTGATGGTGGACGGTACAGTCAACACAGACCTCGTCCTTCCTGAGAAGTGTCCAAGGAGGCAGGGTGGCCTCCACCAGCCTGGGTGGAGATACTGGAGAAACGGGTCTGAGCCGCATCCTGGGAAGCTAGGTATACCTACCTCTTAGGTGGGGCTGAAGACCCTGCTCCCTTCCCTCCCCCGTGTCTCTTAGGAATCTCACTCATGCATGTCCTGTCTGGGGATTGGAAGTAACACTTAGGAGCGTGGCCACGTTGATGGGGAGGTGGTGATAAAGGGGAAGTAGTAGGTTTCCACCTGAGCAATAAACCCCAGTAAGAGGATGGGCTGATCTTCGGGCGAAGGTCTGCATCACTCTTTAACAACTGTCTTTCCCTTCTTCACTGTTCTCCTGCCGGGGCCCTGCCATTGTCTGTGCCTGCCCCCCACCTCCGCCCCCTGCCTTTTTTTCTTGGAGCCCTTGAGTTTTCTCTAGATGAACAGTCAAAATGCCTCCGGGTGTTGATTAGAGTTGCCCATGCCCTGAGAGGACAGAAATTAGTCTTTAAACATTCATTGGTCACCAGACCCTGCTCTCCAGATGGTCCCCATAGTAAACCAGAGCGGGAACAAGCAGGGTACTGCATCCTGCTGTTCATTCCTTACAAGATGGGGCAGTGTTACTGTCATTCGCCATCCATAGCCATCCCCATCTTCCCCTTAAGAACCATGTTGATTCCCTCATAGGTTTAGAAGTTGTGTGTCACTAGCATGCATCATGCCTGTCCCATTTAATTCCCAGTGAGGCCCAGAAAGCAGATGCCTAAGTCAGTTGGCAGAGGTGGCTAAGCCCAGACCTAGACTAGATTCTAGGGGCCTTGAGGTCACTAACATTCAGTGAACTAAATGAACATTCTGTCTGGGGCAGGGAGGCAGTGTGGTTAAAGAGTACCACTGCTAAGGGCTTTAAGATTTCGAGACACCCACTGTGGGTCTCTCTGCCCTCCACGCTCTTTGATACTTTCGAATTCCCTTTGATCCCAACCTAACAATTCTAGAAGGGCCAGGCTGCTGGCTGCCCCCAGTTACTCTGCTCTCTTCCCTGGAGAGCTTATGATTGAAACAGGGCTCAATCTGTAGTTTTATAAGCCAGGAAGATGATGGATTCAATAGTCCTTCCTTTTCAGATTATTTTCCTACTCCCCAGGGAGTCACATCTCCCATTATTTTGTTCTACCTCACTCAACCTCTTAACATACACACACCCTGCCACCCTGCCCCACCCCCAGAGCTCACTACGTCGTCTTTGTGAGCAGGGAGATTTACAAGCTCCTGCAAGAGTGCCAGTTGGCTATTTTTGCTTACCCTCCTGGCTGTTTTGAAAATTGCGTCTGGTACCTTCTTCCCATCTAATCGCAAATGTAGTTATTGGATACAACCCATCCAGAAAGCATGATGGCCAGAAATGACTTAAACTTTATTTCTCTTTCAAAATAGAGAACAGTGGTAGGTAGCTTACAGATAGTTAAGAGCTTTGGGGATATCTGACATATAGTTCTACTTCAGTCATCAAGACTAATCCCATGGTGGCATGTGCGACATAACTAATTGAATTTGGGGTTTAGGAGCAGGAAATGGCACCATCTGGAAAGAAAAGAGGAGCAACAAAGAGCAAAGAGTACAAGCTATAGTGATGGGGAATACCAGGGAGCTGGTCCTGGAAGCAAATGGTGTGAAGCCACCACATATCCTGCCACAAGATGAACACAGAAAACAAAGTCAGGCAACAGCGACACACCAGAGGGACCAGAATGCTCTCAGACCAAAAGCCTTGAGGAGCCAGGTAAAAAGCAGGATGGCCGGGAAGGGGCTCCCTAAGGACTCCTGACATGGTTCTCCACGCCCCTTTTGAAACTGAGAACTCCCGCGCTGTCTTTTCCCAGGAAAATGCATATACCCACAATTTTGCATTCCAGTTCAGAAGGCTTACAGAACCCACAAAGCTGAGCACAGACTTCTTACTTAAATGACACTTGACCCTATGGTGAAGGGGATGGGTCTGCTGGACTACAGCCTCTGTCTGTGGGAGTCTGTTCCTCATTAGGAATGCTAATACAGCTCTACTTAAAACTTGGTTTTCATCATATAAAATACTGGCATTTGTTCTGAGGATAGACTTGTCATGTTCACAATGAGATGAACTACCAGGCAACTAAACTGCTATTGGCTTGGTAGCTTCGAGAAGTTCAGGGCACATCATAGACCTTTTAAGATCAGTGACTTTTGATCCTTAAAATTACAGCATCAGACTCTCAGGATTTTTTTTTTCCTTATAGGAAGCTAAAAGAGCAGCAGTGATAAATACCTGAGGAGGTGTTACTAAGTGGCTGCCAAGTCCTCCTGCAACGGACGGGGACAGAGAGCAGGCCACATGTGATGGGTGCATAAGCAGTTGCAACCTCACACTCTACAACTTCTCTGCAGATGAGGGGCACAGGCATGTGGTGGTCCTGGCCAGGGTTCCGCCGAGGGACCTCGGCGGGGCTACTTCTCTTCCACAGAAGCTGCAGGGCCTGGTTGGTCTGCTTTGGGCAAATGTGTCCACAGCCTCTCTGCCACCTTCTCATAAACCTACAGCTGACCATGAACGACACTGTTTCACCTCTTCATGCCAATAAAAAGGAACTCTCTTCATTTCCAAATCTCTCCCTTTATTACCACAGTTAACCTTTTACCTAGAAAATAAGCAGTTAAGAACTATTAAGACAGCATCATTACATTATTACTTTCAGCAGAAGGAGGAGTGGGGTCTTAGACATTTAAGTTAAAATAGACACTGAAAGACACAAACTCCAGTTCCCAGAAAGGCTGACCCTCTACAGTCAGCCCTGAAAGCAGGATTACTGTGTAAATATGAAGAAAATCATACGGTGACTTTATTCTTCTTGTCACTTAAAAAAAAAAAAAAAAAAAAAAAAGGTGATGTGATAGCCATGATGGTCAACATCATATGGGGAAGACCAAGTCCACACTTTGTCCCGAGTCAACTGCTACCACCTGAGTCCTGGTTAAATCACTTGTACCCACAGTGACGGAATAGGTCCCTGGATATACTTCTATGTAGAGGTCTTTAGAGATGTTCTCAGCCTGCAAAGAAAAGCAGGTATTAGCTGTTGAGACTAGAGGTCACAATGCCGTCAGAGCACCTCTACCAGGCGACCTTGGTGTGCCAGGAACACAGTGGAATGGAGCACTGGTGTGGGAGATGGAGGTCCTGCTTCAAGGCTCGGCCTGGCCAGACAAGAGGAAAGTCACTTAGGTAAGTCTCAGCCTCTCCTTGTGCTTGTTTCCTTATTTCTAAAGCTGTGGTACTAAGTACCACATGTACTTTCATAAACATGTACGTGAAAACACCTGGCAAGTGCTAGAATGCTATACAAACATGAAGGGTCATAAAAGGGACACTCCTGGTTGTAGAGAGGAATTAGGTAGAGGAAAAGGGGATCATTGTTTGGGGGCTCAAAAGCAGACAGTGGGACTTGTTAGCACAGAGCAGCAATAATGACAAGGTACCATGGAAAAATGGGAATCTTTCTAACTGTGCTTTGTTTGCTAAATTCATTATGAGGAAGATGAAATATTCTTTTCTCCAAAAGCTGAACACACTGTGAGTTGATTCCATTTTGTCATGCAGCAAGGAGCCGGCTGGCCAGAGCCCTCCCTTAGTGGGCTGGTGCTCCTATAATACAAAACACTGGAAGCTGGAGTTAATGGAAGATTTGTGTTTAAAGCTGTGCTCAGCACAACCCATCTTTCAAGGACAGACCTGACACATGACTGGGAAGTGGGCGGAAGTACAGGCAGAGAAGGGGTGTCAGTCCAAATGGCTGAGAGCAAAGTTGCAAACCAGAAGAGAGCCTGTAATTAAGAGCTGCTATCCCACAGCTGGGAACCCCCCACGAACTTCCTCCCTGCTCAGAAGGAGCCACAGGCAGCAGCTGTCATCTCTGTCACCACACCCAGGCCAGCAAACTACACTAGGAGGACTAAATGGCAATATTTATACTTAAATGAAACTTCTTCCCCATCCTCCACCTTGCATAGATTTAAAGCCAACTTTTCTCCAAAGCTGCTTTATGTTCTAGCCTTTCATGCCCAGTTACTGCAAAATTGGCCTTAATTTACCTGTCATTTAACTGACATGAAGGTGTATGACTACGCCACAACTCTTTATTGGTCTTTGACCACATAAGTACACAAAGGTAGATTTTAGAAAATACAGCTCTATCAGAATTGCAGAAAGCGAAAGATATTCCATTTCTCTGCATAAAAGGAAATACGGGGTCAAGATTGGCATCTGTGATTCCACCATCATGAGTATCAGGAAGATTAGCATTACCAAAATACAGCAAGTCTGGGAGGCATCTTGGCCTAACTTATATTTGTACTAGAAGTAGAACATTCTTGGTTGTTACTAACGCTAGTATATTTTGAATCTTGGCTAGTAGCACGATAATATACAAACAAAGATTAAGCAAACTATCAGAGTAACATGCTGGAGTTCCTTTCCTCTGAATTCCAGTCCTTCCAAGTTCCCAAAACTTTCCTGGGTTCATGAACTAATGAGTACTTCTTTATCCTAAAAATGAGAAACTCATCACTGTGTTTTTAACAGAGAAATATTTGTGGAAAATGAGAACAAATCCCTTCAAATGTTCTGGAACTTGAGCTAACCAAATTTGTATGTTTCAGAATTTCAGCAATGGTTTTCACTTTGTAAGCAGGAGGGTCAGGCCCCTCCTGCTGCTTGAACAGATGGTGGAATTCCAGCAGGAGCCAGTGCCAGCCCAGCTGAGCTGTAGGAACTGAGAAGTGAATACTTTGCATTCTTTCCAACCACAACTATGAGTTCAGGCACAAAAAGTATCCCTTAAGCTTCAAGTGAAGGAAGGATACCAAAAAGACATGATTTTACACTGAATCCAAATGCTGTACTCTCAAGACTGGAACGTCCCAACATAAAAATACTGTACGTCTGGAATAAAGAACCCTATAACCGACTCAGTGGGTTCATGGAATTGCACGGGTGGTGAAGCCCAGAACAATGAGGAGATGTGTACTTACAGGCTGGGATGCTGCTAGAGTGCACTCTGACGCTTGAGAGATGCCTCCAAGATCGAGGGAGGTTTCCTTTTTCTGGAGAGACAAGTACAAACATTGATCAGTGCCCAGACTCTGACTTCTGGATTGTAAAGAGAAACTTTCTCTTAGTTTATTAGGAACAACTAACAATTGTTCTGTCAGTTTCTTCTAAGTCGTCATCTAAGTTATTATGGCTTTTAGTGGATTCTGTGAGGTAGTTGTAGTCAGATGTTTACCATGCTTACTTTTTATACTTACATGGGCTTTGGAGTCAGACCAGAATTTGAATCTTAACTCCTGCTTTTACTGAAAAGGGCATATTGATCTCTCTAAGCCTTAGTTCCCTAGTCTGCAACATGGGGACTAGATTGGAGATTTAAAGTGCAACAGTGACTGACACTTATAATGGGCTCTCAGAAAACAGAATTCTCTTGTGTGCTTCTCCCAAGAGTCCGGGTAATAGCAGGGAAAGATGGAATTTCCCTCAGAGGCACCAACATTTTATAGGAAGGAATGGAAGGACAGGAATGTCTCTTGTCTACATGTAACCCCCTGTCAGGGTCAGGCCAGAAAAGGGAACCCAGGGTTCAGGCTCTGGTGTGGCTCCACACATCTCAGGCCAGGGAAACAGAAGGGACCTCCCAGTGTGCATCTAGCCCTCAAGCGTATCCCTGGGGCCCCTCTCCCGTCCTTTCCCTAAACCTGCAGGCCAGAGAAGTTAGGAATCCAACTTGTGGGTCAGACTCTGAACTTAAGTTTGCTACCTTTGAGTAGAACTAGTGGGAGTTTAAAAAGAAAAAACAAAACAAAACAAAACAAAACAACACACCTCCTCCAAAAACAACAATGAATTTCTACTGTATCAGTTCAACAAGTAGAATCTTTGGCTTCTCCAGAACATGTGATAAAAGGCAAGTAAGTTTGTAGTGAGAGGCCTGTAATTGTTCATTACTAATAGTTTATTTCCTAACATTTTAGGAAAAGAATTCTGTTAAGAGAGGGAAGGGGAGTGGAGGGCACAGCACAGGGAGCTGAGGATACATACCTGGCCATTCCCCATGTCCCAGCACAAATGCACCGCTGACTTCCCTCTGTGATAACGAGAGACGTGGGCTGCCCCTCCTTCCTCCAGCACAGATGAATAATATTTCTATAGAAGAAACATGAAAGATGTTAGGTAACCAAATAGTCTGGTCAAACTTTAAAAAAAAAAAACTCCGTTACTTGAGGAAAGTATGGTTAAGGAGGGAGGCAACAGAGCAAAAGTAAATTACCTGCTCTCTTGACAGGCCTCTGAAATCCAACAAATCTGAGCCCATGTGAAGTGGCTGCAGAGGAGGAAGTTGCATTTGGCATTACTTTGCTGCCATCTGCTGCCTTTGTAGGGCAAGAACTCTGGCCAACCACAGCTGGGCAGGACCATGCTCTCTGCCAGGTTAAATAATTGTCACAACATCTTCACCCCAATATCAAATACATATGCCTTTCCACCTCCTCTCATCACAAGTTCTGATGAACTGTTCCATGTTTACTGTCCGAGTCTCAGACAAGGACAAGGGAAGAGGGGAGTATCTCCTTGAGATTTAGAAATACAACAGGAAATGTAACAAAAACTCAATAGCTAGGCAACCCTTCTCCCCATGCGGAGGAGTGGAAGAAGAGGTCTCTAATTTAAGGAGAATAATCCAAAGGATCAGAAAGCAGTTACATTTTTTCTTGTCTACTTCCTTCCTCCCCCTCAAAGTTAACCTTAGACTTGCCCTTGATTATGACTAATGATGAGGACATCACAAGCCTGCTTGTTTTGAACACAGTGTTCAAACAGTGTTTAAGGCATGAGACCAAAAGAATGCGAAGCTGGGGAAAACACTTCAGGACATAGGTCTAACGATGTATTTTAGGGATTGCTTTAAAATTGTAAAGGCAAACTCAGAACACTGTTCTTAATTCTATCTCCAGAAAGCCAAGGGGTTCGGTCCGAGACTCCATTCCAGAGTGGAAACTTGCAGTATGGACTGAAAATCAAAATGAAGAGCACCAATTCACTGAACCTCAAACCAAAAACAAATGTTTTTCCTTTTAGTGGACCATGAACCAAAATGTTTAAGTTAATCTCTACACAGAAGAGCTAGATTTTTCTAAAACAATTTAACAGAATAATATTCTCTGGACCATTATTGCATTGATTATGACTCCTGTTGTTGGAGTAATAGGGCTTCTGCAAAAAATTAAGAGATTTTTTTGAATATCTCTTAATATGTGAAATTGAAAAGCAGGACAGAAACAAGTTACTCTCTTCCTTCTCCTTTGCAGACCAGCATCCTTAGAACCAACCACAAAAGAATCCCATCATGTTAAAGCGGGCAGAGACCACAGAGTGGGCTTTAACTCCTAGACATCAGAGTACCTTCCAGGCAGGTAATGTCTTGGGATGCAGGCTGGCCTGCCTTCACCATTTCTTCAGAGTACTTGATGACCTAGTGAATGGTTTTGAGAAGAGGATCTTCTAATCTTCGTACACCCATTTCAATGAATGGTACCCAAAATTTCACCTAAGTCCCTCATGCTACAATTTATGACAAATTCATCTCTCAGTGAAGACCAAAGAAACAGACTCTAAAGGCTGGAAAGCACTTTAGAGATCTTCATTTTATGACAGGGAAGGTAGGCTGAGTGGGATTAACTGGCCCAGGGCATTATAGCCAGTTAGGGGCAGATCATGGGTCTCATTTCTGAGAGGCTGCTCCTGCCATTAAGCCACACCTCCTCTGCTGAGGGCACTGCATCCGTTCTCTGTAACCACCCTTGTGGCCAACAAGTGATACAGACTCACAGGGACATACTTAAAAACCACCTTACTCGCAACAGCGGTTAAACTCTAGGGATTTTGCCTCAGTTTTTGTTTCAATACATTTTTGAAAACCAGGAAGTCTCAGTTCCAGTTTAGAGCAACCTTACTGATTTTTTTTTTTTAAACTTCAGTTCAAAGTTCAAAAAAATCCCTAATATCTGGACTTGAATGTTTTGGAATTCAGCAAATAAGCTCCGCGGGCCCTGCCCCAGTCTGAAAACAATAATGAAGACAAAGACCTTCTGTGGTTGGTTCACTGCTTTATCCTCAATCATACCTACAGTTAGACATTCAATAAATATTTGTTGAATACATTCTAACTTGGGACTTATCACCTGGTTTATATCCCTGTTTACAATCTGGCCACGAATGTGGGGCGGGGTAGACCGGTAGCCTCCAGATTCTCCTTAAAGTCTGCGAAGATCCACTTTGTGGCCCGTGTGCAGGTGCATCCAGGCGAGCTCTGCTTTGGCTTACACCAACTTACCCCACACTGACTTGAGGTATAGTCCATGAATGCTGCCATTGTCCTGAAGGAAGCACTGAGGGTTGGTTGTCTTTCTTCTCTCTATTCGAATAAATGGCAAACCACAGGTGAGAGCTGGAATTCGCTAGACAATAGAAGTCATTTGGGGAATAGCATCTTTTTTTTTTTTTTTTTTTTTTTTTTTTTTACTGTTTGAAAGGCCTCTGCAAGTGTCAGAAGGCCCTTACTGAGAAAGAATTCCACTCTAAAAGCAATAAACAGACACGCAATTTATCCAGGACAAATAAAGGTTTGCTAGCTTCCCTGTAATACCAGAGGGCAGCGTGTAAGAATCTTTTTCAAAGTCACCCACCCGGGCGGGGCACTGGCGGTAGGTACCCCCACGCCCCCCAGTGAGAATCTGTCAAACGTCAGGGGTTCTCCGAGGGCTTTTCCGCCCACGTCCCGTTACCTCACGGCTTCCGTCAGGGGCCGCCAGCGGGCCGCCCGGCACCGCAGCCCTCGCCTCACCTGTCCCGGCAGGAGGCGCTGGGGGCCGGCCGCGGGCCGCTCCCGGGAAGCGCCCCCCACGCTGCTTCGGGCAAGCTCCCGCGGACGCCAGTCCGCCGCCCTCGTCCTGGCGCGCTCCAGCACCTCCCGACCCAGCCTCGCCGTGCGCTGCAGGGCGCGTCGGTCCACCCCGTTCAGCGCCGCGGCCGCCAAGCAGTTCTCCATGCCTCCCTGCGCGGGCGCACACACACACACACGGCGGGGTCAGCGGGCCGCCGCGGCGGGTCGGAGCCCCAGTCTCCACCTCCCCGGCGACCAACGCGCCCAAGGCCCTCTCCAGCCGCCGCCGGGCCGGGGCCGAGCGGGTGCGCGCAGACCCCCTCCATTTCCGTCTCCCCCTCCCCGCGGTAGGGGGCCCTCACCGGCCCGCCTCTCTAGGCGCATGCGCCCACCGCGGCGCCGGAGAGGGAGGGCGGGGCCTGGAGCCCCGGCGCCGGCGCAGCAGGCCGCCGCCAGGGGGCGGGGCCCGTGGCCGCCGCCGGCCCCGCCTTCTCCCTGCACCCGGGCCCGGGGTCCCTGCGCGCCGGTTGCCGGGCTAACGGGCGGGCGCAGGGGCGGGGCCTGGCGGCGTGCGAGGCGTGGGGGCCGGAGTGGAGCGGTGGCGGGGCGGTGGGAAGAGCTCCGGGGCGGGGGCCTCGCCGTTCAAGGTCGTCTCCAACGCCTCACTGGGTGGCCCTGGGGGAAAGTCAGGTGGCCTCCTGTTGGGCTAAGGAATTGTAGGGAATTAGACACCTGCCCCCAGGCGCCTCTCTCAGCCCGGTCTGTATCTTGAGATGCAGCCCCTGCAAAAACCCCTTTCGTGGGCTCAGCGGTTTAGCGCCGCCTTCGGTCCAGGTCGAGATCCTGGAGTCCCCGGATCGAGTCCCATGTCAGGCTCCCTGCATGGAGCCTGCTTCTCCCTCTGCCTGTGTCTGCCTCTGTGTGTGTGTGTGTCTGTCATGAATAAATAAATAAAACCTTAAAAAAAAAAATCTCTAGGGATGCCTGGGTGGCTCAGCGGTTGAGCGTCTGCCTTTGGCTCAGGGTGTGATCCTGGGGTCCCGGGATCGAGTCCCACATTGGGCTCCCTGCATGGAGCCTGCTTCTCCCTCTGCCTATGTCTCTGCCTCTCTCTCTCCTTGTGTCTCTCATGAATAAATAAATAAATCTTAAAAAAAAAAAAAAAAAACCCTCTCGTTGGAGGAGATGGAGATGGGTAGGAGAATCCAAACTGTGCTGCTGCTGCCAGGGTGGCGCTTGTCGAAGACTGTGGCCATGTGGCTGTGGCCCTCCGCCCGCAGGCAGGTTCGGGGCCGGAGGGTGGAGTTGGGGGTGAGGGGGGCGGCTGAGTTGTCTGTCCTCGGCCCCAAATCCCTCCAGGGCAGCTTCCTCACTCCTCCAGTGGCAAGTACGGACTCACACACTTTTGGAAGCCTCCTCTCTGGGGGAGTTGGACGCACCTTTGCAGAAGAGTTGCACCACATGTAAATGAGCTGTGCATCCTTCCCGCGCACCGCACTCCTCCACACCTCTGGGTTACGTGATGGACGGTGTAGCCCAAGGTCTCACTGCTGGTCAGTGGCGGCCACACCACGCTGCGCACAGCGGAGCACTGATGTTCAGGAAGAAGCACTTTACGGGTTACTGCTCGGTGGGGGTCACTTTAAGGCACACACGGAAATCTTCAATGCTGAGCGAGTCTCCGCAGAGGGCTCGATCAGCAGTTCTGCGCTATCAGGATATTACTGCAACTTGTTTGCACTGTTGCTCATTTCCTGCTTTTCTCTCGCGGAAAGAAATGGAGTAGAAGTCTTCATTATCATTGGGATATTTTTCATTGTAGTGTAAAAGTATTCTAAAACTTTCTCTTCAATAATGCTTATCAAACGCCTCCTTCATTTTTTTTAAAAGATTTATTTATTTATTCATGAGACACAGACTGAGAGAGGCAGAGACACAGGCAGGGAGAGAAGCAGGCCTCTCGCAGGGAGCCCGATGCCCAGGATCACGATCTGAGCCGAAGGCAGGTGCCCAACCACCGAGCCACCCAGGTGTCCCCAAACGCCTCCTTCAGAACATAGTAGTTAACCGGTGCACAGGGTCCCCAGTATAAGGTCTGGAGATCTGAGTTTGAATTCAGTCTCTGCCACTTTTTTGCTGTGTGATTTCTGGGCAAACAAGTCACTTAAAATCTTTGAACTTCAGTTTTTCCTCTTCTTGATGTTCAGGAATACCAATCGTACTAACCTCCTGGATTGAACTTCTTGAGAGTGGGGCCGTATTTGTTTTGTTTAATGAGTTTAAGGTGCATCTAGTATTTCACTTGCCACAGAAAGGGCTAACAGATAGCTATTGAATGCAGTGAAATAGGAATCGGATTGCTGTAAGGATTTTGTGAGAGAATTCCTGGAAAATGCTTAGCACAACGCCTTGCAACGAGTAAGTACTCCGCAGATATAGCTAGGACTATAATGCCCCAAGCACTGTCCTAGGACTTGGGGAGAATAGAAAGTGGGTCAGGCTAAAGCAGAATAAAAAAAGAATGATGCTTATAAAATCTGTAATGCTAGGAACCAAATATTAAGATTTTGTTCATAAACTGTTGCTTTTTTTAAAAAAAAATATTTGAGACAGAGCAAGCAAACACAAACAGGGGGAGTGGCAGATAGAGACTCCTCTCAGCAGGGAGCTGAGGACCCCGAAATCATGACCTGAGCTGAAGGCAGACTCTTAAGGGACTGAACCACCCAGGATCCCCTGGCTGTTACTATAAGACTGATATAAAGTGTTATGAAACTTAGAGGAGAAAGATCCATCTATGGTTCAGTTAGAGGGATCAAGAAAGGCTTTTTAGAGAAGGAGACATTTGAGCAAAGTCTTGAAGTATGGCCCAGGAAGAGAAGAGATATTTAAAATACCTGATAACTGCTTTTATAATGAATGTGGTTGAGAGGAGACAGAATTTGATTTGCTTTTTTTATTTATGGATTTCAAGATCCCGGCTCTATAATTTAGCTGAGTCTATATAACTATGAACAGATTATTTAACCATTCTCTACCTCAGTTTTGTCATCTTTAAAATGAGAATAATATTGTATTCCTCATAGGATTGTGAGGACCAAATAAATTAATACAAAAAGTGCTTTGAATAGTACTTGACACATAGTAAGTACTCAATAAATATTAGCTAATATTATCTTAATGAGACCTCAGCCTTGTTTTTCAATATGTCCTCACTTGCCTGATACTATATCCATACCTCACGTTACTTGGCTCTCTTCCCCAGGACTCTATTACCACTTCCCATGCCCAATTCAATTTCAGTTGAAGCACTAGTTTCTTCTTGTCAAGTCAACTTTTTAAAACCTCTGTTTCCATGGCTTTTTTTTTTTTTAATATCGAGGTACTTATCCCAATCTGATTTAAATTATATGTAGTTATGGTTCATTTTTTCCTAACAGCTTATGAACTCCTTGAAGGTAGAAATAGTTCCTAATTTGTTCCTAAATATCCAGGGCGTGGTAAGCAGTAGGTGTTCAATAGACATTTATTGAATTTACTGACCTAATCTTTTATTTAAATAGATCCATGTAAAAAATAAATAAAAAAAAAAATAGATCCATGTTAGGTCAGCTCCGGTGGTGCAACGGTTTAGTGCGCTGCCTGCAGCCCGGAGTGTGATCCTGGAGATCTGGGATCGAGTCCCACATCGGGCTCCCTGCCTGGAGCCTGCTTCTCCCTCTGCCTCTCTCTGTCTCTATGAATAAATAAATAAAATCTTTAAAAAAATAAAAAAATAAATAGATCCCTGTTAGACCAGATAAGAATTGTCTTCTTAAAAAAAAAAAAGTCTACCTTTTTTTACTTTAGTGAATATAATGAATATTCAGTTATAAATAATTTTCCAGAATTTAACATTAGAAATATTTGGGAAAGAAGATGCTTGGAATGGAACTAAAGCCTAAAGACTGACATGAAAGTAAATCATTGCATTTATTTTTATATTTGTATTTATACATGTCTCTTTTTTGGTATAATTTGAAGGATTGAACTGTAAACTACAGTGAGAATCTTTTTTCTCTTTTTTAAGATTGGATGGGAATAATGATGGAAACTGCCTACCATCAAGTCCTTTGTGGATTAAACACAGCCCAAGCCAGCTACTTCTTTAAATTTTTTTTTCTCTTGTTTTTTTTTTTTTTTTTTTTTTTAGAGTGAGAGAGAGTGTGTGACTAGGGAGGGGCAGAGGGAGAAGGAGACAGAGTCTTAAGCAGGCTCCACACTCAGCGTGGAGCCTGATGTGGGGCTCGATTTCACAACCCTGAAATCATGACCTGAGCTGAAATCAAGTGTCTGATACTTAACTGAATGAACTACCCAGGTGCTCCCAAGCCAGGTACTCCTTAAAGCCACCAGTGAGACTTGGAAATGGAACAGCAAATAGAGGGAGGGCATATGATCAGAAATGTATCTGATCATCAATGGAGAAAGAAAACTGTTCCTCTAAGTCTTCCACAATTTCTCTCTTCCCCAGGATAGATATATTACAGAGAGCACATAGACGTTGTCTAGGTTATATTTTGGGGAATAAGTGGGTTGAAGGACATTTATATTCCTGAAATCTGAGGAAAGAGATTGGTGCTGTATTTGGACTTCTTGAAAAGAAAAAAAAAAAAAACAAATTTAGTCTCTAGGGTCACAACCTGGGCCGAAGGTGGCACCAAACTGCTGAGCCACCTGGGTTGTCCCAAAAAACAAATTTAATAAAGAACAAATGCAAGTATTTTTCTCTACGTGAAGAGGGCAAGAAAGGGTTAAAAGCCTATGATGTAAAAGTGGGTATCATGCCAGAGTTAGACAATGATTTATACTGTACATACCAGAGAATGTATAAATCATTTCATTTGACAGGTGGTATTTTTATTTCTTCAGCAGACTTAGGGAGCTTTAGAATCATTACAGCTTTGTAAAGTAGTATTATAGACTGAGTCATTAGATCATTCATTTTGCCTGATTACATCAACTCATTGGGTTTTTGGGGAATGAAAGAAACTCATTATCAAAATTGTCATCTTGATTATATAGATTAAAGAAAATGGATCAAAGTACTGAGAATTAGCTTTCACAACCTGTTAAGAAATTGGAAGTTAAAAAATTGATTGCAGAGCAAGAATGATTAGGGAAAAGTTTTGTCATTTAAAAAACTATCAGAGATTAAAGGCATGACAATTTTGGTAGGTATAAATAGTAGGAATCCATGTGGAGTTTTTTTTTTTAAATGACTTTATTGAATTGAGGGATAATTTATATTACATTATACTTACCTGTTTTAAGTGTACAATTCAATAAATTTTAGTAAATTTATAGAATTTTGCAGACATCACCATGATCCAGTTTTGGAAGATTTTCATTAACTGAAAAAGATCCCTGTGCCTACCATATGCAGTTAGTCTCAGTTCCCACCTCTAGGTCCAGGCAACCGCTATTCTGTTCGCTACGTCTATAATTTTGCCTTTTCTAGGCAGTTTATATAAATGAATCACAATATGTGACCTTTTTTTGTCTGGCTTTCACTTACCATCATGTTTTTGAAACTCATCCATATTGTAGCAGGTATCAGCAATTTATTCCTCTATACGACTGAATAATATTCCATTATATGAATATACTACATTTTGTTTATCCATTCACCAGTTGATAGCCATCTTAATTGTTTCCATTTGGGGACCATTATGAATAATGCTGCTATGAAAGATTGGATACAAGGCCTTGTGTGGATACAGGTTTTAATTTCTCTTGGGGAGATACTTAGGAGAGGAATTGATGAGTGATATGGTAAATGTATGTTTAACATTTTTAAGAAACTGCCAAACCGTTTTCTAAAGTGGCTGTACCATTTTACATTTCCACAAATGATGTCTGAAGGTTCCAGTTTTTTTTTTTAAGATTTTATTTATTCATAACAGACACAGAGAGAGAGAGAGGCAGAGACACAGGCAGAGGGAGGAGCAGGCTCCATGCAGGGAGCCCGACGCGGGACTCGATCCAGGGTCTCCAGGATCACACCCCGGGCGGAAGGTGGCTCTAAACCGCTGGGCCACCAGGGCTGCCCGGTTCGTTTTTCCACTCCTCCTCAATGCTTGTTATTATTTGTCATTTGAGTATAGTCATTCTAGTGGGTATGAAGTGCTATCTCGTGATTTTAATTTGCATTTTGTTAATGACTATTGATATTGAGCACGTTTTCTTGTAGTTATTAGCCATTCCTATTTCTTCTTTTGTGAAATGTTTATTCAAATCTTTTGTCCATTTTAAAAAAAAAGATTTTATTTATTTATTCACGAGAGACACCCAGAAAGAGAGGCAGAGACACAGGCAGAGGAAGAAGCTGGCTCCATGCAGGGAGCCTGATGTGGGACTCGAACGCGGGTCTCCAGGATCATGCCCTGGGCTGAAGGCTGCACTAAACCGGGGCTGCCCTCTTTTGTCCATTTTTAAATTGGTTTGCCTTTTTTTTTTTTTTTTTGAGTTATAAGAATTCTTGTTCCAAACAAGAATTCTTTATCAGCTGTGTAGTGTATAAGTGTTTTCTCCTGGTTTCTCCTGGTCTATGTCATGTCTTTCATTTTCTTGTGTTTTTCAAAACATAAACATCTTACATTTCAATGAAGTCCATTTTATTAATTTTTTTCTTTTATGGATTGTGTTTTTGATAGATAGGCAATCTTTGCCTAACCCAAGGTTATGTAAGAAGTTTGCCAAATGACCTGTGTACAGGTTGGGGAACACGACTTCAAGTCTGCCATTACCTTTATTTTCTGTTGTGTGCAAGTTCTCGCATTCAGGCAGTGCACACCTAGGACATGTACATACTTTCCAGACCACCAAGGATATGTGCATGTGAGTTTATCAAGGTCCGCTATGACTAGCTTGTTCCCTGGATCTTATTGTTAAATTTCTGGCTGGTCTGTTGCTCTTACCAACCACTACTGCACTCTCAGCCAGCTGTGATGTTGATTTTTCCTGATTGTTTACTGCTTGTTTTCTAAGGTCACTTGTTTCCAATCATACCCTGAGCACCAAATCAAGTCATTGCCCTCCAGCAGCAGAACTGCTGGTTTTCATGGCTTGTCTTGTCTTAACACAACTACCGTGTTATGGTTGAGGTCGGGTATAGGAAGTGGAAAAAGTCTCTGAGGTCCCAGATGCCCACTTTTCTCACTAGAGTTTCAGCAGTTTTATTATTCATTTATTTTAAAAATAAATGCTTTTCAATCTGGTCCATTTCTGCCCCCCTCACCTCTCAACATTGCTGAATGCTTATTTGACAATTTTGTATAGTTTTATTCTTGCTTTGGACAGATGATTTACCAACCTCCTTACTCCATCATCCTGGAATTATCCCCTATGTAGAATTTTAATGTCCTAAAAATTGACACAGTATATCCTGACAGATGCAACAGCTTTTTAAAAATTAATATTTAGATCTCACTGTTCCTTCCAATTTTATCCTTCCTAGCCTTTTAAAATACGACTCTTGACTCTCAAGTTTACTTTTATGTATTCTTTTAGGATGAAATTTATATTTATTCTTTCTATCAGTATTTATTTGTTCAGTGGTCATTTATTAAGTCTTTGTTCTGTATTTCCATTTCAGGAAGCTCTCACAAGTCAAGTAGGAAGCCAGATTTCCAGAGTGAGAATTATAACAGTTTTAGAGTAAACTTTAGCTATATGCTCTGGTCTGTAGTAAGTTTTCCTAATTATAATTATAGGTGTATCCCATTTTAAGAAATAATAGAAATATATTTAAAAGTGTAAGAGATAATAGGGTGATTATATTACTTAAAATATGCTGTTTACACTCAGATATTTGTTATCCTTCAGTTTTGTGACTTTTTTTCCAGTCACACACCATCTTCTTCATATTGTGGAGAGAAGATAAAATGATATACACACAAAGTTTCTGTATGTTTTTTTCCCTGTGAGGTCTAATAGTAACTATGGCAAAGATGTCCTGTTTGGGTGGGAGGGAGCAAACTGGTGCGAAATTGGAAGTTAGGTCTGGTGGCTGTAGAATATTAAGAAGGACGCCAAAGTTGAGGTGGCTCACATTATTATCTGAACTTACTTGATTAAAGGGAAATGTGTGGCAGGGAGAGAGGTATGTCACCTTTCATATAACTTTGTTCCTTGGGTCACGGAAATTTCACTCTATCATGGACTGGGCAATATTGAACATAGGTGAGTGAGGCAGAGGATAACTTTCAGTATGAGAAAGGAGGAAAAGAAGATGGGTGGTTGAAATTGTAGCCAAATAGAACAAGCAGGCTTGTGGAGAGAGGAAGCACAACAGGGTCAACCAGGCTTGACACAGACCAGAGATTTCTCCAGCTAACCATAGGTGTTCTGAGTCAACAACTAGATCCTTATCATCCTTATTTTAAGAAAATAAAAGTCAGGTGAGGCCAAAGGATTATTTTAGTAAATATAATAATTGGATTTGGAAGTTCATTATCTGATGCATAGCACGGACAGAGGGAAATGTAGTAGAAAATGTTTCAGACTAATTGATTTTGGAGTGGTCCTCTGACTAATCTTCGAGCTAATTTTTGTACTAACATCTCATTTTATAAGTCCTAGCTTGGTCTCAATGCTAGCACTTATAAAATGAGATGTTAAAACAAAAATTAAGATAATGGATGTGAAATATTTTGAAAAGTGCATTGCTATATAAATGTAAGAAAATATCATTATATAATGCTAAAATACTAAGAGCTGCTGCTAAATGAAAATTTCTTGTAAACTAAAGCTTCACCAAAATCATAATGAAAATTAATGGAAAGATAAGGTTTAATATATCACAAATTTCAACAAAATTGTATTGAGTCTATGCTTGTTGAAGTGGTGAGGTTCATGTGTGTTAAAAGTGAAGACAGATCACTTCATTGCATAGATCCTATAGATACCATAATTTAAAAATCCTTTTCTGCTTATTGTGTTTATGATGCTAGTTTAAACTCAGCACATGTGCTTTGTAAGAATCTAAAGAAGAAGATTTTTCCAAAAAAAGATGATGGTCTGTTTATCTAGGCCCTCCAAAAGCATTTCCCGCCAGGCAGTTGACATGTAGCCTTGGCACAATTTCAGAAAACTATTTGCTTCTGTTTACTCTTCCAGATACAACATCTCCTAGGAATTGAGATGAGGAATCTCCTTTAACTCTTTTAAATTTTAGAAGCATATTTTATATAACACTTTGAGTCTACTCTTAATACAATGAAAATTCTTGTGTCTTTAAATTCTTTTAAAAAATGCATCTGTTTTAGTAATTCACTAGCAGAGACGTCAAAGCCCTAAAGTGAGTTAACCCAATGTAATTAGATATTCTTTTCCCATAAGATTAATCATGGGATAATTGTTAATATTTTCAAAATCTTTCATTAAGAAACAGACCCACTGTTGAATTTCTTCTGAAGAGTATGTTCTGCTTAGTTTACTTATAATATTTTTCTTTTTCTTTTCATATAACATTTTCGAAATATTTTGTGAAGTGAGGTAGATACTATATTTAAAAAATAAATTACTCAAAACTTTTATTTCTTTTAGGGACTAAATTTGTTTCTAAATGTTTTTAATACTCATTACATAGTTGGGAATACAGGAGCATATTATAGTTTTATTGTGATCCCAGAATGCATGTTATTTCAATTAAATATAAATATCTTTAAGAGAATGTGATGGCAAATGTATTAATTTAAAGGTGAGAAATCTAGAATACAGAAAGATACAATAACTTGAGATACTACAGTTAAGTGTGAGTGAATTTAAGTCTTCTTGTTCTGATCCAAAATCAGAACAAGGCTGTGGATCAGAACACGGTGACTTCTGAGTGGCAAGAATTAGAGTAAGCAACATATCAGAGACAAAGAGTATAAGAGATTGTCATATAACACCAATGGAAAGGGTAGATAGGGAACGATAAGCACATGTCCAAGGTTTGGAGGCTCAAATTCAAGGTCTGCCATTAGAATTTGTCCCCTTGATACTCTGGGCAACATAGGTCCATTTCCCACCCTCCCTTTCTCTCTGTAATTTACAAGGTTTCAGGCATAGTTGGAAGACATGGCCCTGCTTCTATACAACTGATACTGAAGGCTTATGTGTTGAGATGAATGGCTCCCTGCATTAAGGGAATCAAAAGTCAACATAGTCCAGAGTCCAGAGAGTTCTGTCTTAGAGGCTGGAGTTATAAGGGCAAAATGATTCAGCAAAGCTGGGGTCACCACTGGTACCATGCACAAAGTGTTATCTTGGTCTTGTGAATTGGTGACATTGGTCCCTTCAATGACTTCTTATCTCTGTCTTGAAACCATGTTGACTCCAAGACTGCCTGGCCCAGAAACAATCTGATTACCAGCTGACGGCCTCAGCTCAATCCTGTGAATCTATACCAGCTTAGTTTTTAGGACTTCCAGCTATATATTCCAGAGGAGTAAAGAATAGGAAATCCAGAGTTGGGTTGAAACAAGCAGAATGACTGAGATAATTCTGTTAGGAAACTAGTAATACTGTCCTCGCAGAGACCTACCTCATCCTCACCTCCACTGCACTGCCTGTCACGGAGTAGGTCCTTAACAAATATTGGTTGAATATCAAGTTATTGCAGGGACCTGCAAGTGATGAAAGTAACTTGGTGGGAGAAGGAATGAGAGAGTTACTCCTGACATAGGCACAGAGCCTGAATGCAGCTTTCAGGTGTGAGAAAGATGGAAGTGCTCAGCTATTTGGGATGTCCTAGAAGTAAACCAAGGCACAAAGAAATTATTGACATATCCAGTTCTATAGAGCCATCTAGGGCAGCATTAGAAATTAACCAAGTGTCTTTGTTCTTAGATTTATGCTGTGCACACTAAACAAATGGTTTGTAAAGATTCAAAACAGTGCTTAGGCTAGCAAAAAAAAATTTCTTTAATTAATATAAAGTTTGAGTAAGTGAAATTTTAAAGATGATGGAATCTAATTGATAACTTCCTTACTCTTTAACCTGCAGATAATCTCCCTTTTTAAAGTGTTGATTATACTAGTGATTATGCAGAGAAGAAGCCTGTGATGAAAATGTGGTATAAAATTGTGTTCTTTGTTCAGCAAGTTAAAACAAGCTGGTCTGTAAGCAATTATTATCTTCATCAAAATTCCTAGCTCTAATGTTTTGGCTTCATTGGCCCAGCACGTATGCCTTCTCAAACAATTGGATGGATTTAAAACACTTATGAGATGTTTGTGCTTATATCTTAACATAGCATCAGTTCAACAGGAAAAGAAAAAAAATGTAAGATTTGGCATTAGGGCATGGTTTTAAAAAGAAAATCAAACCAAAACTAAAGTAAACAAAAAGCCCATAACAGCGCTTAAATCCCTGTATACGAATGAACATTCTTTATTCAGCCTTGTAATGCCCTCAAGTAGCTGAGCAGTAGTTAGTATTCAGGAGTGTCTTTCTGCTCCTTTCTCTTTAATCACTTAACATTTCTGGAAAAAATTACCATTTTTATATGGATGATACATTTTAAATAAATCTCTTTTTGCCTTTTTTATCTTATTTTTGGTTATTCCAAACAACAACAAATATATTCTGTATTCTAAGGAACTGTTCAGGTGTCTGTTTGAGTTAGCAGATGATTTAAAAATAAATTAGCTTTTTAAATTCTGAATTTGCATATGTGTAAATGACTACAAAGAATGTGCCTTTGGATAAGATTTGGAATGTTTATTTAAAAAACAATCATCTTTTAAGATTAAAAGTATCCACAGGTGTGCTTATGTAACTTTTCCTAGTGGGTTAGGTTTCTGGTTACATTCTTTACTTAGCTAATGATTACATAGTCAAATATTTATGCTCTATATTCTTTTGAAATTACTGTTGGGGCGCCTCGGTGATTCAGTCGGTTAAGTGCTCAACTCTTGGTTTCAGCTGAGGTCAGAATCTCTGGGTCTTTGAGACTGAGCCCCAAGTAGGGCTCTGTGCTCAGTGGAGAGTCTACTTGTCCCTCTCCCTTTCCCTCTTTCCCTCCACCTCTCCCCATGCACTGCCCTTCTGCCCCTCTACTCTCATGCACTCTCTCTCTCTCTAAAATACATGAATGAATGAATGAATGATTGAATGAATAAATAAATAAATAAATAAAATCTTTGTAAAAACCCAGAAATTACTGTAACGTAACAGCTATTAATTGGGTAATTGCCATTTACTAGATGTTGAAGATGGGTACGCCTTCAAGAGATACGTATTCTAGAAGAATCAACAAATTGGGTTATGGTGAATAATACTCAGGAACAGGTGTTATGGGCTATGAATTGTGCCTTGCGTGTACAGAGAGGGAGTAATTCATTTTCCCTGGAGGTAGGAGAAGTCTTTACTGAAGAGGTGATAGGAGAAGTCTTTACTGAAGAGGTGACCTTTGAATTGGGTCTATCAAAAGTATTAACTTTCTTGACATTTTTGGGAAATGACAAGTTATTTATGAGATTGGAGCATAGACTGCCTGAAGCCAGTGATAAGATATAATGTTTGATAGAAGAGCTAGAAGGAAAAATATACAAGATTTCCCCATCAGGTAGGAGAAAAGACAATGAGATGAACAATTAAGAGATCCAGGAGGTCTAACATATAAACAGGAGTTATAGAAAGAGAAATTAGAGAAAATTAGGGGAGGAAATTGATAAATAAATAAGAACATTTATTGGAACTAAATAAAGGATATAAGCCTCCAGATCAAAAGGCCTACTATGTGCCTTAGAACAGTGTTAGAGGGCAGCCTGGGTGGCTCAGCAGTTTAGTGCCACATTCAGCCCGGGACCTGATCCTGGAGACCTGGCCCGGGATAGAGTCCCATGTCGCACTCCCTGGATGGAGCCTGCTTATCCCTCTGCCTATTTCTCTGCCTCTCTCTCTCTCTCTCTGTCTCTCATGAATAAATAAATAAAATCTAAAAAAGAAAGAAAGAAAGAAAGAAAGAAAGAAAGAAAGAAAGAAAGAAAGAAAGAAAGAACAGTGTTAGAAAAAGTACCCATAACCTAGGCACATCATCATGAAATTTTAGGTAAAAAAGATCCTATGAGCTTCCAGAGTAAAAAAAAAAGAAAAGTAAAAAAGGCATCCTTAGCTGCAATATTAGAAAGGATGTGTCCAATGCCTTCTAAAATCTGAATTGGGAGTGCCTGGGTGTACCAGTTGGTTGAGTGTCTAGCTCTTGGTTTTGGATCAGGTAATGATCTCAGGGTTGTGGGGTCAAGCCCCATGAAAGGCTCCACACTTAGTGCAGAGTTTGCTTGAGATTCTCTCCTTCTCCCTCCCCTTCTTCCCCTCTACCTACTAGCATGCTTATATGCTTATGTGTGCTCTCTCTCTCAAATAAGTATCTGAAAAAAAACTTTAAAAAGGAAAAATCTAAATCAAAAATATTTTTTAGGGGATCCCTGGGTGGCGCAGCGGTTTGGCGCCTGCCTTTGGCCCAGGGCGCGATCCTGGAGACCTGGGATCGAATCCCACATCGGGCTCCCTGCATGGAGCCTGCTTCTCCCTCTGCCTGTGTCTCTGCCTCTCTCTCTCTCTCTCTCTCTGTGACTATCATAAATAAATAAAAATTAAAAAAAAATTTTTTTTACCTAGAATTCTATATCCAGCTAAACTGTCAGTTCTGTGGGAGAATAGTTTGAAATCATTTTCAGCCTTGCCAAGTATCAAAACAATTTTTACATCCTATGCACCGTTTCTCAGAAAACTATTGGAGTAGGTGCTTACAAAAGGGATAGAAAGGGGGCGCCTGGGTGGCTCAGTCAGTTAAGTGTCTGACTTGATCTCAGGGTTGTGAGTTCAAGCCCCACATTGGACTCCGTGCTGGGTGTGGAGGCTATTTAAAAAAAAGGATAGAAAAAGAAAGAGGAAGACATGAGACACAGGAAACAGAAGATCCAACATAGTGGAGGTTATTCTTAGAAAGGAATAGGGAAGAAAGCATAGGAAAGGACATAGGAGAGGAATGTTGAGGGAATCACACCTTTGCTTTTTCAGCAGTGAAGGCAAGCCACCTGGTGATAGTAATTAGTTAGAAGTTTTGAAAATATACAGGCTTGGAACAATTGCTATGGAAAGCAAGAAAAGAATCTAAATCACTAATAATAGTAAAAAGGATTGTTGAGCAGTAGTCAGTATTGAGAGGAGGTTTGTAGTGAAGCCTGTCCCTTTGCTTTGCACCTTTCAGTAGGGTTTCAGAAATGATAAGGTACTTTTTGTCATTCAACTTCAATGCTATTTATCAGAGATACTTTTCCTGAGATACTCTGAAGATTTGTTTTTACAAAACTGAATTTTGATTGGCAAAAGATCTGTTTCTTCACAATATCAGAATCTGCATGCTACGGGTGCCTGGGTGGCTCAGTCAGTTAAGCATCTGCCTTCAGCTCAGGTCACGATCTCAGGGTCCTGGGATGGAGCCTCACGACAAGCTCCCTGCTCAGCCGGGAGCCTGCTTCTCCCTCTCCTTCTGCTCCTCCTCCTGGCTCATTCTCTCTCCCTCTCTTTCTCTCTCAAATAAATAAATAAAATCTTAAAAAAAAAAAAAGAATCTGCATGCTGGAAAGCTGAGGCTCTTAATAAATCACATTTGGTAGTAAATCACACACACACACACACACACACACACACACACACACACACACACAAGTTTAGAGTGACAGCTTCCAATACATCTGTAACCCAGACTTTGAGCCCTTAAATCTTGGCTCTTGAAGTCTTGATGACTTGAAAGTTGGTTAATGAGTTAAATACTCAGTGAGGAGGAAGGAACTAAAGACAGACCGGAATGCAAGTTTATCCTGCAGGAAAAGAAAAGAGGAAAGAAAGGAGAATAAGATAAATGTGAGTGCTGGGAAGAAGTTGGCTGTCCCAGAGACTGAGGATGGCTTTGTCCTCTGACTCTAGTATGTCAGCCATGTTCCCTACCCTATTAGAGATGCTGGGGTAGGCTACCACTTAGCAATAGAGTAGACACATACAAACTGTCACTCCCATCTTTCTGATGTTCAAATTTTCAAAGTCATAGCTATGACTATTCAAATGTTAATATGAGTAACCTTTTCATAACTGACTATTTTAACAGAAACTCCTTAAATATTTATCATTACAATTGTCAAGAAAATATTATTTTTTAAAAGATTTTATTTATTTATTCATGAGAGACACAAAGAGGGGCAGAGACATAGGCAGAGGGAGAAGCAGGATTCGATCTCAGGACTCCAGGATCATGCCCTGGGCCCAAAACAGGTGCTCAACTGCTGAGTCACCCAGGTATCCCAAGAAAATAATTATTCTACTATACTATTTATTTGAATCTGCTAAGTATGTAATATTGGTCATTTCTGAACTAGTTAGTAGACATCTTCTCCTTGACTCTAACCTGTAGTCTAGAATCTCCCAAGAACTTTTTTCAGTTATGAGTGTCTACACCCTACCTCTGGAGATGCTGAATCAGAATCTCTAGAGATATCCTGGACTACAGAATTGCATTTTTACAAACTCCTCAGATGATTTTTCTCCCGAGAACACATATTTTATTGTTTATAGAAATATAAATGAATTGAAAGATGACTAGAGTTCTCAGGTGATTTCTGATAAGCATCAAGGCTGAAGACTACCTTTGTTTCCAACTTACTCTGTGCACTGCATCCAGAATTATTTTCCTCAAATGCACATCATGTTACTCTTTTCCTCAAAAACATGGTCTCTCCATTCCCTTTAGAGTAAGATTCAAATTTCTTAGTATTGCTTTTCTGGTCTTCCTGTGTCAATCAGAATAGGTTTAGCTTACACTGCAGTAACAACCCCTGAAATTTCAGTGGCTTAAGACAATAAAAGTCTATTTCTTACTCATACAACAAGTTTGGCATTAGTGGCCTATTCTGCCCCATTGTCTTACATGGCTTTAGAGTTTTGTGGTTAGAGAAGAGAGGCATACACATCTCTTATTTTTTTTTTTTTAAGGTAGGCTCCACACCCAACATGGGGCTTATACTCAGACCCCAAGAGCAAGAGTCATATGCTCTACTGACTGAAGCAACCAGGAGCCCCTACATTCATTCTTAAATACTTTGGCCTGGAAGTGACACGTGTCATTTTTGTTCACAGCCTGTTGGTTAGAAAGTCATATGGCCCTGCCTAACTGCAGGGTGAGTGGAACATATAAACTCCTGGGACTGGGAAAAATATTAGTAAGCATTTGTTGTATCTACCACAGACCCATATCTACATTTTTTTAAAAAGTTGAGGTGGACTTCGTATAAGTTCATAAAAATTAACCATTTAAAAATTTACAGTTCAATGACATTAATTATATTCATGATGTTGTGGTTGTGCAACCATCACTTCTGTCTAGTTCCAAAATGTTTTCATCACCCTCAAAGGAGACCCCATACCCATTTCTCTCTCCCTCTAGCCCCTGGCAACCCTAATCTTTTTGGCTCTATGGATTTACCAATTTTGGATGGCACGTATAAATGGAATCACATAATATGTGATTTTTTGTGTCTGGCTTCTTTCACTTGTATAATGTTTTCCAAGTTCATCCATATTGTAGGATCTATCAGTACTTCATTCCTTTTTATAGCCAAATAATATTTCATTATCTGAATACACTACAATTTGTTTATCAAGTTGCCTGTTGATGGACACTTGGGTTGTTTCTACCTTTTGGTTATTGTGAATAGTGCTATGAAAATTCATATAGAATCTATAAAAAAAAAAGAATCTGCATCATGGAAAGCTGAGGCTCTTAATAAATCACATTTGGTAGTAAATCACATACACACTCACACACACACACGCATACACACACACACAAGTTTAGAGTGACAGCTTCCAATACATCTGTAACCCAGACTTTGAGCCCTTAAATCTTGGCTCTTGAAGTCTTGATGACTTGAAAGTTGGATATATATCCAAATTATTTATTTGGATACCTGTTTTCAATCCTTGTGGTGTATACCTAGTACTGGAATTGTGGGGTTATATGGTAGTTCTATGTTTACCTTTTTGAGGAACCGCTAAATTGTTTTCCACCTAATCTGTCTTCTTAGCCTCTGTTACTCTAGTTAAATGAGGAGCAGTCATTATTCTTAAAGTTAGTATTTCATAGCTCAGACAATCCCTTTGCTTAAGTGACTTACTCTCTTTTATTCCACATGATGTCAAAACAGTTTTTTTGCAAATGTTTAATAAATGTTTGTTGAGTGAATAAAGAAACAAAGAGCTATAGCTATTTTTTTTTCTCATTTGCTATAGGTTCATTTTTTGGGGAAGTAATATGGAAAATGATCGAAGGTATCACATTCTCACAATTCTTATTTCAGGGATGCTTTTTTGGGTGAAATTCAGTGAACTTTAGGGACAAAGATAAATCATCCTGTAATCTGGGGATATTTGATTAAAACTGATGTCATTTAAAAAAGATCAAGAACTAGTGTTTCAAATCAGCAAATATTTAGACCTTACTTTCTTCCAACCAAAAATTATCTTCAAGCCTCTGAGAGAAGGAAAAAGGACCATTTGGCAATAGATAAACTGAGAAGACCTTCCAGCCTTCTGAGGCTTTTCTTGTTTCCCATCCATCTAAAGAGCAGCTGGCATCTCATCTTATTCTTTATTCTCTTCCAGGTCCAGCCTGCCCAGCATCATCCGTCAAGCTATCCTAATGTTTGCTTTAAATAAATAATAAATAGTCTGGTATTTGGAATAAAACCCCAAAAGGCATTAGAGAGCAAAAAATAAATGGATCTAGGTCAGAGCAACCTGGGTGGCTCAGCGGTTTAGCGCCATCTTCAGGCGTGATCCTGGAGACCCGGGATTGAGTCCCACATTGGGCTCGTTGCATGGAGCCCGTATCCTGTGTCTCTCATGAATAAATAAATAAAATCTTTAAAAAAAATGGACCTAGGTCAGATTGGACCTTTTTGCAAGCTGATTATAGGAAAAAAAACTGATTTTATTTCTCTCTCATGCACTTAGGAAGGGGGGGTAGTGAAAGGCACTGCAAGGTATTCTGTGGAGGAAACAGAGTCTACTCTGAACAAGAGGGTAAGTGAAACAGTTCGGTTCAGTTAGCCCTTCAATACTTTAACAACTTCTTCTTCTTCTTCTTCTTCTTCTTCTTCTTCTTCTTCTTCTTTTTCTTTCTTTCTTTCTTTCTTCTTCTTTCATCTTCTTTCTTTCTTTCTTCTTCTTCTTCTTCTTTCATCTTCTTTCTTTCTTTCTTTCTTTCTTTCTTTCTTTCTTCTTCTTTCTTCTTCTTTCTTCTTCTTCTTCTTCTTCTTTCATCTTTTCTTTCTTTCTTTCTTTCTTTCTTTCTTCTTTCATCTTCTTTCTTTCTTCTTCTTCTTCTTCTTCTTCTTCTTTTTCTTTCTTTCTTTCTTTCTTCTTCTTTCATCTTCTTTCTTTCTTTCTTCTTCTTCTTCTTCTTTCATCTTCTTTCTTTCTTTCTTTCTTTCTTTCTTCTTCTTTCTTCTTCTTTCTTCTTCTTCTTCTTCTTCTTCTTTCATCTTTTCTTTCTTTCTTTCTTTCTTTCTTTCTTTCTTTCTTTCTTTCTTTCTTCTTTCATCTTCTTCTTTCTTTCTTCTTCTTCTTCTTCTTCTTCTTCTTCTTCTTCTTCTTCTTCTTCTTCTTCTTCTTCTTCTTCTTCTTTCTCCTCCTCCTCCAAGGGAGAGAGAGGGTAGAGAGGGGCAGAGGGAGAAGGAGAGAGAGAGTCTCAAGCAGGCTCCACGCCCAGCGCAGAGCCCAATGTGGGGCTTGATTTCACAATCTGGAGATCATGATCTGAGCTGAAATCAAGAGTTGGATGTTTAATGGACTGAGCCATCCTGGTGCCCCCTTTTTAATTTTTTTGAGAGAGAGAAAGAAAAAGAATACTTTAATAAATTAATAACTTATTTGTAGCTTTATGTTAAAATCCTAATTATAACACTTAAGAAAATAATAATCACTGAAATTTCTTTTTTTTTTTTAAAGATTTTATTTATTTATTCATGAGAGACATAGAGGCAGATACATAGGCAGAGGGAGAAGCAGGCTCCCATGGGGAGCACAATGTGGGACTCTATCCCGGAACCCCAGGATCACGCCCTGAGGTGAACGAAGGTAGATGCTTAACCACTAAGCCACCCAGGTGTCCCAATCACTGAAATTCAAATGAGATTTACTATCTTGACAAAAATAACATATATCTTAAAACATATGGTTCTTGAGGTCTTTATTAATAACTTTGTAATTTATATTAATTATTCCTATCAGGACTACTAAGTTACTTTTCCTTCTTAAATTCTATGCATATATAAATATAATCGTTCTTAGATTCCAAAAGAAAATTTTCAGGTTGTGAGAGAAAAATGTCTACTGTCTTTAGAGAGTTTCACTGTCAGTCTGTTAACACAGTAACAGAAGGAACTATTCATTGGAGGGTTTGTTTAAGAAAAACATAAAAAGGAAGTTATTTACAAACAGATGTGGCATTTCATAACCACATCTGCATGTTAACCAGCATTGTTTGCTGAAGCTATTTGTAGTCTGGAATTGTGCATCGTAATACTTCTAAGCATACTGAAGATTGCAATTCTGTTAATCCTACCAGTGGACTGGAGTAGAGGGTGAATCCTTAGCCTTGTTCTAGAGTGGTGATTCTTATCTTTTTTTGAGAATACAAATCTCTTTGATAATCTGTTACAGGGTAGGGACCTCTTCTCCCCAAAATGCATTGTGCACGTATAAATAATTGTGCATTCCCTTTGAATATCTCTGGAAGAATATACAAGAAACTATAGTGATTACCTGAAAAGAGGGCAATTGGAGGACAAGAGTGGCAAGGAAGACTCTATATATCTTTTATACTGTTTTTTGTTTCCAACCAGGTACATATCTTACATGTATATCTATATATTTTAATGTGTTTTTAAGGTCACAGTGTCAAAAAAATTTTGCACACAATTTGAGGTTCTGTGCTTCTTATTCCCTACAATTAAAAAAACTAAGTAGCTTTTAACAAAATATACATTGAGCCAGTTGTTATGCATTATTTTACTTGATTACAAAAGATAGAAATGTAATCAATAGTTTCAGTAGCCTATTAGTGCCACCGTATTTGTATAACAAAACATGTTGATTCCTCAATAATATGTTTTAAAATCTTGTTAAACTTTGGTTAGTAGGAATTATTTTTTTAAACATTCAGTTTAAGGATTTTTTTTCTCTTAGAGGTGGGCTGTAAAGGCGACTGTGCCTAAGGAAGGTTGCTTATTATGAGGGGAAGAGCTATATTATGTCTCAATACATGTAATATCTTGCTTGATTCCTTTTGGGATGCCTGTGTGAGTGTGTGGTGAGAGAGGGGCTTTCCTCTAAGGGAAAATTGGCCTATGTAGAACTGACAGAAAGCTTACAATTAATTTAGTGTAGTGTTTCTTAACCTCGGAGATTCTAATTCAGTAGGTCTGGGACTAGAGCCAGAATCTGTATTTCTGACAAGCTTCTTAGATGATTTCCAAAGGGCTCTCAGCATCAGGAACTAGTGGTCCAGTACATGCTCTAAAGCTGTACTGATTGCAAAAACCAGTTACAAGCATTCATACTACTACTGTTACCTTTTTTTTTTTTTTTTTTAAGATTTTATTTATTCATTCATGAGAGACACAGAGAGAGGCAGATACATAGGCAGAGGGAGAAGCAGACTCCCTGCAGGGAGCCTGATGCTGGACTCGATCTCAGGAGCCGGATCACGACCTGTGCCAAAGGTAGATGTTCAACTACTGAGCCACCCAGGTGCCCCTACTGATGTTGCATCTATGTGACTGTAAGCCACATTTGCCTTTTGAGGGTCTTGGAAAAGAGGAAAGTAAAAAGCCAAAGGGAATGACAAGGTCATCCCTTTTAAGTCATGGTAGCTACTTCTGAGTCATGCTGGGCTTCTGGAGATTACAGATCAGAGTTGTTTTATGTTGAAGCTGGCCGTAAGTCTTAAAGGTTATAGAAAAAGTAAAAGGGTAAATATGGGGTGCTTTAGAAATGAGGTTCTCCCCAAAGTAGGGGGAATGAAAAGCAGGATTGGATTAAATAGTATTTGTTGAGGTTATGGATTAATAATTAGTAATTAGTTTCTCTAAAAGACATCTTAGGATAATTTCAATCTTTAGCACTTAAGGTTAGCTATTTAAGCAAAATGTACTATTTTTATTAATAATTTTTAAAAATGAAATGATATATGGAAAAGCTTGCCCTAGAAAACTTAAAGGTAATTTGGGCCACCATTCTTGCCCACTTGCCTACTTTAGAGAAACCTGGTTTTTTGGATCATGAAGCATAAATGAGCCCCCCATTGCCCCTTTGATTAAGACCACTTAGAATATTATAGGCAGAGTACATTACATGGGAGGAAATAACTGCTTCATGAGTACTAGACCTGCAAACCTGAAAGACTTCCTCAAAAATCTTAACCACTTTGTCCCTCAAAGAATAATAATATTTAAAAAAAAAAAACACCCAAGCAAAATCTATGAACCAGAAAACCCAAAGTACTCACTATGTTTAAGTGCAGGATTTAAAATAGAAAAAGGAAGTAAAGTCCATCTCTGTGATGTCAAGTGCTATTTTGGTATATAACAAAATAGTTGAATCATAAGTCCCTCAAAGTTAAAATATTAAACAGACTCTTAGCTATAAGATGTGTTGCCAGGCATCTGTATGGAATATAACCATGTAATCAGAGCATATTGTATTTCTCCACACAAAGAGAAGCAAAGCTACTGCTTCTAAAGATTAGGAAACTTTCATTAGACTGACAGAAGACAGTACAGAGGAAATGGCTTGGGGGTGGAGGAGATGTATGAGAGAGGATGAAAGGAACAGCATTCATACTCTCCAAATTAGAGCCAGGATGTTTATGCTCAAATCTTGTCTTGGCTCTGTGTTGAGGGGACTGCATAATGGGGACATGGGAATGTGTATCTGTGAGATCCCTAAATTAGGCACTAAATAGACCAAATTCCTCCTATAAACGCTTTTTATTTGTAGCAGTCTCTGAACATTTCTGAATATATACTGTGAGTAAAGCCCAAAGCCAGCTAATGCTAATTACCTCTTCCTCTTTTCTGTTGCTAGTATCCTTCCTTAAGGCTGTTATTTCATTCTGTTGTTTACAAGTCACATGCCTCTAAAGGATTGTAACCTTATAGGGAGTGGTTTTATTTACCTCTCATTTACTCAGGCAGCATCTATGTATTACTGTGCACCTATTTCATGCTGGGCACTGTGCTAGGCACATACGGTATAATTATTGGCAAGACAGACTGGTCCCAGGCATCACAGAGCTTACGTCTCCCTTGGCTTTGTCAAGTGATGTGGAATTAGATTAATGCAAATTACTTAATTAGCACCATTTAAAACAGCACTAAAAACGGTTCAGATGTCAGTGTCTCTAATAAAATTTTGGCCAGTATTAAGATTAATATATCAGTGGAGTTAGACTCAAGATAGTATTTAGGCTGTATTTAGAAAATTTAAGGGATGTTAATTTTCTTTCTGAAAGAGCAGATCTACTTAAAGTTTTTCTTAAGAATCAAACAAGTTCTATGCATAATTTGCAATAGTACTGGCAAGCAAAAGGAACGGCTATTTGCGACTTGTTATTGCTCTCTTACATTGCATTAGTGCACAGAAGGCAGTGGCAGCGGTTGTAGAGGTGAAAAGAGTTACTATCCTGGCTCTGCTGGAAAGAAAACCTTGATGCTTTCTTTACAGATGTCAGTCACAAGAAAAACAGGATTTTGATAGAATTTTAATAGTTTTGCAAGTGGGAAACTTATGAACGAACCTCCTTAAAGAGCTTAGGGAGCTGCAGGTGGAATTTGCCTGGAAGGTTGTTAAATTCTGTTGCTTGTGTTCCTTCAGGATTCTTCTCCATGAGTTCTCTTGTTGCTTGTGGAAGATAGAACCACCCTAATTTGAGACTGAAGATTGGAGAAGGCTGAGTCCATTTATATATGGCCTTGGTTTCCTGAAGGGGTTCAAGTGCTTCACTGAACTAGAGGAGAAACTCATTGCTAGATTTTGAATTTGGAGTAAAACTTGTTCTGATTTACCCCATTTCAGGTTGTCACCTGTATTTCTTTTCTTTTCTTTTCTTTTTTTTTTTTTTTAAGATTTTGTTTATTTATTTATGAGAGACACAGAGAGAAAGAGACATAGGCAGAGGGAGAAGCAGACTCCCTGAGGGGAGCCCAATGCAGGCCTTGATCCCAGGATCCTGGGATCACGACCTGAGCCAAAGGCAGATGCTTAACCACTGAACTACCCAGGTGCACTGTATTTCTCAGTGGGCCTCAACAACAGAAGTCTTGGGTTTTCCTAGTGGAGAACCAATTTACTTGGCCAAGTACTAATGTATTTTTCACACACAGACAACTGTGTCACGCGGTGTAAAAGGCCTTCTGCTAGAAAGGCCAAACGTATCCTCTGGTACCACTATTACTAAGATAAAGAGTTAGTACTAGTAATTTATGTTAATATCCTTTTTGGGCAAAGGAACAATAATAGCCTTTATGAGTTTGTTTCTTGCCACTATTTCTCTTCTATCATGAAGAAATTCAGTTATTTCCAGGTATCTCTTAAAATCCCCATTATTTTTGATGCTTGTCCTGCAGCTGAGTAACTCCCTCTTTAGGATATGTGATAATTGAATTGGCCTGGCTTGGGCTTTGAAACATGTCTCGGCCATAGCCTGTTTATGTTCATTCATGCGCATTTGCTCCTTCAAATTGTAAACTAGGTTTGTGAAAGTCAATTTTATGCATTACAATATCAAGGTCTATTTTTAGTGGTTCATGGGATGAGAAATTGGGTTACATGGCTTCCTAACATCCCACCAAGTATGTCTGGGTTTGGATTTTAAGTGGTTTGCGTTATTCTTTTCCAAGTGGATTGTCACACTGAGTTAACGATGTCTTTCAGTATTCCACTAATAAATCATAGATTCTCACTGCTAGTATTCCATTGCTTATTTAATGACACCCTATTCTAGTTTTGGGTTTTGCGAGCTAAATGGAGTATTTAAAACAAAAGCTCCGAATGCCCTTGGAACTTTCGGTGCAGATCAGACTCCTCGGAACCCTAGAGCTTTCAGAGTGTCTCTGCCACTGCTGCAGTTCCAAACGTAGCTTCTCGTGATGTCTTTCTGGGTTTTGCAGGGCTCCCCCAGGCCGAGGGCTGGGAGAACGGAAAGAGCTCATCGGTTTGTTTGAAGGCAGGCAAGCTGTACAGGCAGCTTTTCCCAGACTCTCCCAACTCCGGCTTTTCATGCATACCAGCAGAGCCGCTTTTTTCCTCCAGTGATTGAAACCATCTGGACTGCAGGGGGGTCACGTGTGTATGAGAAAATGACATAAAGTTTCAGACCCCCTTGTGCTTTGCTCCAGATCCAGACAATTCTTGTTCGGATGGTGCCGAGGTGAGGGCCGTCCAGCTTGAGGCCAACTCCTCAGCCTGCCCCCCCACCCCCATTTCCCCAGCCCGGGTCGCCCCCCTCGCCTCCCCTCGCCTCCCCTCCCCGCTCCGTACGCTCGGCGCGGTTTCCTTGTTCCCTCCAGGGCCTCGGAGCACACCCCTCCGCCGGCTCCGGCAGCCCACCCTCTCCGTCTCGGGTGGAGGCACACCCCCTCCACGCCCCCCTGCACTCGGATCCCTGCTCCCTCCCACCCGTCTCCCTGCAGCCCGGCCACAGCCCCGGGCGCGGATGCCTGCCCGACCACCGCCCTCTCTCCCGGAGCGGCTCCTCCCCCGGGCTGCGCGGCTCCAGACAAGCCCCCGTCGGTGCGAGCGCCCGGGCTGGCTGGGGGGCTCCGAGGTAGGTGCGCCCGGCCGCCGCCCCGGCTCTCCCAGACGGTCTTCCCGCGGGGGCGGGGGCGCAGGGGTCGGTGCCCTCTCCCCGGGAGGGGCGCCGGGGCCGCCGTGCCGCGCCCTCCCGCCGCTGCCGCCCCAGCCTTTCCCCGCCGTTGGGCGCTCGGGCCCCGGCCGAGGTCCAGCGCCGTGAGTATCCGCGCGGGGCGCCCACACTCGGGGGGCCTCTGCGGGCGCCGAGGGCAGGGCGGGGGGCAGCGCCGCGGGGCTGCGGGGGACTGCCCCCCGGGCGGTGGGCCGCGGCGGGCTCGGCTTTCCGGCGGGCTGGGGCCACGCAGTTGGGGGTGGGGAGCAGCGAGCCCCGGGTCAGGGGAAGCGCAGGGCTGCGGGGCGCGGAGGCTGCGGGCGGGGCGGGCGCGGCGGGCGGGCCTGGGACTCCCCGGGGTCCCCCGAGCTGCGCTGCCGCCGAGCCCTTACCTGGAGCTGGGCTAGCTTGTAGGCGGGCTCCTTGAGGGACACACACACACACACACACACACACACACACACGGAACTCAAACAAAGGAAAATTAACTTTGCATTCCATCACTTCAACAAATTAAACTGAGACTATTGGTGAACGATTAGCTCTCCTTTTTTTTTTTTTTTTTTTTTTTTGCCCTTCTCCTAAAGTGCACCAAATATTAAAGATCTATCTTTAAGGGACTCAAGACTAATGGAATACACTTTAGCCAATGTTTGTGCTACCTTATCCAAGAATTTAGTAATTTAGTAGAATTCAAGAGACTGAACATTTTCAAGTGTTTCTGAAGAGATTACTTTCCCGGGGTCTTTGTATGAATGTGGTTTACAGTTACTTGAACATGAAGAAAACAACTTTGTCACCTTCTTCACGAAGTGAGAAAATTTGCCTGAATGCTGCCTTAGTCTAGTTCTTGATTTGATCCCTATGCAGGTGTTTCTCTTGTTTGGGAAGTGGGTCTTGGGAATGGGAAAGAGGTCATTATCTCATCTACAGGACAATTTTGAGCTCTTACCTGCACACACTTGGACTGGCCATCTTGACCTGGCCACAAGAATAAAACCCAAATGACTACATTATTGTTTTTTCGTTTTTGTTTTTTTCCCTCCAAGTAATATTTTCAGAGGGTGACTCCATTCACAATAATGAGATTTTTCAGAAACGGGGGCTTCCAAAGAATCAGAAATGGTTTAGGTTCCGGAAAGCTGATCAGAGATAGAGACCCAATTGCTCCATAGTCTGTCTCCAGGGCTGCATTAAGGACCGCACAAAGCAAGAGCTCAAGAGGAGCCTGTTGAATGCAGGGAGTGAAGTAAAGGCCTCCTGGACTCTGCTGGCTTGTCTGAGAGTTGCCCTGTGACTATGTAGATACAAGCTTCCTTTTTCATTTATTCAGTAACGATTACCCTTGGGAAAAAAACTCCTCAAGATATGGGGGAGATTTGTCCAAGTGTATATGGGAAGTGGTATTATCTTCAAAGTATTTTTTTATGGAACACTTAGCGATTGGCTGATAATTAGTAAAAACTTTGCTCTTGGGTTTGTGGACTCATTGGAGATAGAGGAGTGGCACATAAGAGAAGAATAACAATTTTAGATCTGTTGGCTTAGAATATCAGAATTAATTATAGAAGCTCAGAGGGGAAAATAATTACGAGCCAGAGTGGCTTCATGGTAGAGAAGGGATTTCAGTTAGGCCTTAGAGCGAAGTGTGGCCCTAAAACTGGCAGAGAGTTGCTGGGGAGAGTTTCCAGGAAGACAGAACAGATCATGTGGATTGGAGCTGGTGAGGAAAGCAATACGTTCTGAGCATCTTACTCTGTGCCACAAGCTGTGCTCTCTCTTTCATTCTCTAGTGATGCAAAGTAGGTGTTGTTATTGTCTTCAAGAAAGAGAATTCTTGTTTTAAAGACAGAAAATCCAAAAGATGAGTAACCTACTCAAGATCACATAAGTAGTGAGTGGAAGAGCTGGAATTCTGACTCCTGATTGCTTCTAAAGCTTGTGCTTCCACAGCTTTCTTCCAAAATGAGTAGTGGGTAGTTCAGTTGAAGCCGACTAGTGAGCTTGAATCCTGGCTCAGGAGCTGGAACTTTATCTTATACACATTGTCTGACTTTAAAAGGTTTTTAAGAAGAGGATGATGGACAAAGCAATGTTTTTAAGATCTGTGTGACATCAGGGTACAGCAATGTGATACGCTTATCATAGGTAAGGTACAAGATGTAGTTCTTAATTAAGGAAGGTTAAAAAAAAAAAAGTGAAGGTAGCAAAGATACTGGGTGTTTAAATTCCTGCTCCATATACCATACCCTCCAATAGCTTGGTTCACTGGGGAAGAACTCATTGCACTGACCACAGGGCTGTCGGGGATCTGGAAAAGAGCTGAGCCTGACCAGGCAAACATTGAACTGGAATGTGTATGTGGAGCAACATGGCTGGCAGTTTATATTCCCCACATGTGTTGCAATGCTTTGGTGAAAGTTTTTTGTTTTGTTTTGTTTTGTTTTGTTTTTTTCTTTTACGACTATCCCAGGACAGAGATCAATGTCGTAATTTGTTTAAGAGCCTTTACTAAATGGTGAAGTTAAGCTCCCAAACCAGGGTCTGCCCTAAAGATCTCATTTAAATTGAGGTGTCCTGATATCCCCCAATATTCATTTGTTTCTTTAAAAAGGCTGAATTTTAAAAATTTGGTACTGGCAAGATAAAAATGAGTTGAGGTTACCTTTCTTAGTAAGACCAGTTTAGAAAAAAATGCACATTTATTTCACTTATTGTTATGGAGGAGCAATAGATACCTTTGGGGATTTAACTGTGTAGGAATTTCGAAAGGATAGGAAAGCCCGGATTTAGAGATGTGCAGAGCTCTTCCACCGCCCTCTACATTTCTTACCAGTTAATTGTATTGTTCATATACACAACCAGGGAGCTTACAGGGCCTTTGAATACCCACATTTATAGCCAGACCCTTTGATTCTCTGCAGATAATGGGCTCAGGAAGGGCAGTGGTGGGTGGAGCCACTTTATTAGAATTGTCTCCCACTTTGAACACAATCTAGATGTCTGGTTCGTCCTTGTGCCACCTCTAGGCCTTTTCCTCTGAGCTTGTCAGTGCTCTGAAGATTGGGTTTTTAGGCAAGGAATATCAGATAGTGGGTGGGGAAGGTTGTGCCCCCCCCCCCCGCAAAAAGGCAGAAAAATCAAGTTTGTCAACCAGAGAATTTTTATTTTAATTAATGTTAGAGTCAACCATAGTTTTTCGTAACATACAAAATATAAACCCAAAATATGATCTCCATTCTCTATACCCATTTTTACCTTAAAGAGCCTCTAACTGGAGAGTTTACTCCGTTGAATGGGGCTTTGATAAGTAAAATTCTCACCAGCAGTTCTAATGGTGTGAGGACAGGACTCACACCGTTTGGATTTTGGATCTCGGAAGAATGTGACCTCTTAAATGTAAGGGATTTAGACTCCAGAGATGTAGGTTGAATAGTTCCAGCTTTGCCATTTTTATTTAGAAGTGTCTGGAGTTTGATGTCAGGGGGATCTCTTAGCTCAGTTACTTTAATTCTTCTAGATGAGGGTAATCCCCAGTCCAGGCAGAGTTCATGCCCTGATTAGTCCCTTGGTTCCTTCTCGTAGTTTGTTATCTTGTGTTACCTGAAAGCCATTTTGTTTTATCTGTAGCCTGTGGTTATAGATCAGAAAGGAAAATCAGTTAGGAATCCCTCTAGAGAATGGCAAATCTCCTTACTAGTTGACTGGTGATCTTTTCCTTGGAGTTTTTGTGAGAATGCTCTTAAAGGTTAGCTTTGAGAATTGGGGTCTCCAACAGTGACTTTGGCAGTGCTCTTATTTAAATGTCAGAGATGTTGGTTGCATTTTTTGGTTCATTGCTTACTCATATCGTTGTTAATGTTTTTATATGTGGTAAGCATTTGTTATTTTTATCGCTTATTAAAGGAGTGATTTAGGTTTTATAAGGTAGTTGAAAGCTTAGAAAAATAGGACTGGAATATCCTTTTGATACTCAGATATAATCTCCTAGTAGAGTAGAACCATTTGACCATTTTAACTTGCTCTGCCTTCAAATATCCTTAAATCTCTCTCAAGTGATTTGCTGTCTCTCAAGAGGTTTCACAGCCTCTCTAGGAAACATTTTCTGAGCTTTCCAGACTGATGATCACAGATTATCTCCTTGTAGTTAGGCTGAGTTTTCTTTTAATGTTTCTTACTTTCAGTTTTCCCATCCCTCTTCAACACACAGATGTTCACAAAGTGAACAAGTTGTCTTTCCTGGTCTCCAGTGGCAGCTACCAAATGTGCAGATTGCCCCTCTGGACCCATCCTTTCTTTCTCTTTGTCTGGCTAACCAAACTGAGCACTCTATATTTTTCTTTATACATCTCTCTTTTTAGACCTATGATTATACTTGTTGCTTTGTTTTTTGTTTTATGCAGGAAGTCAATATCAGATATGTTAGCAATTACAGCTTTCGGTGAAAGGAGCCTTTTGGAAATAAAATGTGCTTTCCCCCCTATCAGCATGAATCATTGTGTAACATATGTAAACTCTGGAGATGATTTAAAAAAATTATCAAAAGAATTTTGCCTAAGTTCTTTAAGAGCTTAAAAAGAATCTTACAAAAGCCTTTGTAAGACTATGCTAAAAGTAACAGACTAGCCCAATCAGGACCTTTCCAGAAGTGTGGGAATCATTTGTTTATACCAGAATTTAGGATCCCCAAGCAAATACGATAGAAAGAACCTACCTAACCCTTGTTAATAGCATAGGAAATAGCATAAAAAATAGCATAAGAAATAAAAACCCGTTTTAATGGTTAAAGGGCCGTGGTGATTAGAATATGCTGAGAACCCTGATTGTCAGTGTTCTGGAAACTACTTTGAGTGGATAGGTATAAATGTTGGTAGCTTTTTGTCTTTCTTTTGATGTGAAGTTGGCATCTTGGATGTTAATTTCGTTAAGGACAACTTTGAATCTAGATATTTATGGATGCCCCCCTCCCTATCCCTATTCTTCCTCATGCCAAAGGCTAATTGGAGTGGAGCAGAAAGTACTTCTCATCAGGGAGTAAGCATCTTGGAATGTTTTGTCGGACACTCGTCTATATCGGTATCATTCATACACTGTTTCTTGTGTTCACCATTTATTGAATATCCACTGTGGAAAAAGCACCAGGTTAGTGCTTTCAAGCATCTGTTTGTTCTCTTACTACTCTTTTTTTTTGGTGAACATGCTTCATGTTAGGTGTTAGATGATGAATTAGTGAGTGGGTAAAATTAAGAAATCAGATGGGAAGTTATCTTTGGATATTGGATAATGGAGGTAGTGGGTACCTCCTGACTGGAATGTTGCTGTTGGGAAGTGGCTATTTGCATATCACTCTGCCCTTCCTTCTAGGTGCTGTGATGATCCTTGACTAGGAGGCTGAGCATGTGGGATATATTTTTTAGTGAGTAAACAGGGCCCAGTTACTTATTTTTGCTATCAGTTGTGTTAGATTATATATTTTTAAAAATTTATTTATTTATTTGACAGAGAGTGTGCATGCATGCACACAAGCAGGGGAGAAGGGCAGAGGGAGAGGGAGAAGCAGACTCACCCCTCAGCTGGAAGCCTGGTGCAGGGCTCGATTCCAGGACCCTGGGATCGTGACCTGTGCTGAAATCAGACAGTTAACAGACTGAGCCATCCAGGTGCCCCAGATTATATTTTCTGTTGCCGGGAACTCCACTTAGCATAATATTCCCTGCATTAGGAAGTACCTAGGAAAGGACTATCTGGAGAAGGTTTTCCTGAAGGTCTGGTTTGGCCAACGGTGGATTCTAGGTGCTTAGGCCCAAAGGGCTTCTACACAAACCAGAGTAATTCTAACACTGGGATACAAGGGGAATGGAAGTTCTCTTAAAACGTTGCACTAGTATGGGACAGATGTCAAAGCTTCGTTTCTCAGTGGACACCAAAATCTGTACAGAGACCTAGAGATGAAGAAAACCCAGCTTTCAAATAAATATTTAGTACTCTGTAGGGTTAGGGAGAGCATGGAAAATGGAATTTAAGGCCAAAGTGTTCATTTGTGTCCATAATGTCAAAATAATCAGAAATATCAGTTGTGAGGGTTTTGTTTTGCTATTTTTTTCCACATCTGTGTTTTGACAGGTCATTGTCTTAAATTAGAATCATATTAGGACCAAAATGTTTTTTTTTTTAATTTTTTTTTTTATTATTTATTTATGATAGTCACAGAGAGAGAGAGAGGCAGAGACACAGGCAGAGGGAGAAGCAGGCTCCATGCACCGGGAGCCCGATGTGGGATTCGATCCCGGGTCTCCAGGATCGCGCCCTGGGCCAAAGGCAGGCGCCGAACCGCTGCGCCACCCAGGGATCCCCAGGACCAAAATGTTTTTACAGAAAGTGTTAGAGTTAAGGGAGGTGGGCAGAGGCTACCTTGTATCTTATTTCAGATGGACCATTTAAGAAATTCTCATGAGTAGCTCAGCGGTCAAAATTAGTTTGAAATAACTTTGCTGAAAGGTATTGGTTAAAGAACATTTATTGGCTTTTGTTTAGTCCTGGTTTAGATATGAGCAAGAAAGACAATTTGGGAGCAGTATCACTTGCCCAGCCCTGCCCGCACTCAAGTTCCTACTTAGTTCCCATGTATTTGTCACTGTTACTGATCCCTGGAGGGCCAGAGGTAGATCTCAGGACATGAGACTCAGACGTGGCATCAAGAGGTGCTTGGCTGGCTCAGTTAGTAGAGCATTTGATTCTTGATCTCAGGGTTGTGAGCTTGAGCCCCACATTGGGTGTAGAGATTGCTTAAAAATAAAATATATATTGAAAAAAAATGTTGGGCTTGGTAGGTCACTAGGATTATAGGTGTGGGGAGATGGGTGAATGGGACAGGGAAGAAAAACTGAAGAGCGTATAGTACTATGGAAATTGAATAAAGAGATGAAAAAGTTAGAATTCTTTTTTTCCCCTCATTGACTTAGACTTTTGTTCCATTGGAAATGCTTTATCACTTGAGGTCATTTTATGAATATTCACTACAACTAGCTGAAGGCACTGTGACTCCTGTACATTGATGGGAAGAACCCTCCTAGATGATTCTCTGGATGTGTATTTGGATTATTTCTATTTTCTTTTTCTCTTTTTCTCCTAAGTTGTGATGCTGCTTGTTTTGTTTTGTTTTTAAGGAATATTCTGGCTTTAGTGTCTGGACATTTTTAGGACTATGGGCACTGGGGGCAAGGGTCCCATGACATGTTGCCAGGTATGAGAGGCTTTTACCCAGGCAAATTCCTAGGAAAGAGGGAACAGAAAAGTTTATATACAAAGTCAGAAGGGAAAATGGCATGGTGGTGGTGTAACTGCTTTGGCCATTGTGACTGTCTCTGCTAAGATGAGGCTGATGGTTGGATGATGGAGTGGTACTGAGAATATTTTATAGTCCACATCATTCCTTGAAGATTTTTTTTCTTTTCTTTTTTTTTTAAAGACATTATTTATTTATTCATGAGAAACACACACACACACACACACACACAGAGAGGCAGAGACACAGGCAGAGGGAGAAGCAGGCTCCATGCAGGGAGCCCGATGTGGGACTCGATCCCAGGTCTCCAGGATCAGGCCCTAGGCTGTAGGCGGCGCTAAACCACTGAGCCACCGGGGCTGCCCGAAGATTTTTTTTTCTTTAAGAAAAAGCGTAGTGCATTATATTGATTTTGGTTTTGAAACTTAGATGACATATCCCTAAGTAAGCATACAGAGAAGTGAACTTCCTTGAGATCACATAGTTTAAAAGATGAAGAGCCAGGATGTGAATCTAGACCGTTAGAGACTGAAAGCCAAGCCCTTAACTGTGTATAGCCTCTAACTGGTCCTGACTCTTCTACTACTGCCCTTTATTTTATTTTAATTTTTTAAGGTTTTATTTATTTATTCATGGGAGACACAGAGAAAGAGAGACAGGTAGAGACACAGGCAGAGGGAGAAGCAGGCTCCATGCAAGAAGCCTGATGTGAGACTCGATCCCGGGACTCCAGGATCATGCCCTGGGCCAAAGGCAGGTGCTAAACCACTGAGCCACCCAGGGATCCCCTACTACTTCCCTTTAGAGTCTCTTCTTCACGTAGCAACCTATTATGCCTGTTCCCTACTTCAGCCCTCTCCTATGGGATCCCACCCATCACACTTAGAGTCCCACTTGCCAAGTCTTTAGGTGCTTTAGCCTCTAGTCCTCCGACCTGCTGTCCACTGTCCTCCCCATCTCTTATGTCTCAGAGCCTTTGTCCTGTACCTGGGATACTCTTCTTGAATATTGCTAGTTTGTACCTTCCTTCATTCAGGTGTCAGCTCAAATGCATCTCCTTGAGGAGGCTTTCTCTGACCATCCAATGTAAACTGCTCTTGATAAACCTATAAATCCTTCCTTTGTTTTCCTTCCTAAAATTGTATTATGTATTTGTGTGTTTTTCCTGTTTGCTTTCACAATTAAATAAACTCCATGAGATGAGGGAGTTGGTCCATCTGTTTACTGATGTCTTTACTTTTTAGACAGTATGTGGTTAAGTTTTCTTTAAATATTTGTTAAATAAGTAAGTGGTGTCATTTGCTTTTGACTTTCATGTTTAACATAACTTCACCCGGATAAAAATAGCAGAGAAAAGGGATACACAGGTGATACATACCAGATCTGGGATATCTATCTATCTATCTATCTAATCTAAAAGATGTTATTTATTCATGAAAGACATAGAGAAGCGAAGCAGGCTCCTTGCAGGGAGCCCGATGTGGGACTCCATCCCTGAGCCAAAGGCAGATGGTCAGCCACGGAGCCACCTAGGCACCCCTGGTTTTATATTTATTACCAAGGCTTTGCCATAATATTTGGCCAAGAAAATGCTTAGGAAAGCTGAGTTGAATGAATGTACTGTTTGATTTATTTTGGATTCCAGATAGGAGCTCAAAGAAGGGAGAGAATAGTGTGGACTGGAGTGCTTAGAGAAAATAACTGAGGGCCTTTAAGGCAAGATTGAATTTGGTTGCGAGTATAGGAATCGTAGAGATGGGTTTGTTGTTTATTTTTTTAAAGATTGATTTATTTCAGAGAGCATGCAGGTGTGCATGTGCGAGTAGGGGAAGGGGCAGGCTCTTCAGGCATATTCCCTGATGAGGGCAGAGCCTGATCCCAGGACCCCAAGATCATGACTTGAACCGAAATCAAGGGTTGGCTGCTCAATTGACTAAGCCACCCAAGTGCCCTGTTGTGTTTGAAAGCTGGAAGGATTATTAGGATGACCTAGTTCAATCTTCCTGGCTATAGACGGGGACACTGAGCTCAGAGGGGCAAAGGACTTGTCCAGAGGCACTTATGGTTTTGTTAGAACCATATCTGGAATCCAGGTATTTTGATTCCTGGGTCAGTTCTCTTTGCTCCATACAGTGCTGCCTTCAGAATCAAGGAAGAGCTTTGGGGATAGGAAGTGACTAGGAATAGCTCCAACAAAGGCCCAGATGCAGAAAAAAATGTTGGCTGTGTAGGATAGAAATTAGGATGGAAATTAGGTCATCCTAATTGAATCAGCAAGTTTATGAAAGAGATCCATGGGAGATAGAGTAGGCTGTAGAAGCTGGATAAGACCAGGTACTGGAGGATTCTTTTTTTTTTTCCTTTTTTTTTTTTTTAAGATTTTATTTATTTATTAATGAGAGACGAACAGAGAGAGAGAGGCAGAGACACAGGCAGAGGGAGAAGCAGGCTCCATGCAGGGAGCCCTATGTGGGACTGGATCCCGGGTCTCCGGGATCAGGCCCCAGGCTGAAGGCGGAGCTAAACTGCTGAGCCACCCTGGCCACCCTCCTTTTTCTTTCTTAAGTAATTCCTATGCCCAATGTGGGGCTTGAAGTCACAACCTGGAGATCAAGAGTTACATGTTCTACTGACTGAGCCAGCCAGGTACCCCAGATTCTCAAGGATCTTGAATGTTATCTTGAAGACTTTAAATCTAGAATGACAAGGAGGCAGGCATGCTTGCTTGCCTGCCTGCCTTCTTTCTAGATTTATGTATGTATGTATGTATGTATGTGGGAGGAAGGGCAGAGAGAGAGAGAGAGAGAGAGAGAGAAAGCATCCCAAGCAGACTCGGGCTCCATCCCAGGATCCTGAGATCACAACCTGAGCCGAAACCAAGGGTTGGTTGTTCAACGACTGCACCACCCAGGCGCCTCATGTAGTCCACATGTTTTCAACTGGAGCTGATGAGAATAGATTGATACAACCCTTACCAGGCCAGTAAATTGGCATGGGGTATGATACTTTAAAAGTTTTTTCCATCCTCAGGAATCTTTTTCCATCTCTAAGGAAAAACTTCAAGTCAGTATGTAAGTGAGAACACAGACCTTTAAATAATATCTCCTACTGGATCTGAGAGTTTGGGTTGCAGAAAAAGCCTGGAGCATTTAGCATTCAACCAATACTTATTGAGCAGGACCTGTTAAATATCTAATACTATGCCAAGTATTGGAGTTTTAATCTTTTGGTCATATTGCATCAAGTGTTACAGATAGGATATGAACATTTGGTTCTAGTTCATATTAAGTTCTTTTAGAACCTAAAGCTGTATAATGGGTCCATAAGCCCTCAGTTCAGCTGCTCACTTATGCCTGCATTCATTTGTTGAATGTTCACCACGTAAGAGGTGATATGCTGAATGCTGAGGTAGTTTTGAAAATGATTGAGGATTGGTGAGGGTCCTCAACTGGTCCGTTCGTAGGTCTGGTAGCTGACCAGTTTCCTTGGGTTCCTATATAAGAGGAGAGTGTATCAGCAGTAGTGCATCCGTCTTCACTTGTTCTGTCCACACTGGGCTCTCCCCTGTTCCTCTTGCCTCTGTTTCCTAACCCTATCTTGAAATTTAAGAGAAATAAAATTACCTTCTTTGCATTAAATTTGGGAAGTTCCACTAAGGGCGGCACTTCTCTGATAAAACCTTTTTTTCTGTTGTTAGAGATTTTATTTATTTATAAATAAATAGAGGCAGAGACATAGGCAGAGTCATAGGCAGAGGGAGAAGCATGCTCCCTGAAGGGAGCCCAAAGCAGGACTTGATCCCAGGACCCCAGGATCATGACCCGAACCGAAGGCAGATGCTCAACCGCTGAACCACCCAGGTGCTCCTCTGATAAAACCTTTAATATAATTTGAAATCTTTCCAGGAAAATCTCTTCTGTCTGTGAAATCCCAAAGTAGAGGCTTCTCCATGAGAACTTTCCTCCTTCTGAAAGTTGCTTTGCCTACAGAATGGACACAGGGTATGCAGTATTCAGTATTTCTCAGGCTCTTCACTTCTGTCTGCTTCATTGGCTCTCTGTGGGGAATGCCAGGAGGGGCACGTTGTTTTGTTTTCTTAGAGTGAATGACACAAATGAGAGGAGGCAATTATGCTAAATTTTCCCATCATTTGGAAAGGCAGCTGCTTAAACAAAAGAGGCAAAAGAAGATGGATACAGAAGAGTGTTACATTGAGCCTTTGCATTGCCAACTGGAGTGAGATTGCTTTCCCCTCCTTTGCTTGGCATCTGGAGCCAGCTTGTCTACTGTCTGAGATTTGCTCTGCTTATTCGTATCTGTGACCTCTTTTAATAGAAAATGACAAAATATAAAATTATCTTTCTCTTCAACTTTAAATTGGTTTTTTAAAAAATATATATATATGGGTACCTGGGTGACGCAGGTGGTTACCCACATCATGATCCCAGGGTCTTGGGATTGAGTCCCATGTTGGGCTCTCTGCTCAGAGGGGAGTCTGCTTCTCCCTCTCCCTGTGTGCTCTCACTCTTTCTCTCTCTCAAATAAATAAATAAAATCTTAAAAAAACTAAAAAATATATATAATTACATTGTAGTACATATAAAAATATTAAAAGCTTCACTTCCCTATCACCTAGAGATCACCACTATTAATATCTTAGTGCACCACCTTCTTGAACTTTCTCCAAGCACATATGTATATATTTGTATTTTGTCTTTTGAGTAAAACCAGGTCGTACATACTGTTTTTCATTCTATTTTATTTTCAATTTCTTCTGCTTTTCCAGGTCAAGGCATTTTTATTTTAACCCAGACCATATTTCCCCTATTGCCCCTACGTGTCTTCATCATCATTTAATCTAACCTAGTCTCTTTTGTATGATACCATTTTGTCAAAGAATTATCCTTAATAGGTTCCCTCAAGTGAGTGCTGTCTCTATTACCTGTGTATTGCTAAGAGGTTTGTAGGTGTCATCTCATTTAACCCTTGCAACAGCACTGAGCACATTTTATCATTCTAGTTTTTTGTATACTCTCTTCCTGTGGGATCTTAGCTATTTCCAGGGCTTCAACTATTTCCTTTATGGCAGAGATACATTACTTGTAGCTCAATGGTTACCCTGAGAGCATGAGTTCTTGAGCCAGATGGCCTGGGTTCAAATCCTTTTTTTTTTTAACCACTTACTATATGTGATCCTGGATAAGTCATTTAACCTTTCTGTGTTTCAGTTTCCTCATCTGTAAAAGGGCTAACAATAGTGCCTCCCTCCTAAGGTCTTCGTAAGGATAAATGAATTAATACATGTAAAGTACATAGATGACTTGGCATGCAGTTAGTGTGTATAATCATTGCTACTCAGCAGCTGGATGATCCGCAGGCCCCTCAAATTTTCCCTGTTCCATACTTACCTCTACAAAGCTGCTCTTTCTTCTTCTGTATTCACAAGCTTCTTTAATGATATCCGAATCATCTCTGATTTCTCCTTTTTTCTCAGTAATCAAACTGAAAGTCTTGTCAGTTGCATTTCCCAAAAACCCTCCTCACTGTCTCGTTTCCAACTGAGTTAGAGATTTTACCATCTTTTTTCTGGAATACATCCTCAGTGTCTCAGAATGCCTGCCCCTGGACGTTCCTGTCAGTTCCCGGCCTGCTCCCAAGAGTGATCATTCTAAAATAGTTTCATTATCATAGTTCTTTTGCTAAAAGCTTTTCCTTTTTTATGAGGAATAACATAGAGTAAAGTGCACAAATATTAAACATATAGCCTACTGGATTTCAACATTTGTATTCACCCATGTAACCCCTGCTCAGATCAAGATATAGAACACTTCCAGCACTCTGGATGGTTGCCTTATGTCTCTTCCAAGATAGTATCCACATTCCTACTCCCAACCACTCTGCTATTTGTTATTGTCTTTTTTTTTTTTTTACATATCTTTACAACTACTTAAAATAGAATTCCTTTTTCTAGTTTTATTATGAAACCATTGCTATATGTCACTGTATGAGATTAAGGCATACAACATGATGGTTTGATTTGGGTATATTGAGAAATGATTACCACAGTAGTTCAGCTAACATCCATCATCTCATATAGATACAATAATAATAATAAAAAAAAAAAACGCAAAGAGAAACATTTTTATCTCCTCCTGATGAGAACTCTTAGGATGTACTCTCTTAGCAACTTTCCTGTATGTCATGGAGTGGTGTTAGCTGTGGTCATCATATCATACATTATGTCCCCAGTGGTTATTTATCCTACCTTCTAGAAGTTTGTACCTACTCCTGACCACTCTTGTATATTCATTTGTTTTGCCTTTTCTTGATCTTTGTGTAAATGAATCATAAAAGCTCTTAACTGAATCTTCTTTGACAGGGTAATTCCAAGCTAACTTAATGTGACATTCAAAAATGTTTGTCATCTGGCTTTTACTTAAATCCTTCACACTTAGCCTTCCCTTCCTGCCATGCCAAAATTGCATGTAGTTTACTACACAATAGGCTCTTTTTCCCTTTCATTTCTTTGTACTTAATATTCTTTTGGCCTTCTACTTCATTCCCTGTAAATTCACCCTCAAAACTCAGCTCCAGGCCAAATCAAGCCCTTCTCTGTACTCTGGAAGCATGATTATTATTGTCATTTACTTATTTACATGTCTTTCTCCTCTCTTCATTTTCAAGAGCCCATTGATGGACCATTTACCCCCTAATTTTACATAAGTAATTCATGTTCTCTCCAGGAAAATTAGAAAACAGAAGTAAAAAAATAACCCCAAATCCCACTATACAGAGATGACCATTACTTACACACACACACACACACACTACCAGAATATATGCACCAACACTGTACAACAAATAAACATATATTCACAAAATACTAAATAGTTGTTTAATCTATTACTTACATTTTGTCCCCCCCACACACTTTTTGTTGTAAAAACTCTGTATTATGTCTGAATTTTAGTGCAGTTCCTTTCCCTCGTTATTTTTGGAGGATACATTTGTAGAAATAAGATGAGTAGATGAAAGAGATCAACATTTTAAGGGCTTTTGATATGCTTAGCCAAATCACTCTCCAAAAAATCTTTAAGCTTCATTTCTGCTAGGGTGACAGTGCCCATTTTTTAGCTGTCCCCGCCAAGCTAAAAAGAAGGAAAATAGTATTTGCAAATCTGATAAGATAAAAATGGTTTGTATCTCTGTTTTAATTTGCATTTCTTTGATTGTTACTGAGGTTGAGTATTTTTCTCATATGCTTAATGGCATTTAATTTAAATTTATTATATAATCTGTATTTCTTTTGTGATTTACACGTTCATGTATTTTTATATTTTTACTGATTTTTATCAATGTTTTTAAGATGAAAGATGTTAACTCACCATATATTTCCCTCACTTTATCACTTATCTTCTAACTTTATTGTTTTCCACATGTAAGCATTTTAAATAATTTGTTGTACCAAAATTTATTAGTCTTTCAAATAATTTTCTTTACCTATGGTATTATTCTTAGATCTTTCCTTAGCAAGATTAGATAAATATCCATTATATATTCTTGTATCCCTTTTATAATGTCATTTTTTGCATTTAAATCTTTACTCAATCTGGAACTTCTTCTGTTATAAAATAGTAACACCAATAAAGCTAATATTTTGAGCGCATATTATATGACAGGCACATGCTTCATTTGTACTGACTTATTTAATACTTTGAACAAACCTGTGATGCAGGTACGATAACAACCAAAGGTTGCTCAGCTAGTAAATAGCAAAGATAGGATTCAAGTTCAGGTAGTTGATCCCTAGAGCCCATGTGCTTACCTACTCTGCTAACTTAATTTTTTCCCAGTGTTTTAATGTCATTTGTTAAGAAATCCATTATTTTCCCACTGTTTTGAAATTGCCAGTTTTAATCATATGCTAAATTTACATATACACTTAAGTATGTTACTAAACTTTTGTTCAACTGAGCTATCTGTCTGTTCCGGTGATAATGCCACACGGTTTTAATTTGTAGAGCTGAAAGATGGTATTCTTCTCCCGTGTGCATCCCCAGTGCCTAGCAGTGACTGTTGCCTTATAGGTATTTAATGAATATTTGCAGAATGATGTAACTCTTGGAGGTTCATGGATAGAATTCAGAGAGTCTGCAACTTGGTTAGGAAAAAATTACATCATCATTTTCATTGATCCCAGACTGAAATTTAATATTTCTTTCAATTATGAATATAGGCAATAAAGCATAGGAGTAATAGCACTACCTGTGACTTTGTCATGGATATTTGCCAGGGTGAACCTTATGTTAAAAACTCTTACTTTACTGCATTTCTTTCTGCAGGCCATCTTATCTTTGTGTCTAATACCTAGACAGTGCCTGATACTTGGTAGATGCCCAATAAGCCTACTAATTGGAAAAACTTTTAATTTTCTTTCTTTTTTTATTAAGATTTAACCATTTATTTTATTTTTTTTTTAAAGATTTTATTTATTTATTCATTCATGAGAGACACAGAGAGAGGCAGAGACATAGACAGAGGGAGAAGAAGCCTCCTTGCAGGGAGCCCGATGTGAGACTTGATCCCAGGACCCTGGGACCACACCCTGAGCCTAAGGCAGATGCCCAACCACTGAACCACCCAGGTGTCCCTACCCATTTATTTTAGAGAGAGAGTGTGCGTGTGCATGGACAGTGTGGGGAGGGACAGAAGGAAAGAATATTCTGGCTTGACTCCCTCTGAGTACAGAGCCTGACTGGGGCTAGATCCCATGACCTGAGTGCAAACCAAGAGCTAGATGCTCAGCTGACTGAGCCATCCAGGTGCCCCTTAATTTTCACATATGCACAAAAATCAGAGAACTGTATAATGAACTCCTGTATATTCTTCTTCCAGCTTCAAATATTAGCATTTTGCCAGTTTTATCTATTTCCCTTCATTTCTGGATTATGTTATTTTACCCAATAATTTTTCAGAAAGCATAACTAACTGGTAAAGACCTTAAAACATATAGCCACTCAGAACACATTTAGCAAAAGTAAAAAACAATTCCTCAATATCATCTGTTACGCAGGTGGTATTCAGATGTCCTCAATTGTCTCAAAGGTATCTTTTACTTAAATTGAATTTTTGGGAATTGGGATCCACATAATACCCACACTTTGATTTGGTGGGTATGCCTCTTCTTACATGTCAAAGATATTGTATAAATTACTTGTTAATTTATCTTCATGCTCTGATACTGCTCTTCTCCTGCTTCTCTATTGCCTCTTACTTTGGTATGTTTTTACTAGTAATTTACTCTTGAGAATTGTTCTTTTCCCTATTTAAAATTTTATTTATTATTTTAATAAGAAATTGTTGATTTTGGTTATTTGGTTTTATTTTTAAAACTTAAATACTTGTTCCATGTAAAGTTGTTCCTTCACCCATGTTTTGGACTGAAGTATGTGATGGTAAATTTCTTAAGATCAAAGCTCTAACAGATATTTCTTTTTCATTTTCTTAAGAAGTCTCACCTTGTAAAATACTTTGATGTAAAAAAGAATCTTTCTCTGAGATTTTTATATGCATCTCTTGGTCTTAATTGAATCATCTTCAAAACTGAAAGAAATTCAGATTTGGGTCTTTTTTATATGCAGAGGTTTTTTTAATATTTCAAGAATATGAGAATGTCATAGTGTTTATCTGTGTTTGTTGATTTTGTTCAGGATTCTATAAATCTTTTGTATTTAGACTAAAATCCTCTTTTCTGGACAGTTTTGCTTCCATTAGACTTTTAATTATAGACTTGAAGCCATTTGTTCAAAGACTTCTATTATTTGCAGGGTGGTTCTCTGAGCTGCATTCTTTCTTATGATTTTTCAGCTTGTACATTCTTGAATCTCTCTTTTTCTTTATTTGCTTTTGCATATTATATCTTTTTCTTGATTAGTTTTTTCTGTAGCATCACTTCTGTTATACTCATATTTATTTATTGCTGTAGGATGGACCTTCTATTTTTACATCCTGGACTTGTATAGTCATTATGATGGTCTGTTTCATCTCCTTGAGAATCAGTGCCAACTGCTCTGTAAATTTGATTGATTGATCAAGTGTTTACTGTGGGGGAGGCAATCCATTGCAGGGATTAGTTTTGTTTTTCTTTCCTACCATAAGGTTTTTTTTTTTTTTCCTTTCTTACATCCTTTACCTGTTTATTCATTTTTCTAAGTTTACTTGTTGATTCCCCTTTCATAGTTTCAGACTATTTTGCTTACACTGTATTTACTGAGATTCGTGAGGAGTCCTTTTCCATATATTGAGATTCCATTTCAGCCTCATTATAAAGGGTTAAGGAATTTAGGCATTTTCTATTTTGTGATGGTGAATTTAATAATCATCACCCGATTACAAATCCCCCATTTTGGAAAATGACTTTGTAAAAGAGAAACGACATTCCAAATTCCCAGTTCATCTTTGTTAAGGTGAACTTGAAGGAAAAGCCCTATGATGATGGGAGAAAGCTCTCTACCAAGACATGGTTTGTGCCTGAGAGACGCATGGTTTGGATATGCTTCTGGAGAGCTTGCTGACTGCAGTAGCCTCCCGGTCAGTGATGGCCCTGGTGCTCATGCACTGTTCTCCCACTTGGCCATTACTGTTATTCATCTGACTCTTGCTATTTCTGTGTCTGCTGTTTAAAAACTCTTGAGGGTACCAAGCAAAGGAACAATTGGAAATATTTTTTTTAAGAAAATGAATGACTCTTGAGTAACAAATCCTTTCTCCAATGAGATGGTTCCAGCTTTTGCTTTCAATAAAATTGAAAAAGTTTTCAGCTGGTAGAGGATTAAAAATAATTTTTGATAATTTTGGCATATAATTTGGAAGGAGTGCAAAGATTGATATTGCTACAACAAAATTTCTTTCTTTTTTTTTTTTTTTTAAAGATTTTATTTATTCATGAGAGACAGAGAGTCAGAGACATAGGTAGAGGGAGAAGCAGGCTCCCTGTGGGGAGCCCAGTGTGGGACTCGATCCCAGGACCCTGGAATCACGCCCTGAGCCAAAGGCAGATGTCCAAACACTGAGCCACACAGGCGTCCCAACAAAATTTCTTTCATTCCTCTCTTGTTATTTATGTGAACAAAGTTTCTTGGCCCTTGCAACTAATAGTCTAATAATGGAAAAATTAATGCATTTTTAATAAAATTTTATTGTTTTATTTAATACAAATTCATAATATGATTGTTTTAATCAGTTGCATAATAGCAATAAAGATAATGAAAGCCCAACCCAAAGGAAAAGATTTTTTTGAACATTGAGAGTTTTTAATCATGGAATTAAAAAATATATGTATAAATATATTTATATGTAATAGTTATATTGCAGAGAAGTATCAAAATTTGATCAGAAAAGATTTTGAAGCAAAATATTAGGATAGAATTCTGAGAAGGAAGTAAAAAGGAAATAAGAGTTCACAGAGAAGAAGGAATGATACAAAATTTCATGTTTTTTTAAAATGGATCATGATGGATTGTAAATCACTATGGTATTTAGACTTTATTGTATTAATTTGGACTCCTGTTAAAAAGAGAATAATATAGTAGTTTTATTTAAAAATGTCAATATTTACAAAATGCCAATATTTATAATATGCCGGAAAGTATACCTCTACTATTTATGATGCAAATATGTAATTTTTCATTTAAACATATGGGAAGAGGGGATCCCTGGGTGGTTCAACAGTTTGGCGCCTGCCTTTGGCCCAGGGCGCAATCCTGGAGTCCCGGGGTCGAGTCCCACGTCGGGCTCCCGGCATGGAGCCTGCTTCTCTCTCCTCCTGTGTTTCTGCCTCTCTCTTTCTCTCTCACACTCTCTCTCTCTCTCTCATAAATAAATTAAAACAATTAAATAAAAATAAACGTATGGGAAGAGTACTTGTTTTGTAAAATTCATTTACTGCAATATGACATTTATAGTAGAGTATGTAAGTGATTAACCAGAGGAAAAGGAAGACTATTAAGGAAAAGATGTAAAGGATGCGTCAGGATTAGAGAAAGTAACCAGAGAAACTGCTATTGGAACTGAATCTTGAGCGACTATGGGAGTTGGCTAGCAAAATAGAGGTGGAGAAGAAGGAAGAGCAGTGTATGCAAAAGGCCTAGAGGTCTAAAGGAACATGGGGACCTTAGAGGTGATGGCAGGATTGGCATGAGCAGGATGGCGATTTGCAGCCAGCCTGACAGTGTACTTTGATGGCCTGGAAAGGAGAGGCAACAGGGCAGGAGGTAGTTAGAAAAAGTGAGATCCATTATTTGTGGTTTTTCCCAGTGGATATCTTCTGGACATTCTTACAACTGTAGAGATTTTTTTTTAAAGATTTCATTTATCTATTTGAGAGAGAAAGTGCATGCACACAAGTAGGGGGAAGGGCAAAGGGGCAAAGGGAGAGGGCCGGATGCAGGGCTCCATCTTAGGACCCTGGAATCATGACTTACCATGACCCATCATGACCTGAACCTAAGGCAGATGCTTAGCCGACTGAGCCACCCAGGTGCCCCAACTGTGGGATTCTTGATTATATTCTGCTAGGGGAGAAAAGAGAGGCCCAGCCAGGGTCCGTGCATCTTACAGGTTTTGTATCCCAGTAGTGATGGGCAGGCTGAGATTAGTGCTAGAGTCCAAGACTTCCTTCTACACACTGGTCACCTGTTTGGTTGAGGCCTTCAGCTTGTCATTAAAAAAGGGTAACTACATCCTTGGGCCCCGGAATTGAGATCCTTGGGCCAATAAAGGATCTCTCTCCCCCAATTTGTGAATCTATTTATTTTTTTTATTTTTTTTAAATTTTTATTTATTTATGATAGTCACACACAGAGAGAGAGAGGGGCAGAGACGTAGGCAGAGGGAGAAACAGGCTCCATGCACCGGGAGCCCGACGTGGGATTCAATCCCGGGGCTCCAGGATTGCGCCCTGAGCCAAAGGCAGGCGCCAAACCTCTGCGCCACCCAGGGATCCCTATGAATCTGTTTATATGTGAAAAACTTTTACAAACTTCTGCAAGGTAAATTAAATTTAACATATAAATTTAACTAAATCACCCTTTTTATAAAGAATTCGACCGTGTAAAGTTTCGCTGGTCCCGGAAAAGGTAGCACATAAGGTCATTATTCTGGCGGATCTGGTACTGGGAATTCTTTTGCTTTCATCATAGAGAGGCTTTCCATTATAGGGATCAAAGTATGAGCTCTGTAAGAGAAGACTATATAATAGTCCTGAAAAAAACTGATTACACTTTTTGCCTTTTTGGAATATTTGTTCCACAAAGTGGTAGAACCGTGATTCAGTATTTGGGTAGAACAGATTGAATGAATTCCAAAAGGAAATCATCAAAGGGTTGATTTGATACCACACAGAAACACGAGGTGGTGAGATGAGTGGTTTTTCCACATTTTAATATTTTCCAGGATGACACTGAAAGCCTTGCCCTTAGAGAACCCCGAGCCACCTAATCATTCTTCCAAGCTCTTGAAAAGGAGAAATGGAAGATTTATACCATTTAGTAGATGCCCTGGGCCTTTTGTAGGAGAGCCTGGAAAGGAATTGAGGACAGCCATGGGAGTATAACCAGCAAGGCCTTGCACTTGTTTTGGGTGCAGGGTGGGGGGCGGGTGTTGATAGGAGAGAATGCTGTCAAAGAAATACTAAGTCAGTTCAGGAGACCCATTCTGTGCCATTCCCTACTTAACACTTTCATAAATCTCACTGATTGTCTCAAAGAGGAGGAAGTCAGGACTTGGAGAAACCAAGTAATTTGCCCAACATTCAGAATTTGAATCCGGGTTCATTTCATTCCAAAACCCTTTCCACTGCACTCTGATGCTTCCTTGTGCTGAAATCATGGCAAATGAACAATATTCTGGATTGAATTAGGGAACTCATGGTGTCTGGCTCACTGTTCTGAAAAACTCTTAGCAGGCTTTAGTTGGAGGCATTTGGGAAGAGGCATAACACTGACTAGGAGAGAGGAATTGAGGGGCAATGCTAGGAGTTTCAAATGCAAAGGGATTTTGGGGTCGTGGTGTCTTGTCCTTGGCAGTGGCTTGGAGGAAGTGGCTCCTGAATTCATTTGCCACCAGTAAGCCGTATGAAAGCAAATGTGAGAAGACTAGCATACTCTAGGGATCTGGAATTTCACAAGACACAGTTTTCATCTGTTTGTTTGTTTGTTTTTTGAGACCAACATGAGATTCCCAGATTTAAATTTTTTTCTCAGGGAAAGAGGCTAGAAATAAACAAACAAAAACCCCAAACTTAATATTTTCACATCATCTAAGAAAGGGCATTTGAAAACCAGAATAATGAATAAATTAAAAAACAAACAAGCAAATAAAATAGGATAAAAGGGCAGCCCTTTCCAAGAAAGTACCTCATACTCATCTTGTACAAAATTTGGTTAGATTTAAAATATTTTGAATTCAGAAAAATTACAACAGAAAATTTACTGATGTGTTTGTCAGTTTTGGAAGTTTTATTTGATGTACAGCATTAGGAGAAGCTTGACTGTTCAGTTGTTTCATACTTTTTTTTTTTTTTTTTATCATAGTTACTGGTGATAGTCCATTTCAACAGGTATGTTGATGAAAACAGTTTTAGTAGTCAGTGTAATTCATTCGATATGGAATATTCTGGTGAATGGAGAGAAGAGGAGTAAGAACAGTTCTCAGCTTTCAGTTCTGTGGCCAGGCTAGGATGAAAGCACAGTGGTGGTTCTGGGTGAAGGCCTGGGGGAGAGTGCTGGCCTTCCCTTGCAGAGTGGGGGCGAGGGGTGTACTGGCCCCTCACTGACCAGAATGGAACAGTTAGGAATTTATTTGAGAGAGATGCTGTAGAGATGGTAAAAAACTTATCAAGGCCTGGACCAGTATTTAAGAGAACCACTCCTCTAAAGGAATTATCCTGTTTGGTTCTCCATGATAATCTAAAAGCAGAGGCATAGACAAAGGCCCATTGTTTTCTCCAGGGCAGCTGTTTATTGCATTGGTGCTGAGGGGTGTGGGAAGCCCACAGGACTGTGGCCTAGGTGCTCAGATTTGGGGGTGGTCCTGCTCCTCTGCCTGGTTGTTTTCTTCTGAGTCTCTCTTGTGGGAACTTGCGGCAGACTGCATTTTCCCCCAGGCAGGATAGTCTTAGCTTCACCTTCTACATGGTCTCCGTGCCCTGAAGTTCTTGTGAATACTGGGTGCCTGGGAGGAGGAAAAAAAGCCTAAAAGCAGCTTGGGAATTCCCCAACTCTCCTAGCCTTGCCTCTCTTGTCCAAGGGAATACTTACCTTCTGCATTTCCAAGGCCATGCTGGGGGAAGTGTGTGCTTTGGCCTCTCTGGAGAAGGGCACATGAGCTTCCCTGGCCTGTTTACATTAGTTTGGTCCTTTCTGCCTTTGATTACAAATGAGGCCTTGGATGGGGGACTTCCCTGCTTCCATGGAGGTCACTCCTTCCTTTTGTCTGCTTTCTCAATTTTTCCACCTGGAGAAGAGCTGCGGCCTACCCCCATCCTCCACCCTCGTTATTAAAATACTGTCCTTGGCTTAACTCTTTGTGTCATAGACTTGGCCCAGTGAGTGGGTCAGTTCACAATCAGGAAGCAATTAATCTGTCTCCTCAAATTCTCTTTTGCTGTGTTCTTTGACTTAATCAGATCTTTTTTCATTTGCCTGTCACTGAGTTGTCAGTACTCTGCCCTAAGAAAGGGTTGTCTTCCAAGCTCAGAGGCTGGACTGCTCATTGGTTCTTGTTGTATTGATGCAGGATTTCCTGGTTCTTTGGAATGTCTTGGCTGCTCTAGTAAAATGTAAACTCTTTCAGGTTAAGAGCTCCAGGTCCATTCTTTCCCTTTTCCCCAGTCTGTAGTATGGCATGTGAGAGGAGAGGTGGGCCCTTTGGGGAGGGTTACCACCAGTGACAGAATTTGCCGGTGGGGCTACCTCACCCTTGCTCTCAGTGTCAGTCTTTCCACCCAGAGCACAGACACAGCAATACTCTCTCTGAGGCTGACTTCACTGTGTGCTAGTCTGTGGCTCACAATAGGTACACGTGAAAACGCTTTGGCCCCTAGGGGTGGTGGTAGAAGGTCTGCCTCAGACTTCTGTGTTCTTTTGTGCTAACTCCCCTTCTCTTCTTGTTCATTTGAACCATCCTGATTGCAGAGTTTCTGATATAACTAGGGGATCTTATCTGCCCATTGAAGCATTTTCTTTCTTAAAAAGTGCCCAGAAAGCTCAAGTGAATTTTACTTGGTGGTAATAACTTTTATACTCTGTTCATAGCTTTCACACTTTGGGAGACTTTCTCTCTTGGGTAGTTGGGGTAGGATTATTTTTTTAAATCAGTGGACCTTGTTCTGTATAGTGACTTCTGTTACCCCAAGTCTTTCTTCAGATTGATCTTGGGTCTTGTTCTCCTTTTGGAAGAATCTTGTTTGGGTCCCATGAGTCCCCTTCCAGTTCCACTAATGATGCTCTGTGCTAGTGTGGTTCTTTGGCTCTAGCCTGTTTCCCTCTCCATGAGGTCTCAGTTCCTATCTCACACGCAGAGATTCCTGTCTATACTGCTTGGTACTGTAATATATTTTTTTCTGGCTTCTGTTTGGTCAGTTATTAGATGACAGCCTATTTACATTCACATTTAGACCTAGGATCCTATTTTTAAAGCTCAACTTTTTGTTTTGTTTTGTTTTGTTTTTTAAATCTGATTCCCTTGCCCCTAGTTTGTCTTCAGTTTAAGTTTGGGTTTTCTTCTTGTGCCACCCATCTGCTGGTCTAGCAGTGGTCTTCCCTTCAGTTTCCCTGTGTGCTGCGCCTACCTCACTCCCACAGTCTTCCCCTCTGGCGTAGATCACAAAGGAAATATTTAGTTAGTCTCTGCCAAACATTCTGGCTGTGTTGTTTTGCTTAAGAAGACATGCAGATAAACTGTTTTGATTCTTGGTCTTGGTGCTCTAGGGCAGATGTTCCTCCTAAAGCGGAGGTATTGTGGTCAGTGGAAAGAGTGGGGGACTAGAGTACAGAGAAGTGAATTCTAGTCCCTGCTGCACTGCTAATTTGTGGTGTGATATTGCGCAAGGGACATGTCTATGTCTCAATTTCCTTTTGTCAAAAGGGACCTTATGAAAAAGAAGATTGGAATCTGTGGACATGAGATGGGAACCCAGAGAGTAAGTGTGGGGGATCAAGGAGAGAGTAGATAGGCTAGAGGTGGAGAATCATTACTATGAGTATCACTTGTGGAACCAGAAGGAAATGCAGATTCAAATGCAGATAAAATTATTGTATATAATCACTTTGAAAAAGTATAAAATGTGATAACAAAATGGTAGAAATTTCTTGATCAGGATGACTTCAGGAGATAATTGCCTTGTCCATCCCCAGGCTTGCTCTGGGTCCATCCCTATTGCTGTCACCCTTGGGATGTGGAAGGCTCAGCCTTTCTGCAGATTCAGGTCCAGAATTCCACCTCCCACCTTCTACCTCCTTTTATAACCCCAGGAATATTTGAAACTCAGCCCAGATCCTCACCTGGATTTGATTTCCTCATCATGTGGCAAATGGTCCTTGGAAGTTGTAGTTTCCAGAAACCTTCAATGTTTGCTAACATGTCCAACTTCTGCGTTTGTTGATCACTCCTTCTGTGCATGGCTGTGTTCCAGTTCTTGTGCCCTAAAGGTGATTCCAGCAAGGAAGGGGGAGCCTGGGGGATCCTATCACTAGGAACTAGGAAATAAAAGTAGACAAAAGAACTGAGAGATGGCTTCTTGGTGTTCATGAAAGGCGAGTGTTGAAGAAGAATCAAAGTGATTTAACATCTTCCTGTATAAATCATAGCGCCCAGGTACACAAACTCAGATAGGCTGAGTTACTTTTTTTTCTTATCTCTACCTGTCCCCCTCTGAAATAATTCTGGGATTTTATCAGACCTTGCCTAGTTTATACTTTTTGTTTGCAGTTAAAGGTTTGTACTGATTTCTTCCAGTGCAGAATGAGTTGGACGAAGACAGCCTCCAGAGTCTTTTGCTGTCCTGTGATCCTTTATCAGACATAATCAGCAGAAACTTTCCTAAAGGAGTACAGAAGATACTTGGCTCTGTGGGGTTAGTTAGTTGTAAGTCCCTGTACTCACTATTGCTGTGCCCGACACTGGGAGGTTCTTGGGCTGCTGAAACATAGTGGAATAGTTCTGGGAGTAGAGTTACTTAATTGACTCTGTACACTTTGAACTGGACCTTCTTTGCCCCTCTGCAGTTCTTTATTTATCTCCAAGTCCTTGTGTCATATACCACAGTGCCCATCCCATATTTTTTTGTATTCTATAAGCTCTGACTCCATCTCGACCCTACACTGAGAATGAGGGTGTCTTCTATTTTACGGGGACTGTTAGAGGTAGATGACCTAAAACTCTGGGATAGTTCCTGTTCTTTAGATAGCTAGATACTGCAAATCATCCAGCTCCAGAGGAGCAAGCAGTAAGCATTTCCTGTAGACTGTAGACGTGTTCATTGTGAATGTCAACATTGTCTGGGCAAAATAATTGTTTGACTTTGGGCTTGATAAGGGTGGTGAGCCCATGTTTGGCTATTTGGCTATTTGGTATTTTTACCCCATCTGGTTGGTCTGAAACCAAGTTGTCCAAGGCAGATGGGCCATCTGGTAGCTGTTAGTTGATGGCCTGATGTGTCCTCCCTTCCACCCCAGTTCTGGATCCTCATGAGCCCTTTCGGCTTCCATGTCTCTCACCAATCATAGCTCATACTATCACCCTTAGGCAGGTGTTTTTAAAAGCCTACTCATTCTCTTTAACCCTCTTCTATCCTCTTTCTCTCCTACCTATTTTACTTCATTATCTCAGGAAATACCCTCCTTGTCCCCTTGCCTCTTTGAGTGTGAGTAAAAGCCAGTTCTAATCAAAGCTGAGAAGCATGACATCAGTACACTTTATAAAGGAAAGTCAGACATTTGGGAATGAAATTAGATGGTGTGAAAAATCAGTGCTACACATCTTGTCCTTGTGAATACCGTTTGAAATCCCCCAAATACCCATCTTGTAATTAACCTATCCTTCTTGTAGGACCACAATTTTGGATATGTAAAAATTAATTTTATTTCTCTTATGTTTTGTTTGATTCCTAGTATTTACACAGGTATTTTTTTGTATGCTTATTATATATCAGCAATATTTTGGCCATATTATTCAGTAATGAGCTTATCTGGACATTCAACTACCATGTCTAATACTGTTTCTTTAGGAAAATGTCTTCAGCTTATAAAAGTGACTGATAAAGGAGTGATCATAGTCTTCACTATTTAGCCCCTGCTGGAACTTGCCTTGGAAGGGGCTACCTCTATATTCCCATCCTATGGAGAGGAAGAAAGGTGCTGCCAAGGCATGCCTGGAGATGGATCAGGAAGATGTGGTCTTGGTCTTGCCTTTTATCTGAGTCTATAGGAGGTAACTAGAGGTGCCAGAGTGTCCATGCCTGCCTTCATGTAAGCTCTTTTTCTTCCCACCATGTGTCACTTCAGGAAATACTTTAGCTTGAAGACTGAAGAGGTACCCCTACTTAGAAAATCATGACCTAAGTATGACAGGACCACATTCTTTAAACATTGTTTGGTGGAATTAATTGAATCATCTCCTCCCATTTTTGAGTGGGAAATAATACATTCTTGTTGTGATGATGTATCAGGTCTTAAATGGAAGGCTTCTAGTTTGAAGCCCTGTACATTTCCAGTGGGAGAAATCTGCTGCCAATTTATGAAAACCGAAGACGTCCCTGTGTTGTATGTGTAAATTGCAGCATCTCCTTGTGGAATGAACACTTCAGGAAATGGAACAATTTTTTGAATAAAATTCCAAGCTCTACTAGGTTCCAAGTGACTGAGAATTTCCCATTAGAGTGGGAAAGCTTATCCATGTATTTTTGCTTGGGGACAGTGTGTATCACTTAGTTACAGAGAAGTTCATCCATAGCTGATTTCCTCTTTCTTTGTCCTTCTTTCTCTGGTGCCCAGGGGTGGTTTGAGCTCATCTCTAGTCTCATCTCTTAAAAAGCAGCATGCATTTTGATCATGGTTTGAGAATAAAATTTGTAGCCTCAGGGCAGGGTGAAACTAATGGTTCTTGTAAGCAACAAATCTTTCACCTTTGCTTCATTGGTACCAGGGTGTAAGTAACTGAACTAACCAGCTACAGACGCTTATTGTGCAATTTTGAGGTGAGTATGGGCAAAATCCCAGGGGCTGGGAGGCAGACATGTGGCTTCCAGAGAGATGACATCAGCAAGTTTACTGGTGCTGTGGAGGAAGGGGAGATTCCAGGTGCTCAGCTGCCTTCCCGCATGTGGGGGTGTCTCATGCCACCCCCAGTCCTGTCGGCGGCCAAAGCCTTTGCTTGGGAAAAGCCTTCATCTAATTCTTGCCCCACTCTTGTTCTGGTCAGGACCTGAAATTGGAAAGGGTCTTGCAGCCTTGGCTGTGGGAATAAAGCTTTGAGGAATGAATTTGCACGTGTGCTTCTGTGTGTCAGTGCATTTTGTGTTAATGCTAACAACTGATGAGGGTTTCCAGACTGAGGGTTGAATATGAGATGGGGAAGCATTATCTGCATTTTTTAGAGTCTGTATTAGGAATTGTCCTTTTCTTGGAAGGGAAAGCATTTTATGATTTAACTTTTCGTATTAAAATTACCTATTTTCTTTGATAATATAGGCAGTGTACAACAGGAAGGCATTTCCAATTTCCTTTCTATGTTCTCCTTCCCCATGTTTATCCTGGAACAGACCCTCACAAAGCCATAATATGTGAAAATTGTAAAAAGTACTTCTACAAGAAAAATCTTTCTCTTTGCTTAGTGTTGCCTTGCATATGGGCTTCTGGGAACTGCGGTGGGGCTTCTTGGGAAGCCTGTACCTCACGGTAGGAATGAAAGAAGTTTTATGACCGCTGAAGCATGACAGAGAGGGTAGAGAACAGAGCTGGGAGCCATGGAGGCCTGTGAAGCCCATCGGCTTACTGGCTTTACTTTCCTGTCAAGATGTTGGGTCCTCAGTCTGGTTCCACTCTCCTCCCCTAAGATCGTGGGAAAAAATGAAGCCTCTACATGGAAAGCAGGTGATAAAGCCCTCAGCAAAAGCTTATACTAGGAGGTTTATACATCCCCACCCCAGGCCTGCCTTGGATTTCTTTGGGGCTGTCAGTAGCTTAGGGTTTGTTTCTAAGTCTCTTGTTTGCAGTCAAGTGTAGCCACTGCTTCCTTGAAGGCATCTGGGGCCAGCCCAGGCTTGTTGTATCTGGATGTCTTCCCACAGCTGTACATTTCTCTTTTTGGGGCTTTCAGATATGAGGACCTTCAAGGTCTCTGAGCTGCCAGAGTCTTTCTTCTGAGAGCCTGTATCCTCCCCTTCTGGGCCCAGGAAGCTGTGGTAAATTTTTGGTTTCCTTCTTAGCTGGGTACTTCTGGGAAGCTGTCTACATTCCTTTCTGCCCAACTCTCTGCCTCTGGGGCTCTGTGCAGTGCGGTTGCTTCAGGTCTCTGTGATGTGGAATACTAAGGCAGTTCCACTGAGGCCAGTCACTGGAGATAACCAGAAGCTTGAAAGTAGAACTGCCCTTTTTTGCCATCCTGGAAGTGGGAGCTCGCTTTTCATGGAATGAGGTATGATTCTGAGTCTTTTTAAAACTTTCTCCAACTTGCTTCCCTGTCTCCTTGTGACTCTCTAAGGGAGGGAGGGAGGAGGGAGATTGGTGCTGTTTCCTGTGATCTTGGTGTGGCACCGGAGATGGGTGCAGCAGATGTCTTTTGAGAGGAAGGAGCTTAGAAGCAGGTGAGAGAATCTGTCTTCTGGTTGCCATAGAGCTGGCTCTCTTCCCAGACAGGGTATCTTGACGCTGAATGGTTTGTGTTAGTATTTCCTCATCCTTAAAGACAGGTGCCACCTTTACCTGATAAAATCCTTTACTTGTTAAAATCTTAACAGGGAACATCACCATCAGCTCCTATAAAGTAAAAAGGGCCCAAGAGAGCATTAAAAAGAATGAACATGCTGGCCAGAAGATGAGCCTGAGAGAGAGGCTCCTTGTCCAGTACTATCCAAGGAGAGCTGTGTGTGTGTGTGTGTGTGTGTGTGTGTGTGTGTGTGAGAGAGAGAGAGAGAGAGAGAGAGAGAGAGATGGCTGGAAGTGGAGGGTGGGAATGAATACTTCTAGTAAATAGGAAGGGGTGGTAAATCTGGAGAATCTGGAGAGGGAATGGAGGAAGCTGGCTGTAGTGAACATGAAAGTGGAGAATTTTTGCAGAGATGTGTTCCAGAGTAGCTGGAGGCCAGTAGTGGTGGGGAGGTGGTTGGGACATGCTCAGTTGTGATTGCATTGCTGAATTCCTCGGGTATGATGGCCACGAATGCTTTCCTCTGGGGAACAGAGCTGGTCCCACAATAGCCCTTCCCCACTCTGCATCTGTATTATACCCATGTGATTCTTGCCAATCATGGGTCCTGATCTAGAGTGTTGGGAGGAGCGGGGGAGGCGCTGGGTCTGAGAGTGGGCTGGCCAGTCAGTCTCTGCCTTCCAGTTTACTGGCTTCCTGAGAATGAGAAGAGCCTGTTTGTAGCTGCCAGTCCTTTCTGGCACAGCTTGTAGAGGTGTCTGTGCTCTGGAAGGTTACAGAACCTTTTCATGGATGCCCTGCCTCTTTGGGATTTGAGAACAGATGGGCTTAATTTGAAGCAGAACTACCTCAAGGGTCCAAATCTGAATTGCATATCATACAATTATTTCTAGTCTTTGCTTTTCTTCCCTCTGTGTCTCTCTCTTCCCATCACTGTCAGGGATTGTGAGCAGCTGCTGCCGCACATGGACTGGTCAGGACGTTAAGAATGGAGCTGAATATAACCGTGCACACTGCCCTGATGTGCTCAGGCTCATCTTTAGAGAAGACGTTGATTCGAACCTGTGATGATAGAGAGGGCCTTTCCACCCCAGAGTGGGTGAAAGTAGGGAGGAAAAGATGGGAAGTACTACAGGAGTTGGGAGAGTATTGCTTCTACCCCTTCCTTTTCCCCTCCTGTGCCCCCAACATTTCCTGTGAATGGTCAAGGGCAGGAAGAGAAAACCAGGATCTTCCTTTTCAGCCATTAGGCAGTCATTAAGTACTTGTGGAATTTTTCAGCTTAACCAGCATTGTGATGCAAATATATCATGCTTGTTTGCTGCCTGAAGGAACCTATAATCTCTGAGAGAGATAACATTTGTTAAACAATTAAAGGATATCATAGATCTTAACTGGGTTTGGTTACTAACTGACTATATTTTATAGTTCAGGAAAGACAGTTGTGTCTTAAAACTATAGGAAAGTTTTCTTGAAGGAAGCAGAATCTTTTCTGGTCTTTGAAAGCTAGATGGACTTTTATATAAGCAGAGGAGAGGTGGGAAGTATTCTGAATGCAGAGAAGAGCAAGAACATGGAAAGAATGTGGCATGGTCAGGGTCAGGGTCACTGTGATAATCTGCCTTGGGAGTGGTGGGTCTGGTGAGCAGAGCTGGAAATTTGAACGCTGGAACTTCTGCATTGGTGCGTAGGAGATGGAATTGATGCAATGAAGGCGGGGTTTTATGGAGATCACTCTTGTAGAAGAAAGTAGGGTAATTTTGGAGAGGACAGAGACTGGCAGTAAGGAGACCTACTAAAAAGTATAGGACATTGACAACGAGAATAGAGAAGAAGGGGGTAAATCCTAGAGAATATATAGAAGTAGAACAAATAGGACCTAGACATGAGATGTGAAAGATGAAGTTGAGGGAAAAGCACAAGATGTTAGTTAAAATGTCTGCCCTCTCAGAGTGAACTGTTACTGGTAGCTTATGTTTATGAGATGCTTTGCAGTTTTCAAAGCACTTTTTAATTCAGTAAGTATCTCAAAATTATCTGGGCACTTACAGTTCATCCAGTCTGGCTTCATTTTCCAGATGGGGATTAGAACCAAGAAAGGGGAAAGTGCTGTTCAGAACTCACACAGCTATTTAGTGGTAGAACCTCCAGCCTCCAGTCTCAGCCTTCTATCTCCTGGGGAAATTTTAAGAGAAGAATACATGGAAGAAGGAGTATGGGATCAGGGAAAAGTCCTGTCTAGTTGGGTGACATTAGGTGATTTACTAATCTCTTAGCAAAATGAAGCTTACTCGGAATCATTCAGAAGATGAATGATGACTATTGAGAAGGTTTTTTTTTTTTTTTTTTTTTTTTGAGAATTACTAGACAAGGAAGATGGATTCCTTGGGTCCTTCTGGTTCTGAGATTCTTTTTTTGTTTGTTTGTTTTGTTTGGTTCTGAGATTCTTAAGAGTGCACAAAAATGTTTGGTTTTTTTTTGTGTGTTCTATGCCCTCCCTTCAGTCATTTGGCAGTGTTAGCCAACAAGTTACAGGGGCTTTGGGCAATTGTTTTAACCCAGTGTAGGGAACCCTGACACTGAGGGAATAATAGGGATTCTGAATTTTTTTTTCCCCTTCAAAAGGCTAAGTGGTACTTACATATGTTCCTTGACATCCTTAGGAGTAATGCTCAGGAATTCCCCCAAATATGCTATTCTCAGACTTCCAAAGGAGCTTGCTCCTGTTTCTGTCCTTCAGGGATCTTAAATTGCTCTCTCCTCTCCCTTCACATTCCTCTGTTTTCCTTCTCACCATCTCATCTATCTTCCCTTCCTTGCATCCTGGAGTTTAACTTTTTTTCCCTGTGGCATAGATCCCTCTACATTGATCTCTAAGTGAATGAACATTTGAAAGCACCTCTTTGTACACAAAAGGCAACCAGCTCTATTTTACATAAAAATTGGATGTACCAGTGCATGTATTGTTTTTTTTTTTTTAAAGATTTATTTATTTTAGAGAGAAAGAGAGAGAAGCAGACTGCCCACTGAGTGTGGAGCCCAAGGTGGGGCTTAATCTCACAACCCCAAAATCATGACCTGAGCTGAAATTAAGAGTTGGCAGGCATCCCTCCTAGTGCATGTATGGTTAAGGACCTATTCTTTCTAGAAACTTCTAGGTTCTTATTTTTGGGAAAAAGTGAATGGTTTAAAAAGTGGCATCTTGTACTATAGGATATTGAAGTTTATTTAGTATGACACTTATCTGCAGACCAGGGCCACCTTCCATGTTCCTAGGATAAGGACTGGGTTTTGAGGGGCCACTGCTCTTCTCTCTTGTTGATTCTTCTTAGGTACCTAGAAGAGGCATCGTAGTTTTCCATTATGGGAGATAAGCTGGTATGTTTATATCCCGGCAATACCTAATGGAGCTGAAATGCTGCATTCCTAATGTCTAATGTTTCAGTTAGAATAGTCAAACCCAAGTCCTTGTTCACCAACAGCTATCAGATGACAGCTTAGTATAGAAGGCCAAAGATCCACAAGAATTCATTCCGATAGTTAAAAATATCACTTTGCAATTCTGATCATGATGAACCATGATTTGGGGAGATGATGGGTAAGAATTGTTGAGATTCCTGAGCTTCTTTGTGTCCTTACTAAAGCTTGGGTGGTCAGAGCCCCAAATGGGAGGTTTCAGTGTGAGTAGCAACAAGGACAAAGGGCCAACCAGGCAGGGCTCAGCTGACCCTTCTTTCTGTGAACTTTCTTAACCTCATCTAGCCATGAGTCCCTTAAGGTGACTCCATAGGGATAAAAATGGTATCTTCCTGTTCTGCAGAAGGACTTGAGAACCTCACGAACCAGACATTTTAGCTTACTTCTCAGTTTAAGGGGCTCCATAGACTTGATTTTCTTTTTTTCCTTCAGTATACTTGCCTGAGATGTTATTAAGACTCCATTTATCTCTGGGTCTGCAAATACACTGTGTGTTCCCCTGGATGTACTATTGTTCTAATGGGAATGGAGCAGAGTAAGACGTGGACCTCATTTGATCTGGGCTTTGTATTTCAGTCAGTGAACCTAAAAATCACATCGACTCATCAGTTGACTCATATTGAACCATTTCTTAAGTCTCCTTCATGTCTATCGTCTTCATCCTATTGTTAATGTAGTTTTTTGCCCCCTAAACTTAAGAGTAAAATAGTATCTTTTGTCTTTTTAAAATGTCATCTTGTTGTATTTAACCTATGGTTCCAGTTTGTGGAGGGCTTTCTTCCTTATTCTCTCTAATACATTAATTATCCCTCCCATTTTGTTTGTCATAGGCATTTTAGATAACTTTATCTTCCCCAAGTCATTGATAAAAAATGGTGACCATGATAGGATCTGTAACAGATGGGAAGTGGCCAAACTTCTAGGAGTTCCTAGTTGATATTGATCCATTTTGCAGCATCGTTTGGGCCCAGCTGTCCAGAGTTACCAGATCATCCAGCTGCCAGTGTATTTCTGTTTTATCCTTAAGATCACAAGATGTTTTTCTGAAGTCCAGATAAATTGTGTCTCTGGCATTCTTTGATATATGTGTGCTCATATGTATGTGTTTATTTATGTGATTTATAACTTGTCATATACAAATACATATCATGGAAATATTATGCATATTATTTTTTAAACCCCAAACTATTATTTATAGACCACTTGCTATCTATCACAGCGTGTTTTACGTATATTGTCCCCTTTATTCTCCTTTATATTTTATATTTTATTAAATGAAAGTAATAGTATATTTTAGTAGGGCTTATATATATTTTTAAGATTTTATTTATTTATTCATGAGAGACACAGAGAGGGAGAGGCAGAGACATAGGCAGAGAGAGAAGCAGGCTCCGTGCAGGGAGCCCGATGCGGGACTTCATCTTGGGACTCTAGGATCAGGCCCTGGGCCCAAAGTAGGCACTCAACTCCTGAGCAACCCAGGCGTCCCATATGACTTGTATTTAATCTCTGGTGGCTGGTACTTCCTTCTCCATTCCTTGCCACTTTTCATATTTCTTTGTTTTGGAGTTTTGCCCATGATATTGCTTATTTAATAAGTACTGACTGAGTACTTGCTATGTGTAAAGAAAGCACAACATTATAGCCTGTTGGAAATTCAAAGGTTAATAGGAAATGATCCCATTGCTCAGAAGAGTTTATACATAATTAAAAATATGAAGGGATGAATAATGGCTTGGTAGGGGAAGGAGGGAAGGCAAAAGAACTCAGAAAAGAGAGTCCTGAGTGTGAATGAAATGCTGAGCCTAGCCCACTTACCAAGCTCTGAATGGAAAACTCTGGAAACCGTAGTGGTGGTATGTTCCATGTCAGAACCTTTTCAGAAAGATGGAAGGTGTCCAGTTGACTGTTTTAAATCCTATCCCAGCACTTGAGTGTCTTCCTGAGTTTGAGGGTGGGAAGAGGCAGGCCTGGCAGGAGAAACCTTTTTTTTAAAGGTTTTTTGAAACCTTTCATTTAAAAAATATTATTAAAAATATAGAGTAGTTTTTTTATATGTACCGTTTAAATGTAAATATTCATATACCTATCACTCAGCTTAATAAAGAAAACATTACCATTAGTTTTGAAATCTCTTATGTGCCTTTAATTCTTCGGGTTTTAATTTAAGAAATATGTATGTTAAAGTGAGGAAGTAAAATAGGGTAGAGTATTTCAAACAGTGAAAAGGAAAAAATTGCTAACTCGTGATTATTGTTTTGGTATTATTTCCTTTTTCATTTGTGTCTGTTTTTGTATTTTAGTGTAGTTACAGCTTTGTTATGCACAATTAGCATTGTCTGATGCTGTTAAAGTTTTCACAGTCACCACTTAAAGTTAATTTTCAAATAAGTAATACATGTATGTGTTATAAATTCAAAAGGTGCAAAAAAGTGTACCATGAAAGCAAGTCTTCCTCCCACCTTCTCTTCTCTTTGCTTAGAGCCAGTTGCGTTGCCAGTTGGGGATTGTAGTCATCTCTTTTAATGGTTGCACAATAGTCCGGTGCAGTGTTTCTCAGACTGCCCATCATAGTTAGTGGGTTGGAAAATCAATTTAGTGAGGGCTGAACAAGTTTTGTCTGCTTTCTTACGAAATAGATTAGTACAGAAAATAGCAGAGAGCATCCCTGAAGATAAGTACCATTTTGAGAAAACTTTTTGGTTTAGTTTTATACACACACACACACGCACATGCCCTCTCATGCATACACATGCTACACTTCTATGTTACATATATATTTTTTACTCTGGGTCTTTGTCAAAACGTACTGGAAATTTACCAGTCTAGTAATGATTGACTTGGAGCTTGTTCCTAATTTTTCATTATTATAAATAATGCCGGGAGGAGGCATTTTCCCCCTCATACTTCGGAATATTTTTCTTAGGATAACTTCCTGAAAGTGAGGATACTAAATCAAAGGATATGAGCATATTTTTTAAAAGAATATGAGCATATTAATTGATCTAGCCAAGTTACTTTCTAAAAGCAGTGTCCCATTTACTATTTAATAAATGCTGTCTGTATTTTATTTAGTATAGGTTATTTTTGTTTTAACACAGACATTTTTCTATGTTTTATATATATATTTTTTAATAAAATGGGATAATTTATTTTTTCAAAGTAATGTAAAATGAACATTTTCCTATTTTACTAAATATTCTTCTATAGCCACAATTCTCATTCTGAGGGCAGCTTTTCTTGGATGTAGGGTGTGAGGGATGACTGCTCTAGTGCTTCTCAAACGAGCTATTCTTACCCATTCTTATAATTTGTATTACATATACTTTTTTTTTAAGAAGATTTTATTTTTAGAGAGAGAGGGAATGCACAAACAGAAGGAGGGGAAGAGGGAGTGGGAGAGAGAGAAACTCAAGCAGACTGCTTGCTGAGCACAGAGCCCAGTATGGGGCTGGATCCCACAACCCTGAGATCATGACCTGACCCAAAACTGAGTTGAATGCTCAATCAACTGAGCCACTGAGGTGCGCCTGTATATACTTTTACTTCCTGATCTTTATTTTATTTTTATTTTTTTTAAAGATTTATTTATTTATTTATTCAGAGAGAGAGAGAGAAAGAGAGAGAGAGAGAGGGGCAGAGACACAAGCAGGCTCCATGCAGGGAGCCCAATGTGGGACTCAATCCTGGGTCTCCAGGATCACACCCCCGGCCGCAGGTGGTGCTAAACCGCTGCAACACTGGGGCTGCCCACTTCCTGATCTTTAAATTGGCTTTTTTAGAGCTTTTTATTTTTAAATAGTTTTAAACTTACGGAAAAGCTGCAGAGACAATACAAGTTCCCCTAATCTTACAGAACTATGGCACATTTATCAACAAGAAGTTAATAGTAGTGTAATGTAAGCTATAGACTTAATTTGGATTTTATTAGTTTTTTCTATTCCAGGATCTAATTCTGGGAGAGATACTCTGAGGCTGTGCAAGTCCCCTATTTCTCCTTAAACTTATGCCCACTAATTTTAGCAAAACAAAATGAAAAGCAAACAAAAAAATACACAGCTGACCTTTGAACAACATGGGTTTGAACTCTGCAGATGCATTTATACATGGATTTTGGGATAAATACAATATAATACTGTAGATGTATTCTCTTTTCCTGTGATTTTCTTTTTTTTTTCCTGTGATTTTTCTTAATAGGATTTTCTTTTTTCTAGCTTACTTTATTGTAAGAATATGATATGTAATACATATAAAACATGCAAAATATGTGTTGACGACTATTTATGTTATCAATAAGGCTTCCAGTCTGCAGGAGGCTATTAGTAGGTAAGTTTTGGGGGAGTCAAAAGTTATAGGAAGATTTTCAACTGCACAAGAAACTAGCACCCCTAACTCCAAAATTGTTCATGGGCATTGATCTAATCAATAAGATCAGTGAAAATAGGGTTAATAACTGATTATGTTTTTTTCTTATGCATATTAAAATAAGTATTAAACATTTTGAAAGGTTTGTCCACATACCACTTATAATCCATCTTGTATACACAGCAGATCTTGGGAACCCTGGACCTGTCTGAAGTGCTAAGCACCAAATGGTTTAGGTTTTGTGGTAATATTTTTGATCCCTTATCAATTAAATTGATTAGTTGGTTGGTTGGTTTCATTAGTTCTTTTTTTTTAATTTTTATTTATTTATGATAGCCACACAAAGAGAGAGAGAGGCAGAGACACAGGCAGAGAGAGAAATAGGCTCCATGCACCGGGAGCCCGACATGGGATTCGATCCCGGGTCTCCAGGATCGCGCCCTGGGCCAAAGGCAGGCGCCAAACCGCTGCGCCACCCAGGGATCCCTTGCGCCACCCAGGGATCCCGGTTTCATTAGTTCTTTTTTTTTTTTTTTTCATTAGTTCTTATATTAAACATGTATTAATTGGCCTTGGTATAGAGTTCTAAACTAAAATTCAGAGTTAAGACATAATTCTTGCCCTAAAGAATATTATAGGTTTATTTTTTATGTATTTATTTTTTAAAGATTTTATTTATTCATGAGACACACACACACACAGAGACAGAGACAGAGACATAGGCATAGGGAGAAGCAGACTCCATGCAAGGAGTTTGATGCAGGACTTGATCCCTGGACCCAGGGATCACACCCTGAGACAAAGGCAGATGCTCAACCACTGAGCCACCCAGGTGTTCCAAGAATATTACAGGTTTATAGGCTAGTAGGAGAATTAAGTTGAATAAGCCTTGGTACACTAAAACATGAGGCAGTGAGCATGGCTAACAACAGAGCAATAGATGGTTTCAAGGAGTGGACTATGGGTAGAGAATCCAGTCCAGGGAGAGAAAATCAGGGGAGATAGCATTGAGGAGGTGACACAATCTGAGCCCACATTTCCCACAACTTGGCCCACATTTTATACTTGTTCTTTCAGGCTTAAGGTATTTTCTTGGTTATATTATGGAAAAGCCATTTGAGTCCACATTCTCCTTATCCTCCCAACACCTTTCCCCCCACTTTGTCCTCTACCTCCCCTATCCTGAAGCTTCTGTCATGGCAGGTTAAGATCTTGGTTGAGCTTTGAGTTCTAAGGCAAGTAAGCATGAGAAGCTCATTCTGGAAAGGTAAAATGGTACTTTTAGAAGGGGTCTGGAATATTGCCTCCTCAGTCTGGTCTTTCCTGGCACCAGACTGTGTTTATGTGGCCCAGTGTTAAAATGCTCAGAATAACAAGGGACAGTAGTCAGTGTCTGTGGAAGTGAGAGATTCTAAGAAATTAGCCCATATATGAGCACTGTGACAGATACTCCAAGATACTGGATCAAGCCACTAAGTATCTTATGCCCTGGGGATCTGAATTTTGACTTTCATATTGAGGATTGTGAGTCGAGTAGAGGTGAACCAGGGCTGGAAGGCTGACCAAAGAAGAGTTGCCCAACCCAGTATGAAGATGTCCAGTAGTTGTTTCACCACAGGGCAGTGAGATCCAGGATAGTTACAGGCTGAATCCCACAGTCTATTAGTTTAGAGCCTTAGTGTTGGGTGGGAGGCAGGTGGGATAGGACAGAGTAAGGACCCCAGGATCCATAAAATGCCAGGACTTGAGCATAGAATGGCTGTTTCATCTGTGCAAGCAGAAGCAGAGTATGTGTAGCAGTGGCCAGCACACAGGAGGTCCTGCTGGATGTGGCTCCTGACAAAGGCAGAGGAGGGCTGGGATTGCCATCTGGAGGGAGATACTTGTTTTGTTGGTTCAGAGGTGCTGTAGAGCCCTTGAGGAGACTGCTTGATTTGCAGTAGGCAGATTGCCTTTCAAGATAATTAGATACTGCATATTCTTCTGCTTTGTAAAAGTGGCTTTGTCTCAGACCAATGGCTAGGAATGAGTCCCTGGCAGAGGCTCAGTATCCTTCCAAGGCACTTCCCAAGTCATTTCCAAGTTTCTCCATCCTGTGTTTGCCATCTTTCTTCTCTCTCCAGCCTTCTTTAAGCAAGAACCCTCAATCTCCCATCTTCTCCTCCAGGAAAGGCTGCCTTTCTGTTTAATCCCAGGCAGATGACTCCAGAGTCCCAAGCAAGGGACTCTGCTGAAAGGGTTGGATGGAAACTCTGTAGCACAAGAATTCTTCCTACTGCTTTAGATGCTTCAGAAAGCAGTGGGACTAGGTGACTAGGACAGAACAATTGGACTTGGCGACTGCAACAGAACATTGAAGTTACAAGAACTCTTCAAGAACAGCTAGTTATATTCAGGGGAAAATAGAGGCCCTAAGCAGGGCAGGGAGTGGCTTAAGGTCTCACTACTCTGGAAACCAGGATCTTACTCCTTCTCTACTCCTGCATTTAAAATTTTCCCCTATTTAACTACATTACCATTCAGAGGTGGAAGAAGAAAGCAATAGAGCCCTAAAGGGCTCTTGTGTAAACCTGTCTGCCCACACAGCAGCCAGAGCTCAGTGTAGAACTGGGCAGGACACATGGTGGATTCCCCTGTTAATTGGGCAGAACTAGGTGTCCTCCGTGGATATGTGGCTGGACTCCACAGTTTGGTGGGCACTGGGAGCTCGGCTCCCAGAGGCAGCTGAAGTTACACTGTTAACACTGCATCTCTTAGGCATTCTGGGATCCAACAAGCACTATCAAACAACAGCTTACTTTTCTTGAATTCCTTTGATCCCAAAGTAAGGACTAACTTTTTTGTTTGTTTGTTTGTTTATTCGTGAGAGACACACAGAGAGAAAGGCAGAGGCACAGGCAGAGGGAGAAGCAGGCTCCATGCAGGGAGCCTGATGCGGACTCGATCCCGGGACTCTAGGATCACGCCCTGGGCCGAAGGCAGGGCTAAACCGAGCCACCTGGGCTGCCCAAGGAGAAACTTTAAAAAGATTTACTATATGCTTCTGTATTTTTAGGTTTGGAATTCCAGTTGTTTTTATTTTTAATTTTATTACTATTAAATAGAGAGTTTATCTATTTAAGAGAGAGAGAGTGAGAGAGAGAGAGAATGAGTGGGCGTAGGGGCAGAGGGAGAAGGCATAGCAGACTCTCCTGCTGAGCATGGAACCGACATGGGCCTCAATCCCAGGACCCTGGGATCATGACCTGAGCTGAAGGCAGATGCTTAACCAACTGAGCCACCTGGGTGCCCCAGATTTTCAGTTGTTTTTAGAGACAAGAAATATTATAAACTCTTCTAGTGACCAAATATAGAGTCTAATTATCACACACACACACTCACACACACACTCACATATTCTTGGTACAGTGTAAGTCTATACACTCAGATTCCTCATCTTATGGAGGGGATAGCTTCTTTCTTTCTCAAAGATTGATTTATCCCATGAACATGAATAGATTGCCCACTGTGAATGAAATAATAAAGTTGGTAGACCTCATGGGGCTCATGGCTGCTGGGGAGACAGGTATGAGTGATGGTGACAAAGTGCTATAAATACCATGAATAAAGCCATCTTTAAACTGCTGTGGGATTGCAGAGTAGACCAACAGATTTTGCTAAACGATCAAGAAACATTTCACAGGGGAGGTGATAAGTTGGCCCTCGAAAGCACTGAGATTTTGCTTGTTGGGGAGGAGGAGGTACTAGGAAAAAGGTAACAGCATGAGCAGTGGGGAGAGAGTGGTAGGAGAGGAGGAATGCAGTTTTCAGGGTACCAGGTGGTGTGCTGTGGCTGTGCCTGTAAAGGGGTTGCGGCAGCAGGGGAAGCCAAAAAGGATTTCAGAGGTTGGTGCTAATGTTATCTTGTGAGGGGATTTAGTCACCCACTGCTATTGTTTTTCTTTAGACCTTCCATATTTTTCCCCCAAATAGTTATTTCCAATTTTTTTTAGTAATGAAAAATTTTATTTCAAAGCATCTTATACCCATCTCCAAATTATAAAACATAAGATGACTTTTTAAGGAAAAATGTATTTTTGTAAGCACAGTGACCTGCACGGTGGAGGTAAGAGAAAGCGTTTTTGTTCCCAAATAGAGCTGACCTGAGAGAACCTTCTCATCTATGGGAGTTGGGCCATTCCTGCACCCCACTTGGTTTGGCAGTGATACTGGTGGGGGAGTGCCTGTAATGGGTAATGGGAGAGGCTATAAAACCCTGGAGCGCATCCCTAGAAGAGTGACCTTACGAGGAAATTTCTGGGAAACAAACCACAGGGAGACTTTACAGGAATTTTTGGTTGAGCCCACAGGCAAGACACATGAGGAGAAGGGATGTAATTATAGTTTAAAGTCTATGAAAAGAAACAATGAGTGGCATGAAATAGCTGTTCTAAGTTTCTTCTTCCTGTAGGACAAGACGAAATGGGTTCTTTGCACTCATTCAGCAGATACTTAGAGTGCCAGCTGGGAGTTGGGCCCTATGCTAAATGCAGGGAATATGGTGGCAAAGCAGTCAAGGAACTCCTCAGGGAAGACTGGCATTAAGAAAAGGATAATGATGGGATCCCTGGGTGGCGCAGCGGTTTAGCGCCTGCCTTTGGCCCAGGGCGCGATCCTGGAGACCCAGGATCGAATCCCACGTCGGGCTCCCAGTGCATGGAGCCTGCTTCTCCCTCTGCCTGTGTCTCTGCCTCTCTCTCTCTCTCTCTGTGTGTGACTATCATAAATAAAAAAAAAAAAAAAAAAAAGGAAAGGATAATGTGGGCAGCCCAGGTGGCTCAGCAGTTTGGCACCTGCCTTGCACCCAGGGTGTGATCCTGGAGACCGATCAAGTCCCTCATTGGGCTCCCTGCATGGAGCCTGCTTCTCCCTCTGCCTGTGTCTCTGTCTCTCTCTCTCTCCCTCTTTCTCTGTGTCTCTCATGAATAAATAAATAAAGTGTTTTTTTTTTTTTAAAGAAAAGGATAATGTATTTTGGTTGGAGATTATGACGGATGAATCCTCATTTTGACTTCTCTGAGGTGGTGAGAGGCAAGGCAAGAGCCAGTTAGGCAGACCAGGGGCAGACGGAGGGTGGGTGGGTGGGATGTCCCAGGATAATGGGAACAGCCTGGGAAAAATCTGGCCCTTTTGGAAAACTAAAAAAAGGCTGTGTAGCTAGCACATGCAGGTGGAGGGCAAGAAGTGTGCTGAGAGGAGGCTGGAGAAGGATCAAGCAGGGCCTTATAGGTCCTGGTAAGAATTTAGGTTTTATCTGAAGTGCATTGGGAAGCCATTGAAGTGCATTAAGCAGGAAATGATAGGATCGGATGTAAAAGGGTGATTCAGACAGCTGCACAGAGAATGGAGCTGGGAGGGTAAGAGTGGAAGTGGGGGCCATCAGGAGGTTTTTCAGGAATCAAGGGAAGAGACTGAGGTGACAGTAGAGGGCAGAAAAGTAGACAGACACATTCTGGGAATAGAATTATTTGGAATCAGTAAATGGATTGGATATGGGGAGAGAGGCAGGAAGATGCAATGGTGTCTCCCAGATTTCTGGCACAAGTTTGCATGCATACCTTTCAGCAGATCCTAGACCACATAAGGCTGTAAAAGCGCTGTTGTTTGAGAAAGGTCGAGTAGGATTGATCTGAATCCAGCCTTGCAGAGGCAGCGGAGGGATGCAACTGTCCTCTTACCTTGCCTAGTTCAAAGAGCTTATTATACCCACAGCAGCACCCAAGCCAGGGATTCCAGTTCTCCCATCATGGGGCCCTTCCCGTCTCCCTTCCCAGTGAGGACAAGGCTCTAAAAAATTCCAGTGTGCCACTAGGGGGAGCATGGCCTGCATTCTGTGCCTGGTCTGGAGGGCTTTTTGAAGTCTGGATTGTTTTAGAAACTGACTTGTATCCGCTTCAGTACTCAGCCCTGGCCCGTCATAGCGCTTAGAAGAATGCCTGACATATGGTAGGTGCTCAGTAAATATTAGTAGGTGCTAATATTGTAACTGTGAGTATTCTCTTGTTGTAGCCGTGAATTGGCATCACCTCTTCTTTCTCAGTATGGAAGTGGAGTGTGCATTTTCAGGGTCAGGAGGAGAAGAGAGGGATGTCTGTTGGAAATGCTAAGAGGGAGAAGTTTAGGGACCTGAAGATGTTGCACTTGCCATTTCATCCTTCTTCTTTTGCAGATGTGGGACACTAGGGCCTTTGAGGGATTCCTGAGGTGGTGGTTGGCATCTGGAGTGGGAGATTGAATCTCTGATTGCTTCACTCCGGCACCAGTGCCCACTACTTAGTGTCTATGCCATACCATTATTTTGTGTTGCATTTTCTTGGCACTTTTCCTACTTTAGCTCCTTTTTTTTTTTATTATTTATTTATGATAGTCATACAGAGAGAGAGAGAGAGGCAGAGACATAGGCAGAGGGAGAAGCAGGCTCCATGCACTGGGAGCCTGATGTGGGATTCGATCCCGGGTCTCCAGGATCGCGCCCCGGGCCAAAGGCAGGCGCCAAACCGCTGCGCCACCCAGGGATCCCTCCTACTTTAGCTCCTGACCTATATTTACCCCCCCGCTTTTTTTTTGTCATATTTACCTTTTAAACTCAAGTCAAAGTCTTGTTGTGAGAATTTTGTGATAGAGGTTAATATAAACGCAAGGATTCTGCAAGGGATCACTGCATTAAAGGTTCTACCAGGGCTGCTCTGGCACTGTTTTAGGAATCAGCATTGAAAAATGTCTTCCTCGAGCCCCGGTGTCCTCCTCTTGGAGAGATACCAACTGCCTTGGATTTTTGTTTGTTTGTATGTGGTAAAAAAAAAAAAACAAAAAACAAAAACAAAAACAGCTGAGATGAATGAAGTTCTTAGCTCAGTGCCCAATTTTAGGAGAATGCTTTCCCACACATCATTTCTTTTTATGGCCATCCTAGCCCTATCATTTGCCCACGGGATAGGTTTCATAGGTGGAAACTGGGAGGTTGGTTAGTGGTAGAGCCAGACACTGCCAAGGTCTTCTGACTCCTGCTCCATTGGTGCTCCTGCAGCTACTCTGCTTAATAAACAGAAGAGAGTTGAAAGGCCTCAGTACTATTTCTAGATCTGTTATTTTCTGCTTCTGTGACCTGGGGCAAGTCATTTGACCTCTCTTTGAGATTTTTCCTTAATCTGTTGAATTAGTATGATAGTACCAGCCCTAGCTTTTAGGTCAGTTGTGTTGAACAGATGAGCCGAGATTTATGAGAGAGCTTCAGAAAAGTACAAGGTAACTTATAGCTATGGGGCAGGACTTTTTCCTCTAATCTGTGCACCATTATCTTCCACATCTCATAGATGCTATGGTAAAGCCTTCAGACCAACAGGATGGTAGTCAGGTCTAACTCACGATGACTCAGAAGGATTCCCCACCTTCCCCTGGGAACTCAACCTTGTACCTTGATACTGGCTATCAAAAAAAGTTGTTTGTTCTTAAAATCAGGTGGTAAGTGTACGTTAGTGGAAAGTGCACCAGGCTAGAGGGTAGTCTTTAACTGTCTAGCTAGCTGTGTACCTGTGGACTAAACATTTGGTCTCTCTGGGCCTCAGTTTTCCCATCTGTAAAATGGTAAGACTGTTATCCAGTGTATTTCGAAAGGCTTGAGGATCAGACAAAATAATACATATATGAAGGTCACAAAGCAGAAATGTACATGGGGAGGATTGAGTCAAGAGGGCCTGCTGTGTCTCAGGCACCAGGCTAGCTCTTGGATAGGAGTGACAGTATTCCTGGCTGTGACAGCAGCTCGCAGACAGCCGGGGCTTTAGCTGCAGGCCCTGAGCAGGCCAGAGACATGAGGCTGTGTTTGTATCACAATTGTTGCTTGGGCTGTGACTCTGGACTTGCCCGGGACTCTTACTGGTCCTGACCTAGTGTCTTTCCTCTCCATTGCAGGAAGATGAGAGACTGCTTGGGCACCAGCAATAGTACCATGAGTCCCTGCACTGGTTAAAGGGATCGCCACAACCTGAGCAGGCAGCAAGGTAAGCAGAGGCCAGTCCAGGCGAGCTCCTGGGATGTGAATGCATTTCCGCCTCAAGTGCTGCCCGGAAAATCCCAAGTGCACAAACAAGTCAAGGCAATGCATCTGGGTCCTCCTACCCGCACGCCAGGACTCAGAGGAAGGGCTTGCTTCCCCTCCCAAGTGCTCCAGCTAGCTCCCTCCCCCCCTGGCCAGGATTCCTCCAAGTCAAGGGGAAAAAAAAAAAGAGAGAGAGAGAGAGAGAGACACTGGAGGGGAGGAAAACAAGTCCACTCACTGTCTTTCCCTTCTCCCATCTGAACTGTTGAAGCAAGTTCCCAGGAGCTGCCCAGAGCCCTTGTTTGACTGGAAGGGAGGTAGGAGGAGTGGAATGTGTGCAAAACCCGAGCTGATCAAAAGACAGTGCTGTTTCATGGAAGCCTCCCAGAACTGAGAGCGGGAGAGAAGGGGGGTGGAGGGGGAGAGAGGGGAGAGGAGACAGAGAGAGAGAGAGAGAGAGAGAGCGAGAGCGCGAGCGCGAGCTTGAGCAGCGCAGGAGCACGCTGGCTGGCGAGAACAGGGTCTCCATGACAACTGGCCTGGCCAGCTAGAAGTGCTCTGCTCATTTGGCTGGAAGGAGCGCCACGAAAGGTCAGAGGAAGGAGCTGTGGGAAGCTCGCAGCAGGTATCGGAGCTTAAGCGAGTGGATTTGGGGGCCCTGGGCTCCCTTACAGACTGTGGTGTGAGCCAAACTCTGCCGAGAATGGAGTGGGCAGGAAAGCACCGGGACTTTCAGGTAAGGTCAGCTCCGGCTTGGGTTGTTTTTTTCTCCTTTCCTGGCCATAGTCTTGGGCTGTTTTCTGGGAGGCAGGCAAATGTCTGTACTCTCTGCTCGGGGTTTGGGGCTCAGGAATGATGTCATGCTTCAACAGTTGGATTCTATTAGCTTAAGGAGGAGGGAAACAGCCAATTTTCTTGACTTTGCAAATCTAGCTGATCTCACTCTCGCTGAACCTGAGGTGTTTGGACTTTTCTGTAGAAATCATCATCTTTTATTTAGCACAAAGGCTTAGGATATTTTTACAGAAAGAATCTTTTATATGGAAAAGGCGAGTTATCATCACTCCAGTATTGTATTTGAAGTTCCTACACGGAAACTCCAGTGTCTTTTGAGTGGCTTGGTTTGTTCTAGTGAACACTGTCTGTTTTGTCTCTTGGTGCTGCTGTGTCTGACCTATAGTGGGGGGGGGGGGGGGAAGCCAATTAACTTAGCTAGGAGCCTGTGGTGAGTTCCCAGTTTTTGGAGCAGTTATTAGAACAGAGGGACCATCGTAGGGATATCTGAGCTAGGATCACACTCTTGATCTCTCAACTAGGTAACTTGGAAGGAAGCATGCTGTCCTGTGTTAATAAGGCCCATTGCAGGCTTTCGTAAAAAGCATATGGGGTGGAGGCTGACAGGTGTGTGTGTATGTATTTTGGGGTTGGAGGGCCTATGAAGAGGTTTACCCTACAGGTATCTCTGAGTGAGCTCTCAGTGGCTGCTGTTTAGAGCTAGCCTGCTCGTGGAGACACAAGGTACTGTGGTTGTGCCAGATGGCTACTCTGGGTTAATATTTTAACAAAATCTCAGGGCATGCACTGTCCACGCTGTGTACTCTAATTCTGTTTATCCTATGTTTTTGTAAAACTTGTTCTGACCTAGAGGAGTGGTGTGTGGTGATCTCAGCGTGGCCTATGAGAGGGAACCCTACCAGAAAGCCACTTTATAGGTGATAGGACAGCTAGGTTGTTAGTAATCTTATTTGGAGGGTTAATGCAGCAGACACCCCCTGCAGTGGGGACCCATCAGGAGATGTGCCTCTGCTTCAGCCATGTTATATCTCAAACTTACTCCTGGGCCTCAGGGAACATTGTGGATGCCTTTGGTTTCTCTGTAGGATGAGGGAACAGCTGCTGTCCTGGCTCTTTAGTTTTTCTTCTTGGACTTTCTGAACAGAATGTCTTTTGTATTCTGGCCGACAATGAGGGGGCCTTCTGATTAACTTTGGGTCAGCTTGCCAATAAAAGTACCGACCATGTCCCCAATTTAGGCTCACTGAATGTGTCCATAATGTATCAGTATTGTGGCCTGAGGGTCCACAGGGTGAACTCCGTGGCCCTGGACCTCAGATGGGCCACTGCTAAAGTGATACCCCCTTTTACTACACTCCAACAATCCTCTGCTTGGTTGAAACCTCTGTTTTGTTGGGAGGATATGGCATTGCACTGTTGGTTGGGATTAAATTTGGGGGGTGTGAGGAGGAGCAGTGCAAATCCAGAATCTCGGTTCTTCTCTACTCAAGTGGCTGTGGTTGGGGCTCCTCTAGTTTTATCACCGCCCCCCCCCCATACATAAAGAGGGCTAGTAGGTGATAATTCTTTTGATACAATAGAGTAAACACTGGATTTGGGGTGAGGAGACTTGAGTCCATGGTCAGGTTCTCCTACTTGCCATCTCGGTGGCCATGGGCAAGACCATTATTAACCCCTGTGACCTTTGGATTTATTAGCTGTGAGATGGGAGGTAATGTTATAACTACTTCAACAGTTCTGTTGGGAGGACCAAAAATGTGATAATTTCCATGAAAGTTAATTTTAAGCATGTTCAGCGCTATATAATGTAAGATCTTGCAAATTAAAGCTTGGATGGCCCCACTCTCTTCTCAAAAGTCATTTTCCCCTCTGTTCTGGTTTCCCAATTTATAAAGTGCCTTTTTCTTTTGCGCATTTATAAATAAAAATGAGAAAAGCCTTAAAAAAAGGTCTTTAAGATACAAAAGGAAACAAAGCAAATAGTGCTTTCTTTGGGTTAGGAAATAGAGTGATGTTCACAGTAGGCGTTGAACCTCCTAAATGATCCTTCAGAGATGCAGCTTTCTTTCCCTTAGGTCACTTGACTTGTGTATTTAATATAGAAGAGAGGGATTCCAATAGACCCTTTGCTTTTCCAGTGTCCCACAGATAGCTACTTCGCAGTTCTGGTATCATAAATTTCAGTAGCTGGAAGAGAGGCTTCTGACTGTCAGTTTTGGCTCCTTCATTCTTCTAGGTTGTGCTGGGGAAACTGTTTTGAGTGGGCAGAGAGGCCTTTCTCCTGTTCTGGATTTGAAAGGGTATAACGGGCAGGAAGAGTTACTGCTCTGAGAGGCTCCTTGGGGGCTGGGCAGCTCTTTCAGGAACCTGTGTGGCTACAGCTTAGGGAAATAAGAAAGAAAGAAAGAAATGAGGAAGTGGGAATTTCAAGGGCAGAGATTCTTGATATGCAGTGGGACTGTGCCAAGGAACAGAATAGCAGGGATGGGGAGACTCCAGGTAAGGACACCGGATCTGTTCTCAGGGAGTGTATAGGGCTCGTGTGTGGTATGCTTGGTGGGAGAGAGGGACCCAGCACCCCACCTGCAGCCCCAGCTTTTGTCGTAGGACAGAGGAAGCTGCCTGCCATGCCCTAGTGTGGGATCTGGGAGAAACCCCTGGGAAGACCCTAAGGAGGCAGATTTGTTGTTGTAGTTCAAGAGTCCTTTTTCCAGGCGAATCCCATCCCAGCAGCCTCTATTGCCTGATGGCAAAGTAGTCCATAGCTTAGCTTGGGGCTGCAGCTGTTCCCCACTCCTCCTTAGACCAGCTTCCCAGAGCTGAGTCACACATTGGATGGATCCCTCCGTGTTCTTTAAGGATTAAAAAGTAACATTCCTGTTCTCACTCCCTCTCTCCCCCCTTCCTCTACTCCCCTTCCTGCACAGTCTCCCTCAGGGCTCCCTCTCTCTAAAATTAGAATAATAAGTTACCCAAGGAAGTTGAAATGTTGAAATGCCTTGGAGGACAGGCCGAGGGCATCCTGAATTCCACTGACCATACCCTGTGCCTGGAATGGAGGGCTTGGGTATAAAGTTTATAGGAGTACCCCAGACTCCAGGTGTTATGGCCACACTGCTAGCCTGGAAGGCAAGAGAGGCTGTGCTCCATTTCCCACCGAATTTGATTCTCATAAATGCTTTGGGGAGCACCACTGGGCACCTGGGGGCAGCGGGAGGGTCCAAATCTGGGACTGCCACAGCATCTCCCTCCAGGCAGGTGGGGCACAGAAGCTGAAGAGCATGTCTTCTTTTGCTTCTCTTGTTTTGTACCTGTCACTGCCCTGGAGTCTCCTGATTTCCAAAGTTGGACCCAAGAGAGTTTACTGAGGCAGCCAAGCAGAGGGAATGTGTATCTGAGCCTGGAGGAATAGAGGCAGCAGCCATGCAGAGCACTGGCTTGGCCTCCCTTCTGGGCCTCTACATTAGCTTGGAAGAAGAGGATATTTAGGATGGGCAGGGAGAGAGAGAGGGGAAATCTGTCTGCAGATAATTGAGTTCTTTGAGTTAGAGGAACATGGAAAGTGGAGAAGGGGCCAGGAGGGCATGAAAGAAAAAAATTACCATCTGGCATAGTTTGCAGAGATTTCGCTATAAACCCTGAGGGAGAACTTGCATTAGTAAGTGCCTTCTCCTTGGGGATAGGGAGAGACATTCTAAGCATCTATGTTTTTGCTGGGGAAATGGCATTGTGTGCGTCTGTCTCAGTAGGTGGGTGCAGTCAAATATTTGGAGCATCTGTCTTAGGGGAACATGCCACGGAATATTGCCTGATAGAAAAATCCCCTGTAAGACCTAGAAAACTTGACTATGTGTATATGTGTTAAGGGGAAAGGAGGATGTTAAATGAGTCTAGGCTACCTTATTGTAGGATTTCTTCAAAGATCCCTTCTCTTATTATTTTTGGCTCCGATGTACTGTTAAAATTATCACAATATTATTTTCATCTAAAAACTGTGTGTTAGATTGCACTGTCTCTATAAAGGGTCAATTATGTTCAATACCTTCTTAACCAAAGCTGACCTGTTTCTAAGAGTTTATCATGAAACCACCCATTTCTCAAGGATGCAGACTCTTCTTGTGCATGACTTGTCACTGAAGGGGTTTATAAGTGAGCTGGAGGTTGACTAATAGGAAGCAGCACAGTGAATGAAGGACTGTTTGACCCTGGGGAAAATGAGAAGAGGAGGGGGTTACGAGAGACTGGGAGGAAACAGGAGAAAGGCTCTGGACAAGGGGATGGTGTGTGTGTGTGTTTGTGTGTGTGTGTGTGTGTGGGGGTAGTTCTGAGGGACAGCAGGGGGGATAGGAGGTACCTGGGCTGCTCTAGACCTTCGCAATTTAGCAGAAGGCTGACCTGCCCCCAGAGAGCCTAAAGAGACAGCTTTGTGTAGGTTCTAACAACCCAGGAGGCCGGCATTGGAGTTGACACCCTATTTGCTCCTGGGCTTGGAGGCATCTCTGGTGCCCATGTGCCCTTTTGGTCTATTCACCCATTTTGCCAGTGAATATGAAGGGTCTGGGCCAAGAGCTGGGGGGCGTAATAGTACCAAGTATGAACTTAATGTTGTCACTAGGTGTTATATTGTAGTTATTTCCTCCCCAAAGTGAGCCCCTGTCTATGTAATTAAGAGAGAAGAAACATAGGCCTGCTAAAGTTAGGGTTTTGCAGGTAGGGTTAATGACCATCTCAGGCTTTAGGCTGGGAAGAAGGAAGGGGGTCCAACTCTTAGACTCTGATATAAGGCACTGTTTGAATGATGGAAGAGAGCCAACTCTAAAGGACTGGAAATAAGAGGGAGAGGGTTCTAGGTCTCTGTTGAAGCTTCTCTGAGAGCATCAATGGATAGGAAGAGGGAAAGGGGAAAATTAGAAAGGAAACGATATAGTCAGCTAGTTTTCAGAACTCTATAGCCCTGTCTGAGGAAGTGAATTTTGGTGTACTCACTTGTGTCTTGGAACACAGGCTCCCTTATGCAGTTCTGACAGCTGAGTTTTATAGATTGCTTTTAAATGAATCAATCTGTGTTTGTTCAGCCATCAGCGACTCTTGACACTCAGTGTGAGTATGATAGAGCGAACCATTTGCACTTACTGTGAGCGTCTCAGTGCTGTGCGGTGCACCTGCAAGGAACTGGCCCTTGCGGGTCTCACCCGTCTAGGTTTAGAGCTCGACAGTCACTAGCTGTGTGACCCTGGGCAAATTGTTTAATCTCCCTGACCCTCTGAGGTATCTGTAAAATGGATATAATAACAGTACTTAGCTTGTGACAGTTGTGCTGAGGATTGAATGAAATGATATGTGGAAATCTCTCAGCCCAGTGCCTGGCACCTAGTAAATATTCAGTGCTTTTCCTTATTGTTATCAACTTAGAGCAGCATTTCAAAAAGTAAGGCTGGCGTCTCTTAATCAATTTGGGATTACTACGCAGGAAAGTCAAGTCAGATTCTTCTTTTAGAAGCTTATATACTTTGTGTTTCATTCACCTTTCTGTCAAGACCTTAGGAGAGTCTCCAAGGTGATCCTTCTCAACCCAGGTTCAGAGGCTCAGCTTCACTGTCCTGTAGGATGCTTACCCCTCACTGTCATGGGAGACTAGAACTGCTTCCTACAGGCTGCTTTCCTGCAGGCCTACCTGCAGCCAGCATTGGCCGCCCCTCACAGGCTCCTGTCGGTGCTCTGGGTGTAGGCTATCCCAACACTCCTCACCTCTTCTTCCATGAATTCTGTGTGTCATCCTCTAAGACCTGGCCTAGAGGTTAGGCTTTGCAGCCAGCTCTGGAAGTATGCAGTCCAGCTCTTCCTTTAATTATCTGTGGACTTGTGGCAATTTAACTTTTATCAACCTTAGTGTCTGCATCTGTAAATTGGGGGTAATGTTACCTCAAAGGTTTGTTGCAAGGGTTAAATGAGTTTATATAAAGCACTTAGCTTTATATAGCTGCTGGCACAATATGCTCTCAGTAACTGCTAGCAGCAATTGTTGTTCGAGATCTCTCCCTCCTGTGAGTTGCTCTGCCTCTCCATACAGCAGTACAAAAGCCCTTGGCTAGGTAGTCAGCAGATCTGAGCTTTAGTCCAGGCTCTATCAGTGACTTGTCCGGTGACCTTGGGGAAGTAACCTTGGCTTCTCTAGACTTCAGTTTCCTCTTCTAGAAAGTGGGAGGTTTAGATTGTTTCCATTAACATTCTGACTTGACTCTTAAATACATGTGTCTTGTCTTTCCAACAGATTCCCTGAAGTTCTATAAAATTAAGTATAATATTTTATACATTTTATTTCCCCAAAGTGGCCAACATATATAGTTTATGCTTGAAAAATATTTGAGTAGTTTTTTTTTTTTTTTTTTAAATCCTGTCAGCTGGATTCTAGGAAGTGTTTGACTTGATTCTTATAACTTGGAGCCTGGGATCTTGTTCTCAGATGCATGGGGCTTGGTTGTAACAACTTGCAGAGTCTCCAGCTGTTAGTAAGTTAGAAAGGCTACCAGGTTAGTAAGAAAGGGGATGGGTTTTACTTGGTGCCCGGGGAAGATTTTGGTTGACAGATGTTTGGGGTACTTCTTTGTTGTGCTGTGTAGGCTCAACTCAGCCTTGTGAATAAATACTGCCGTCACTGTTTCCTTCTCTCCGCAAAGAAAAATGGCAGTGTTTCCTGGCTGACCCTCTCTCTCCCTTAGAGTTTGAAGTGAGTCAGTGCTGCTCAAAGACAAACCCGTGTGTTAGGAGAAGAGCCGTCTAATGAAAGAGTGATATTTAGAGCCTGGCCTCTGGGGTCAGACAGTTGGGGTTCATATTCTGGCTCTGCCATTTAACTGCCTCTGAGAACTTGGGTAAATTGTGTAGGCTGTCCATGCCCCAGTTCCTTTTCTGTGAAACAGAGGTGCTATTAGTGCTATTTCATGTGTTGTGGTAAGGCCTAAGTGTCAAGTGCTTAGGGATAGTACCTCGTATCTGGTACTAAATGAAATGTGAGCAATGACTGTTATAGTTCTAATTCCCTTAGAAACCAAGCAGAGCTTGTTTCCAAGTGGCTGGTTGGTCTGGTTTGTTCTGCTGAGAAATGTGGGGCAATATCCCCTTCCTTCATGTCTTGGGCAGACATCTAGTGTCAGCAGAGTAGCAATAAGCGTCCTGCAAACAGTACATAGATCATAGCTCTTGTACTTTGCTTTTGTGAAGAAATATATAAACCATAAGGGGAATCTGAGCTAAAAGACCATGTAGGCTGAAAGGACCCTCTCTGATGAGTAACCTGTTATGTGGCACTGGAGTTAGGGACATGTTCTTTTACCCAGAATCCCTGGGTAAAGGAACAAGATGGAAAGTGGGCTGAGGGACAGTGTAAATTCAGAGATAGAACTTCGTAATGGAGAATGATGGGTATTTCTGAGCAAGTGGTAGTGGCTATGACAGTAAGCCCTATGGAGAAGCTCCTGGCACTTTATCTTCCCAAGGGGCACAGTTTCTTCCCAGCCCAGGTGAGACTTGCCCTTAAAGTGATCACTCAGACCAATCTCAGAGGAGTGGTGGATTGGGATGAGGTGATTCTAATCTGTTCCTGACCAGAATAAGTAGCATAAGTAGCTTGGTGTATCTTATCTACAAGTGTAATTATAAAGAGATTTCCTTTTCCAACTGCAAGAAACAGGAACTTTTGCTGCCAAACTTAGCAGCATGTTTTAAGTCCCTCAAATCTCCTCTGAGTGCTACCAAAGCTCTCAGCTTTGTTGTTATCTCTTGTTGAAATATCGCCTGAAAAGGTCATATCAACAGTGCCAATTTATGGGCCTGCTGAACCCAGGCAGGCCTAGGGCAGAATGAGGAGTTCCTGGGAGTAGGTGCTTCACAGATTTTCCCTTTGAGTCAGGCTGTTTATAATTTAAGGTTCCTTTTGCTTTAGAAGACCAAACTCTGCAAAGTAGGGTCAAACATTTTATTTCTTCTGCAGTTTTACTCCTGTAGGCAGGAGCTCAGCTCAGACTCTACAGTAGCTCCCTGTACAGCTGGGAGAAGCTCAGCCTTGATGGTACTGATGGCTGCTCAAACTATGCCTGGCACTTCTTAATGGAGGTGAGTTTTCTTGGCACAAAATTATGCCAGGATCCTTCACCTCATTTAATTTATTAGGAGTTTTTGACCTACTATGTGCTCTCTGAAGGAATGATTAAAAGAGGCGAAGACTGCATGGTGTAGAAGCCACACATAGGTATTTGCATTCATTCGTAAAGATCTGAGGAAAAGATTAGACCCGTGTGTACATATATAGTACTCTTTCACTTGCCAAAGCGGATGCAAATAGGGAGAGGAAACTAAAGAATGTAACCCATCCCAGCAACTATAAAGAAGTATGGTGCTTGAGTGTGGGAGAAAATACCTGGGACAGCTGAGGTGAACTTGGCAATGGCAGTGACCTTGATTGGTAGTCCATGACTTGACTAACTCAGCTGCTGTGTTTGGAGAATTGAGGTTTTGGAAGCTAGGAAGGAAGGAAAGCATTGAAATTTTTTATTTTCTTTGCCTCCCTCTAACCCCCTGATTCACTCACCCGTCTGGGTTCAGACGTCCATGGAAAGACTGCCAGATAAATTGCTGTTTTTAAAGTGGTGTGGGCAGCACTGTCCTCTCCGCATCTCTGTGTCTCTCAGTGTGAGTCCTCACTGCTGCCCAGGAGTGAGTTACTAGTCATTTGTGCCCAGAGAGCAGGCTGGGAGGAGACTGGTGGTAAGAAGGGCAGTGAGTTTAATGCTGAGGAAGTGCCCAAAGGGAAGTGGCAGGGATCATGTTAAAAAGAAAACAGTGAGGAACAACTGGGAATTTTTGTCTTATTTAAATCTCATCAAACAGAAATAGAAAAGCTCCCTCCATGCCCCCATCTCAAAATCCACATCTGTTTGGCAAACCCAGGTGGGTTTCAAAAACAGTGCTATCCAGGCTCTCTTTCACCTGAAGAACACCCAAGGTCAGATGTCTTACATAGCTTACTCAAAAAAGTTGAGCCCTGGGAAACTGTAGAAACTAAAGGGGAAAACCATAGAGTTATGCATATTTACCACAATAAGAAAAAATCAGAGTTGGGGGTGGGGAGCAAGCCATGGAGACTGTAACACCTGTGACATCATCCCAGCCCTTGAGAGCAGTTCATGTTTTGTCACCAGGGGAGTTGGGGTGACTGTTTGCGTTCCCCAAGAGTTTATTTCTCCTCAGCCTTAAAATTTAAGTAATTAATTGAAGTGTAGTTAACGTACAGTGTTATATTATTTTCAGGTATACAACATAGTGATTCAACAACCCTATACATTACTCAGTGCTCCCCACGTTGTGCAGTCTACCATCTGTCCTCATACAACGTTATTACAATATTAGTGACCATATTCCCTATCTATTTTTATTCTGTGATGTATTTATTTTATCACTGGAAATTTGTGCCTCTTAAATCCCCTTTATCTATTTCACTCATACCCCTACCTGACGGTCAACCACCAGTTTGTTCTCAGTATTCAAGACCTTTTGTTGTTGTTGTTGTTGTTGTATGTTTCTTTTTGTTTTGTATATTCCACATATAAGTGAAATTGTATGTTATTTGTTTTTCTCAGACTTATTTTACATAGCATAATACCCTCTAGGTCTATTCATGTTGTCCCAAATGCCAAGGTCTCATTCTTCTTTATGGTATGTGTGTACCATATCTTTATCCATTCATCTATTTTTTTAAAAAGATTTTATTTATTTAAGTGAAAAAAGAGCACACAAGCAGGGGGGAGAGTCAGGGGGAGCATTAGGGGGAAGCAGACTCCCCACTGAGCAGGGAGCCTCACTTGGGTCTCCATCCCAGGACCCTGGGATCATGACCTGAGCTGAAGGCAGATGCTTAACCAACTGAGCCACTGAGGTTCCCCTATCCATTCATCTATTGATGGACACTTGGGTTGCTTCCATATCTCGGATATTATAAATCAGTGCAACCACTGTGGAAAACAATATGGAGGTTCCTCAAAAAATTAAAAATAGAAATACCATATGATTCAGTAATTCCACTACTGGGTATTTAAAAACACTCATTTGAAAAGATATATGCACCTCTACATTTATAGTAGCATTATTTACAATAGCCTTTCTCTTTTTACTTTACACTCTTTCCCTCAGATTCCATCTTCTGCTACTAGGTAGAGACGCAGGATGTGGGGGTGTCAAACTCTGCATCTGTTTTATAAACTTTTAATTAATTAATTAATTAATTATTGAGAACCCTATTCTGGTCTAGGCACTGTTCCATATTACTGGGGATATGGAGATAACTAAGATAGCAAAGTCTGTATGTCATGGAACTTAAGAGTATTTGGGGTAGCAGTAAACAAGTAAACCAATAAATGAGATAAAGATAGTGTTATGAGCTATGAAGGAAATAGGAGTGATGTAAAAGAGGGAGAGTAATAGGAACTTGAAAGCTATTAAAAGAGAAATTACAGAAAGTGTCTCTGAGAATGTGACATTGAGCTGCAAGTTCAAGCCCAAGAAGAGCTGTGAATGTGTAGGTTTGGGGAATGTACATTTTTGGAGGAGGGAACAGTAGGGGCAAAGCCCCTGAGGTAGGAAAGAGCTTGGCATATTGAAAGAACATGAAGAAGTTATCATTGTTAGATTATAAGGAGCCAGTGGTTCTAAGGGTATAAGATATTGGTAGAGGTGAGGTCAGATACAGCCTTTTGGCTGCAGTAAAGAGTTTGGAGAACCAATGTGAGGGGCATATATTCTAGGCCTGTGTCACGACTAGGGAAAAGTCAACATGTGAGAGGGATGATTGGCTAAGAGCAACACTGAATTTGATTGGGAAGAAACAAGGAAAAAGAATATGGGGAAATAGAGGGGATCTGAAGTGGGGATAGGGATAGGCATAGCTAATTAGCTAAGAGAAGTGGAATAAGTATAATTCAATTCTGCATAATTCTTTGGATCAAGCAATGTATGTTTTAAAAATTGCTATAGATTTTAGGTTTGTGGTGTATCATTAAAGAATGCTTTCTGTGTTCCAGGCATTGTATTACACTAGGCATTTTCCCTTGCATCATTGGAGTAAATCCTCACAATAATCATTGAGTGAATTTATTGATATTCTGATGTCTACATGAGGAACTCAGAATGGCTAACTTGCTTAAAACCCAAATCTAAGCTCTGTGTGATTCCAAAGAATGTATTCCTTTTACATCTCCACTCTGATTGGTATACCAAATGAACTGTTTTAGATAACTAAGAGGAAGTACATGTGCATTCCCCGCCCCCCCCACCGGGTTGTTATGTGTTATTGACTGTCATATTCTCCCTTCTATCCATTGGAAGCTAGAATAGATTTTAGATGTTTGTGGATTTGAATGAGTTCTTTCCAGCTTTCCTGAAAGGAGTGCATGGTTAAATATGAAGAAATGGATTTGGATGCCAGTCCAAATCAAAAACCGGTGTAGAGGAGGGTGGGTGGCGAGACTTGGAAATAGATAAACTGAATCACATCTCTGTCTGGGTAGGAAGAGTTATGGTATCATGTATTCTCATGAGTGATACTCTACAAGTAGCCAGATGTCTTAGACTATGATTCCTTCTGTTTTACGGTAAAAAGATAGAATTTATTTTTGGAAAATTTGAGTAATTTTCAGTAAACTAGCATTTGTAAATAAACTATGATTTCTTAGTTTACAGATCTCTTTTAGAGTCTCAAAGTTTATTGGAAATGTTTGAGAAAAGAAATTTATCAGGCCACAACTTGGACTTGCTGGAAATTGAACACTGACTAGTTTCTATTGGTGGCTACTTCTTTTTTGAGGGATTGATCCTGTCTGTAAAGGAAGGATCAGGATTCTGAAATAAAAATGTGTGGGCTGTTTGTAAACACTCATTCCTCGGTGTTCACGAGACCTGTGTTCAGCTTAGTCAGCCAGCTTAGATGGAATCGTTTGTGGAGGGCAGAGCAGGGTGAGATTAAATTTCAGATTTTGCATAGATTCTTGACGCACAGAGGAATTTCCTTTTGTAATGAGATTCTGCTTTCCTGTCTCCCCTGTCCCTGTCTGTTTTAGTAACTATTTTGCTAGGAAAGATTCCTTTAGATGGTGTTTTTATCCTTAGTACTGATTCAGTGAGCAGACCTGAGATGGTCACCTACAATGAGCAGGTCCGTACCATGAGCAGGGACATACGGATGAACTAGGGGTGCATGAACTAGGGGTGCGGCTGAGAAGATTGCTTCGGTCTTAATCTCAAAGGGCTTTGACCCCTCCAGGCACTGGAGCGGGGGAGGGGGGTCCTTCTTTTGAAAATAGAAAAGGAACACAATTGGATCTGATTGGTAGAAAAGACACCTGTGAGACCATGTGGAAGATAGATTAGGGGAAATGGGGAGAAAACTTCTGTTACCCGGTGTAACCAGTGAGGTGGTATTCCAGTCTCTCACAGTTCATTTAAAGCAGAGTATAGGGAAGTCTGGAGGGTCTGAACTCCAGGTTGCAGGTTTTCAGACCTGAGCAGGCCCTAGATTCACCTGGAGAGCTGGTTTCCAATTCAGTAGGTCTGAAGTGGGGCCTGAGAATCTGCATTTTAAATAAGTTCCTAAATGCTGCTGGTGGTTGGAAACTGCATAAGAGGCTCAGCAGCTGAGCTTCAAATAAGGATGTAGAGGGCCAGATGTAATCCATATGCCTTCTTTCAGTGACCTAGAATTTCATGTCTATACTTTGGAATCTCTTGGGTGGCTTACCACCACAATGTCAACAAAGCTCGGTAAAGGCCCGTGCCCATGGTCACAGTGACTCTTCTCACGATATTCATATCACTTCCGGATGAGGTTTCCAGCTGAGTGCTTGTCTCTAAACAGCTGTTTGATTTCTTCTTGGAAAATACCCTTCCTGGGCACTTGATTCTATTAAGGATAGCTGACATTTATGCCAGGATAAGCTCCCACCTGCCCTTTAGCACACCCCCTGGTTGACAGGACTGTTTCAGGGACTGCAGGCAGGCTGAGCACTGAGTGTGTTCTGTTGGTTAGTCAGGTTTACACAGGACATGCCTGGGAGATTATCTCTTTAGCCCAGGAGTTGAATTTCCAGGGCAAAGTCCACATTTGGCAGCTGAGAGGCTGAGAACACCTGGGAGAGAGGATTTCACTTGGCTTTCACTTAGCCAGACCTTAGTGCCTCTTCCTAGAGAGGTCAGGTGTTCTACTTGTCTGCTGCCCAAGCTTCTCCCAGAGCAGTGTGGCTCCAGGCACTGCCCCCTTGCTCTCTAGTTCAGGACCCATGGCTTCAAGGTGAGACACTTGAGTGAATAAAACATAAGCTGCCCTCTCTTCCTTGGTGGTCTCACTTCTTGAATCACTGTCTGTGCTTGTTTCTCTCCTTGGGGGAGGGTATCCTAGGGCTCCCCTTTCCTTAGCTTCACTCATGGGTTCAGCACAGTTATAGAATTCTGTTTCAGTGTGGGAAGAGATACTATAGATTACCAGGAAAGAGTCACTATATCTGCACAGCTGTAACCCATTCTTGGCATTGTGGTTGGGAACTCTGGTCCTGTCCCAAGTGCGTCAGAGTTTAGAGGTGAGAAAACAGCGTGCCCAAGGTGGCAGAGCTAGGACAGGGAAGGAGGTCATTTCACTTTTGATTCAGGACCTTTCTGTAAGCATTTCACAAGGGCTGTAATGTGTTGCAATTTCAGATTAGTAAGCATGGCATGAAACTGTCTCAGGCTAATTTTTGTTTAAGATTTTTTACTTTTTTAATAACAAAAGTAATACATCTGTTCTATAAACTTTTATACAATAGGAAAATATATGTTGGAATATGAGCCTCTCCTATAAACCAGTGCCCCAGGAGCATAATCATTATTAACAGTTGGGTAACTGGATTTTTCCCCTTATAGTACATTTATATATACATTTATTTTATTTTTACAAAAAAAATTATAGTCTAATCAAAAATGGAAAACAAAAATTTGTGTTGGCAAGGATATGGAAAAATTAGGACCCTCATACACTGCTGGTGGGAATGTAAATGGTACAGCTGTTGGAGAACTAAATTCAAAAGCTAAAACTTACTGCACGACCCAGCAATTCCACTCCTAGGTATAAACCCCGCAAAATTGAAAACAGGTACTCAGATACTTATATGCCAATATTCATAGCAGCATTATTCATAGTAGCCAAAAGATGGAAACAACTCAAGTGTTCACCCACTAATGGATAAATAAACAAAATGTGGTGTATCCATACAATGGAATATTATTCAGCCATAAAAAAGGATAAAGTTCTGATACCTGTTACAATGTGGATGAACCTTGAAAACATTGTGCCAATTGAAATACATCAGACGCAAAAGAACAGATACTGTGTGATTCTGCTTATATGCGATACCTCTCTATACCTCTATTTGGCGACTCATAGAGACAGAAATAAATTACAGGTTCCCAAGAGTTACTGGAGAGGGGAAAATGGGGAGCCATCGCATCATGGTGTTTAAGAGTTTCTGTTGGGGGTGATGAAAGAGTGTCAGAAATGGGTAGTAGTGATGGCTGCATAACATTGTGAATGTAATTAACATCACTGAATTGTAAACTAAAAAATGCTTAAAATGGCAGACTTTATATCTATTTTGCCATAATAACAAAATGAAAAAATAAAAAGCTTATACTCTCCTGAAAATGTTTTCACTTGGTCATTTACATAGGCTATTTTTCCTTGTCAGTAGTACATTACTTTTAACGGCAGCACTGGGTTTCTTCAGGTAGATGTAGTATAATTTATTTAACACAGCCACTATTGATGGACACTTGAGTTGTTTCCAGTTTCTCCTGTCCTGAGCCAGGCTGGGCTGCAGTAGCCAGCTGTATACAGCTGTCTCTGCCCAAGCTTTGTAGTACTTGTATTACCCTCGGCAAAATTCCTAGAAGGGAAGATTTGCTGATCAAAGGTATACTCATTTAGAATACATTTAGAATGTTAGTAAACATTGCCAAACCTCTTTCCAAAGAAGTTGCACCAATGTAATTCTCGTCAACAGTATGTGAAGGTGCCTGTTTCTCCTGCACCCTTGCCAACACGGCTGTTATAAATCTTAGAATTCATTGGAATCTTTGCCAGTCTGATAGGTGAAGAGGATTTCTTTTTTTTTTTTTTTTTAATATTTATTTATTTATGATAGTCACACACACACACACAGAGAGAGAGAGAAAGAGAGGCAGAGACACAGGCAGAGGGAGAAGCAGGCTCCATGCACCGGGAGCCCGACGTGGGATTCGATCCCGGGTCTCCAGGATCGCGCCCTGGGCCAAAGGCAGGCGCCAAACCACTGCGCCACCCAGGGATCCCGTGAAGAGGATTTCTTATTGTTACTTTATTTAGGATTTATTAGGGAATTGAACAACTTATATGCTTTCTGGCAGTTGTGCTTATTCTTTTGTGAATTTTTGTTTCAAATACTTTGTTCATTTTTCTGTTTGGTCATTGTTTTTTCTTGTAGATTTACATACCTGTTACATTAGAACTTTTTGCCATGTAAGTTGCTTATATTTTTTTTCTCTGTTCATTTTTCATTTTTGACTTTCTTAGGCTAATTATTTGCCTTCCACACATTTAAAATTTTTCCTTAGGGATCCCTGGGTGGCTCAGCAGTTTAGTGCCTGCCTTTGGCCCAGGGTGTGATCCTGGGGTCCCGGGATCGAGTCCCACGTCAGGCTCCTGGCATGGAGCCTGCTTATCCCTCTGCCTGTGTCTCTGCCTCTTTCTCTCTATGTCTATCATAAATAATAATAAAAAATAAATCTTAAAAAAAATAAAAATAAAAAAATTTTTCTTCAGGCAAATGTATGATATCTTCCTTCAGGGCTTGTTTCTTCTTCCCTTAACGACTTTTGAGTTGAATTTTATGTCATACTTTGCAAAATTTTCTTCACTTATCAGAATTATACAACTCATTGATTTTTTTTCTAGTGTTTTTATGGTTCCAATTTTTACATTTGAGCTGTAATTAAGTTTGTAATAAGGATTGAGATAAGAATTAAATTTTATTGGTAAAAAAACTAAAAGTAACTGTTCTATTAAATGGGCTCTTTATATAAAATTTGTTAATGTCTATTTGCTTTAGTGTTTTTCATGAATGAGGCTACCTATCTTTAAATTTTTGCAGAATAAAGGTCTTCAGTGAGAGAGGCAGATCAAGATCAAGGAATTGTGTCCAAGTCTTCTGATTGCCAGTTGTGTTTTTTTGTTAGTTTTTTATTATCCTTACACAATGCAGCCCGATTCCTTTTCTTGATGTTTGGGGATAATTCTATCACTCCCCTCATGAAGAACTTGACAGTGAATCCTATGTGCTATTATATTTGACACATTAGACCTATGTCGTATGACATGAAAACCTCTCTCTCTTATGCTATGCCTGGTGAGATGAGCTCAGCCTGGGTGAGGTGGGAGCAGAGAGGCAAATGCATGTTTGGTGCTGAGGAGACTCAGGGCCAAAGTCTGAAGGGATGGTAAGACAAGACCCAGGAAAGGTATGATTCTGGGGGAGGGGAACAGCGGAAAGAAGCGTGAAGAGACTTGGCTGCTTAGAAGATTAAGAAAGATTTTTGAACTGAGAGAAAGAAAAGGAATAATTATTTATGTCCCAATTACTAAACTAGCAGGTCCCACCTAATTGTACTTTAAAAGTGACTTTTCCTGAAATGCTGGGTCAGCCAAGTGTTACTGCTCCTAAGGGTAGTGAACCCAGAGGAGAAAGCCTTATTCAAGGGTCAGAGTAAGTAAAATCCTGCAATCAAAGAAGTTAGGGTTTGAAAGACCCAGGAGAGCAGCAGCGACCTGGCATCATTTCTGCTCTTGTCAGCCAGGAGCTTAGACGGAAATGTTTGTAGTGGGAATAGGCTAAATAAGGAAGCAGGAGAAACGACTTCGGACCAGCAGACATTCATTAGGCTCCTGTAGGACTGGCTGCATATATACATTCAATCTCTATCTTTAAGGAACTTAGTCAGTGGATAAAACACATAAAAAGACATGGTAGTGTGACTTATGCCACCATATAAGTGGCAGCAGGAGGAAAGGGTTCGTTTTGTCAGTGGTGGGAAGAGAGTGAGGAAGATGAGGGCAAGGTTTCACATGAAATAATGCTGATTCACATTTTGAAGGATAGATTGTGTGTGTGTATATATGTGTGTGTGTGTGTGTGTGTGTGTGTGTTTAAGTTTGACCACCATGAATTATTTTTTCAGTGGCCAAACCAAAGGAAGGGCATTCCAGGTAAAGGGATCAGTATGTGCAAAGATAGAAGTGAAGCAATATGTGCCAAGTTATGTGCACATAACTACCAGTTGGTCATTTTGGCTCTGCATAGTAGGGCAGGATGAGAAGTGTCAAGATGATATTGTAGAGACAGGTCTCAGGAACTAGGCCTTCAAGGGTTGGATTACCCCAAACATAGTTGTTTAAACAACAATAATTTTATTATTATTATGTCTCATGGTTTTGGGGGTCTTGCTTGGGGTCTTCTTACATCATTTTAGTCAGATGGTGGTTGGCTCTAGAATCATCAGAAGACTCACTCCCTGCCTGAGCTGGGACAATTCAAGCCATTGGGGTTCCTCTGCTCTACTGCTCTCACTCCATCTTCCTCCCAATCCTCCATTATTACTCCTTGTGGTCACCCTAGCATGGTGGTCTCAGAGACTTCTTATTGGGTATCTCAGGACTTGAAAGCCAGTGCCCCTCAAGAGGATGGTGGAGGTTGCGTGGCCTTTATCTTACCTGGCCTTGGAAGTTAAGCACCCTCACATAAGTTGCATTCTGTTCCTTGAGGTAGTTACAGGGGCTCTTCTGGTTCAAAAAGAGGAATATCAAACAGTCCACAAACTTGTTTTGAAATCACCACAGTCATACAAAGGAACTTGAATTTTATGCCATAGGGCAGTCTTTGCCAAACTTAATGTGTTACTTACCTTCTTCACAGTATTACCATGGCCTCCTAATACCTGAATTGATATTTACATAATGTTTAATTCAGCCTACATTCACACTTAAATTGATTTTAAAAGGAAATGTTATCTTACTTTCTTAAAGTGGAAAACCAGTATTACTTGCCATACACACAAGATAACTTTTATTTATTTATTTATTTTTTATTTTATTTATTTATTTATTTATTTATTTATTTATTTTATTTATTTTTTTTTTACAAGGTAACTTTTAAAGTAAATACAGTGAGAACACAAACTTTTAGCCTGGTACTGCTACCTATGAAAGTCTCTCTTAAGAGATCAACTGTTAGAGCTAGAGACAGAAGCAAGTGGAGACTTTTTTTTCTGAACTGAGTGAGAAGGTTTGAAAGGACTAACAGATCAAATACTTGATCACTTTGTAATTGCCTGCCTTGCAGTTTTTTACACCACATTCTGGGAAGCATCCCGGTGGGCCTTGGGCTGTGGAGCTGCTAAAAGAATGTGAGCCCTGGAGTCATCCGGAGAAATTTACACTGTAGCAGGATCGCTTTGGCTGAAGTGTAGAAAGTAGACTTGGAGAAATGCAAGTAGGAGCAAGGTGGTGGTTTCTTAGGAGATGATGGCTGTAAGTCAAGCAATTGATAATAAAATTGGGGTGAACAAGTGGCAGGGGAATGGAGGAGTTGAATCTGAGGCATTAAGGAGGCAGCATTTTCAGGGCTTGGTGACTGTCTGACCTGGAGTGAGAAGGAGAAGGAAAAGTCAGAGGTGACTTGTAGAGCTGGGAAAAAGTGGAGAAAGTATGTGGAAAAATTATGAGGTGGGGGGAAGTTTTTATTAGACGTGGAGTGGAAATGATGAGTTCTGTTTTAGGCATTCCTTTTTCTTCAAATTTTAAAAAGATTTTTTTTCCTTTTTCTTAATTTTTTTTAACATGAATTCACTTGGCACTCTGTGGATTTGTCTGATTGTTTCTTTGGGGTATCGTGTAGGTTATTCCCCTCTCCTCTATATTTTCTGTGAACTGCAGATTAGATCTAGAGGCTTGATTAGATTTAGGGTAAGCCTTTTTTTTGGGGAGGAAACCCCTTTGTAAATGATGCAGCAGACCAGAGGCACATAATGTCTGGTTTTCCCACTAGTATTGATGCTAAATTTGGTCACAACTTAAGGTAGGGCCAGCCAAATTTCTCCATTGCAAAATTATAGTTTTCATTTTATAACCAGTAGATAATCTGTGGGTAACCTTTGGCACTATTCCCCATCAATCTTTCACTTAAGTGGTTTTACTTTTTTAAACTTTTTATTGTGGAAAATGTCAAACATACACAAAAGTAGAAAGATTCAAAGATGAACAGCCATATATCCATCATCCATCTTCAACTCTTACCAGTATTTGGCCTAGCTTGTTTTATCTCCATCCTTGTCCAGTACCCCTCCTTCCTCCTTCTTCTCCACTGGATTTTGGGAAGCAAATTCCAGGCATCATACCATTTCATATATAAAGACTTCACAATGTCTCTCTAAAAGACCTTTCAGACATGTTGATTTCTTTTTTTTTTTTTAAAGATTTATTTATTCATTCATTCATTCATTCATTCATTCATTCATTCATGAGAGACACAGAGAGAGAGAGGCAGAGACACAGGCAGAGGGAGAAGCAGGCTCCATGCAGGGAGCCTGATGTGGGACTCGATCCCGGGTCTCCAGGATCATGCCCCTGGCTGAAGGTGGTGCTAAACCACTGAGCCACCAGGGCTGCCCGACATGTTGATTTCTGACCAGTAAATTGTAGCTGCCCTTATGAAGGAGGAAAGAGTGCTGATGGTTGAACTGATACAAAGTTAGGGCTTTAGGTAAGTACAGTGGAAGGGGAAGGGGCTAGGGATTGGAGGGGGTGATGCATTGTGGATTCCTGGTTGGAAATTCATACTGTGAACCCTTCAGCCCTCAGTCTTCTTAGCCTTAAAGCCTTCATCTTCCATCCTCTTACGGTTTCATCTCGTAGTATGACCATGCCTTTGGCCTCATCACCTGGAGCTGTTACACTTTCAGGATCCTAAGCTCTGAAATTCCCTTCTCTCCCCAGTCTTCTGAATGTATATACCCCCCACTCTTCATTGTCCCCTCTAGACAGCTGATTCTCTGGCCTTTCCCTGCTTGTGGAGCCTCTTAGCAACCTCAGGACTGCCCACTTATTTTCCTATTCAGTCCATACCCAAAGACAAAAATTCCATTCATGCACTGGATTACCCGAATCCCTTCCCTCTCTTCTTCCTGTGCTCTTCTGTCCTGGCGGGCTCCATAATCAGATCTTATTGCTACAGCCCCTAGATTTCTGAAGGCTGCTTCATTTTTCAGAAGCACAGTTCCTGACCCATCATTCCTTTCTCAAAAAAATTTATATGATTTCCCAGAGAAAAGATAAGACCCTTAATTTGGTTCTCAAAGGCCTCTAAGATCTGACATTTCTGTCTTTCCACTTTTTTCTGGTCTACTTCCAGTTAAATTCCTATCAGACTCAACATCTTCGTATGTCTTCTACTTCTCTGCCTCCAAGACTTGGCTCATGTAGTTCCATACACCCAGGATTGCTCCTTTATTTTTTGCCATTTGACCTTCCGTGCCCAGTGCAAGGGCAGCCTGCTCTATGAATCCCTCCTGCTTCTTCAGTTGGAAGTAATCCCTCTTTGTCTAAATCCACAGCATTTCATCTCTCCAGTGGCCCTTAAAATAGTCTTCCTGGTATTTATTATATTTACGTTTCTATTATATCCACCTTACTGGAATGTGAGCTCTTTGAGGATGGACCCATGCCTGAGGCATTTTGGTGTCCCAGCCAGCCCTAAGCACATTAATTTACACATGTTGGTGTTCATTTTGTATTAATTGAATGCACATATAAGTGCGAATGGAAGGAGAGACTATTCCCCTGGCTTACCAGAGACTGTACTTAAATTTTCCTACCCCTTCTTCTCTTCTAGTAAGTAAAGAATCGGACTTAGCTTGACCTGGCCCTGTGCAGGAATAGACCAAGCTCCTGACCCACATTACAATGGGTGAAGCACAAAGTTTGTCCCACTGTGGGATCAGGAGCCTCGAGTACCAAGAGTTCCAGCAGGATGTTTCGGGTTTAGGGAGTTAGACTGGCTTGGCTACATTCTGTGCACTGTAGGGGAGAGGATTTCAAAGTAGTACAGAAAAAGGAAACACTGAGAATGCTCTTGGCAGAGGTAGGAGCAGAGGGTTTGGAGAGCATGGTGACCCTGAGGTGAGGGTTTTATTTTCATCAAGTCAGGCCAGTCCTTTTCCTCTGTACCTCCCAGGGCTGAGCCTCAGTTGAATATGGGAAAACATGTGGGCATGATATTTGCCATTCTTCCTGCCTTGGGACCTTGAGTCATAGTCTAACTGTTCATCTCAAATAGCCTCCTGTCTCTTTCTGTCCAACTACTGTTTGTCCTTTAAGGTCTGGCTCACATTTCCTCTCCCACAGAAAACCTGTCTTGAGTTACTTACTCTAGCCCCTCCACTCCTACCCATTGTACTGTAGAGTACTTTTACTCTGTATCTCACATTTTAATTATTTCCTACTGTTACCTCGTCTCCCTAAGTTAGTCTGTGAGCTCCTTGAGTGCAAGAATCTCATCTCATGGTTTGCTTCTTTTTTCTCTGCTGAAAACAAAGCAATGATCAGTAATTACCATTGATTTTATTGAGTAGCCGGATTTCTGGAACTTGGAAGATTGGCAGTAGCAGAAAGACTGAAGATGGGAAAGGGCATGAATGTCAAACTTAGTCATGGGCTGGTTCTCCAGAGTTTGGGTCTAGGGAGGCATTGCCTGCTTATCTTTACAGTCACCTAGTGTACCAGAGAAGAGAATGGGTTTCCTGAATTCTGGCTTTTGAAGCTCTGAATTCGAATAGTATTCAGCATCCAGGCAGGTGAGGGCAGGAGGTGTTCAGGGGCCTGGTCTCCAGGGAAAAAGAAGGAAGGCTGATGGCTGAGGCCCTGCATAGCAGTGGCCAGCTTGGAGTAAGCTGGCACCATGCCAGTTCCCCTCGTCTGTAGGAGCTGTAGGCACACATGGTAGATTGGAGCTTGAAGGATCCTTCACCAGCCTTTTCCCTGAGCTGGAAGCAGAACAGGGAGCAGCAAGCCAGTTGGCTGACTTGCCTTTTCTGCCTGAAAGTACTTTGTTTCTGTTGCTAACAACAGACATGGGTAGTGTAAATAAAACACAGACACACAGGCACATAGACACATATGTAGAGACTGAAAATTTGAGTTGTCAGGGCCGGGAGGAGGGGCTGAGGTAGAAGGGGACTGGAAATGTGGAACTGAAGATACTTAGTGTGTGCTGGATCCTCTTCCAGCCTTTGGCAATAGGGTGGATGAGTTGGGGAGCCTGGGCAGTCGAGTAGGATAAGATACTCCTTGGATACCACAAGCATCAAAGACTAGGTGCTTGTTACACTTGGATGCAAAGCTTCACTCAGGCAGACACCCCTCCAAGTGAGATGCTGGTGATCTGAAGCCTGGTGGCAGCTTCTTCCTGTCTGTCCTGCCTTTCCTTTAAGGCTTTTTGCTCATTTGTCCCTTATAGTGCTATATCTGGTGTACATTGATCAGCAGTGGCTGTGGCCTTTCTGATCTTGACCTGTCAAAGCCCCCTGAGGTCTGCACACATAAATATGTGACTAGAGTTTTGGGTGATGTCCTGAAAGCTGTGATCTTCCTTAGAATGGACTGAGACCCATTCAGCCTTGCTGGGGAGGGTAGTCCTACCAGCAGGATGCTGAACGGTTAGTGCCGTAAGAACTTAACAGTTGTGTCTCATGTGAGATGAACTTTGACTCTTGAGGTCCAGAGAGATTGTGATGAGAATAGGTAATAAGGACTATGAGTCTCCATTGCTGGTAATGTAACTGGGGGTGGGTTAGGTGTTCTTTCTTCTTTATTCCTGGATCCAAAAGGTATCTAAGATTACATCCATAGAACATTTTCTGTTTCTGTTCAGGGGGGAAAAAAAAGACTGAATTGATATGATATATCTCATGGAGTTACTGCATTTGTTCCTACAGGAGCTAAAGGATCAAGGTACATGTGAATGAGCTGCCCATTTTTAAATTTAGAAGATCTGCAAGATTATCCCTATAATAACAGCAATCTGACTTATATACTGATAGACTTTCTTGAATAGGAGAGAAAGGAATAGAGCTATGATTAGGGTCTGAGAATTGTACATTACCCTGAAAGGGCCTCAAGAGGATGCCTCCCATGTAACCTCCACTATCCGTGCAGTTCCTGTGGCATAGAGTCAACGAACTCTTGAGGAGACTTGGTCACTTTTTCTCCATTCCCTGGCTTAGAAGGGGTAGTCGACCAGGGCTATTATTGACTGGGGTTGTATTCAGCCTACCTCTGAAGCTGATAAAACTCCAAAGCAGGAGGCAGTACTACTCTAAGTAGTCAGACGGAATGATGGTTCTTGTAATAAAAACTGTGTTCTAGACCACCAAGCCTGAGTGGCTTCTTAGAGAGGCTCAAGGGGAGGCATGAAGACCTCATCCAGCTGGACTTCATCTCTCACCCTCACCTCATCCCCCACGAATATCACAAGTTGCCAGTGAGGTCTGGTCATTGACTTCCCTACCTGCACAGTTGAAGTGAGCAGGGAGGTTTATGTTGAAGCCCCTCCCACCAGTTAGAAGCATGTAGGACTCATGTTGTTTCCTTACTGTGTCCTCAGTGTCTGGCTTAGTGCCTGGCACAGAGGAAGTGCATGGTCATTGTTTGTGGATTGAGTGGTTTCCCAACCTAAGCTTGAGAGGAACCTTTAGACTGGGCTTTGGAGCATGGATAGGATTTGGATAATAAACAGAGAGGAAGGAAAGTACTCCAGGCTGGAAGGGGTTTGAGCACAAACACATGGAGGCAGAAATGGACATGTTTGCAGCAGAAGGTATTCCCCTGGAGAGGGAAGTGCGTGTGTGTGTGTGTGTGTGTGTGTGTGTGTCTGTCTGTGCAGGTCTGTGTATCTTTGCATGGAGGGGAATGGAGGGTGTGGTGGTGTGATGTGGGATGGTTTAAGAGGAAGAAGGAAGAAGAGACAAGTATGTCAAATGACGGAATGATGGTTCTTGTAATAAAAACTGTGTTCTAGACCACCAAGCCTGAGTGGCTTCTTAGAGAGGCTCAAGGGGGAGGCATGAAGACCTCATCCAGCTGGACTTCATCTCTCACCCTCACCTCATCCCCCACGAATATCACAAGTTGCCAGTGAGGTCTGGTCATTGACTTCCCTACCTGCGTCATTTCCCTTCCCTACGTCATTTGACAATCATTTGACAAGGTTCTGGAGGACCTGGAAAATTCTGAATCTGGTATGATTGGCAAGTAAGGAGCGCAGAGGAATGACATGATGAAATTGATGTTCAGGATGCTTCGTCTGTCGTTTATGAGCAGGGAGGACTGGACATGGAAGTATAAAGGGAAACTAGTAATGATAAGAGTAATACTTCACATTTATTTAGTGTGAGGTGATAAGCTGGAGAAAAATTGCACAGAAGATGACATGTTAGCTTCTTAATATTTGGCTATATTTGGCTTTTATTTGGTTAAATACGAAATGGCTCCAAGGACATCTTCTTCCTGGGCTCTGCTTCCCAAAACATGTCCTTGAAGCTGCTGGAGCTGGGGCTCTTATCTGGCTCAGCTGGGCTGCTGAATTTCTACATACTCCCTGCCAGGAACTAATGTCCTTTGGCCTCAGCTGGGGTGTGTCCCCGCTCCAGCCATCTGGAAGGTCAGAGAAATTAGCCACTAGAATGTGCCCATTAGTGCTACGAGGGGTTACAACCTGTCACTGGAATCTTAAGCCTGGGAACTGCTTCTCTCACAGGGCTTTTCCAAGTTGGAACAGGCTTACTGTTCTAGCACTGACTGCTCCCTTATTTGGACACTAAATTTTCAGGGTGAGATTGGACTTCTCCTTCGGTTTAGGAGACTTTTTTAAGGATCTGATATCCTTGTGAGTGAGTTTCAGAGATAATGTGACATTGGAACCATACCTTTCTTCTCTTGGTTCTTTCCTTGGCCTCTAGCCCATCCGCTTATATTACCACTTTCCTCAGTCTTCCTAGAGGAAAAATAGATAACACATCATGAAGCCAAGAGGCAGTGTGACTGAGGCTTGAGAATCAGGGCTTAGGGGTGACTTCATGCCCAGCCTTAGGGCTTATCTCGTGGCTTTGGGGAACTTACTTTGTGCATTGACTTGGTAGATTTGAAGTTTAGCAGCCCAGCTTCTTGTGGGGTCAAGGTGGGGAGCAAAGTACAGGGGAGGTATGGGAGTGGTGGTGGTGGTGGTGGTGGTAATGGATGGTAGTGGTAGGTGTGGTAAGGTATGGGAGTGGTGGTGGTGGTGGTGGTGGTGGTGGTGGTGGTGGTAATGAATGGTGGTGGTAGGTGTGGTAAGGTATGGGAGTGGTGGTGATGGGTGGTGGTGGTAGGTGTGGTGCTGCCGAGGGTAAAGAATCTTTTGTGGTAACTTGGAGAGCATACTTCTTTCCTGCCCACACACCATCGTGGACAGCTAATTATACTAAAGCTCAGCCCCTTGAACTTCTGTGGTTGACCTCTGTGAGCCTCTGGAAAGTAACTGTGCTCATAAAGGTGACATTGGATCCCACTGGAAGAAGGAAAAGCCGGAAGGAGAAGAACTTGTTTCTTGTGGTGTGCTTTCACTAGTTGGAACACCCTGTGGGGCAGCCATCAGCCTTTGGGCTATTACTGTGGGCTCAAAGTGTAATACTGTATGTGGAAGAGGCTGTAACTCCTAGGGACAGGTATGCCTGTGGAGTGGAGGCAGGGCCTCCCACCCAACCCCCAGGTGGAGGCTGACTGAACTGAGAAACAGGGCCTGCCCAGAAAGAAAGCAGCTTGGGCAGCGGTGAATTCTTTTTGAGCAATGCCTATAAACATCATCTGCACAACCACGTTTCATGGTGGGAACTGTCATCTCCATTTAATTGAGGAGGAGACCAACATTTCTTTTCTTTTTTTTTTTTTTTTTTAAGATTTTATTTATTCATGAGACACACACACACACACACACACACACAGAGGCAGAGACACAGGCAGAGGGAGAAGCAGGCTCCATGCAGGGAGCCCAATGCGGGACTCGATCCTGGGTCTCCAGGATTACGCCCTGGGCTGCAGGCGGCGCTAAACCGCTGTGCCACCGGGGCTGCCCGAGACCAAAGTTTCAAGAGGTTAGGCAACTCCTAGCTAGTAGAGGCAGAGTTGGAATTTATATCCAAGACTATTCTTTTCCATTATTCCTTATAGAGGAAACCATGACAGGCCATTAATTTTAATACACTTTTTATTTTAGAATAGTTTTAGATTTACACAAAAGTTGTAAAGATAGTACAGAGAGTTCCTGTAGACCCTGCAAACTGTTAATTTTTTTTTCTTCCCCTTCTGGTCCATTTTATGAGTATTCATGGGGTGGGGGAGTGGGGTAGTAGTACATATTTGGAGATTTGGAGTAAGGACATTTTTCCCAAAGATCCTAACTTGGAGATTTTTCAGCTAGGAGTTTTGAAAGCCCCATCAGAGTACATTATTTCTTCCCCAGTCCCACTGTGTTTCAGCTCTGCTGAACTAGGCTAGACCTGGCCTTGACATCTGGTATCGGAGTCAAATACCCTAATTTCTGATGCTCTCAGTAGAGAAATAGATAGCAGCTGGGTTTTGGAGTTAGGGAAGGTGGGTCACTATGGGGAGGAGGGTCCTTAGCAGCTTACCTCCTGGATATTCTTCTGTCTGATGGGGCTGTAGCAGGGGAGTGTTAACAGTTTGAGCTGGTGTTTCCTGGCCTGGAGCTAGAGCCCTCCTGAAGGACACAGGGAACATCAGTGTGGGGAGGCCCATTTGCCTGGATGCTCTCTTGAGTCTGTCCGTGCACAGTGCAGTGTTCTGTGGCCATTGCCTCTCTGGGCCCAGGCTTCAGTCTGCAAGCAGGCAGGCTGGCTGTGGGCAGGATATTGTCGTGGGCAGCTTGTGTGCTTTGTTTTGGGCCCCAGGCACATTCTCCATTTAAGGGAAAGGGGTCTGCAATCTCCTTGGCTCTGGGTGTGAATGGGCTGGCCCAGAGTTTGCTCATGGCCTTTGCTGGATGTGCTTTTTCAATGAGATCATTTCAGAATTACATTCCTATGAAATTATATTTCACTCAGGACGTGAAACTGGATTTGTGTAAAAGCATTGGCACTAAAACTCAGGGCTCAGAGCAGGGCAGAAACGAGAATAGGGATAAACAGCTCTTCTTTAGGAGGAGGAGAAGACAGAAAGAGAGAAAACAATTGTTAAAGGATTTTGCATTGAAAATTGGTACACTGTGAGCGTCCCTGGGGAGTCGGGTTTGTCCCTCAGACCCTGAAAGGCAGACGTGATATTTGTTATCCCAGCTGCCTGCCACCCCCAGGCAGTATGGGCTCCCCCCTCCCACGTTGTTCTCTCTCATAGCTTGTTCTGTCACTGTTTCTTTCTGTCTCCATCTCTGTTTGTGTCTCTCTCTGTCTCTGTCTCTCTCTGTCTCTCTCTCTCACACACACACATGCACGCATGCACACACAGTCCTTCCATGCTGACAGTATGAGATTATCATACTCTCTATGATTCTGATTTATATTTCTTTTTTTTTTGATTTACATTTCTATGTAAATACTGTTCTCTTTACTCAGAATACTCTTCTCTCCCCTTGTCTGCCTAGAAAAGTCCAGTCATTCTCTGAAACTCATTTCAGCCTTGCCTTCTCTGAACTCTGTTGTGCTGCCCTGAGACAGAGTTATTTTCTAGTACCTCTGTGCCATCATCCCCTCATGTGTCCCACTCTCCTGTACTTCTCATCTGGTGTATCTGGAGGGCAAGGGTATTTCCCCCAGTACTTCGTACTGTGCTTCATAAAGAGTAGGTGCTCCTTAAATGATTGTTGAAGGAAGGAAGTGAACGAATGAGGACTTGGATGCGAGTGAAAGTTGGGTACTGCGGGCAGGGTGAGCCACAGAGCGGTGGCTCAACATAGCACAAGTAATGTCAGAGGCCCTGAAACTATAGAGAGTCAGGTTTGCAGAAAAAGTGATGCATGTGTGTATGCACAAAAATATGGAGAAGTTTGAGGACTGGTAAGGTAGAGAGCCTAGTGAGTTCTAAGTTCCATAGGCAGATTATAAGGATTAGGTCTGGACTCACTCCAGGTTAGATGACGCTACTTCCAAGTGATCTGTGCAAAGCTACGACAGGATAGAGAGAAAAGAGCTCTAGATTTGGAAATGGGGATTCTAGTGATGGTGGGGATAATACTCATAATATTTATTAACAACAGCAATAATAATAACATAACGTAATGGCAACTTAATCCTTACTGTGGACCGAACACCCTTCCAGGCACTTCATACAGAAGTCCGTTTATCCTTACAATAAGCCCCATGAGGCAGCTGTAGTATTGATTGTTGACATATGAAGAACTAAGGTCACACAGCTACAAAGTAGTTCTAGACCTGCTTCTGCATTTACTAGCTGTGTGACCTTGAGACAAGACCACCTCCCTGAGCCTCCGTCTCCTTTGTAAAATGGAGAAAATACTGGTGCCTGCTGGCTTAGCCTGTAGAGCATGCAACTCTTGATCATGGCGTCTGGGTTTAAGTCCCACATTGGGTGTAGGGATTATTAAGTAAAAATGGAAAAATTACCTACTGCATTTAACCTCTGAGACTTGTATGGTAGGCTCCACTGAGATAACATGTGAAAGTGGTTTTGAAAAGTATAAAGCTCTCTACAGTCCTTTGGAGCCAGTCCTGGGGAAGAAGGAAGACTTGCACGGTGATTGTGGTGTAGATATTGGGCTCACACTTAACGTGTGTGCCGCTCTGAGTGTGGGGCTGCACTTGTGCTTCACAGCTGCCCTGGGCTGGCTGGTGGCAGTATCTCTGATTATATTTAGAATCAGGATTGAGCTGTCATTAATGAATCCAGAAACCAGTTTTTATTGCAGCCAAATGTATATATGAATAGTCACCAGAAACAGATTCTTAGGGCTAACCAGCCCTCCTTTCGTAGTCAGGGTAAGTAGTGCGGAAGCAGGGTGGCAGACATTTGCTCAGGGGGAGAGGTACTCTGTTGGGCCCTCAGGAGCAGCGAGACCACTTCAGCCAGTGGTAAAGAGGCTGGATCATAGAAGAGGCCTGTGTCAGCTCCGACAGTCCAGCTGCAGGTTTGTGACTGCAGGATTCTTTGGGCTGGTGGGTGTGACCTGGTTTTTTTCTCAGGAGAGAAATTTGTGGGGAGTTTTAGAAATTGATTTACATTGCTATTGCCTTGATAATGGAGACTGTGTCCAAGAAAATGGTCCATTTTTGTGGACAATTGGGCCCACCAGTGTGCCAATACTTAGGCTTAAGAGTGAGCTGTGCTGAACCAGGCAGTAGATAAGGAAGAAGGGTGAAGGGAATGGAGTAGAAATGTCTCCATGTGCAGCCAGGGAAGAGCAGTGTGGCCGCTCCAAAGCCTGTTGCTAACCATTATTCTCTGGACATCCTTAGAGCCAAGCGGCTTCCTCCATGAGGTCTGAGCTCAGAGTGCCTCCAGCCTAATAGCAGCCTGGTTGGGCCATGATGCCTGTGTGAATAATTATAGGTCACTGAACAGAACCACTAGTCAGCTACATCCCTCAAAAATGCATAATTGTAGGCTACACATATGAAAATACACAAGAGATTAGATGCATGTCATACCTCATTACAGAGAGCAATGGCATGAGTCAGATGTGACTTGGGTGGCTGTTAGTATGTGAGAGCTGCTTGGTGAGCACACTGGCTGCCCCACAAGGATGCAGGCAGTGTATTCCCTGTGCCTCCCACAAGGAGCCTAGGGACTTAGGGAAAGGGGAGAGAATACATACTGGGCCATAGCTTACTCTTTGTATCTGCACTTAGGAATAAATGAATGTGACTGCCTGAAGGTAGATTTAATTCCCCTTTAGGAACTGTCTCCGGCACCAGTTTGCAAACCACATTAGAAAATGTCACATTTGAGTCCCAGGACGCTTGACATTTGTGAGTCTTTAACGTTTTTGGATTTAACCATATCTGACACTCCTGAAAGTCCGGTGAAGTATAGTAGTTTGTAGATTGTGAATTGTCAACCTTAAAACTCATTTTACCAGCAAAATGTTTTTTTTCCAGGAATAGCAGAGAATTGCAATTCAAGACAAGCAAGCTATGGTAAAACCGTAGACAACTCCAAAGGAAAAAGGAGAGGAACATTTTTTTTTTTTTTTTCTGAGAGAGAGAGAGCATGTCTTCACTCTGAGTAGGGGAAGGGCAGAAGGAGAGAGAGAAAGAATCCTAAGCAGTCTCCACTCCTGGCTCCATCTCAAAACCCTGAGGTCAAGGGAGAGACAATCTTAAGCAGTCTCCATGCCTGGCTCCATCTCACAACCCTGAGGTCATGACTTGAGCTGAAATCAAGAGTTGGAGGCTTAACCAACTGAGCCACCAGGCACCTGGATGCTCTTTTGAGAAAAAGATGAAGTTCAGGGCTATTATAAACAAAAAGTCCATTGAAGTAAACTGGGCAATCAAAGTATAGTGGCTTTTTATTGGCTGAATTGTGACAGTCTCTCACTGGCTGGGCTGTTGCTGGGGTAGGAGAAAAACCTTTTTTCCTCCTGCTGGGATAGTAAAATAGCTTAAGTAGTGGGGGTTTCCTGTTGGGCCTGCAGTTGTGAGAGCTCCCCCTCTGGCCTCCTGACTCCATTTTATTTTTTTTTATTTTAAATTAAAAAAATTTTTTTTAAATTTATGATAGTCACACAGAGAGAGAGAGAGAGAGAGGCAGAGACGCAAGCAGAGGGAGAAGCAGGCTCCATGCACCCGGAGCCCGACGTGGGATTCGATCCCGGGTCTCCAGGATCGCGCCCTGGGCCAAAGGCAGGCGCTAAACCGCTGTGCCACCCAGGGATCCCCTCTCCTGACTCCATTTTAAATGAAGTTTCTTTTTATTAATTTTCACCCTGAAGTCTTGAGTTTGAAACAGGGTACTACAAGGACTTAGGAGAGCAGGGTACTTTATTGCAGGTGAGTCTTTCTTTGTGCCCAGCATTGGCATATCTGCTAAGTTCTGTAGATCTCCATTTAGAATTATTCTTGCATTTATGAGGAAGGTAAGATGGGTTAGGAGAAGGATTCATAAAATGAGTCTGTTGAGTAGCTTGTGAACCTCCTAAAAGGAAATCCCTAAAATGGTAAAAAGAAGTTTACATTCTTACAAGCTTTCCATGGAGATTCTTGGGGTTCATTAGATAATCAGGGCAGCCCGGGTAGCTCAGTGGTTTAGTGCCTGCCTTCGGCCCAGGGCCTGATCCTGGAGACCCGGGATTGAGTCCCACATCAGGCTCCCTGCATGGAGCCTGCTTCTCCCTCTCTCTCTCTCTCTCTCTCTCTCTCTGTGTGTCTCTCATGAATAAATAAATAAAATCTTAAAAAAAAAAAAAGAAAAAGATAATCATAGGGCTCTGGGACCTCAAAGTGAATAACTGCTATACTGTAAGAAGTGGAGATTTGGAACAGTTTCAATATGCATCCCCCTTGATATGAAGGCTCTACAGTATACTTGACAGTTACTGTTAATTCTGACCTAAGATGGTTTTCTCTAGTTTGTGGGTTTTTTTTTTTTTTTTTTTTTGGTCATATGGCTCTGAATGAGTTTTAGCACCCTTGAAGAATGCAAATTTTCCTTCAGAGAAGATTCAAATCATGGTTCCAAAGCCTCTAAGGGCAGTTTCCAAATGGGAGTTTCAGAAATGTTTTGAGAATGTATTGGAATAAACATTCAGGCCTCTAAAGACGACCTAGAAGAAGATAATGTCTGTATATTGTATATCTTTGTATCATTATTGTTAAATAATCTGCTTCATTACCTGTAGTTACAACTGTCTTGCCCTCAGCAGTTGGAACCAAGTCTCCAGTGCTAGTACAAGCTATGCAAAGATCTTAGAATTATTTCTTTGAAAATTGGTCTGTAGTAACTGTGTTGTCATTACTGGATGGATAATAAATTATCCTGCTGGATAAGTGCCTGAAGCTGATGGGGAACTTTTAAGCTCCTTGAGGGAAGTGAAGGCATCTGAAAATACCTCATGTTACCTATCTGGACCATACTTACCTACTTCTGGGCTGAGGGAGCCCAGGGTTCACATAAGACCCTACTTTGTCTGGTGGGTGGATTGGGGCGGGGGGCTTACTAAATGCCCAGTCGGTTGCTCTGGTCTGGTCTGGTCCAGCATTCTACTACCTCAGCATGAGGCCTCTCTGTTGCTGAGAAGGCAGCCTGAGCTCTCTAGATTTCTAGGCTTGTAAGTAACAGTAGAGGTGGTAGGTGGGTAGGGTTCATCTGTGGCCTTTCCTCTCAGTTTCAATTGTTTTAGTCAACTCTAAAACCAAGGAATCTCAATATGGAAGGGACCTTACATGCCATCTGTGTTAAACACAGAGGGAGAGGGGAAGTAGACTAACCTTTTCTACCTCATTCACTGCTGTTATCCCCAGCACCTTAACTGAGTGATGTGTGGGTAGGGATTAAAAAAAAACACTTTTTGGAAGAGTGAGCCCCTGTGAACACCAAAAACTTCAGCAGACCATTGCTATTGCTTCATTTGTTCATTTATTTGACAACTATTAATAAGTACTGTGTGCTATTTACTATATGTTCTGGGATATACTGCAGCAAACAAGACTATGCTCTTGTCCTCAATAATGGAGAAACTGGGAATTACAAAGAACTTATAGTCTTTAATGGGAATTTAAGAATAACAAATTCTCCCTCATTTTGTCCATTCTGGATCTTCTTGTGTCTCAGATCTCTTTGGAGGCCACAGAAAACACATGTCCTTTTTTCACATGAGAGCCTTTCAGAATTCTCGAGGCGATCACCCGTTTCCTCCATCCCCAGCCTTGTCTTCTCCAGGGTAAACATTCTCCATTCCTTTAGTCATTTCTCTCATGGCATGCCTCTGAGTGCCCCCTCCATCCTAGTCTCTATCCTCCAGGATTCAGTCCAAACCAAGTCTGTCCCTTTGACAGCGTGGAGTCCAGAACTCAACACAGTATCTCAAACATTAAGTTCCAGGGAATGTTCCAGCCTGGAGCCTTTCCTGCGTTTCCGCTTTTCTCTGCTTGCTCTGGGCCCAAGCAGTGGATGATGGAAAAGAATAGGGCTTGAAAAGGTCTTCATATTTGGCTGGCTAATCCTAACAGTGAAAACTCCTTTCTTTTGTCTCCTTTCTGCCTTCTCGCCCTTCACCCCTACCCCTCTCCGGTTGATACAGACAGTCCGCATACAGCCTTGCTGCCAGTGGCTTGCCTTTCCTTTTCTGAGTCACTGCTCTTCATTATGGGAGGGGGGGTAGGAGGGAGGAATTAGCATGAAAAAGCAAATTCCAGTTCTATAACTTTATTCTGTGCCAGACCTTTGTCACATTCTCTACCCCAACCCCCACCGAAAATGACAAAACTTGAGTCTTGTGACATCACAATAGTTAGCTATCGTATCAACCACAGTGATGTTACCAACAGAGGATTATGACTTCAGGGAAGATGGAGGGAGGGAATGTAGCAGGCAAGAGACTCCTTGGGAAGAAAGGAGTTATTTTCATGCAAATCTTCATCCAGAAAGCCCAGTTGGCCTTCCTGTGGATGGGCTGTCTAGTGGAAGCCCTCGCTCAGAATCCCATTGCTTCCTCCTCCTGTGGATTAATGGTTTGGTTTGTGGACATTGCCCAAGTCTGAGCATGTGTGGAAGTCCCCTGCCAGTGGCCGGCTGGCTTCTGAGCTGGCTTTGGGTTTTGTTCACAAGGTCAGTGCTGAATAGAGCTTTTTAGGGAGGGAGTTGAGAGGAGAGCCTGGGAGGCTGGGGTGAAGCTGACACAGATATGCATAGGCTCTCGACCGAGAGGGAGCTAGTGTGCAGTCACTTCTCTTCAGGCTAGGGGGCAGCTGTTCTGACAGCCTCTGTGTGCCTGAGTGTGCCCTCCATAGACCTGAGAGCTTGCTGCCCGCCTCCTTCTGCGGCCCAGTTGGACCTGCCCTGGGAATTCCTCTTTGGCTCCTTGATGCAGAGATGTAAAAACACCTGCTGCGGAGGTTCCCAAACTTTCTCTGTTCCTGGGCCCTTAGTGTTTCAGTAATTTTTTCACAGTGTCCATAGGCCAAAATAAATACCTACATTCCATTTGTGAAGCATTTTAAGTCTAAGCCATGTGGTAAGTGCTCATATCCTAACAACTGAATAGCCATTTGAAAAAATTATACACTTAAACTGAAAGGAAAAATATTTGTATTTCATTCTTAAATAGTCATAGTTATGACTATTGGGATGGACTGGACCCTTACAACATCTCACATCTTTGGTATGGGGACAGGTAGTAGTGACACTTATAGCGAACACAGCATACTGTAAGAATCAGTATGTTGTACACCTGAAAGTAATACAACTTTGGGTGTCAACTCTAGTCAAAAAACCCCCCTCACATCTTGGAATCAGAGTGAATATTGCCATCCTCATTTCCTGTTCTACATTGCTTCTCACGTGGTATTTGGTTTTGATCAACTGTAGCTGTTGAAAACCCATCTTCACCAAGAAATAACATCACTGAAAAGAACATAGTGCAATCTGATGTTAAAAGTGTGATCTAGTGGGGTGTCTGATAAATGTTGAAGATTGCTCTGTTTCTCTCAAAAAAGCAAACTATTTTGCAGCACCCCTGTGAGTTCACTGCAGTGCTCAAGGGTTGCTCGGCACACAGTTTGAGAACCGCAGACCTGCAGTCTCCAAGTAGCAGTTGCTTATTTAAAGCAGGAAAAAGAGGCAAATTCTGTCTCCATCATGACTCTTAAAGAAGTTGGACAGACAGATGGACAGAGTCCCCTTACTTGCAGAGACTACTCCAGCAGGACTGCATTTTTAGGGGAAGGCCTTTCTTTGACCAGGGTCTGTGTTTGTGAGAGCTTCCATCCCTAGGGGGGGAAGAATGATGAAGAGAAAAGGCCTAAAGAGCAGTGATAGAACAGCATCTCTGATATTTATTTCACGTTGATTCTGGGTTCTCCTCTAGTTCACTAGATGGCTTAAAGAAAAATGGGGTTTTAACACTAAGAGTTTGGGGGCCATGCATGGGACCTCTGCTAAAATCCTTTTTTTAACTCTATCCAGTTAGAACTGGGCTGCAGGGATGCACTTGGGATGGAGGATGGTTTCCTGCCACAAGACACAACGAAGACCAAGGGGCTGATGTGCCCTGGTATCAATTATAGAGCTCAGTTGGCACTGAGTCTGGCACCTCCAGTCTCTGGTGTCTGCTGCTTACTATGAAACCCTGGGCAAATTACTTAACTGAGCCTCAGTTTCTGCATCCATAAAATGGAGGTACTGACAGCTAGGTTAAATGAGATAGATGCATGGGGCACCTGGGTGGGTCCATTGGTTAAGTGTCTGACTTTGGCGCAGGTCGTGATCCTGGGATTCTGGGCTCAGCAGGGAGTCTGTTTCTCCCTCTGCCCCTACCCACCCCACTCATGCTGTCTCTCTCAAAAAATAAATAAAATCTTTTAAAAAATGAAATAAATGCATGGATAGAGCCAGCAGAGCCTGGCTGCATATGTGCACTTTCTTCTACTACCTTCCAAAATGAAGAAAAAGAGGGCTTTTCTCCAAAGGGAAATATAGCCCTAAAGATCTGGCCAAGATCTGCACTATGAGAGTGACTCTACTACTTCTTGGTAACTTTGTGTATCTAATGTTCTCAAATCTGCTGAACCCAGGTTACAACCTGTGTGCCCACTCTGTAGGTTCCTTTCTCACTCTCTAAATGGCATTTTTTAGATGAACAGAGTTCTTACTTAATGTAGTCGAATTTATCAGTATTTTTTTTCATTAGGCTATCGCCTTTTGTGTCCTGTTCAAGAAATCTCAGCCTGCTCCAAGATGTGTCTCTTTGGCTTTTGCTTATGGTTTTTCTTCTGCTCTCAGCATTCCTCTTCTGCCTTCTTTATCTTTCCCAAAGGCCACAAGACTCAGCCCAGTGTCACTCCCTGTCTTTTCCGGAAGCCCTCCCCGAAATCCATTCTGTCCACCTGATTAGGTGTCTTTCTCCTTGCTCCCAGAGCTCTGTGTTCATGCTTCTTTCACAGCTTTTGTTACATTGTACTAGATCCTTTTTAGTCTAACTGGGGCAGGATGGGGAGCTGCTCAAGGGCAAGGACCAGAATAGAGGACTGTAGCATGGGGGCCTGGCTGAGAAGACGTTTTCAAAGGGTGCAAGGAGGTAAACCAGTGTAGGTACCCACACCTGTCCCTCTTCTCTACCTCTCTGACAGTATTTCCTAGTGTTTCTCAACCTGTCCCCCCTTTTGATGAACATAAAGATCTTGTAGGCAGATTGTGAATCCCCCCATAGGTTGTGTTCCTGATTGAGAGTTAACTGCATTACAGTGCTTCCGAGGGCTGATAAGTAGTATCCAAAACAGTAGACATCAGAAAAGGACCCACAGAAAGGACCCTTGCATTTTGCAGTTGGGAAATCATTGCAGTCTTTGCAGAGTGCAATTTCAGGTGAGTTCTTGGGCTAAAGCCACCCATGCCCTGAATTTTTTGGGTGCTCAGAAGGCTGGCCCCTTTTGAGTTTTCTAAGTGGGTGTGATTACTGCAGGTAGGTAAGACCTTGAACTGGGAAGACTGGTGGGGTTGGAAGATGGGCCTGGGTAATGGAGCCCAAAGCTGCTCACCCTGTCCAGGAAGGGCCACCCTAAGCTGGTGGCAAATGTTTTGTCATTCAAAAAATATTTATTGAGGGCCTGCTGTTTAGCCACTGAGGATACAGCTGTGAACAAATACAAAAATCCTTAGCTTATATAAACATAATAAGTGGAAAAGAAAAGTAGTATTTTAGGTGGTAGTAAATGATACAGAGAAAAACAAACCAGAAAAGGAGGAATAAGAGTGCTGAGGGGCAGCAGGATGGAGGGAGGTTTTTTTTGTTTGTTTGTTTTCTTTTTGTTTGTTTGTTTGTTTGTTTTTTGAAGATTTATTTTAGAGAGAGCACAAGAGAGCATGGGAGAAGGAGGGGCAGCAGAAGACGTAGGGAGGGAGGCTATAGAGCAGACTCCTCACTGAGTGCAGAGCCCAATGCAGGGCTCAGTGTGGGGCTCAATGTGGGGCTTGATCTCATGACCCTGAAATATGACCTGAACTGAGATCAAGAATCAGATGCTTAACTGACTGAGCCATCCAGGTGCCCCTGGTCCTTTGGTTTTTCTTTCCCCAAAGATTTTATTTTTAAGTAATCTTTATATCCAATGTGGGGCTTAAACTCACAACCCCCAGATCAAAGGTTGTGTGCTCTGCTGACTGAGCCAGCCAAGCACCCTGAGGAAGGTTTTTTAATAGTAATTTTGTTAATACTAATTTTTTACAGTTGGTCAGGGAAGACCTCACTAAGAAGGTGATATCTGACCAAAGTCCAGGGAGAAGGGGGAGCAGGCTCTCTTAGAGGGTGTGCTTGAGTTACAGGTACAGCAGGTATAAAGGTCCTGCACTATACCTTGTGTGTTTGAGGAAGTAACGAGGAGACCATGTGATTGGTGTGGAAAGAGTAAAGGGAAGAGTAGTTGAAATGAGGTCAAAGAAATCATAGGGCCCCAGCTGATGAAGGCCCTTGTGAGTCATTGTAAAGACTTTGGCTTTTACTTGGAGTGACTGGGAGCCGTGTCAGGGTTTTTAGCAGAGAAGTGACAAGATCTGCACTAATGCCAGTGATAGCTTATTAAAGGTCTGTTCTGTTAGTTTCTGTTTTCTTAGTGAAACATGAAGCAAAGTCAGCTAGAAGAGTAAGGACAAGGGAAGAGGTTTCACAGTTGAGAGTTGGAGGGAAGCTAACCTGTTGGTTAGAGACCTCAAGTATGTTCCCTCTTGGTTCTGAGTATCCTCTGTTTTTTGTAGATGGCTTCTCATTGGTATCCATGTTCTCATTATAGAGGTGGGGTATTGTCCCTATACCACAGATAGGAGAATGGCGGTGAGGAGACTTACCCAGTTCCTTTGGCCCTTTCTATTTCCTAGTCCTTTTCTGAGAAAGTTGGCTTGTGGGCAGTGTGGTTTTTTTAGAGGATGGGAGGCATCCTGTCATCGGTCAGGTTGAGTTCAGCTAGACTAGAGAGCATGGGAAGGGTGAGAAGAAGGTCAAGATTTAGGATCAGGAAAGGCTTCAGAAAGAAGTTGACATTTGAACTGAATATTTAAGAAAGAATGGGGGAGGAGGACATCAAGATAGAAGGAATTGGTTGAACAAAACCTTGAAGGCATGAACATTCTTGGCATGTGCAGGAAATGGCAACTAGTCTGCTGTGGCTGGCCAGAGGGAAGGCACTGGTGTACAATAGGTCTGTGGCCTTTGAATCAGCATCATGATTACAGGAACCCCAGGCTCTTCTCACCAAAGCGAAAGAGGGCAGTGGTTAGCCCTCAGGGGCAGGACTCTTTGGGGGCAAGCCTCTGTTCTGCTTTCCTTCTCTCAGTGTTGCCAAGTCATTGGACAGAGCAGGCTCCATAGTCCTGGCAGAGCTAGGTTCAGCTGCTTGTTGAGAGGCCGAGTTTCCAGACCATGTCTGGGTTTTTAAAACTATCTTGGAAGCCACCAGATTTCCTTTGGCTTGGAATTGCCTAACAAGCCCTCACCCCTTTTCAGGCTTTCAGGAAACATTTAAACGCAGCTTCCAACCTCCACAGAATCTGTACTGAAGTAGAGAAGGACCATCTGGCAGGAAAAGGGATTGAAAATGATTGAGGTTGAAAACCCAAACTTATAGGCCTCTTTGAGGAGGAGGGTTGGGAAAAAGAATGTGGGAGTGATAAATGGACAGTGAAGAGATGGAAAGAGCTTGATTTTTTTTCCTGATTATTATTTAACAACAACAACAACAAAAACCTCTATCTTTTCCCATGGCTGGTTGAGGAGGATTTCAGCCTCATAGGGACCTGTTAAAACTGACTTCCCTGCAAAACAAATCTCAGTTCCTCCCCACTTAATCAGGCTCATGATCCCCTGGATGTTTTTGCCTGAAGGGCTTTCTGAGCCTAGAATCTCAAAACCTGGGGCTGGAATAGAGAGGCTCTAAGGTATAAGGTATGTAGAAGTAGTGGCAGAGAAAAAGGGTCTGGCATTTTGGAGGGAAATGGGAGTGAGTGGAGAAAATCATTCCTGGATCCCTTTCTAAAGCTCCTTTGCCCACCCACCCAATCCCTGAGCCCACTTGGTTCCTTGCCCTCAGAAAGCCTTGCTTTTAGGCACAACAGAGCCAAAGACAGGCTGTGGGCAGAGAACCAGAGAAAAAATGAATTGGGAAAGGAGGGGAGGAAAAGGGGGATGAAGGAGGAGAAGCCAATGTGTGTCAAACTGTCCATGGCAGGCCTCTTCCTCCCACACTCTTCCTCCCACCCTCAGCCAATGTTGTGCACCTTGGGGCTTTTAGTCTTCTCACAAGCATCCCTATTATCTCCCGGCACGCTGCTGCGGTAACAGGTTCTCTCCCAACACACCCACAAGGAGAGGCTGTTCCTAGGAAACCTGCCTTCCTCTCCTTCCCACCTTACCTGGACTAGTAAAGCAGAGTGCTTGGCAGGGTCTGTATTTCCTCCACTTGGCAACTGAAACCCCAGCAGAATGGGTTCCTTCCAAATGCTTGCAACTGTTCCTTATCACTCTCAGCATTCAAATGTCTCCTCCTTCAGGGGCAAGGCATATTGTCATGTCCATGGTTAGGTCCATGAAAAAATATCACACAGATGTTTAGAAATATCCACCTAAACAAGGGAGAATGGTTTTGTTTTGCTCTAGGATAGGAAGGTTCATTCTTAGAGTTTGGGCATCCTCAGAAGGAGCTCCTTTCAAAGCCTGACCTGATGGGTCCCTTCTTGGACCTTAAGCAGAGTATTTGTGGTCAAAGGATTAGATTATAGAGAGAAGGAGTGGGAGACATTTGCAAGATGAAAGCTGGCCTGAGCAAAAGCTAGGAGCCTTTCAGAGGTCTTTCCTCCAGTGGCAGTGAGGAGAATAGATGGGGAGTTTCAAATGGCTAAGAGGTGTTGCCTTGCCCCAGAATAGGCTCCTCTTCCTGGCACTGCACAGGTCCAGCTGTCTAGAGGCTTCATGTGGATTCTCATCCACAGCATCCTCTTAACCCTTCCTGTGGGGACTCAGGGCTGCAGCACTCACCTGCTGATGGAGAATCAGGTCAGAGAGCTGAGTAAAGCTGACCAGCTGCAGGCACTGGATGGGGAGGGACAGCTGCAAACTGGAAAGAACCTACTGCATCTAAATGGGCCACTTTCACTCAGTCTAGTCAACTGTGGCCGCACAGAAATGCAGACGGTGATGTCAGATTTTCTAATTTTTCAAAAGAAAGGCCAGAATCTGACTTTTTATTTGTATTTTATTTGTACCCACCCACTTTTTAAAATGTTTGATAACTAATACAAAAATTTTTAAGAAATAAAGGGATGGCCAGATGGGACATGTTTTTGCTCTTGCAAACCATCAGTTTATGTCTTCCAGTATGAAGTGTTTTTCCCAGGAGTTGAAAGTGAGGTGACAGTGAGGGAAGTAGATGTTAGCTACCAGAGGTGGGTGGCAGAAAGAGCTAGTCTGAGATACAGGAACACTAAGCACACCCGAGAATTGAGGAACTGTTTAGAGGAGACATTGATAATGCTTTCCCTGGACCTCACGCTATACTTGCTCCTTTGTCGTTGAGGGGCAGGGAAGAAGAAGCTGAGGGCTGGGAGGAGGAGGAATGAATGTGAATGAACATCCATCTTTTATTTGCTTACAGCTGGGCAAACTTTAGGAGAAGGGTCAGTAGTGACCCTTTGTACGTTTCCAAGTCCTCAGAAAGCAATAGGACACAAGTTTTCACACTTACAGGTATATAAACTAGCTTAAAATGTTGGGATCCCTGGGTGGCTCAGTGGTTTAGCACCTGCCTTTGGCCCAGGGCGTGATCCTGGAGTCCCGGGATCTCAGGCTTCCCGCATGAAGCCTGCTTCTCCCTCTGCCTGGGTCTCTGCTCTCTCTCTCTCTCTCTCTGTCTGTCTCATAAATAAATAAAATCTTTTTAAAAAATCCAAATTCCCAGTCCCCACCATTATAGATTCCCATCAGGAGGTGGAGGTGGGGCCTGGGACTCTATTTTTAACAAGCATCCCATTGACGTGAAGGAGAGGAAGTGGACAGTGGAGTCAGACAGAGCTGAGCCCACATTCCTGCTCCATTCTTTCACGGGGTGAGTGATCTTGGGCCAGTTATTTAATTTCTCTGAACCTAAATTTCCTGATCGGAAAAATGGGTCTGTATTGTTACTACCTTGTAGAAGAGCTGAATTAGAAGATGATTAGAGGTAATACAGAGTCCTGGCTCTGTGCTGGGGCACTGGTGCAGGCTAGCTGGGCTCAAATTCCCGCTGGGCCACTTTCCTCTAGCCAGGTGACTTGGGGCAAGCCATTTAACTGCTCTGTATCTTGGTTTCCTTGGTAACATGTAAATAATAATAGGACCTACTTCTTAGGCTTGTTTCTAGGATTAAATAATTTAATATATGTGAAGTGTTTATAACTTCAGCTATTATATAAAGAATGTGGGAACATGCCTTAATAAATGTACCTTCGCTTTTCCTTAAGTCCTCTTACTGTGGGTGACAAATAGGTTAAGGCTTACTTCAGATGTCACCTCTCTATGAGGCATTCCTGGGGTCTACTTTTTACTTGACTCTTCTCCCTTAATAGTTATATCCTCCAGGGCAGGGACTGTGTCTGTCTGCTTTTATATCCTAGTACCTTGCACAGTGCTTGCATAGAGCAAATGGATTGAATGACAGTAACAGGGAGTCTGAGAATGACTCAAGGCCGGGAATGGAGTGGTTGCTTTCCAGATACCTAGAGAAGCATGATCTGGATGAAAAACTATTTACTAAGCTTCAGTGTGCCAGGCAATCATGTGAGGTAGGTCATGCTATTATTATTGCTCTTAAAGTGAGAAATGAGTCTTTGAAACTCACTTGTGTAGTGTCACTTAACTATTGTTGATAGAGGCAGGGTTGGCATTAGTTATCTGACCCCGAGTCAGGTGTTCTTCCCACAGCACCTCAAGGACCTGGGACTGGTTTCTTTGTCTCAATGTAGAGTTTGTAGAAAAATTCTAGAGATACCTTATTATAGTCCTTTCTCTGGATAGTCCTGACTCTTCAGATAGTTGCCTATTTGTCAGAGATGGGTTTTTGAGCAACTCGTGATTGGTTGTAGATGCTAATTGAACAATTCCATTTTTTAAACATGCAGTTTCTGCCTAGACTTTGCCATCAATGAGCCTGGGAACTAAACTAGCGAAACAGCCTCTCAACCCAGTGGGTGTTTCTTCCTTTCTGCTCCATACCCAGTGGGTGTTTCCTCTAACTGGAGTATCTTCTCTCCTTGCAGCCAGACTAGCCAAAGGTGTCAGGGTGAAAGCGTAGATGAGAGCCTAGAGTTGCTCTTAGGGCCCTGGAAGAAGCAGTGCTCCCCAGGAAGCCAGCCATGTGGAATGCTCAAGTCTGTGCTTTAGGTGTAAAGGGTTAGCCTGGTCCTTAGTTCCTCAAGCCCCTAGATTATTCCCTGATCTGATAGACCTGGCGTAGAGAGAGCAGATAGGAGGAAGGATGATCAGTTGGCATCTGTGTTCTTCTGACTGAGTGGGCCTGTCTGGGGTTCTCAGCAGTGCCTGCCCAAGATGCCTGAACTCCTAGGCTACTTTTGAGAATAGCAGCTGTGCTCTTACAGACGCGTGATCAAGAGTCTTTGCCATGGGCCTCATAGAAATTTTGATCCATTCTTCTCTTGGTTACTTCTTCACAGGATTTTTCTTCTTGGCCCAAGCAAGTGTCAGAGTCATCTGACAATTTTCCTTCTTACTAAGTTGGCTCTGTTCTCATATTCGACTACATAAAAGCATTTCTGAGCAGCAGGCCCACCCTCCTTAGATCGGAAATTTGGGGAAAGAGAGAATATATTTTTTATCATGTTATTTTAATATCTTTCAGTTTTTGGTCTTTCCACAAATCTTTGCCCTTTCCCTGAGGACTTGCCCTGGAGCTGCTAGAGCATGTCTAGTGTTGTTTTGATGGGTTATGATGGTTATTGTGACCATTGTTACCATGGGCACAGTTGAAAGCTAATGCTTAGCATGTTGATTCCTTGTAGCACTGTTCCCTGAGGACCCTGGGAACTGGCCTGGAAAAACTTCCAGAGGCTGCCTCTTTTCTTCCTTCTTTCGTTGCACATACAGCTATATGCCAAGCACTTAGCTTGGCACTGGGCTGGGGCGAATAAAGAATATCTCATGAGAGCCAGTGTGCACAGATGCTCTGGTGGTAGGATTGACTTCTCCTTCCCATCATCATCATCATCATCATCATCCATCACTAACATGCTGTATACTTAGGTATATAAAGATTTTTCCCCCCAGTGTGTAGAGAAGGCTTTTCTCTACTTTATGAAGGATAAAAATGAGGCTTAGATCTGGTTTTCTTTTTCCAAAAGCGTCTTGTCATTGAGACCAATCACTTATTTGCACCAAGGTAATAAGTAAGATGGCCTCTAGGATTAAGGTCTTTAGTGGCTGTAAATAAATGTGTAACTTTCACATTCAAATATACTTCATTTTGGTCAGTGTGATGTAAATGCCAATCAGAGTGAGAACTACTGTTCAGCATCTGTGGAGGGGTGTTAGCCCAGGCCAGAGCGCACATACACGTTGGAAATACGCTTGGAGTATCCATTGTATTCTCTTTAACATCCACTCTCCATGGCACTTAAAAAATGTGTCTCTCATGAATAAATAAATAAAGTCCTTAAAAAATGTTTTTTTTTTGCCCTTAAGTTTTATTTTAACAGCTATATTGAGAGAATTCACATACCATAAAATTCACACATTTCAATTGTTTTTAGTATATTCACAGAGTTGTGCAACCATCACCACTATCGAATTCCAGTACTTTTCTTTCACCCCAAAAAGAAACCCATACTCACTGTAGCCATTCCCTGTTCTGGCACTCTCAACCCAGCCTAGGCAACCACTAATTTACTTTCTGTCTCTATAGATTTGCCTGATCTGGACATTTTGTAAAAATGGCGCCAGGGTTCATGCATATTCTAGAATGCATCAGTACTTCTCATTCCTTTTTATGTCAGAATTATAGTCCATTGTGTGGATATACCACATTTTGTTTATGCATCCATCCATTGATGGACATTTAGATTGTTTCTACTTTTTGGCTATCATGAATAATGCTGTTATGAACATCTGTGTACAGGTATTTGTGTGGACAGGATGCTTTTATTTCTCTTGGATATAAACCTAGGAGTGCATCATGCTGTGTCATATGGTAACTCTGTGAACAACTTTTCTGAACTGCTGAACTATTTTCCAAAATGGCTGCACATTGTACATTCTCATTAGTGATAAGTGAAGGTTCTAGTTTCTCCACAGCCTCACTAACATTTGTTTTTCTGTGTCTGTTTCGTTACAGTCATCCCTGTGGGTGTGAAGTGTAATAACTTATTGTAGTTTTGATTTCTAATTCCCTGATGACTAGTGATATTGAACATTGTTTCATCAGCTTATTGGCCAATTTTATGTCTCTGGAGAAATGTCTATTCAAATCCTTTGTCTAGTTTTTAATTGGATTATTTGTCTTATTGAATTGAAAGAATTCTTTATACATTCTGCATACAAGCTCCTTAGCAGATACATGATTTGCAGATAATTTCCTCCCGTTTGTGGGTGTCTTAAATTTCTTGGTGTTTTTTTTATAGCACAAAATTTTTAAATTTTGATATAATACAATTTATTTCTTTTTTCTTGCTGGTCATTTTGTTATATCTAAGAAACCATTGCCTAATCTGGTGTTATAAAGATTTACTCCTGTTTTCTTCTAGTCTTTAATTTGTAATTTTTAACTCTTATATTTAGGTCTGTGATCCATTTTTACTCATTTTTTTGTGTGGTATGAGGTAAGAGTCCTACTTTAGTTTTTGCATATGAATATCCAGTTATCCCAGCACCATTGGTTGAGAAGATTTCTTTCCTATTGAATAGTCTTGGCATCCTTGTTGAAAATCAATTGATCGTGAATGTTTAGGTTTATTTCTAGACTATCAATTTTCTTCCCTTGATCTCTATTTCTATTCTTATTACTGTATACACTGTCTTGATTACTGTGATTTTGTAGTATGTTTTGAAATTAGTCTGAGTTCTCTAACTTTATTCTTCTTTTTCAACATTGTTTTGGCTATTCTGGATCCCTCAGATTGCAATGAAATTTTAGGACCAGGTTGTCAGTTTCTGCAGTTGATGGATGTTCTGTTCAATTTATAAATCAGTTTAGTGGATATTGCTGTCTTAACAGTTTTGAATTTTCTGATCCATGAACATGGGATGTCTATTTATTTATGTTTTCTTTAATTTCTTTCAATGATGTTTCGTAGTTTGCAATATACAAGTTTTACACTTTTTTTGTTAAATTTATTCCCAAGGGGATCCCTGGATGGCTCAGCAGTTTAGCTCCTGCCTTCGGCCCAGGGCTTGATCCTGGAGACCCGGGATTGAGTCCCACATCAGGCTCCCTGCATGGAGCCTGCTTCTCCCTCTGCCTGTGTCTCTGCCCCTCTTTCTCTGTGTCTCTCAGGAATAAATAAAATCTTTATTTAAAAAAAATGTATTCCCAAGTATTTTTCTAAGTATTCTTAAAAATACTAAAGGATTTTTTTTGCTACTATTAATAATGGAATTGTTTTTCTTAATTTCATTTTCAGATTTTTCATTGCCAGTGTTTAGAAGTAAAACTGATTTTTAAAATATTACTCTATCCTGCAAACTTGCCTGACTTTTATATATTAGTTTAAGAATTTTTTAGTGGAAAAAAAAAAAAAAGAATTTTTTAGTGGAATCTTTTGGGTTTTCTATATACAAGATCATATCATTTGCAAATAAGAGAATTCTATTTCTTAAGTTTTAACCTTTTTTTCCTTTTATTATTTTAACATAAAGTAATGCTCCCTAAAGGATGAATGATATATATGCTAACTCTATATGGTACATGAATGGACATTTTTCACTTCATCGGTACTTAAATACCATAATGTATATTAGTTTTATTTTAATGGGTATTAGAAAAAATATGATAGCTCATAATTTTATGGTATTGGCTCAAATATTACTTTATCAGGATATTCTTCCCTGAACCTTTCTATTTCAAATAACAGATCTTCACTCTCCCTTTACCTTGCTTCATTTTCTTCTTCATACCACTTATCATCACCCTATATATTAAACATAAATGTACACTGATGTATCCCATACATGTGACATGTACAGCCTTGTTGTCTGTTTTTTCTGAGATGTGATCTCTCTGAGGGCAGACACTTTGTTTCATTCTTTGTTGGGTGGCAGTACCTAGGACATAAGTGCTCAGTAAATATTTGTTGAGTGACTAAATGATTAATTGTATAGAACAAGATTAAATCTTTTAAGACAAGCAAGTCAATTTCAAGTTGATTCAAGAAATATACTGAATAAATAGTTGTTCAGGAGGTATGCAAATTGGATGGAATTTGTCAAGGCTCTATGGCATGCTAGAAGTTTGGAGAAGAGGTAGAATGGAAATGAGAAGAAATGAGAAGAGGTAGAATGGAAATGAGAAGAAATGAGAAGAGGTAGAATGGAAATGGAGTTTTATGATTTTCTGTGAAGTGATAAGTTATCTGTTAGTTCATTGCCTAACCAGGATCAGGGGTCCCTCGAGGCTCTTAAACTATAACACATGGAATTAAATATATGTGGGAAAGTGGTTCCTGCCACCCGCCACAGAAACTCTCTTGGCAGTTTTGGAGGTCATCTGGAAATGTTTGAGGTACTTTTGGCTACCCATGGAAACTTGGCTAATAGGCCTTGTCTTTTTTGTAGGGCTCTGGGTTTGCAGAGAGCAGAAATGACCATGACTGCCAACAAGAATTCCAGCATCACCCACGGAGCTGGAGGCACTAAGGCCCCTCGAGGGACTCTGAGCAGGTGAGTAGGGGGAGCACTGCTAGGGGAATGGGGTTCACTGAAGGATGCCATCAAAGGACAGCCAGATGGCTTGGGTCCAGAATATAAGTGATTATCATCTTGACTCTGATGGTTATCCAGGTAAATGATGTGGTCCCTACTCATGCTGACTATGAGCAGAAGCCATCTCTAATATACATGCCGTTTTTTGCTTCTATAAGTGTCCATAGCAGAGAGCAAAGAGAGCCCAAAACAGACTTTGGTTTGTGCTATTGGAGGAGCCTAGAGCTCCAGGAATGAAGCCAGCATTTTCCTGGCTATATCCTTTTCCTAAGATGGGGACAGTTTGGGGCCTGTGCCTGAGCTAGGCTACACTGTAGTGAGGGAGGTTGACCACACTGAGGGTTGGGGTGGGGAGACAGTTATGCATATTAACACAGTTTGCAAGCAGAAGTCTAGGTTCTATAAGAATTTAGGCTGGGCTGTAAACAAAGCAGCTTGGGGATTTTCAGTCAATGTAAGCTATAATCCACTTTCCCGATTTTGTCTTTTTAAAAGTGGAATGTAGAATGATAGAAAAACCACAGATTTTGAAATCATATACAATTGGCTTCAAATCTAAGCCCTAACTACTAACTACCCCCCAAATAGTGAGATCTCAGGGCATTTTCCTAAGCCCTCCAAAATCTTGGATACTCCTCTATGAAATAATAATAATAGTAAGTATCTCACAGAGTTGCTGTGAGGATTAAATGAAATAATATATGTCAGTGCCTAGCATAGTGTCTGGCATAAAGCTTCTCAATAAATGTTAGCTCTCTTCCTGTGATGAGATAAAAGCTTCCAGAGCTGGAAGATCAATGTACAGCTCTCACCAGCGCTTCTCAAGTTTTAGTCAAGGCTGGATGCTGATGTCTTAGAAGAACCTCTGGGCTCTTTTATTAAAGCCATGTATGTACCTTTTCTAGCCCCTTCTGTTGAATCTAAGGTGGATAAATGTGGCTTTTGGGACCTTAGCCACTAGAATAGATAGCTTTGAGAAGGATGCTCAGCTTAGGTTGGGATAGGGCTATTCCTTTCTGGGTATCCGGGCTGTGCAGTGCCAGGCTGAGTCCGTGGGATGTGGCACACTCAGGTCCAGAGGTGGTAGGAGATGTTTGGTTCATTCAGAGCTGGAATCAACATATGGTTGACAGAATGGAGCTCTGCGCTGTGCTTCTGAGGAGTGAGTGGTGTGAATGAGGCACACATTCAGGAAACAGGAGGAATTTCCTACACCACACATTCCAGGTTTGGTCCTGGTGGAAAGGGTCTGGATGGACTGTGTCAACCAGACAGAGGTTCTGAAGTGTTAAGTACTTAACATCTTAGAACTTAGGTAGACAAATTGGTTAACTACTCTGCAGCAGCAAGACCAACAGGAACAGTCCCTACCTCCTGCCCTTGGACCTCCTCTAACCTACAGTTTCTTGCATACTTGCTTCCCTGAACTGGGCAAAGCAGAGAATGGCAGGGACCAACAGCTTCTTGGGTAAAACAGGTAGAAAACCTGAACTCTCCCAGGGCATGTTGGTGGGCACAGCAGAAACAGATCTAGATCTCAGTCTTTGTCTCCCATTGTCTGCTTCTGGGAACCACTTTGCTGGGCTCTTACCAGTCTGATGGCATGTTTTACTGTGACTTACTTGGCAGATGGAGACTGGGAACTAAGGTTCCCTTTTTTTTTTTTTTTATAAATCTGAGATCACATGAGTAAAATAAGCATTATTTGTGATTGTATAGTTTTATTCTTAATTGTAAAGAAATAGTATATTTAGAACCTGAATTAGAACTTACCATACTAGGGGCGCCTGGGTGGCTCAGTCAGTTGAGTGTCTTGCTTTCAGGTCAGGTCATGATCCCAGAGTCCCGCTTTGGGCTCCTTGCTCAGTGGGGAGCCTACATTTGCCTCTCCCTCTGCTATTCCCACCCCCGCTTGTACTCTCTCTGTCTCTCTCTCAAATAAATAAAATCTTAAAAAACAACAACAAAAAAGAAATTACCATACCAGCAGCCCTCAACTCTTTTAAATATTCATTCCCCCTGCAATTTCCACTATTTGAGGGGGTAGAGTGAGAGATGCAAGTTTTACATCAAGTCACAAAGCTAAATCAGGTCCACCAATGGGTACCTGTTTTTATTTGGAATATGTACCTATGTGTTTTAAATATTTTTAGAAATTGCTCCTCCTTTAGCTTCCGAGTGATGTTTGTAAATATCTGAGCCTCTGATGTGCCTAAAAAAGCATCCTTCCAGCCTCCCCTTTAAGTCTTCACTTCCCTTGCTTTTTGCTATATTTCTGCTTCCCTTCTGTTCTTTCATGGGCTGGAGTCACAGGCCTCCAGGGATAGCTATACCTTCTCTCAGAGGCTATTGCTGTACTGTAGGTGTTATTTTGAAATTGTTATCTAGTGGGTTCACTGGCTGTCTTTACCCCAGCCATCTCTGGAGGCTGTTCTTTGAGCTGAGTAGGGTGGTAAATTAGTTCATTTAGGAAGTCATTGTCAGTGGACTTTGGAGGCTTTCCTCCCAGATGCCAGGCTCTGTGAAAGACAATGGGGGAGAAAGAAGAAATATCCATTCTTTTTCTTCAAAGCATTTTACAACTTGGATTAATGACCTTGGCACCTGAATCTCTTAGACCTTTTAGTAGATGTTTGGCAATGACCTGAGGTTCCCCCCCCCCCTTTTTTTTTTATCATCACTAGCCCAGGGATCTCAGTGGGAAAAGACTCCTTGGTGTGTCAGGGAACTTTGGCTGAGGAGTGCAAGGGTGCTAGGGCCTGGAAAAGCCGAGTGTTTAATTCCTTGGCTGCTTTGGGGTCCCCCATGTCATCCATATAGAGACAGAGGAACCTAGTGATACTGAGGCATTTGTATCTCACTTGGAGGCGAGGAGGTCCTCTGGGGCATGGGAAAGGACAGCTGAGACCCTGTGGAACAGGCAAGATAGGTATTTGCAAGTTTGTGTCCTTAACTTGAATGAGACTTCACCTGAGCCAGTATGGGTTAAAGATCCTGGATTCCTTTTTTTTTTTTTTTTTTTTTGGTTCTTATGGCTATTTTGCTAATTTATTTCCTTATTTTTCCTCTGTAACCCAGTCTTGATTGGCAGGATATTTAGAAGGAGGAAATCTAAGCCTTTTCATTTAACCACCAAATGAATTTTATTCTTTGCTAGGTTTTGGTCTTTTGGAACAGGTTTCCCTTTCTCTCTATTGTTGAGGCAAAATGGGCACGTTGCTTCACCCTCAGCTGCCAGAGGTACCCTCCCTGAATATTGTTCCCACTCCAGCTCAAAAGATTTGGCTGCATCCAATTCTGGGGGTGGGAGGTGGAATTCTCAAAGCTCCCCTGGATTTCAGAGGTCGGGCTTTATGATGTTGTTGTTGATGACCTGGGGTGAGACTAGAAGTGGTCTGGTGTGGTGCCTTGCAAACAAGGAAGTGTTATGTTTAAAGCTAATTCAGCCACCTAAATGGGGCAAACTTCGCTGCTTCTTGCTCTCAGGAGATTAAACTTGTGCTGTGAGGCCTGGCAGGCAACAGGGCCTGTTCTCAGAAGACTCGTCATGCCTGCTGATTTCCTTGACAGCTTCTTCACTGTGAACCTCCAGCACTTGGGTCATTGCCCCATGGAAATACAGGCTATCAGTATCATGTTTGGGAAGCTTGCCTCTGGATGTAGGTGTGAGAAACTTGGGTGCCTATAAAAATGTAGACTTCTTAGGGTCACAGACTTTGACTTCTTTCCATCTCTCTTGAGCCTGGAATAATGCTTGGTATGTGGAAGATGATAACTATTTATTGGCCTTTTGATTAGATGTCTAAGAGATGAGTCTCTTCTAACATAGGCTGCTGTGCTAGTTGAGTCCTTGTAGTACCGTTCTAATAGGTCTTACCAACTTTGGGCTCCCTTTCCATTCAGTTCCCAAACTCTTAGAAAGGCAGAATTGAAAGGAATCTGAGAACTCATTCAGTCTAACCCACTTGTTTTGCGAAGTTGAGATGTAGAAAAAGAAGAGGTGCCCTTCCGAAATACAAAGCTAATGGGAGAAAGAACTCAAGCCTAGCTCTCTTGATCCTTCTGTCGTTTTATTGTACCACTACATTCACCTCCCTCTAAACATTCCTGGGATCTTCTTTCTCAGAAACTATTGTCAAGTGTGATATGGTCAAATTTGGCCTGGCTTGTAAGGCTTTTATAAAAGCTGTGGTCTTTCTTTCTACTCTTAACTCTTCACTGTTGTCTAATTCAAACCTGACATTTCTGCCAGTCTAGGTGCAAATATTACTTCCTTCCCAGTGCTTTTGTTAACCACCCAGTTAAGAAGGATTTCCCTCCTCTCTGTATTCACTCTTAGAACCTTTGGTTTGGAGCCTCCAAGTGGCACTTACCATATAGTACCTCATGGGGGGATTTTTGTGGGGGTCTTATTTCCCCTACTCAGTTGGAACTCTTTGGAGGCCCAGCACATACTCTTTTGGAATGTAAGAGTTGGAGGGGTCTTGGGATTCTTTTGGCTCAGTTACTTGTTGCATAGGAGGAAGCTAATACCCACGTAGCTAATTGACAGTGGAACCATAATTTCAACTCACATTTGCAGATTTCTGTGCAGAGGAAGGCATTGGTTTGTAATATGGTGAAATCCAGAGAGGTCTTGGGGTCCCATTGCTAAAGTGGGCACAGATCTGGACCCTTTGCCCTAGATTTCAGGAGGAGGATAAGAGCTAGCAAATAGGGAAAAGCTCCTGGGAGTGGTGGCTGTGGGTAAAAGATAGTGGTGCAAAGCCTGCCCTTGTGTGGCAGGCCACCTCTCAGGAGGACCTGTGGCTTTAGCCCCCTGTTACCTGAGATTCTTCCTGGAGTCCAACCATAATGTCAGTAGTATATGGTTATTTATTGCTGCATAACAAACAGCCTTAAAGTTAGTGGCTTAAAATATTAATAGTCATTTATTTTGCTCACAAATTGCAATTTGGCTAGGGTTCATTAGGGAAAGCTTGTCTCTATTCCTTGAAGCCTTGGTGACTCAGTGGCTAAGGGCTGGAGTCATCTGAAGACTTGTTCACTTACATGTCTGACTGTTGATGCTGGCAGTCAGCTGGAACCTCAGCTGGAAAACACCTACATGTGGCCTCTGTGTTTGGTTGCACGCTTTTACAGCGTGATGTCTGGATTCCAAGAGTGAGCACCTCAAGAGATCTAGGCAGGAATGCATGACATTTTATTACCTAGCCTCAGAAGTTGCATGGTGCTGTTCTGTTTTACACTGTTGATGAAGGTGATAAAAGAGCTCTGCACCTAGTTCCAACTTGGTAGTGTGTGTGAGGGTGCTCCCCTGCACCACTAGGCAGTTCTCTGACCACAGCTCGGTGCCCTACAATTCAACTTGTCTGAGACTATCTATCCAGAGATAGCATCAGATCCCACAGGTTAAGGATCTCTCAGTCCTACAGACTGCCCTTTGCCTCAGATGCTAATCTCAAGCCCAGGTTGTTACCTGTGTTTCTGACAGACTGGCTAAACATCAGAAATTCCCAGGAACCCCTCCTTGGTTTCATGAATTTACTAGAGTGGCTCACGGAACTCAGGAAACCCATTTACTCATGAGAATATCAGTTTATTACAAAGGATATTAACGGATACAAATCAACAGCCAGATGAAGAGATACATAGGGTGAGGCCCAAACAAAGGCTGTTCTGTCCCTGGGAGCTCGGGCCTGGCATAGTGGCATGTAGAAGCATTCTGATTCATCAATCTGAAACTTCTCTAACCCCTGTCCTTTTGGGTTTTCATGGAGGCTTCAGTTACATAGTCATGATTAATGAGATCATTGGCCATTAGTGGTTGATTCGACCTCCAGTCTGTTTCCCCTCCCTGGAGTTCTGGGGAAGAGAACAACAGAAAGTTCTAACCCTCTAATTACAAGGTTGGTTTTCCTGGTAAACAGAGGCCAGGCTTAGGTGTAGTCCCACAAGTCACTTCATTTACATGACAAAAGACACCTTGATTGCTGTTATCACTTAGGCAATTCTAAGGGTTTTAGGAGACCTGTGCCAAAAATGGGTCTAAGACCAATTCTGTATTTCTTATTATAAATCACAATATCACACAAGAGGAGGGAAGATCAGTCCCACTTGATGAGAGGACTATCAACTTCACATTTAGTAGAAAGCCATGTGAGATGGGATAGGAGTTGTGGTCACTCTCTTTAGAAAATGCAGTCTTAAAAAGAAGAAAAGAAAAGAAAGGAAAAGAAAATGCAGTCTGCCGTAGTCTGCCCTCTGATCACAAAAATTCACATCCTTCCCGAAGATGAAATACACTCAGTCTCTCCCCTAAGGTCCCAAGTCTATCTTATTAATGGCATCCATGTGAAGTCTAAGATCTCATCATATATGTCTGGTTTGGGTGTGGATGGAAACTCTTTGGGTACAGTCCCTTTCTTTCAGTGCATGAAGCTCCTTGAGCACTATTCCTCCTGGTGTGAAGGTCTGTAAATGAAAGAGAATATGTACCTGCGCCCGGAATAGCTGGTGGGACAGGCCCAGAATAACTGTTGTAGATACTCCTTTTCAGAAAGGAAAACTGGAGACCACGCAGCTGTGACTGGCCCATTGTAATCCGTACATGCAGTGAGGCACAAGTTAGCAGCTCCTCGGTGAAGTCTTGGTTTTACAGCCCAGGAGGCATTTACCTTGTCTCTGGCTCCACCCTCAGGGCTTTTGGTTCTGTCCTGACTCTGACTCCCTTTCTCTCAAAAGTAGCCCATTCTTACAGGTGAGTACTTTTCTCCATCTGCTTCATGTCCATAATATTTCACGTGTCCAGATGGTCCGCACTTCATTTCAGACCACCTCTGTGCTTTCCAGTCCCAGCTGATATGCTCCATTTAAGAATTTGGTGGGTTTCTTCTGGATCACTTTATTATCCACCGCAGTAGACAGAAGGCACAGGTACAAATCACTTCACCGCGAGCCCCTTCCCGCTTTAGGTTCCCCGTGAGAACCCTCTGGGACCAGGGGTTCTTAAGAGTCTCCGAAGCCTATGCCTCTTAAGGCCACCCTTAAGATCATTAGAAGGCCTTTGGCCTGTCTCTCTGTACAACTCTCTGAGGCAATGCTTGAAACCATTTGTTTAGGTCTTGACAGAGGATTTTTTTTAGGACTAGACAAAGATCTAGTCCTACTCTAGATTTTTGTTAAAGAGATTTATTGAGGGATAATGAGAGTACAGTAAATGGAACAATTTAAAGTGTACCATCTGATTAGTTTACACACCAGCATGCACATACACACACAATAAAACTGCCACCACAGTCTGGAAGCCATTTCTTAATTTGAGAATTTTGTGCTGTCTAGAGAAACAGAAGCTAGTGTTTCTTTCTAACGCAGAAAGCCCTTTTTCATTGCTGTTTCCTTTCAGTGTTGCTTGACAACTAAACAGGCCTTTTTTGGCTCCTCCCTTCTCTCCTTTACTGCAGGCAGCTAAGATATCAGACAGCACCTGGAGTGCTCTGCTTTGAGGTGCTTTAAGCTGGGTCACTGAATTAGGTATATTTCCTATTTTCCGTGTCACTACTGGTGACAAAATTACCAAACTTTTCAGCATTTATGAGGGTCCCCCTTCCTCTAGCTTCTACTGACATTCTCTTGATTTCCCTTAAGCCCCTCCTGACAGCCTGTCGCTCAGTCCCGAAGTCAGTGACTTAGGATTTTGTTTCAACAGCCCCCCCTATTCCTAAATGCCAAAAACTGTTCTACTTACCTAGTGCTACAGAACTACCCCAGAATTTATGGTGTCAATAACCACTTTATTATGCTCACAGACTCTGTAGCCTAGGCATTCAGAGAACACTGCAGAGATGGCTAGTCTTGCTCCACAGTGTCTGGCACCTTGCCTGGAAAGACTTGAAGGCATAGGATGACTCACTGACTAGGGGCCAGTATCACCTAGAGGTGTCTTGTCTCATGTCTGGGAGTTGATGTTGGCTATTTTTGGAACCTCAGCTGAGACTGTTAAACACCTATAGGTACCCTCTCTGCATGATCTGAGCTTCCTCACAGCTTGGGAGATAGGAGGTAGAAGCTGCCGGTTTCTTGAGGCTTGGGTCTGAAAACTGGCACAAATTCATTTCACTTGTGTTCTATTGGTCAAGCATTGAAGAAAAGGGATGATTTTTATAGGAGGCATGTCAAAGGATTGGGGGACCATTTTTTTTTTTTTAAGATTTTATTTAAGAGAGAGAGAGAGAGAGAGAGAGAGAGAGGTGGGGAGGGGCAGAGGGAGTGATAGAGAAAAGCAGATTCCCTGCTGAGCAGGGAGCCTGATGCAGGGTTCAATCCTAGGACCCTTGGGATCATGATCTGAGCCAAAGGCAGATGCTTAACTGACTGAGCCACCCAGGCGCCTCCAGGAGACCATGTTTTAAAACCATCACAAGTATCTTTAGTATGGTTTCCTGGAACATTTCTCTCCCTGTTGGCTTCGCATAGTACCTGGTTCTGCTTTGTAGACCATTTTTACTGGACTAGGGTATTGGGGATATCCCTGGAAGGTATCATTTTTTTTTTTTTTACCAGTCTCAGGGAAGACTTCCATCTTTTAAATACTCTGAGTTCATTGTGGCTACTACTTAGAGGTCTCAGAGGACCCACAGAAGAGCCCACTCATCCTCTTTGTGCTTCCCTAGAAATCAGCGGGAAGGCAGGCAGGTATAGCTTTGGTAGATTCTTGTTTGGAAGTGGAAAGGTGACTCAATTTCTGCTCTGACCCTAGCTACCATACTACTTAATCTGACAAGCTATGCTTGACCTCAAGAGTCTCTGTAGATGGTGGCCCATAGGTAACCTCACTTGCAGGATGAGGTTATCCTGGATCCATCTGAGATGAGGTTGCTTTGGGAACAGGAAGGCCAAGTTGTGAGTGTCACCCCATCCTTTGGCTTTTTTTCAGGACTATCCCAGCGTGGGATGTCAGTGGGAGTTTTTGAGCTGAGCCCCTCCTCTGGCCTGGGGAAAAAGCTTCTGGACTTGCCATGGGACTCCCGCAGCCTTCCTGTCCTTCTCCTTCTTGTGTGCCTCAGAGTACAGCCTTGAGGGAATGTAGTGAGAATGTTGGGTTCACTGTTGGGGCAGTCACTGTGTGGTGGGAGGATGCTGATGTCCACTGAGTCAGCAAGGGCCCATCTTCATTGAACAGCCTTAGAATGGTGAATGGCCAACTCCCAGGCAGTTTCCCCGGGGAACAGGCTAGACACCTGTTTAGTAGAGACTAAGCATATTGGAAGCTGGGCTCTGCGTAACCTCAATCTGCAGACAAGCTTGCTTCATGGCATCCACAGCCCATCTGGTTACCTCTGGGACTATTTCCTAGACCCATGGGAGCCTTCCCCAACTGGCCCCAACTTGGTCCTCTTCCTGATACTGACACAGTCAGAAGCCCTGTCACCAGAGCATGGTGAGTTCAGAAACCTCTCATTACCAAGGACTAAAATAGCCTTCCTTCCCAGATAGTTTTTGGCTGTACTTGGCAGTATATGGGGCATCCCTTGGCATGAATGCTTACTGCTGTGGTCCTGATCACTAAGTGAAGGGTTGTGTTGTGTTCTTATGAAACAATACCAGAGGGAGGGGCACATACTTGGCATTTTAATTCTCACTTTCTATGTATACACATACTGCACATGTTGCTTTTTCTTTAAATTTCTCTTTTCAGGGCAGCCCAGGTGGCTCAGCAGTTTGGCGCTGCCTTCAGCCCAGGGTGTGATCCTGGAGACCCGGGATCGAGTCCCATGTCGGGCTCCCTGCATGGGGCCTGCTTCTCCCTCTGCCTGTGTCTCTGCCTCTCTCTCTCTCTTTTCTCTATGTATTCTCATGAATAAATAAATAAAATCTTTAAAAAAATTTTTCTCTTTTCATACCCTTAGTTCATACTCTATTTCCTACTCACTTGTCTTATATATTTGTCTGTATGTGAGTGTTTATTCTCCTCTGTTTTACTTAAATTTCCTTTGCATTCTCCCCTCCCCCTTTCTCTTTTTATCTGTTTATCTTACCCGCCCCCCCCTCCCCCACCTTTTTTTTTATACCTTACTCCCTGTCCTATAAATGTTGATTTTGGCCAGTCACGTGCTGCAGTGTTGGCATCCATGCCTGTGCTGAGCAGCAGATCTGGCTGCATGCTGACAAGGCGGTGGTATGAGTGCCCAGTTTCAGAGTGTCTATTTCCCCAGAGGCAAGCCTGGGATTTTAGAATATAGAGCAAAAGATGATCAGAGCACAGTTTTAGGTGTCTTTTCACTGTGCTATCTTTACTTTTATATTTCTTTTACCTGCCTGGAGCTATTTATGGTATTCAAGCACTTTTTAAATGTGTATCATTTTAGCCACATAGCTAGTATGTAAGGATACTCAGAGCAAGTGTTTTCCTGCTTTTATGGATAAAGAATTTGAGGCTCAGAGAATTGAGATGACTTTTCCATGAGGACATTCAGAAAGTGAGGGAACCAGGACCATAGGAAACCCAAGTTTCTAGACTCTTGGTCTGGTATATGAGTTTTGCCTTATGGGAGGGGGCTTTGGGAACCAACAGCCATGCTAGTCTGTACTAAGTGCTTTGTGTAACTTTTTGTGTTGTTCTTCAGGTCATATGTCACAGAGGGGGAGGCAGGGAAGTCTGAACAATATCCTGGGAAGGCATAAAGAGACCTAGGTCTTAACCATTTATTTTATTATTATTTTTTTAATTTTTATTTACTTATGATAGAGAGAGAGAGGCAGAGACACAGGCAGAGGGAGAAGCAGGCTCCATGCACCGGGAGCCCGACGTGGGACTCGATCCCGGGTCTCCAGGATCGCGCCCTGGGCCAAAGGCAGGCGCCAAACCGCTGCGCCACCCAGGGATCCCTAACCATTTATTTTTTATTCGTTCATTTAGCATTCAACATATTGATTCCTACTAAATTCTAGATGCAGTGCAAAGAGTAAGGGATATCAAGATTAATAAGACACCATCACCACCTTCAACTAGATCCACTCATAGCCTAGTAAGGGAGGCAAGTGAGGAAACAATATAGTCCAATAACATGTTACAAGTACTATAACAGACATTTTTCTTGGTGCAGTGGAGGCATCAAAACTTGGCCATCTCCACCTGGATGAAGGGGGTAGGGTCAAGAGAGATTCCAGAGCAGAGCTACAGAGATGTGTAAGTGAACAAGCCAAAATTCTAGGAAAAGGAAACAATGTGTGAAGGCCTAGAGGCATGAAAAACGAGGATTTTGATGTGGGTGGGTTTGGGGATTATATGTAGGAAAAGAATGAGATGACAAAGGAAAAATAGGGACCAGATCATGGGGAGCCCTATCCTTGCCAGAGAATTTGCACTTCCTTCTGTGATCAGTGGGAAGTTTCAAGCTTGAAGAGTTTTGTTTGTTTGTTTGTTTGTTTATTTATTTATTTATTTTTGAGTTTTGTATTTTAGAAACATGTCAGAAGGTGAGAAGGTGAGAAGACTGACTAGAACTGGGTTAAGATTGAAGGTAGAGAAATTAAGAGATCATTTTAATAGTCCTGTTGAAAGATCAGATCTGAACCAAGGAAGTAGCAGTAGCAGTAGGTCCTCTTCCTGATACTGACACACTGACACACTGATGAGGAAGGGGACAGATCTGAGAGATGTGAAGGTTATAGAATTGGTAGGACTCAGTCATTAAGTAGATCAGTGTGTTTAGGGAAGGAGCTGAGTACAGATGCTTGAAGGAATGGGGAACCAAGAAGAAATCTGGACCTTTTCTCTCCTCTGTGGAACAAGTTGGAAAACATGAAGTAGGGGTATCTAGGTGGCACAGTCAGTTAAGCATCTGACTCTTGGTTTTGGCTCAGGTCATGATCTCAGATCATGGGATTGAGCCTCACATTGGGTTCCACACTCAGTGAGAAGTCTGCTTGGGTTTCTCTCTCCCTCTCCTTTTCTCCTCCCCATCCTGCTCTCTCTCTCTTTCTCTCTCAAATAAATAAATTTAAAGAAAGAAAAAGAAAACATGAAGCAGTAAAAGCCGATGGTGGAAGCATATGATGAGACCATGTGAGAAGACATTCAGCCCAGGTGAATGGGAATGAGAGCAAATGGGGTTCTTCTATCTAAGGCCAACCCTCTAGATGGGCATTGGATCCCCATCCCCTTTACCGCCTGCTTAAGGACATTGCTCCTACATTTGCTCTCTCTCATTCTGCATTGATAGCTTTTCTCTCTACTGGATCATTCCAGTCATCATTTAAGCATGCTGTATCATATCTCCTGGTTCAAGTTAACCAACAAAATGCTTCTGTTGTACCACGTTCTCCTCTACCCCCGACCTCATTTCCTTGTTCCCCATTTTAGGAAAACCCTTTGAAAGAAATGCCTTGTCTCACCTTCTCATTCCACTTTCTTCAATTCCTTCCACGCAGGCTTCCCTTCCTACCTCTCTACCAGAATCTCTTTTCTCAAGGTCATGGCATCCTCTGTGTTGCTAAATGTAATGATCACCTGTTTCTCAGTCTTCCCCATACTCTATTGTTAGTAAATTTGACTCAGTTGATCACTCCCTATTTTTTGAAGGTCTCAGGGAATGAGTCTTTATGAATTTCATTCTTCCTTATTACGTGCCCTTCTCTGTCATTCTCCACTGGTTCCTCCTCCCTCTACCTGACTTTGAAGTACTGGAATGCTCTATTTCAGTCCTTGAGTTTCTGTAGCTCCTGACTCTAGATGAGATCATACAGTCATAGAGTTCCATAGTTCAGCTGTTGTGAATAATGCTGCAGTAAACATAAGAATATATATTTCTTTTTTTGAATTTTTGCTTTCATTTTTGTTGGGTAAATACCCAGTAGAATTACTACATCAGATGGTATTTCTACTTTTCATCTTTTGAGGAACCTCCATACTGTTTAACCATAGTAGTTGCACCAATTGACATTCCTACCAAAAGTGCACAAGGGTTCCCTTTTCTCCATATGCTTGCTAATGCTTGTTATTCTTTGTCTTTTGATATTAGTCATAGTCATATAGTTTTAAATAATATCTATATACTGTTGATGACTCCTAGGTGGAGATTTATAACCCTAACTCTATTATTTTACTACATGCTCAGGCTGAAAACCTTGACATCACCCTTGACTTCTCTTCTCTTTTTTTTTTTTTTAAATTTTTATTTATTTATAATAGTCACATAGAGAGAGAGAGAGAGAGGCAGAGACACAGGCAGGGGGAGAAGCAGGCTCCATGCACCGGGAGCCTGACGTGGGATTCGATCCTGGGTCTCCAGGATCGCGCCCTGGGCCAAAGGCAGGCGCCAAACCGCTGCGCCACCCAGGGATCCCCACCCTTGACTTCTCTTTGTCTCTCATCCTTTTATCTAATTCATCAGCAAATCCTATTGGCACAGCTCTCAAAATAGATTCATCTCTTCTGCTCCATTCTAATACAAGCCATAATAATCTCTTGCCTGGATTATTGCAGTACACTTTAGGTAGTCTCTTTGCTGCCATGCTTGCATCCCTGCACTTCGTTCTCTGATGTGACATCAGAGCATATCATTTTTCTGCTCATACATTTCAAGATCTTCCTTTCTCTCTCAGAGTAAAAGCCCAAGTCTTATTATTGGTCCATAGGGTCTTTTGGTGCCTCTCTGACTAATCCCCAACCCTCTCCTCTTCTCTCTCCACTCTGACCACACTAGGCTTTTTGCTGCCCTCAGAATACAGTAAGTATGTAGTTGCCTCAAGCTTTTGCCCTGCTGCTCCTTTGCCTGCAGCATTTCTCCCCTGAGTAAACACAGTGTTTACTTGCTTAAGGTTATATTCACATCATCCCTGGCAGAGGGGCCTGCCCTGATCTCCATTACTGTGAATCTCTCTCCTTTTTCCCTGCTTTATTCTTCTGCATTGTCTCCATATCCATCTCTCAGTGTTGGTTTGTTTGTTGTCTGTTCACTGTAAACAAGTAAAGCCACACTGCCTCTCTCCACCAGACTATAACCTATAGAGAGACTTTGTCTAATTTTAGTCTCTGCTAATCCTTGATGCCTAAAATAGCACCTGGTATATATTTGGATCCAAGCACCACCATTCATGTGGCCACAGTTTCCCATTGCCCATCAAGGGGGCGGGATTATTTTACTTTCACTGCCAGGCTGCATTTGAGAAACTAGAAAGTAGTTAGCTGGGACTGGCTCCTACGAGTGAATGAGCACCCATTCCCATCCATGCCCAGGAGATGCCACCTGCCATGTAAACACTGCCACGAAGAACCATGCATCCTCATTGCCATGTCCCTCCTTAAGCCTCCTTGTTTTCTAGGTTAACAGGTTGTTCTGAGCCCTCCTTCAACTTGGGGCAAAGACTGATGGAAGCTGATTCTATTCTTGGGATTATGGAATTAGTTCCATTTGCAGGGAGTGCTTAGAGGAGATTCTCATGCCAGAGGTCCTTGTAGAGAGAGCGAGATCCAAATATCCAGACCATGGAAGCTAGTCTGTGGGGAAGCTGAAGAGACAGGCACTGGGGATAGAAGATCCAGGGCAGTGTGGTTCTGCAGTGGGATAGGGCAGGCCAATTATGCACAAGGCTGACCTTTCTCACCTGCATCATTTTACTATTACAGCATAGAAAACCACCCAAAAACATAGTGGTTTAGAACACTTTATTACTTCTCATGCTTCTGTGCATTTACTGGGCACTCCCTCTACTGGTTTCCTCTGGAGTCTCTCATGTAGCCAAGTTCCGTTGGGTCCAAGGTGACCTCACTCCCCTGTCAAGCTTACACTGGGGCTGGCTTCTGGCTGCGGGGGCCTCAGTTTAACTCCACATGGCCTCTCATCCTTTAAAAGACTAGACTGGCTTCCTAACATGACAGTCTCAGGGGAGCATTCCAGGTATATGAAGGAGGATTCTGCAAGGCCTCTTGAGGCCTCAAATTTGAGATTTAGCTTAATTTCTACTTCATTCTGTTGGTCAAAGCAAATCACAAGGTCAACCTAGACTTGAAGGGCAGGAAAATAGAATCCACCTTTTGATACCATGAGCCACAAAGGATTTACAACCATTTTAAATTTATTCCTTTCTCCTTCCACCCCAGATGTTCAGAATCCAAGGACAAAGATAAGCTCTTTGTTCTAGGTGTTAGCCACCAAGGTCAACACTTGATGTGTTTTGTGCCTATTCCTTATAATAACCCCCTGAAATGTGTGTTCTTTTAACCTCCATTTTAACAGATGAAGATACTGAGGTTTAAAGAGCTAAAGTTATTTGCTCCAAGTCACAGAACTTGTTGGTGGCTACTCTGAAACGTGAACCCTAAGGCTTTATAATGTTCTTACCCTCTTTTGAGAACAAGTGGCTTAGCATTCCTGGTGAAAAACTTAATACTAATGATACTTAACAGTCATAGTGAGTTATAGTATATGATATCAGTTCACATCCATAGTCTCATTTGCTGATTATGACAACCCTGTGATGTAGTCAGAACAATTTTGAGGAATTGAAACTAAAGGCTTCAGGGCAGCCTGGGTGGCTCAGTGATTTAGCACTTGCCTTTGGCCCAGGGTGTGATCCTGGAGACCTGGGATCGAGTCCCACATCGGGCTCCCTGCATGGAGCCTGCTTCTCCCTCTGCCTGTGTCTCTGCCTCTCTCTCTCTCTGTCTCTCATGAATAAATAAATAAAATTAAAAAAAAAAAAAAAGAAACTAAAGACTTCAGAGTGAGTGGCTTTGTCTCTGATCACATTCTTAAAAAGGTAGAATCAGAAACATGGAGAGAAAGCGGTGAGTTCTACCATCAACTGAGTATCACATGAGGGCTAGGCCTTATTTATGTTGTTTATGAATTTATCCCTAGGACCTTGGAGTGAGTGAATGCTGCCTCCTCTGTGAAGAACCTGGGGTTGCCTGGGCTCCGTGTCAGTCTGGCCAGGCCCTTTCTTCCCTCCCGAGCTGCTAGAGCACACTGGGCCTGGCCCATGTGGGGAGGTGGTGCAGGGAGCAGAGCACCTGTAGCCCTGGCCGCAAATCAGCCATGATACAAAGACCAGAAACTTTAAGGAGAAGGGCCAGGCTCTTCTCTTCATGAGAGGAGAGAATGTAAACTCCAGTTAAAGCAGGCTAGGTATTGAGGCATCGAGCGAATTTCTTACCCAGTGTAGATTTCTGCATGTTGGAACTACTAAGGGAAGTTAGAGAATCACTTGTTTTGAAAGCATGCTGGAATCAGACAGGCCTTACCATATTTCTTTCCCACCTGTGGGAGCCATGCCTTACATACCTGTCTCCCTCCCACCACATAAGTACAGTGCCTTCATGGCCTAGTGAATTCTCACCTTGGGGGTTGAGGAGACATGTTCCCAGGGGAGCATATATCAAAATGTCTGGAGAGATGAGGCATATGCAGGAGGCTTCCTTTAGATGCCTGTGCTCGCCCACTAGCATTTCTGTTTCCTGAGGACATGAATTTTTGTCTCTTTTATTTATTCTTGTGTCTAGGGCCTAGAGCAGGCCCTGGCACATCGTAGGTGCTCACTAAATACCATTGAATGAATCAACACATGTTAAGGTTGTTTTCTATTAAAGGCATCTTCTCCCCGCTCCAAAAGAGAATAATGGAAATTTAGAGTCCTTTGTGGAGTCCAGACACTTCTGGCTTACAAGGCTGGACTAATGACCTTTGGCATCCATGTTTCTGTGAAGTAAATGAGGGACTTAAGGCCTCCCTTGATTGTGAGTAGGTTGGGATCTCCCCAGGCTCAAGTTTGGCGCATTGCCCTGTTGCTGCCTACCCTAGGGAGTGCTGAGGCTTATTCTTTTCACACATCCTTGCTAAGCAGAGTCTCTGGTCATCGGCTTGGCTGGGCACTGAATTTCTCTCATCTGTGCCCATGTACACGTGGGATGGCTCTTGTTTGACTTGCCCTTTTAAAAACAACTTAAGCATGTTGAGGTTTCCTGTTGATCGGGGGCAGCCAGAGGCTATGACCCAACAGGGAATTGTCGGCCAATCCCTGACTCACCCAAGCTCCAGTTTTCTGTGTGTGAGCAAGCAGTGACAGCAGGCTGGCTCAAGGGCAGCTGGCTGCCTTCCTGTGGGTGGCATGGCACTTGAGCCTGTGAGGCTACCGCCCAGCTTTAAGGGCCATAGCATTAGGGTCAGGTAGGCCTTTGTAGCATGCGGTGTTGGCAAGACCCTGCTGTCTTTGAACTGAAACTGTTCGAGAAGAGCACTGAAAGTTGACAGTGGTTACCCTGGCAGACAACTAGAAAAGTGCACTGCAAGGGAAGTCTGCTCATGGTTCTTGTCAATAAGCTCACCTTTACATTTTCCTTTCTTATTTATCCTTCATTCACTGAGCACCTTCTAGTTACTGAGGATGTGTCTGTCCTCCCACCTGGAAGAGACTGTGGACTAGTAAGGAAGAGGTCTAGAGGTCTCGAGGGGGAACAGTTCCCTGATACTTATAAATGCCACATTTGGGACAGGGCTGTGCAAAGTTCTCTGAGAACTTCTCCTGGGTTATGTCCAGGAGCTTAGACATTTCACAAAGATGGCAGAGGCCACTGCCCCCTCTTGAGAGGGGCAGCATAATACTCTGTAAGTTCCTGTCCTGGCTTCCCCACTCACCAGCTGAGGGACCTTGGAAGAGGTATTTAGCCTTTCTGTGGCTCACTGGTTTTCATTTGTAAAGTGGAGGCAGTAATAATAAACAATAATAATTGTGTAGAGTTTTTGTGAAGACTAAATGAGTTCATAATATGTGTAAAACCAGTTATTTAGAACTCTTCCGCATATGCACCAAGACCTATATGTGGATCTAGTGCTGAGAAGTGGCTGGTGCTCATTTGAAGGGGCGCTGCCACTGGAGGGTGGAGCCGCCTGAGGAGGTGGCCTCTGCTCCACAGAGGCATCTTTGCTGACAGGGCAGAGAGGACTCTTTGTTGAGGGACCCTTCTGATGCTTTTTAGACCTTCAGGGATCTGAATTCTGGTCAAGACAGTATGTTGTGCTGCTAACAGAAGTTTCAGGGGAGATGGGGAATTAATTGTTCAGATCCCAGGGCTCAGGTGTATATTTGGGGTGCCTCGGGAAGTAGGTGTCAGAGATGCTCTCTAGCAGCTCCTGAGAACCCAACACCAGCATTCCTTCCCAGTGCCGTGTTCCTTGAGGCTACGTTGGAATATTTATACCGTGGAGTTTGGCGCATGGTACAGATCTGTGCTTTCTCTTTCAGAGGGCAGATCGCTAAACATTTCGCAGCACACCCCTGGCCTTACTGCTTCCCTAGCTGGCAGGGGTTGCTTGTTGGGCTTCTCTCACCTGACACAGAGCTGGCCTCTGTCCCACATGGGGCTCAGGGCCTCTGGGATTGAACTGGGCAGAGAGACCCATTGAGTTTGCCTTGCGGTGGATACAGAGCTGTTCCTCTCGTTGAGGATGGCTTCAAAAGGTGTATTACTTGGAGCTTGGGTGTCCTACAGGAAAGAGATATGGAGTGCTCCAGAAATAGAACACTATGCCTCTGGCTGTCAGGCCACTCACTGCCATGTTCTCTTCTTTTCCTGTTTTCATTTTTGCTGCTTTTAGGTCTCAGTCAGTCTCTCCACCTCCAGTCCTGTCCCCACCGAGGAGTCCCATCTACCCGCTCAGTGATAGCGAGACGTCTGCCTGCAGGTACCCAAGCCGCTCCAGCTCCCGGCTGCTCCTCAAGGACTGGCACCCCCGTGATCTTTCACCCCCAGATCCTCAAGCTCCCTCCCCAGACACTTCACCACCCATCTGTCCCCTCAAGACCACCAGCTTCAGTGATTTGGACAGAAGCCCTTCGGTGTGCAAGAGAGAGGACCAGAAGGACGGTGTCCCGGGGGCAGCCCAGGATGTAGAGGGAGTAGCTGCTTGCCTCCCCCTTGCCCAGAGCACCCCATCCCTAGGGCCAACAACCGGCCCACGGAGCTGCTTTCTGAACCGCACCGGCACCCGTGCCCACAGCCTGGGCATCCGGGAGAAGATCTCAGCATGGGAGGGGCGCCGAGAGGCTTCGCCCAGGATGAGTGTGTGCGGGGAGAAGCGGGAGGGCTCCGGGGGCGAGTGGGCGCTCAGTGAGGGTTGTCCCAGCGTGGCGCCATCCCCCTGCAGCTCAGAAAAAGCCTTCGATTTCAAGGGCCTCCGGAGGATGAGCAGGACCTTCTCAGAGTGCTCCTACCCTGAGACCGAGGAGGAGGGAGAGGCGCTCCCTGTCCGGGACTCTTTCTATCGGCTGGAGAGACGGGCAGGCCGGGGTGAGCCCGGCGCCTTCCTCAGGGGGCATGGCAGCAGGAGAGAGAGCTCCGCAGTGCTGAGTCGGATCCAGAAAATTGAACAGGCCCTGAAGGAGCAGCCGGGCCGGGGCCTGCCCCAGCTCCCCAGCAGCTGCTACAGTGTAGACCGAGGGAGAAGGAAGACTGGGACCTTGGGCACCTTGGAGGAACCGACGGGGAGCACGAGTGTGAGCACTGGCAGCCGGGCAGGAGGAGTGGCCGGAGTTGGGGGGGAGGCAGGCCCACCCCTGGAGAGGGAAGGCAGTGGCTCCACTAAGCCAGGGACCCCTGGAAATAGCCCGAGCTCTCAGCTGCTGCCATCCAAGAGCTCCCCTGATCCCGCTGTGAACCCTGTCCCCAAACCCAAGCGCACCTTTGAATATGAGGCTGACAAGAACCCCAAGAGTAAGCCAAGCAATGGTCTACCTCCTTCGCCCACACCTGCTGCTCCACCCCCACTGCCCTCCACCCCAGCCCCACCAGTCACTCGGAGACCCAAGAAGGACCTGCGTGGTCACCGCAAGTCCCAGAGCAGGTAACGAATGCTCCTCCAGTGTCTCAACAGACGGGCACAGTGGCTTTCTTTTCAATGGAAGATGCAGAAGCAGACTGTAACTGTGGGTTGCAGCCAGGACTGCTCCCTAGGTCCTGAAGCAGTGAATAATTGTCAGGTGGTAACATGAGTTAGGTGAAAAAGAGATCACTCTACCCTTGCAGGATAACGATACATAAATGTGAGTGCGAGGGTGAAAGCAGTTCTTTCAGATGCTGTCTACTGAAGGTGTGGGCTAGATTTGGCCTTTGGGGGATAGTCGGGCTGTGTCTTGAGCCCTGTTGGAATTTCCTTCGTCCCTGTGGGAGGGAGGGGTTGGGCCACCTTCCTTTTAGATAAAAGGACTACTAGTAGGATCTTAGCCTCATGACCACCTGAAATGCCAGCATTAGAAACTTATTTCTTTGAGGGAAGCACCATCCGAATACTGCATGTTGTCATTAACATGGTAGATTGATATATTTAAGGTGATTTTCTCTTTCCTGAGGGCTTCCTGGCATTTAGGGACCCTGGCCCTAGAGGGAGAGGGGATCCTTGGATCCTGAAAGGGGAGACTGGTGGAAAAAGGAGTCAAAGAACATTCTACTGGTTTCTTGCTCATGTCTGAGATGACTTGTCCTGACACTCTCATTGGCTTCCTGGTCAGTCTCAGCACTCCTGACCCTGGACTACCACAATTATAGCTGCTGGAGTTGGGAAAAGTTGACAGGTGTCTTTTTCTCTGAATTGAGGTAGGCTGGGGGCCTGCCTCCTTGGGAGAACCTATCCCCTTCTCCCTCACTGCCTTTCTCTTCTAAACCAAAGTCAGATGGCATTTGGGTTTATTTCACTTCTTGGGATTCTTCCATTGGACCCCAATTTCAGGCTGCATCCAGCATAACCCTTCTCATATAGATAACTGGAATGAGAAAAAGTTCAGCCATGAGAAGAAAACATCAGAAAGTTTCAGATCCATGGGCCAGAAGAGCCCTTGGCTAAGGGTAATCCGATGTTTTGGTTCACCCCAGTGTGCTCACTGGCTTTTAAGTCTTTAACAACCTGCCAAGAGTGTTTGCTTTGTTCTTATTTATCCATTTTTATAAACACCCATAGAAAGCCTGCCATGCACCAAACCTTGTACTGGTTAAGGGGACACAGGGTCAAATAAGATATGGTTTTTCCATTCTTCCATTCTTGATGTGGTACAGGAGATAGATACACAAATAAATCCTAGATGCTGCTCTGTGTGATGTGAATCCCTGTCAGCGTAGGGTGCTAAAGAGACCCAAAGGAAGAGGCAGCTAAATTAGGCTGGGGAGTGATGGAAGCCTCCGTATAGAGGGGGTTGCTGAGCTAAATTTAGAAAAGCAAAAAATTTGCACTTAGCTAGATGGAAAAAGGGAGTGCAGGAGAGTACATCAGCCTGAAGGTTTTATACATACTCCCCCACACATTACATTTATACATTTATACACACACACACACACACACACACACCCCATATATGGTAGGGTCACTTCACATAAGAATTAACTTCGCAAATTGAAACATCTGTGCTCTTGGGGTAGGGGGAAGACCATTCAAAAAGTGCAGGGTATTTTATTTGCCTGTTCAAACAGTGGACATATTCCCTTGAGCATGAGATGGTGAGTTTGTTTCTATTGTGTAAGGTATGAATCTTATATTTAACATACCTTATTTTTAAAAATGCATGCCAAATGTTTCTTCAGGTATTCAACAGAAGGGAAAGAAATCTGTTAAAAAGTCCGGAGAAACTGACTGTATTAGTCTTAATCAAAGACACCGTGTTGGTCTTCAATGTGGTGCCTACCTAAGGGATTTTCAAGGGTAATTTGGCTGAACATGATTTGTATCTCATTTACTGACTCAAGAACTGTATGTATATCCATGAGAGCTTCATCTCAGACCAATAGTTTCTGTGGGCCCACATTCAGGAACCACTGCACTCAACCATTGGATATTTAACTCAGTGAGAAGTCTGGGTCAGAGACAGATTTGTGACCCATCATGGTAAGAATGGTAGATTCAGCGATGGCCATCAGTATTTGGCCCCCAAAAGTACATAGTGAGAAAGAGAATCCTGAAGACAGGACTCTGAGAGACCCTGGCATTTAAAAGACAAGTAGAAAAGGTGAATCTCTCTCAAGATCCTAAAAAGTAATTGCCAAAGAGGCTATTGACTATGTCATAGAGGCGAAGGAAGGAGAGTGCCAATATAGAGTGTTCAGCTGTGTCCAGTGCTCCAGAGTAGCCAGGCAAGCTGAGAACAGAATGTGGTTTTAGGACACCATTCGTCCTTGACTTGTACCCTAAGACTCTTGTGAATTTTTCATTAAACAAGAGAGAAAGGCTGAAATGTCTAATGGTACCCAGAAGAGGAGGGAGGTGTTAGTGGGTGGGAGGAGGTCTTTAGTCCGTGCCTCTCCTTCCCCCCCCTCCCCAGGAGCCTGCTGGCAGCTGCCTTGGAGAGAAAGAGAGGATGCAGCAGGGGTCAAGTCTTAAATAATGGAGGGGAGGAGTAGAGAGTACAGGGGGCTCAAGCTGTCTGAGGTGCTAACAAGCTGTGGTTTGGAAATTTCTGCAGTAGAGGGGATGGCCATTTGCAGTATGGAAAGGAGCAGGTGACTAGCTGAAGGGAAGCTGGGTCTTGGAAGTAGCTTGACTAAAACGGTCCTCCTAGTTCCACCTCAGAAGCACTGTGATTTCTTTGGAGGTCTCAGCCTTTTTTTTGTCCAACAACCCATCTACCACTAGCTGCTTCCCGACCCCCAAACAGCCCTGGGCATCACCCGGCCACTGTTGAGCCCTTACCCCCTGTTTAGATCAAGAGCCCTTGCCAGGATGCAGGCATGATGGGGGAGTCCAGAGGCAGAATGGGTACTCCATTCTTGTGGTACTGGCAGGTGCTTCTCAAGGATGATATGCTCCAAGCCTTGGAGGCCCAGGTCAAAAGCTGACACCCTGGAGCCAGACAGCCTGGGTGAGTCCTGCCTCTTGTCACTTCATCTCCCTGAGCCTCCGTCTCCTCATTCATAAAATGGCACAAGAGCTCGTAGGAATATTGTGAAGATTAATGAGGTACATGTGTGTTTGCTACAGCATCTGACACATAACACCCTTCTTAGCTGTGGGAGTTGTTACTGGCATTATTTGCAGGCACCCAGTCTGGGGCTTCTCAGACCATTTTCTCCTCATTTGAATGGTAAGTTTTGGTCTGTCTTGATGCATTGCTTGGTATCTGGTTGATGAGGAGGACCTCTGGTCTTTGCTGTTGCCCACTCCCCCAACAAGGCAGTGGAATCTAGTTTTGATGGAATGACTCCTGCTCTTGTTATCCACAGAAAATCCTTTGAGTTTGAGGATGCATCCAGTCTCCAGTCCCTGTACCCCTCTTCTCCCACTGAGAATGGTACTGAGAGCCAACCCAAGTTTGGATCCAAAAGCACTTTAGAAGAGAATGCCTATGAAGATATTGTGGGTAAGCTGTGGCTGAGGTGGTGGGGTGGCTCATCTCTGGAGGCTGCAGGACAGGAACAGGAGGGACACTCCCAGCTTCCGCTTTATTCACCATAGGCAGATTTGGCCCGGCTTCTGGAACTTCTCGAGAAAATGGGCACCAGAGGAAGCAGCTTAGCAAAGACTGAGCAGCTAAGAAATTAAAACCTGACCTTGAATGAACTGAAACCCACAGGGCTTCTGGGACCACAAAAAAAGGGAAAAACCACACCATCCTTTTTTATTTTATTTTTTTTTAATTTTTAGAAGGCTTCCTTAGTTGTGTGTCCTTCCTTAGCTGTGTGTCCTTAAGCAAATCACTTTTCTGAGGCCTTTGTCTTCTCTTACGAAGTGATGATGATGATGTTAGAGTGTTGGCGATAATGGTGATAATAGTAATAATACTTCAAAGGATTATTCTTAGGACTCAATGAAATAAAATGTTTATCCACATACCTAGCACAATGCCAGGTCCTTGGTATCTCTCTCTCCTACTTTCTCTTAAAGCAAGTGGTGTCGAGAAAGCATCTGCTTGCAAACAAGCTTAGACCTCCTCAGTTTCACAGATGCTGACAGAAGACACAAGACTCTTGGATTGGAGACAAAGGACTTTATTACTCACGACACAGCAGGCAGCATGAGCTCTATGTTCACGTGGGTTCATGCCAGGTCACATGAGCACTGTGGAGGAGGTCCAGGTAGAGGCTGTACATGCATTGGGTCTGTGTCCAGCTGAGGAGCTCCAAGCTTAAGGAACCCAGTCTTTTCAGGGAGTGGCCAGCAAATGTGCCCAACCTTTGCCCCACAAAGAGACATTATCTTTGTCCTGGTCAGAAAACAGATCTGCCTCTACCCTGGAGAGAGACACTCTCTATGTCTTCTGAGGTCATTTGTTATACGTCTGTGAAATAGTATTGCAGATAGTTCATTCTTCTTACTCACAAGTCAGAAATGTAAGGTGCTGTGGAGGATTGTCCTTCAACAACTGGGAGGACTCAGTATTGGCAAACTTGTGTTCCAGAGTCCACGAAAAACCAACAGACTGGGGTGGGGTGCATTTATTTGGGGCTTTTATTTTAACCCTGGCCTCATTCTCTTCATGGGGTACTTCAGTTTTGTTCAAGTAATGTGTGTGTGTGAGTCGGTCACTGGAGAAGAGAAGCGATGTATTTGTGCACTTGACCCCTCCTTTCTCATCTCTGTGTTAGGCCTTGAGGCTGGAGATGGTAGTCTTAATGAACACATTAGAGAGAGAAATGGCCCTGCGGAGAACCTTTCAGATTTTCCTAAGACTGGGGAATCTTTGGAAGGAGAGATCATCTATTCCCTCATTTGCTCTGAGACACCAGTTTCATCATTTTCTCTTTATGACTTGCTGGGCCAGCATTTCTGGGGAAATAGCACTGCTTTCCCCAGGAACAGAGTGTAGGATATAGCCATCCAAAATGAGGTCATAACAGGAAGACTGTGGGAGTGGGATCCCTAGAATAGAAAAAGTGTTTAGGGAGGGAGGCATTTTCCCTTAACACTGGGAAAAAGCTTTGTACACATGGTCTCCAGAGTTGAGGTCAAGAGCCCTGGGGATGGATCCGAGGCACATCCTCATCTTCCTCCCCACTCTCGTTGCAGGGTACATTCCTGTTTCCTCTAGTTGAGAAGAAATCGGAATGTATTCTTGCTGCCCGGGGCCCTTGGGAGAACCTGGTGCAGCTGCTGCAGTGGACAGAGGAGGCTCTAGTTCTGAGCTCCTGCCCCCTCCCCGCAAGACAAGCTCTGCCCACGCTGTGAGCCTCTTCTCTGAGAAGGCTCTGCAGCCTGTCTGGGCTGTCCAGGGATTTCAGGTGGGGAGATGAATGTTTTTATATCAACTGAACTTAAATAAGAGAAAGAGATGCTTCAGACATTATAGAAATGTTTCTCCCTGTCCAGAGTTCTGTGATCCCAGGCTCTGTTTGGGCTTGTTTGGGGACCATGTCTGGTGGGGTGGAGGGAGATGAGAATTGGGGAGGGCTCTGTCCTGGGCAACAGAGTTGTTCTCTGGTCAAGTTCTCTTGGTCAAGTTAGAAGAAGAGGAGGGAGGCAAGGATATCTGGGTCTCATCCTCCAGACTCAGGAGAGGGGTCTTTCTACCATGTTGGGATGCTGCACGAGGAGGGAAGGAAATACCAGAGCAGCATAGATGCTTCCTGAACGGATGAGCTAGAGCTAGGGGTAAGGGCTGGGATGGGATGAGGCTGCAGTGGGGGCGTGTTCCTTAGCTGCTCACCCAGCTTCTGGATCTTTGGACCATTGTGCAGAGAGTAGGGGAGGAGTACTCAGGAGGATGTTGGAAGGAGAGCAGAGGAGTGACCCAGGCATCTGGGTTTGCTTCAGCTTTGTGGGGTAGGGGTCTGGGGGTGTTCAGCATTTGTAGCTAGTTCAGTGCCTGGATACGGCTTCCTTCTTCATATCCCCCACAACAGTGCTGACTGAATTTCTAGACCAGGGATGCTAGAGGTAAATATAAGAGAGAATATCTCTTCCTCTTAGATTCCAGTTGATCTGTCCCTTTCTCCTTCCCTGGAGATAGGCCCAAGAATTTGGACACCCCCACCCCCACCCCCAGAGGCTTCACAGGGCCCTTGTTGCTGAACTGTGAATGTCAGTTTCACTTTTGTCTGGGATTGACCAGTACCTCGGACTTCCCAGGAGCCTTCTTTTCTTTTCTTGGCTTAGCCTGTGCACTGTGAGGTTAAGGTTGCTTCTGGTTCTGTTTGGATTAACCAACTCTTATGCTGCCTTGCTTGCACAGGACAGACAAAGCTTTGTTTTGGGTGTGTGATAATAGGGCTGTGGGGGGCAGGGAGCACCCGGGTTAAATCTCCACCTTGGGGACCAGCTGATTGGATTGGAGTTTCTGGTCTCTTAGAGGCTGAGGATCATTTGGCCCAGAAACTAACATGTCTTCTCTGTGAGCAATGGACTTGAACGAGGGGCCCTGGGGAATTTGTTGGCTTCCTGCCTACACCAGGCATGACGCCTGGGGACCTGGGGTGGGATATTCCGAGACAGGCTGAGGTTTATCCTGCTAATTTGCAATAGAGGGGTTCAAATATAAAGTTACTGCTTTGCCACTTCCTGGGGGCTGTTAATTCTCGCCTGTCCAATTTGACATCTGCCCCTGGAAGATGCTGCTATCCTACAAAGCCTTATAATCATTTGCATTTTGAGCCTGACACTTAAAAATGCACCCGAGGAAGCAGCTTGTTAGGGAGTTATGTGGAGTGGCCTCGGCGCCTGACCAGGGAGCCTGGACTGCATTCCTGCAGAGATTCCCACTCCCATCAGCTAGTTGGGGCTGAGGGAGAGTTTCCAGGAACTTGAGCTGGATGGGAGCTGGGGACAGGGTCAGTCAGCCTGACTGCAAAGCTTTTTGAGCAGCTTGCTCTCTCTGGCTTCTCTCATTTGTCCCCAGGCCGGAAAGTAGTAAGGAACAGAGGGTACCTAACAACACTGAGGCTGCAGCCCAGAGGTGCAGCCCAGGGGACGGTGCCTGGGCAGTTGGAGAAAGGTGTCTAGGCTTGGAGGGTGGGGAATAGTTGACCCCTAAGAGCTCCCTATGTGATGTGCTGTGTGTCATGGGGGTTGGTGGGGGGGGGGGGGGAGTTGGGCCTTTATCCTGGACCTCTCTCCAATGCTTGAAGGAGGGGAAGAGGCTGAGCACCGGCAGAAACAGCTGGATGGAACTGGGAGAAGTTTTGACAAGGAAGCTACAGACGGGGGTGGGGGTGGGGGGCTACCAGGGTGTGGCCAGGGAGCTTAGGATTCTGGTAAGAGAAGTTCTCAGAAAAACACCCAGTGCTCATCCCGTTTTCTGTATGTTGGTAAATTGAACACCAATAAAAATTAATTTAAAAAAAAAAAAGAAAAGAAACAAAACCCAAATAAAAAAAAAAAGAAAGAGAAGTTCTCAGTGTCTGTGCACACACACACCTTTCCTCCTAACTGGTTCTTCCAGTTGTGTGTGTGGTTAATGACCAAAAGAGCTGTGGGGAGGAGTGGAGGCAGGGCTGGTTTCTTCCTTCAAGAGGATCAGTGTGATAAGTTTGGGCTCTGACAAGCCCCTTTAAAAGAGTGCAAAGCAGAAATTCTTGGCGATGCCCTTGTTCCATATCTCATCAGCGAAGCTGGGAAGGGTTGAGACCTCTGGCTTCCCCAGCTGGGCTTGATGAGATGGGGCTGCTCTGGGTCAGGCTGCTGGAGAAGAGGGCCTACCTCTTCTCCCTCTCCTCAGGCAGCCAGTGTGGATCGCCCTCAAGGTATCTGTGCATGCGGGAATGCAGGTGACAGTCTGGTGGCCTGCCAGGCTTCTTGTCTCCCTCTCTGCCCCTGCTAAATCTTCACCATGTCTCTCCACTCACCTGTAGCTTCGCCAGCCTTGCTGTAGTCCTGCTTCCCCCCACCAAGCCCGATTCCCCAGCCCTCCTCCTCTCTTGACTCTGAGCCATTGCTTTGGGATTAATTTTCTCTTAGCAGGTTCAGGTGTGGTTCTCCTCAGGGCCCGCTTGGCCTCTGCCTATTATCCCCATCCCTTGGGCATCCTTATTTCCTGGAAGGATGACTGGGAGTATGTCCACGAGACAGCTCCAAAACGGTGGCCAAGAACAGGAGAGTAGCAGGTGAACTAGGGCTGTGAGGGCCTGGCTAAGGCTGCGGAGACAGGACTTGGGCTGGGGCCAGCAGTCATTTCCTGGAGCAGTGATGAGTGGCCTGGTTCTATCAGAGAAGATTTTAAACATTGCTGAAAAAGAAAGAGGCTGGTGTTGAGGCTGGGAAGCAGGGGAAACAGGCTTTTGAGGCTTTCCTGAATTTCATTGCCAGAGGCAATATAAGAGTTGAGATCCTGGTGTTCCCAACTGTTCTCTTTCAGGTTGTCATTGATGTGCCTCAGTGTTGCATATTTGTTACTTCCTGGGCCTCAGTCTCCTGCATCTGTTTCTTGGAGCTTTGGACTTTGTATCAGTGTTCAAAGGTCTGATTCTTGGGAAAGAAAGAAGGAAGAGAGAAGGTAGGAGGGAGAGAAAGGAAGGAAGGAAGAATGGAGGAAAGAGAGTTTGCCTTGGGAGTCATGTCACGGCACTCAGAATCTGTTAAGAAGTTTAGAAACATCTATCTAAAGCAGTGATTCTGAACAGGGCAGGGGGTAATTTCATCCATCCACCCATTTGTATTTCCTTCCTTCCTTCCTTCCTTCCTTCCTTCCTTCCTTCCTTCCCTCCCGCCCTCCCTCCCTCATCCCCCCCCCCCCCCCCCGCCCCTGCCAACTCCATCTATGTATGCATTTATCCATCTGCTCAAGGGACATTTGACAGTGTCTGGAGACATTTTTGGTTATTACAACTGAGGGGATGCTACTATCATCTAGTAGATTGAGGCCAGGGTTGCTGCTAAGTATCCTTGGAATGCACAGAAGAGCCCACCACAACGAGAATCATCCCAACCCCAAATGTCAGTACTTTGGAGAAACTCTGATCTAAAGGAGTTGAGACCAGGTCATCCTGTTGGTTCAGGGATGATGATAAGGACTCTGGCTGGTCATCCAGCCCAAGAAAGTTTGGATTTGATGAGCTTGGAATAAATGTTCTTTCTGCCTTTCTCTGAACAATGATGCTCTAGTCCTATTTTCCAGGATCAGGAATATTGTGTCCTGGCACTCCTGATCCTCCCACCTCATCAGTACAGGTTCTATATTGGAGAGGGACCAAGAAGTACTGAGTCTATCCTGTATCCTCCCTAAGTACCCAGAGTGGGGTAGGCTGGCTGCCAGTTTTGTTGCTTGGCTTCTTGAGGCAGGGTTGCTAGGCCGGCTCTGCTTAGTCAGGACTCTGGAATGGAGACCAGTCATCTTTATAGCATGACTGTGTTACAGGAAAACGTCTGCTCAGTTGCTGGGGACTCTGCTCAGTGCTCGGAATCACTTCATCTAGTCCTAGTTCCAAATCCTATCTTGACCCATTCTTGACTCAGACCTTCAAGAGATTTATGTTGCTCCTCTGGCAGCCCGATGAGCTGTGACAGAAATTGTCCTTCACACCTTCTCCTTCCTCCTACCTCTGTGAATTTATTTCCTAAATTCAGTGTTTCTTTCCATGGTAGTAATGAGTAGATACTCCCAGTTTAGAGGGGAATCTTGACTCTGGAAATTGAGAATTCTGTAAGCATACAGGGGTTTGTTTTTCTCCTGTGTCCCATCCTAGGAAAGCCTACACTCCCAGTGGCCTTATTTCTAGTCCTGTAGCTCTTTCTTCTGCTTGTTCCCTGAGAACTAGTATCGGGATTCCTCTGGGGTGCAAGGCACATCTAGGCGTCTGTAGGGCTCAGCAGCTACCAGGCTCCATCCTGCTGCTGAACGGAGAGAAGAGGAATGAGCCCTGTTCTCTTCATGTATGCTGCCCCCGAGCAGAGGGTGGCATACATGTTGGCCACTGGTGCCTAGGTCCCAAGTCCCAGACAGAGACATTGATTTGCAGGGAGGATATGGAAAGACAAGGGAAAGGGGAGCAGAGAGCTGTATTCACTCACAGTGCCCACAGATCTGCTGCAGAATTGAGCCAGGACTGCCCTGGCACCTGGTGTTCCTGGTGTGTAGGGAAGTCCAGGTATGTGTTGCAGGGAAAGGGGCAGACAGGTACGGCTGTCTGGGAAGGAGTGGGAAGGAGTCTGATGGGAAGGAGTCGCTTTGACGAGCGGGGACTATGCCTTTGACTTCCTGAGGTTGGCTGGTAGTGCCCATCTAGTGTCTCCTGCCAGGCATTGAGAAGCGAAAACTCCCCTCCTCCCCTCTTTGGCCCTGATGGCTATCAGTCCTGTCACACAGCCCCCATGTCACAGCAGGAGGTCTAAGTCCAAAAGGGGAGCAAAGACTGGTCTCTTCTTGCAGAAGAGACCAGTGGTGGAGGAAACAGAGTGACACCTGGAGGAAACAGAGTGACACCGTAGTGAGAGTGGTTCATGGAGCAGATCATGACTGAGCTGTCACTGCTCCACTGACCCCTGGTCTGCTGTGGGGTTACCCGTGTGCCAGATAGCAGACCTGCCCTGAAAGAATGGGTGCACAGTACAGTAAGGGAGAGGGAGGCCCGGGAGTGCTCTTTGTAGTTGGTTAGTGTCCATCCATCCCCATCCCCCAGCGTGGGTCCTCAGGGAGCATCAGTAGCAGGACAGTGTGTGACCTCTGGAAGCCTTTCCTACCTTGTGCTGTATATCTCTGGGGTTTTCACAGCAGGAGGACTGGAGCCAAGGAATGAAGCCTGGTGCTGGCTTTGTCCCCTGGCTGGGCACAGGCAGGGGTAGCTGAGCCCGTCTTGTGCAATCTCTGAATTTATAAAGCAGAGGCCAGACGAGGCTGAACTGAACAAGGGGCGGGGGGTTTGCTTCTGGACTTGGAGCCGGGATCTGTTTGTAGCCTCCCCGCTGCAGACGGGCAGCTGTATGACTCACGGCCTGAAGGGCCAGGCAGAAGGCATTCTCTCTGGTTCACAGGAATTCTGCTTGTTTATTTGTGAGTGCGTGTATTTCCTCCTTCCCTTCTCTCAGTCTCTAACGTCGCCCCTTCTGCAGGAGATCTGCCCAAGGAGAATCCATATGAGGATGTGGACTTAAAGAGCCGAAGAGCAGGACGAAAATCACAACAATTGTCCGAAAACTCCTTGGACTCTTTGCACAGGATGTGGGGTCCTCAGGACAGGAAGTACAACAACCCACCCACTCAGGTAATGGCAGCCCCGACGTGGGCCAGTGCGAGGGCCGCAGTGGAGGCCTGTCCTACTGGGGCTCTGGTCCGCTCCCACTCCCACTCCTTCCCTCACTAGTGCTTGGCAAAGGAGGTGACCTCAGGAAAGAGCTCTGCAGGCAGGGACTTCTCCCATGTTGAAATCCTTGTGGGCAAGCAAGATGTGCTCCTGGAGCACCCCGCCCCTGTTCTTCCCTTTACTACTCGAGCTCTACGCTGCAACACTGAGGCATGAGCCCTGGCTGCCTCCTGTCTTATCATTGCTCCTGCTCCCCTTCTGTGGGCATCAGGAAGATGGGGCCCTGCTCCGAGTCTTGGTATTCCTCAGTTCTGGCCCCACTTGGGGGCCAGGCCTAGGCCCAAGAACCAGATTTAGAGAGCTAGACAGGTGTCCACCAGACCTGGAGCCACTTGTATTGGAGGAAATAAGACTGAATCTTCAAGGAATGGACTGATAGAAAGAGTCCAAGGAGACCATTAGACTTCAGCTCATTCCAGCCTTGTTCAGGCTGGACAGGAGGCAGGAGAATGGAGGCGCTCTCTCCGACCTGCCCAGGCAACGCCACTTCTCTTTGCAAATGGGACCTGGACATTTTCTAACATTGGCTGGAGAATATAGAAAGGATCTGGCTTTGGAATGATGTAACATTTTTATAAGAGATTCACCTTTCTCATGCGCTATATTCAAACAGGCTTCTGCTGAATTTGTGTGGCCAGCGTCATTGGGAAGTGGGAAGAGGACTCTGGGGGACAGGAGGAAGGAGGGCTGGCCGAAGAGTGATGAGGGACGATGCCAGATGCAGACAGTGGGTGGGAGGTGGGCTGAGTTGGCAGGGGTGCTGCCTTTCTAGCAGGGAGCAGGATCTGTGGAGAGTAAAGTGCCTGTGCAGAAGGGTGCTGGTGTAGACCCAGGGAGCAGGTCAGGGCTAGGAAGGGGCAGCGGTGGCGAAGCAGCCACCTGGCTGAGAGGCCCGCCTTGCTGGGCTTTGGGAATGAGAACCCAAAACCCTTATGTTCTGCCTGGAAGAGGTGAGCAGGGCCAGGCTGCCATGTGGTTATAGCCCCTGCCAAAGAAGTCTTTTAGGACTGGATTGGGGGCCAGGCTGAATAAGGAGTGAAGGCTAAGCCTAGTCTCAAAACTCAGGAAGAGCCCCCAGAATTCCCTCTTGTCCTTCTCTTTCCACTCAGATGAGAGCCCAGTTTTCTTAGCCTCTGTTTTCTTTTTTCTGGCAGAGGTGGTTCAGCTTCCTTTGTGGAAGCACGTATCTCATCTAGCCCTGACCTGCTGATTAGCAGTTGAGGTCTTAGGAGAGGAAACACAGGCAGAGGGAAATTCCAGGGTGGGATTCGGGGGAGCCAACGATGCCAGCCAAGGCATCTGTGCTGAAGCCCTCTCCCACATTTTCTCCCCCATGCCAGCTCTCTCTGAAGCCCAGCAGCCAGTCCTTGCGCAGTGGGAACTGGTCAGAGAGGAAGAGCCACCGACTGCCGCGATTACCCAAGAGGCACAGCCATGACGACATGCTGCTGCTGGCTCAGCTGAGCCTGCCGTCTTCACCCTCCAGCCTCAACGAGGACAGCCTTAGCACCACCAGCGAGTTGCTGTCCAGCCGCAGGGCCCGGCGCATTCCTAAGGTAGCCTCCCTGGAGGGGCCGCCCTGGGGCTGGCTGGGCAGGTGGGTGGGCAGGTGGGCAACTCCCTCTGGTCCATCCTTCCCTCATCTGGGGCTGCTTCCTCAGTTCTCCTTGAATGAGTTTTGGATCCCTGCACTGGCCTTTCTTTTTCATCTGGTTAAGTCCCTGTCTTATTAGCAAAGATGGATTAAGTTATTCGTGGTTGCACAGATGTTAGGGAAAGGACAGGCTAACCTCTCCCACAGGGAGCACTCCATGCCATTGAGCTACCGGAAACCAATCCATCAGGAGACTCCCCATTAGTGAGTGCGAGGTGTACGTGTGCAGATCTCTCTGTGCCTACACAAATACTTCCAGGCTTTGAAGGACCTAGGACTCCAATTTGGGTCTTCCTTTCTCTGACTTTCAGAATTGAGTTTTCAGCAATGATTTGCACACACACAGGCAGTCAGACCCAAATCCCCAGCCCAAAGTGGCAGGATTTAGCCAAATGGTATTTTTAGCCTACAAACAATGCTTGGGTATATTGGGAATTTAGCTCCTTCCTGTCGTGGCCCCGGGTTATAGCCTAGAGGGAAAGGCTCCAATCCTTGTTCCTGTTATTACGTCTGAGGAGCTCTTTGTCTCTGTTGGTTCAGTGACTCTGGGGACTCAGAAGCTCCCATCCTGTGTAGTTTCATCACAGTTCCTTCCTCTGGGGAGCTAAGTTTAACATCCTTGTTTTGGGGCAGGAGACCACTTAGGGGTGAGGGAGATAGCCACCAGCCAGTCTGTACTCTGGGGCAGTGCAGCATGGAGACTAGTACTGGGCCCAGTGTGTGTGTGGAGGACAGTTCTGCTTGCACCTTGAGGGAATGAATGGACTACTAATCAGCCTTCTTAGAAGTAGAGGCAGCTGGTGTTAGGGTTGCCTCACCCTTCCTGCTTTTCTCACCCAGCTTGTCCAAAGAATTAACTCCATCTACAATGCCAAGAGGGGAAAGAAGAGGTTAAAAAAGCTGTCTATGTCCAGCATTGAGACAGCATCACTAAGAGGTAGGCCTTGATGTCTGACCTGGTTCAGGTGTCTGGGGCCCTTGGGCAGTAGGAATGGGGAGAGGCACAGACTAGCCTCAGTTTACCCTTCTGTGGGCCAATCATAGGATCCTCCTGCCTTCTAGGAGGGGAGAGTCCTCTCAAGAAGTGGCACATGGAAGGGGAGGGCCAAAGAGGGAAGGGAGCCTGAGCTGTGAGGCCCTGATTAAGGAGGTGGGTGTGGGAATCTGCTTCTGGCAAAAGGAAAGGCCAGACTTACTGAGCACTGTGGTCTGTTTCCCATTTCAAATCTTGGCATCCTAGAGGCAGGCCCTATGATCCAGGCCTGTAGGCCTCACTGCTGGCTCAGCCTCCTGCTCCGGCCTTTAGCAGCTTCCCCCAGATCAGAAGTGGATGGATAGGGGTTTGTATAGTAATTAGCGCCTATGGTTTGAGCTCAGAGGGACCTTGGGCCCATGGGGGCCCAGAAGAGTTATGATCCATCCCTGGTGAGGAGACCTGGGAGGGGGGCACAAGAAATGTTGGGTGTGGGGCAGTGGCTCAGCAAGCATGCACTCCTGCTGTTACTTTTCCAGATGAGAATAGTGAGAGCGAGAGCGACTCTGACGACAGGTTCAAAGGTGAGGCGTGGCTCCCCAAGAGCACGGAACCCCTTCCCGGCCCTGGCTGTGGAGTTACCCCCTTCCTCTGCACATATAGTTCCAGTGTCCCCCATTGGCCTGCTCTGGAGAGGCAACAGGCAGGCGGATAGCAGGCGATAGAGCAAGGAGCTGTAGGGGAATCCCCTCCTACTACATGCAGGGCAGCCTTGTGCAGGTTGGACTCACATGTCCCCCCTTCATTTGGACTTCCCCAAGGTGTTGTCCATGAGAATTGGGGGTTAGACTTGCCTGGTAAATGCTGCGAATCTGACAGGCCAGAGGTGGGTTTAGAAGATCACAAGTACCTCTTCTGGTTGTGAGAAATGTGCCACAGTCTGAGGAAACTGGTCCTCTGGAGGCCCTGAGGCCACTTACCCCCCATATCTCTAGAAAGGAGGACTGACCCCCTCCCTGAAAAGGTTTTGGGAACTTCCCATTCCAGCAGCCTTGGATAAATCTGTTGCTTCTCTACTGGGAAACCTACAGACTTTCCTGGATGGTTAACGTATGTGGGAGCTGGCTCCCTCCTTCCTTCTTCCACCAGTCCCCCAGGCAAGTGGGCAAATGGCCTTTGGGCCTGAGACAGGGACAATGAATCCAAGTCCAGGGATTCTGAGAGAGGCCCAGGATAAAGCCTTTGTGGAGGTTCTTATCTTCTCCTCCTGTTGGTACTACACAGGGGTAGGTGGGTGCCAGGCATCCATGTCTGGGTTTACCTGGCTTAGACAGTCCTGTCAGCCCCAGCCCAGCCTCCAGAAGCTCCTAGAAGTAGCTTCCTGTGGCAGGGTAGAGCCTTCTCACAGGTGTAGACACCTTGCTCTTGCCACGTCAACCCCCAACCCAGCTGGGACCGGGCTTCAGCACTCAGAGGTGGTCCACAGTGGCAGAGCCTGAGACTGGGTGGAGGGAGGCTAATCTGGGGTCCGTGCAGATTCAGCCTGCCTGTCCCCTGACCTATGACCTGCCCCCAGCCCACACGCAGCGCCTGGTCCACATCCAGTCGATGTTGAAGCGTGCACCCAGCTATCGGACCCTGGAGCTGGAACTGCTCGAGTGGCAGGAGCGAGAGCTTTTTGAATACTTTGTGGTGGTGTCCCTCAAGAAGAAGCCATCTCGAAACACCTACCTCCCTGAAGTCTCCTACCAGTTTCCCAAGGTGAGGCCATCTTTCCCCATCCCACCCCTCCTCTGGCACCTTCTGTCTGCCTGGCCCATTTGTGGAGCAAGAGAGATCCTTTACCTGCCACAGCCACTCACCTAGCTGTGGCAGCCTTGAGCCTGATGCCTGCTGGTTAGCAGGGAAGAAAGGGTTGGCTTCAGGGGCATGGGTTTGGGCCAGGGCTTATTCACAGAACGCCTCCCAGTAGGCTTAGAATAAAACCCAAATTGTTTATAAGGATGGCAATGGGCCTGCAGGAGGGCCCTCAGGTACTTCTACTTTTTTTTTTCTCTTTTTTTAACAACTTTTTTTTGAGACCTGAGTCATATACTTTATAATTCAGCTATTTAAAGCGTACAATTCAATGACTTTAGTATATTCAGAGTTGTACAATCAATGTTAGAACGTTTTAAAAAAGGATTTTATTGGGGATCCCTGGGTGGCTCAGTGGTTTAGCGCCGCCTTCAGCCCAGGGTGTGATCTTGGAGACCCGGGATCGAGTCCCACATCAGGCTCCCTGCATGGAGCCTGCTTCTCCCTCTGCCTGTGTCTCTGCCTCTCACTCTCTCTGTGTCTCTCATGAATAAATAAATAAAATCTTTTTTAAAAAAAGGATTTATTTTCTAGAGAGAGTGTGCATGCAAGCAAGCAAGGGGAAGAACAGAGGGGAAGCCAGAGGGAGAGGGAGAGAGAATCTGAAGCAGACTCCATACTCAGCGTGGAGTCCGACACGGGGCTCAGTCTCACGACCATGAGATCATGACCAAGAGTCAGACGCTTAACTGACTGAGCCACTGAGGTGCCCCTAGAACATTTTTATCACCCAAAAGGAAACCCTGTACCCCGTTGGCTGTCACTCCCCATCCCCCCTCCTGCCTTCCCTCTTACCGCACTTTCCCTGCCCATCACCAGCCAGCCAACCTGGCCTCCTTGCTCTCTGGCTCTGCCTGGAATGTTCTTTCTTCAGCTCTGCACATGGCTGCCAGCTCTTTTTCATTCCTCGTTCTCTGCCCAGATAGTACCTCTTCCAGGAGATCTTTCCAGATACCTAAAGTATCCCTCCCCCTGCCCAGTTCTCTGTCATAGCACCCTGTTTATTCCCTTTGTGGTACCGTTGGAGATTTTGTTGTTGATTGTCTCACTCTCCTGACCAGAATGTGCAGGGACAGGGACCTCGCCCACTTTGTTTTCCATCAGCAGCCGCAGCGCATGACACAGGGCCAGGTGCCACATAGAAAGCGCTCATTTGGCACATACTCAATGAATAAATGATGACTCAGCTCACACCCAGGCCTCTCTGTAAGAATCCAGAATGTGGACAGGATTGCTGAGAAGCATGCCAGTTGGTCGGATGCCATCTAGAGCTCTCAGGGGAGGAGATGCTTCTCAGCTACCCCCTCCCACCCCCAGAATCCATGTCTTCTCTCGTCTATTTCTTCCCATATTCCTCTCCCTGCAGCTGGACCGACCCACCAAGCAGATGCGGGAGGCAGAGGAGAGGCTCAAGGCCATTCCCCAGTTTTGCTTCCCTGATGCCAAGGACTGGCTTCCTGTGTCAGAGTATAGCAGGTGAGGCCTGGCCTGGTCTGGCTGGAGGCAGGAAGAGGGCATAGCTCCTTTACTCTCACAGCGGGAGCAACTGCATGGGACACACCCCAGTCTCTGCCTCTGCTTTTACAGCAACCTAGCCCTTCACCCCCTCCCTGGGAGGGATTCCCTCTCCTCGGGTGCTGTTTCCTGGGTCCTCTGATCCTTCTCTGATGCCAGACCCCTCCCCGTTCCAGTGAGACTTTCTCTTTCATGCTGACTGGGGAAGACGGCAGCAGACGCTTTGGCTACTGCAGGCGCTTACTGGTGAGTAGGGCCACTCAGTCTTTGGGGGGCTGGGCTGCAGAGCGTGTGAGTGTGTGTATGTGTGGGCGCACCTGCACTTTAACTCTAGCTTGTGTGAGATTCTACATTCTGCTTCCTTGTATGCTCTTTGAGGCCACCCTGACACATATACACGCACACATGCACACACGCGTGCACACACACACACACACACACGCACGCACAGTTAAGGCACTCCTGGGATGGCAGGACTTAGAGTGACCCCTCTGATCAGGCCCCAGGATCTAAGATAATCTGCAATGAGAGGAGAGAGTGGATCATCTTCTACTGGGCTGTCATATGTGTTTAACTTTCCTACACGTTTTCATCTCATTCGTTTCTCTCGGACTCCTGGGCTCTGGTTGCTGATGCTGGATTGCAGGATCATATCACCCCAGCAGTACGTGTGTGCATCAGACAGGGGTAGAGGCCAGCCTTCCTCATGCCCTAGCCAGCTATGTAAAGGGGCATCCTGTCTGTGGTCTGCTAGTGTTGGAGGCTGAGGAGGGGCTGAGCAGTACCTTTTATGGGATTCTGGAAGACAGGCCTTGAACAGAGGGGAGTGGGAGGGTTTTGAAAATCTAAGCCATGTTATATAGAGAGGAGCCCTTCCTCATCTCCCTTTCCACTAGTCCTGGGCAATAGATTGAGGTAAGGTAAAGAGAGAGTCCTATTGCACTCTCCCCTGGAGTTCACTTGGGATGTTGTTGGTTTGGGGTGTGAGCAGTGTTTCAGGGCTCCCATGCCTTAGTGGGACAAGGACTCACTAGATGCCAGTCTAGGGACAGATGAAGCAGATCCTAGCTAGGCAAGGGTCATAGCAGGGATCCCAAATGAAGGATTCTGGGCCATTCATTCATTCATTCATTCATTCTGAAACCCATACCATACTCCTATTGAGGGTCAGGCAACATGTTAAAGGCACATAAAGAGGAGTTAGACATGAATCCAATCCAATCCTCAAGGAATTTTCGATAGTCTAGTAGAGGAGGTTGGGCTTTGGATGTAGAAGGGAAGGCAAAGGGAATAAACTATTATTTAGGACCTATTATGTTCCAGGCTGGATGCTTTTAAGTATGTCATCTTCTTTAATCCTTGTAATGGTTTATGGAGTATTACTATGTCTGTTCTTTCTATAGAGTAAGAAACTAAGACTTGGATCACACAGCCAGTGAGAGACAGAGCCAGGATTGACTCTTAAGTTCTTTAACACCAAGTCTCATGGTCTTGGATCACCCCAAAGAGTAGTCTGGAGAGGAGGAATATTTGGATATTGAATGCCCAGGGAGTAGGGCCAAGGGAACATGGAGCAGGACGGACGCCAGGTGGAGAGCCAGGCAGAGGCCAGCAGCCCCCAGGTTAACCTGGGCCCAGAGAGGAGCATTCTGAAGGCTGGCGTTGCAGGAACAGTGATGGAACAGAGCTGCTCCTTTGCAGCGGGCCTGCTGCCCCCAGGGAAGAGCATGTTTGTCCTGGCGTGCTCGGAGAGGGCCTGGGCTGGGCCCCTGCCAAGGGGGCTGGCACTAGCTCGGCATTCCTGCAGATTGGACACAATGATTCTAACCCAAATCCCACATACTTGATTTAATCACTTGGGGCTTTAGGGGAGGCGGGGGAGAGGGAAAGAGAGAGGAGTGAGTTTCAGGCCTAATATGGACAAAACAGCCTTCTCTTTAGATCTGTGACGTGTGGCCAGCAGGTTTGGAAACTGAAATAGACCCATCTGCATTTGCTTAGCAGCCTGCATGAGGGGCCAGCACCTGCTGCTCTGCTCCCTCCCTACTCGGCCTTGCCAGGCACTCAGGCATCGGAGCCAGAGGCAGCCACAGTGCCCTGCCAGCCCCTGGCTGGAGAAGTAGACTCCTGTGGACTCACCCCAACCCGCATTTGGGGGCTCCAGGCCTGGGGAGCTCTCAGTGCACATCTCCTCCAGCCACTCACCTTTTCAATGCCCCTTCTCCTCTGTTCTGTGCTCCTAGCAAACCTCTGGTCTGTGTCTTTGCCTCCTTTTATCTTCTGTCCTGTCGGCAGGCAGCAGACTCTACCTGTAAGACAGCACATCAGAGTCCAAAACAGAGTCCTAGCTCCACGACTTTTAGATGCATGCCCTTGGGCAATGTCTTAATATTTTTGTGACTCAGTTTACTCACCTGTAAAATGCAGATGATAGTGTCTGTGCCTATCTCAGGCCGTTTGCAAAGTACCAAGCCCAGGACTCAGATATGATAAATATTCAATAAATAGTAGTTTGCTGTCCCTCTCTGTGTTCATTCTGTCTTACTAGAATGGGGTGGATTGAGGAAGGGAGTCAAGGGGAACCTAGAATGGGAATGTTTTATAGAATGTCCCCTGTGAGGGACAGACTCCATGGCTTGCTCCAAGGAATGTGCACAAGGCCCTCTCGTTACCATTGCATCCCCTGGATTCCCAGCTTTAGCCATGTAAATCCACAAATCACCCTATAGCTTCTGCCTCTTTTGCCAGCCTCTGTCAGCATCCTCCTGGGAGGAGCTTGGCAGGAGCCTGGCACCTTGGGCGGGAAGACCCAGCAGAGGCTGACACCTGCCCCTGAAGAGTATCAGCCTTTCCTCTGGGGGGCCTGGTTGAGTTGCAATGTAGAAGGGGCTTGGAGTTGTCCACTAGAAGATCAGTCCTTAGTCCTCAGTTCCCAAGGAAGAGGAGCCAGGTGTGGTAATCATGCATTCTCTGTATCTGTCTGTTTCTCCTCCACCTCGTCCTGACCCAGCCAAGTGGGAAAGGGCCCCGGTTGCCAGAGGTATACTGTGTCATCAGCCGCCTTGGCTGCTTCGGCTTGTTTTCCAAGGTAAGAGGGCTCTGGCTTACTTCCCTCCCCTTTTTCCCAGCTGACAGCTCCCTTAGGATTATCTGTAGCCTGCTTAGATGAGAAAACCACCTGTGCGCACAAACGAGCAAGCGGGTGTGAGAGAGAGAATGCAAGAGCAAGTACAGGGAGCTCTTGGACTCCTTCCTATTCCCAAGCCTGACTCCCCATCTGGCCAGCTGGCAACTCCCCAACTCCTGCACCAGCATGGTCTGCCAATGTCACAGTCTACTCTGGGCCATGGGCAGAGCCAGAGTCCTTGGGGACAGAGACACCAGATCCCCTTGGAGAAGCCAAGTGCCCAGGGACCCAGCTCTCAACTGATGTTTCCTTTGCCCAGCTCCTGGGTGTGAGGCAAGGACGAGTTAGAGAGCAGAGCAGTCATCGAGTGCCAAGGGAAGCAGGCAGGGTAGAATGTAAAGCTGCTGGTGGGACAGTCCTCCTGTCCCCCTTGACCCTTGTTGGTCAGAGGCTAGGCCACCCTCTTCTTTGCCCAGGAGGGTAGGGAAGGGCAGTGCCCTAACACCCTTCCTCTTTGGGCTGCTGGTGGTGGGCACAGGTCCTAGATGAGGTGGAGCGCCGGCGTGGGATCTCTGCTGCCTTGGTCTATCCCTTCATGAGAAGTCTAATGGAATCGCCCTTCCCTGCCCCTGGGAAAACCATCAAAGTGAAGACCTTTCTTCCAGGTGCTGGCAATGAGGTAGGGATTTCTGCTGCCTCTTCCCTCAGACTATGGATGGGGAATGGAGGAATGCCTGCCTCGCCAAGGCTGCAGCCCCTGGGAGGGGCAGAGCACGGCCCCTTCCTCGCTCACCATGTGTGTGTAGCTAATCAGTAGGGACTGGAAAAGCGAATGATAGAACTGTAACGGGGGCCCAACTCCCTGCAGCTCCTAGGGGGCCTTCCCTGACCCGCTTGGACTTAGCTGCTTTCCACCTGCCCTCCTTCATTCATTCATCGGGTATTTCCCAACAGTACTCACAGTCAGTCAGGGATGGCACCAGACCCCGGAGCAGGCATGAAGTTGCAGTGGGCCACAGCTGTTTTGTGGAGTTCACGATCTAGTGGGAGCAACCAATATTAAATACATATGTCTGCTTCTAAGTTGATAATTCCTAAATGTTTCAAGTGCCAGGTGCAGGCACGGGAATGAGAACATGAAACAGGGGATCTGCTTTAGGTTCGGGCCCCAGGAAGGTCTCCTCTGAGGAAGTGACTAGGGTTGAGTAGAGTCAGCTCAATGAAGAGGGGAGAGAGACTGAAAGAGGAGGGTTTAGATGGGAGACCGTTATTCCAGGTAGAGAGAGAACATGGCATAGTGACAAGCAGCTGAAGAAAGGCGACGATGGTTGAAAGGGGAGTGAAGCATGGTAGACAGCAAGGGCCACATCACGGTATGCCTGCTAGGCCAAGGTAAGGATTGTGGAGTTTATCTAAAGCAGGGTTAGAAGATGGGAGATGTAGTTTTAAAAACTCACTTGGACTGCTGTGGTGAAAACAGGGAGACTGGCTAGGCTCTCCTGCAGTAGTACAGGCAGGAGATGATAGTAGCTTGGATTAAGGTGTGCTGGGAAAGGTGAGGAGAAGTAGGTGGATTTGAGATGTAGTTTATTTATTTTATTTATTTTTTTAATCTTTTTTCTTTTTTAAAGATTTTAATTATTTATTCATGAGAGACAGAGAGAGAGAGAGAGAGAGAGAGAGAGGTAAAGACACAGGCGGATGGAGAAGCAGGCTCCATGCAGGAAGCCTGATGTGGGACTCGATCCTGGGACTCCAGGATCATGCCCTGGGCTGAAGGCAGGCGCTAAACTGCTGAGCCACCCAGGAGTCCCAGAGATGTAGTTTAGATAGAGGATCAGAAGCACTTTGTGTTGAGTGGAAATATGGAATAAGTGTTCAGGAGATTTTAGGGCTGGCTCCTAGCTTTCTGGCTTGAGCAATAGGATAGCTGCTGGAGCGCTGCCTGTAGAGGGAGCAGGCTCTGAGGAGGAGGTGGGGGAGGCGGATTTTGTATGTGTTATGTTTAAGATACCTGTGTGGCACCCAGGAGAAGACATGTAGTAGCAAAAGTGTAGCTGGGGAAGAGAAAAGAGCCTGGACCCAGTCCTCCTTGGACCTGGGGAACTCCAACATTGGAGGATCTTGCAGAAGAGGAGTAGCAACCCTCAGGAGTGAGAAGACAGAGGAATAGCAGGCTGTGGCTTGGAAGGCAAGGAAGGGGGCATTTTAAGAAGGAAGGGGTGATCAGGTGAGGTCAGAGTGAGAAACGGTAAGATGCCTTGGCAAGAGCGGATCTCAGTGGAGCGGGGACCAAGGGCCCCAGATACCTGAGTGGAGTGAGTTGAGAAGTGAATAGGGGTGAGAAAGTAGAAACAGCCTATATGGACTTCTCTTCCAGAGCCTTGGTTGTGAAGAGAGCTAGGGAAAGGGGCAGTGGTTGAGAGGAGGGAGTTTGCTGAAGGTGATTGTCTGAAGGCTGGTGGGAGTGGTCTAGCCGAGGGTGAAAGAAGCAGGAGAGGGAGCAGAGGAGAGTCAGACGGTGGTCCAGCAGGCAGCAGGGTGTGGGATCCAGGGAGGGACTGGTTTCTGTTGGGAGAGACGGGCAGTTCCTTGTGTGATGGCAAGGAAGGGCCAGGGCTTCTCATCTGATAGCTTTGGCTTTCTCAAAATGGAAAAGAAGGTCATCCTCTGAGAGTGGAAGGTTGGTGCTGGGTTTTAGGAGAGGGAAGAAGAAAGGACTTGGTTGTGGCCGAGAGAGGGAGAGGGTCTGACTAAGGGGGCACTGGGGGTGCTGACATTGGCATGGTTGCCATTTCTGGGCTTTCTCTTGGTCTCTCGTCTCCCACCCTCCTTTAGAGGGACTTTAGTCTGCTTGAGAGGCCTGGTGCATGAGGGCTGGCCCTGCCTGAAAGCCCAGCAGCAACCTGGGGGCTCTTCGGGATGGCCCCACCCTCACCAGCCTCACTTCTCCTCACTCTGACTTGAATTACTTGCTCTCCTGGAACCCTGCTTCCTTTTGCCCCGAAGACTTTCCCCTTCTCTCCTCGGACAGCCCAAATGAAGCATCTTGTGCTCCAAGCCTCTGCCCCAGCCCCTCCCCGCCTCAGCTGGGGTTGCTGTCCTTCCTCTACGTGCTCGTGGCCCCCTGTGCAGATGTGAATCGTGGCTTCCCTGCCTGACATCAGTCTCACAGCTGTGGTTGCTTAGACTCAGGCAGCCCCACTGGACTGCGATCCTTGAGGGCAGGGATGAATGCAACGAGGCCCAAGTCCCACAGGCTGCTTCTGTGAATTCTCATACCTAAAGGGAGCCTGGACCCCAAGGGTAATAGGCATGTGGTGCTGTGCTGCAGAGCAGAGCCTGGTGGACTGCGGGCAGCCTGTTGGAGGTGGCGGGGTATGAGGGAGTATCACTGTGACTTCTGGGGGCAAGGATGGGAGGGGGGACAGAGGCCTTTGGTGTCATTGTGGTATGGGTTTCCTTCAAGCCACATTCACTGAGTGTTTTTTGTGCACAGAGTATTGTGCTCATCACTGGGCCTTCTAGGAGTTTCCCACCAATGGCTGGGAAAGATAGTGTACACTGACTGTTAGGGCAACTTGTACCCATTTTGCTGCTTCTCCAGGAGCCAGAGGGATGAGTATTGAGCTAGGGGTTTGAACTTCTCTTACTTAAACTCTGAGGAATAAGTGAGATGATGTGGAGTAAAAGCCCCCAGAAAAGAACTCTAGGCAGGCCCCCATGACAGCTGCTTCGGGATGGCCTGAGCATCAGCAGTACCTCCTGCTCTCACTGCTACGGTCAGTTGCTACCCTTCACCCTCAGGACTGCCCCGGGGAAGTGGCTTTTGTGCCATAGCACTGACCTTGGGAGTGGCCTTGCCACCCCTTTGGAGGGAGCACGGCTAGATCTGGCCCTGATAAAGTCCTGCGTCCTGGCACGGCTGTGGACTAGCCAGCCCTTTCCTTGTGTTTTCCTTGTGTTTTCCTTGTCCCTGGCACAGAGATTAGACAGGCTGACAGAGATAGAGGCCAGAATGGTAGGACAAACACAACCTCTGGAAGGAAGCTCGAGCAGGAAAGGGAGAGGACACGGCAATAAGGGCACTGGCGTTGCCTTTCGAGAGGTGGCAGTCAAGGGATACGGAGATGCTGCTCTTCCTATGGCCTGGGGAGCAGCAGTTATTTGTGGGGTCTGGTCAGTATGGGTGCCAAGACCTTTGCCCCGGGGAGATGGGCCAGGGGGCAGGGAGTACCCCATAGGCAAGCTGTGTGGTCTCCTCACCCTCGTGATGCAGATGGCTCATCGACTGCTTCCTTCTAGAGCCTCCCCCACATTCTGGTTACTCCTCTCACTTGTAGCCTAGGTGTCTGAGTGCTGTGGGCACAAGGCTGTGGTCTGAGGGGAGAGGGAGCCTGGGTCTCACAGCTGTGTAGGGTAGATTAGAAACCTGGGAAAGAGAGGGTGGGGAGAGAAGCCTATGGCTCGCCCGTCACTGTGTGTGGGACCCAGCAGTGATACCCATTTCGCCTGTCTTGACCCACTTCCCCCCTCGCTCTCCTGCAGGTGTTAGAGCTGCGGCGGCCTATGGATTCCCGACTGGAGCATGTGGACTTCGAGTGCCTTTTTACCTGCCTCAGTGTGCGCCAGCTCATCCGAATCTTTGCCTCGCTGCTGCTGGAGCGCCGGGTCATTTTTGTGGCAGATAAGCTCAGGTAAGGCCCAGCGGGGCAAGGTGAGGAGGGGGGAAGGCACGTCCACTAATTAGTCTGACATGTATTTATGAGCCCTGGTATGTGCCAGCTCCTGTAGTATTGGTGTGACAGGACTGAGAACCCAAGGGAGGACTTGGCCTGAAGGAAGACATGGGACATTTCTTCTTTCACTCCAACCAAGAGTGTGCAGATGCAAATATGTTGATGTGGAGAAAGGTGGAGTAAGATTTCTGGCTGATGGCTGCACTTCCTCTGGAGGGGGAGGCAAGGCCATCTGTGGGATGTTGAGTTCGAGGAGAGTGATGAACTCTAGGTAGAGCCACGTAAGGAAGGGGCAAGAGCACTGACTAGGGGTCAGAAGAGCACTGAGCCCCCAGGGAGGAGCCAGTCTGGGTATCACCTGGGGAAGGCACTGGGAGACTTGTGGAGAAGGACAAGGTGAGGCATTGAGGGTGCCGGGAGGAGACTGGTTGCGGGAACCTTGGCCAATCAAACTAGGAGAGGGAAAAGATGTCCAGGGACAGGAGGTGCCCATGAGGTACGGGAGCTGGTGTAAGAGGAATGAGAAAAGAGCTGGCTGGATCACAAGTCTTGGTCCAAAACGTTGGCATTTATGACTTTAGAGGAGTCCCAGATGCCAAGATCTGGTTGTGGCTGTGAGAAGGGAGTAGAAGGGTCACAGAGCATGAGGTGTTGTGGGAGGTGTCGAGCTCTACTAGGCAGTCAAGATTTAAAAGAAAGTGTCTCAGTCTCTTCAGGAAAATACCAGACTGGGTGGCTCGTAAGCAATAGAAATGTATTTCTCACAGTTCCAAAGGCTGGACATCCAAGATCAGGGTGCCAGCATGGATACATTCTGGTGAGGGCCCACTTCCTGGTTCATAGCCAGTGCCTTCTCGCTGTGGTGGAAGGGGTGAGCAGGTCGGAGGATCTGTTTCTTTTCTTTCTTTTTTTTTTTTTTTTAACATTTTATTTATTTATTCATGAGAGACACACAAAGAGAGGCAGAGACATAGGCAGAGGGAGAAGTAGGCTCCCTCCTGGCAGCCCGATGCGGAACTCGATCCCAGACCCTGGGATCACACCCTGAGCCGAAGGCAGACAGAAACCCTCAACCTCTGAGCCACCCAGGTGTCCCTCGGAGGATCTGTTTCATAAGAGCATGAATCCCATTTACAAGGGCCCCACCTTCATGACCTAAGAATCTCCCAAAGGCCACACGTCCTACTTGGGGTTTAGGATTTCAAGATAGGAATTTTGGAGGGCACGAGTATTTAAACTGTAGCATGGAGTATGTGTGGGGGGTGGATAGGCAGGAAGAGGATGAGCTCTTGGCAACATGTATATTTTTTTGGTCAAAGACTCCATCACAGGAAGAAGTGGTTTCTTTCAAGTGGAAGAATTAATTCAGTCATGTGGACATTCATTAGCCTGGCTGCTGTGTGCCAGGTGCTGATAGGAGGGGCAGAAAAGGAAAATCCTCTTTCAGGTTGGTCCTCAAAAGGCCCAGGCTCCCTGGAGTCTTTCTTTCTGTGTGAGGGGCTACTGAGAGGAGCAGAAGGTGACTCCTGAATGCTCTCACAGGGCACTGGGGTGGAATACCAGGCCCATCCTTGGCCAAGGAGAAGGAAGAGGAAGAAATGCCAGGGCTGCTTTTTCCAGAGAAGGCCAGCTTTAGAAATGAAAAGGGCCCCTTACTTCCCACCCCAGCCTCAATGTTTCTGTATCCCACAGTTCTGTGTATCTTGTGCTTCCTCAGGAAGGGGCCGAGCCTGGCAGCTGGAACCCGCCAGGTACAGCAGCTTCATGAGGCCCGTCTGCTGCCTCTCCTCCACCTGTGTTCACCATCCATCAGCAAGTGTGGCTCTGGTCTGACCAGACCATGGTGTCCCTACCAAAGCCTAAACCCTGAGGTTCCTTTTCTGGAAGGTTCCATTCCCTCACTCCTCTTTGCTACCCCCACCCATAGGCCAGCTCCAATAGGTCCCTTGATACAGCTGAGCACACTCTTGCACCACTCTGGAAAAAAAGTACCCCAGGGCTCTGTTCTTTGAGGGTGCCGGGAGGAGCATTCAAGTTCTGCCTCTTGTGGATCTTAGAAAAGATATCCACCCTGCTCAGGATCTGCCTGTGACTGGAGAGGGGCAGGGTGGGCACTTCAGTGATGGCACACAGGCCTGGACTGGGTCAGGGCTCTGCGAGTCTGGCCAGCCCATGTTCTGTTGCTCACGTTAGGTTGTCCACAAATCCCTTTGTCTCTCTAGGTCTAGCTTTGATGCCTGTGGGGGAGTGCACCGTATATGTGTACAGGCTCTGCACTGACAGCCCTAGGGGTTATACAAAACTTCCTGTCTCCAAAGAGCCAGGCCCATTGGAGGGGAAGGTGGAGATCAGTGTGTCCCTCAACCCTGAGACAGCCCTTTTCCAGATATTTTCCAGATGGCTGTCCTCTCAGTGTGGGGAGCTGCTGTTCCAGGGGAAGGGCTGTCAGAGCCAGGACATCTGTGTCTTTGCCTTAAGGCCCAGAACTATCTTAGGTGTCCATAGGGTGGCAGGACAGAAAGGGGGTTTGCTTCTGACATGGATTAAAACCATGTTCTCTGGCTGGTGGGGCATTAGTCAGGAAAGGGGGAGAATCCCTGCTGGAGCCGATCTAATAAAGTCTCCTATGGCTAATAGATGGGACCAATAGAGGCAGAGTGGGAAAGTTGAGCTTAAAACTAAACTTGACTATGGGCCCTGCTCCTCATCTGTAATATGGCCCCTAGGAGAGGGCCGTTGATTCTCCTCCCAACAGATGGGTTGTCCAAGCCGGGTGTGCCACCTGTTTGCCAGTGCCTCACACTGCCCTCAACACACGTGGGGAGTCTACATTCACTTCTGCACCTTCTAACCAGCACCCTAGAGGTCCTCCTCCCCTCTTGCACCGGTCATTCTGCCCAGATAGCCGGCACTGTAGTGCTGCGGGGTCTAGAGGCCTGGAGCCTCCTCTAGGCTGAGACACAGATGACCCCACTGAGACCTGAGGCTGTTTTTTGGAGCCTGAGAATAAATATGGGAGTGGGCACTTTTTTCAGCTTGATAGGAATGGTGCCAGGCTCCTCACCTTGGTCAGTGGTCCTTAGACCACTTTTGGGGAAATTACAGAGAGGAAAGGTTGGATAGAGGCTCAGAGTAATCAAGTCACACTGGGCTGGGACACAACTGGTTGTGTACCAGGTCAGCCATTTATGAAACTGACCCTTCGTATCTGTGGCCCCAGCTATAAGATGTAGAATCGATAAGATGACCTCTGAGGGCCTTTCAGCTCTTACACACTACAAATTTGTGATCAGCTCTTGCTCACCTTACCTTCATATTTCCTGGCTTGAGCTGATGCTTCCCCACTAGGTTAGGCCTGTCTGTGCATGAGGGTGGCCCTTGGGGGTATATATGTGAGTTGTTTGTGAGTTAAAGTGTTGCTGTGTACCTTCATGTCTGTTCCTAGGTTGAGTCCCAAAGAAGGTTGGTACTAATGTCCTTGAGGCCCTGAGCAGTGGGAATGTGGGGGCTTCACCAGTCTGCAGGGTCAGATCCAGACCTGAACTCCAATAGCACTTTTGTTGTACTGGGAGTGTAACCTATAAAAGGATGTTCTGAGGCCTCAGGGCTCTTACACCCCTTCCCCAGAGGTGCTGGGCCTGGGCTCAGGTGCTTTGTCTCTATCTATCTACCAGTACCCTTTCCAGCTGCTCCCATGCTGTGGTGGCCTTGCTCTACCCCTTCTCCTGGCAGCACACGTTCATTCCTGTCCTTCCGGCCTCCATGATTGACATCGTCTGCTGTCCCACACCCTTCCTGGTTGGCCTGCTCTCCAGCTCCCTCCCCAAACTGAAGGAGCTGCCTGTGGAGGAGGTGAGCCATTATCTGGGGGAACCAGGGGGGTGAGGGGTAGAAGAAGGAAGGAGGAATAGGTACTCCCGGGAGGCAGGGCCAGAGGGGGAAAGGAATGGACAAAGACCACTGGGATCTTCTCATTTATGGCCCCTGGGCCTCTCTACCCAGCTCTTACCTTTTTCCCTGGGGGCTCTATGCCTGGGTAAGATGATTATTCCTGTTGTCTAACTCTGGGAATCAAGGAAATGTGGAGGCCTAGGGAGGGCATTGTAAGGGCTCACCTCCTGCACCACTGCCACTAATGACTCTTTCTTGCAGGCACTGATGGTGAATCTAGGATCTGACCGATTCATCCGACAGGTAAGAGCAGGGCAGGACATCACAGAATATGGCCTGCCCTAGAGTAGGTACTTGTTCGATGCAGGCTCTGGAGCACCCGACACTATTATACACATTGCTCAACCTTCATAGTCGGTTTGTTGAGCTCTCTGGTTTCCATATTCACAAATAGACAAAGTTGGGGAGAAACTGATCTAAGAAGCCTGGACCCCAGCATGATCTGCCTTTCTGCTTGGGATCATCCGGTGTGATGGCAGTGTTGGGAGTGTGAAGAACACAGCCTGGAAGTCTGAACACTTGAGGTCTGGTTCTGCCACCTTTGAGCCACATGATGTCAGACAGGCCTCCAAACTTCTCTGAGCCAGAGTTCTCATCTCTAAACCAGACAACACCAGCCTTAAAATATTGCTGGGGGGCAGAATGTGATGGAGTGTCAAGTTTTGCAGTCATCATTGTCAACTGCAGGAAGCCTCTGTTAGTCATGGAAATCCTGCTGGGTCTCAACTAAGGAGCACAACCCACTGGTACCCTCTGGGAGTGTACATCATTGACAGGTGCCTTCCTGGGTACAAGGCATCAAGGTACAGACATAGAACCAGAACACAGAGACAGGAATGATAGCCCAGCCTCATCCCTGAGACACAGGCTGGGCCACAGTTTCCCTACCCTGAGCCAGCTCTGCTTTCCACCCTGGAGCTGGAGATGGAGGAGCTGGGGAGACTTCATCAGGGTGCTGGTCCTGGGCAGTCAATGCCATGGCCTCCACCGCTTATTATCTGTGTGACCTTGGACAAGTTTCTTAACCTCTCTCTGTGTTCAGCTTCTCATTGTAAAGTGAGGTTGATAATAGTATCAGGATTTTTGGGGAGGAATGAATAGGATTATATACTGAAGGTCTTCAAACAGGGCCTGGTACACAGTAAGTGCTCAGTGTTACCTGTGATTATGATGACCGTGTGTTTGCCTGTAGATGGATGACGAGGACACGCTGTTACCGAGGAAATTACAGGCAGCTCTGGAGCAGGCTCTAGAGAGGAAGAACGAACTGATCTCCCAGGACTCTGACAGTGACTCCGATGATGGTGAGTGAGGCTTGCTCCTGCCACAAATAGGTCTGGCCCTGACTCCCTCTACTCTGGGTCTGGGCCTCATGGTACCAGGACCCTGTTTCTACACACCAGACCCTTCTGGTTGACAGGGCTCCAGGTATAGAACTTTGGTCTCGGTCTAGCCTAGAATTCTCTTACCCCACTACTAGTGGGCTCAGGGAGTAATGGGTCTGAGGTATTGTGGTATTTTTGTCAGAGTGAGTTCAGAAAGATAAACAACATTGGGGGCACTTCTTTGGTGGCCCAGGCTATAAAGCTGCCTTCTTCCCTCTAATTCTTCTCTACTTCGGGAGGTTTGGGAAGGAAAACCCAAAGACATTTGACAACCACCAGACTCTTCCTGCTGATAGGAAACTAGTTATTCCTCCCTCAGGGGCCTTGCCATGAGCCCCTGCAGGAGATGGAGGAAACTTCCTCTTCTTGTGAAGCCAAGAAAACCACCAAGGGTGAGGGGTGTGGAGAAAGTGATCCTCTGGTCTTTGATTTCCACTCTCATTCACCCAGTGAATATTTGCCAGCTTCCGTGTGCAGAGCACAGTTTCTGACCTTCCAGCTCGGAGGCTAGTTACCATGCCAGGAACACAAGAGAAAAAGTTTCGGTGTGGTTCTGCTAGAAGTTCTTGGGGGAGAGGGAGACTATATCAGCTAGAGGTTGGGGTTAGACATCGAAGATGACAGGTTCTTGACCTGAACCTCAAAGATTTGTCTTTTCTCTTCCAGAATGTAATACCCTCAATGGGCTGGTGTCGGAGGTGTTTATCCGATTCTTTGTGGAGACTGTTGGGCACTACTCCCTCTTCCTGACTCAGAGTGAGAAAGGAGAGAGGGCCTTTCAGCGAGAGGCCTTCCGCAAGTCTGTGGCCTCCAAGAGCATCCGCCGTTTTCTTGAGGTTTTTATGGAGTCTCAGATGTTTGCTGGCTTCATTCAAGACAGGGAGCTAAGAAAGTGTCGGGCAAAGGGTAAGGCCAGAAGAGCTTGGGTCTGGGAGCTCTGGGCCCTCTTCTATAAGTTGTCTGCTACTCGCAAGGCTGAATAACTAGGCACCGTGTAGAAGTTCATAGGTATTGGCTAGGGCCAAGGCCTCCTAATATCCCTTTCTTCTGATAGAAACTGCTGAGGGAGCTTTCTTCTCCTCTTGGCCCAATAACTGCCTTCACGAGGCTGTGCACAGGCTGGAGCCATGTGGCTGGTAGGGCTCATCTCCACCCAAGAGCAGCATGCCATTGGTTGCCAATCCCCTCCTCAGATGCCTTCTTATTCAGAGAAAAAGAGCAGACTTGAGAAACTTAGGGGGTTCTGAGAACCACAGGTTGGAGAAGCCCTTGAGAAGACTGAGCCAGCTCTGAGGTTGGTGGAAGCCTCCATACAGAATAGAAGCTCACTTTGTCTCTAGTTATATCATCAGCTCAGCTCACTCTAGGACTGTTTTTTAAAAATCATATCAAGATCTTTTTGTCTAACCCAGGGTTATTATGTCTTCTGTCCACTAATACAGTCCATTTAGTCTAACAAACCTTTTGGAACAACATGATAGAGTGATCTCGGAGGAACTAGAGAAGGTGCCCAGCTCTGAAACAAGGAGTAGCATCTTTGCCTCAGTGAATGCAGCAGGGCCACACAGGGAGGCAGGAGGCTGAGGGCCTCTTGCTTTAGCAGTGAGCACGGTGAGATGTCTGAGACCGTGAATTCTAATACGATGCTCCCATAAATTGTGACAACAGATCTTTGATTTCTCTGAGCCCATGGTCCCCTCCAATAGGCCTCCCCTTCCCTTCATGCGATAACTATTCTCTTCCCCCTTCCTCCTCTTCCCCAGGCCTCTTTGAGCAGCGAGTGGAACAGTATTTAGAGGAACTCCCAGATACTGAGCAGAGTGGGATGAATAAGTTTCTCCGAGGTTTGGGTAAGTCACATGGTCACTGATGAACTAGATGTAGAAGAACAAGAAGCTGTAGCTGAGGTATCTGTACCAAGACTACTCTCAACCAGTGCCACTGGGTATTTATATTGGGGCTGTAGACAGAACTGTAAGACATCCCCTGGTGAAGAGGTTCCCAGCTTAGTGCTCCAAGAGCATTTAGCACAGTATTTACCAAATTCCAGAACTATGAGAAACCACAGATCCTTACATAAATCAGATCTTTTTCTGTGTGCTCCTTCCTGAGTGAAGATGAGGATGCTAGGGGCAAGTGAGCTTTTCTCTAGGCATAAAGGGGTCTACAGAAATTGCGGTGCCAGAGTGCCCTTTTCTGAAAACCTCTACTCCCTTCAAAAAGCTCAGCCAGCTAAATCATGGAATCCTAGCATATCTCAGTTTAAAGGAAAATTGAGGCCAAAGAAATTAAATAGCTTGCCCATAGCCCCAAAACGATTGATACCAGTCTCCTAATTAGAGCTCTAGCATAGTTCACTGCCTCAGATCAGATCTGTCACAGCTGAAATCCAGTCTTTCTAACCCTGTCTCTCGCTGAGAGTAAGGTTAGGGCTGTTACAAGAGTTGATACTGAAACCTTCTCACTCTTGCCCTCTCTGACCCACAGGCAACAAAATGAAGTTCCTCCACAAGAAGAATTAAGCCCCTTTCCCAGTAACGGAGTCCAGTGCCTTGCAGAGCCTGGAGCCTGGAGAGGGGCCAGCTTGGAACCCTCTGGGCTGCTGTGGCTGCTCTGCCCCCACAGACCCCACCCTCCAAGCCAGCCCACCTCTGCCTTCACGATATCCCAGGATACTGTTTGTAAATAATCTGCTGTAAGCTTTCTTATCTCTTTTTGTAACAAGCAAAGAGAATCTGGTAAATATTTGTATATTCCCAAGGGGCTGGGTGCTGGCGACTGGCCAATTATGTGCAGCTGACTGTCTCAGCCGAACCACTGATCTTCCCCTGGAGGCTCCTGGCCTGCCTGCCTGAGGCCCCTGCTGCCAGTCTTGGGCCCTGGAGAGCAGATGCTGTCTTGTTATGTACAGGAGGACTATTTTTTTTTAAATCTTAGAGTTTCTATTTTTTTCTAGTAGTCCCCATCCCCTATCTCCCTGTTTTTGAAAGGCAAAGGCCAATCAATCCCCATGTGCAGCATGGTACCAGGCTTTCGGGCCTGGCCTCTTGTTCTTCCCACCTTTGTGATGGTCAGTGAGTCATGGGAAGCCCACTCCCCACCCCCAGCTGTGCCAGTGCTCTCCGGGCCCAGCTCCCAATCAGTGGTGGCCACGATGCGGTACAGGGCATCCCTCCTTCCCACCATCTACGGGTGTTCTCAATAAACAGTGTACAGTTGTTTGGGGCCAGAGCCCTGTGTGTTCCTTGGCTTCATTTTCTACAGTTCTCTCATCTGGGGGATGGGCTGAGATAGGCCAATCAGGAATGAAACATCATCATGCAGGGAATTGAGTACTTCATTAAGAGTTTAGCTTCAGTGTGAGTCACTTACCTCTCCTGAAATCAAGTTCTCCGCCTTGAACCGTATGACTGGTCTTAGAAGATACCTTGTCATTGTTCTTGTTCAGCTTGCCTCTTGTTCAGACTCTATGCAAGTGTTCCCAGCGATGGCAAGAATGCTCAGTGCTTTCGGCTCCACCATTAGGTGAACTTAACATTTGCCTGTTTAGTATGAAGCCCTTAAGATATCATTGGGTATCCTGACATTGGTGAGGTGAAACTCAGCAAAAGCCAACCCAGGCTTGCTCATAGCCCTGGCCCATTGCCGATAGGTCTTCTCTCATTCTGTGGATAGTTTTCTCCTGTTGGAACCCCAGGTTTGCACGCAGGAAGTTCTGCTATATTCCCGGGAAAAGCAAGAAGAGAAGCAGGGCAGGGAATATGGATAGTTTAGGTTTCTCACCTACCCAAGGCCTTCACAGAACAGAGACCTTGAATATTTCCAAGATGAGAGATGAAGCAATATGCTAGAACTCTCTTCATTGGAATTCAGTTTGGGGCTGGCAGGATTTGAACCTCTACAAGGAGTAAAGCTTTCCTATCCTTCCACCCTGGCCTACTTAAACAGTAGGATAAGAGTCTTATCCTGAGTTTCCTTCCCTCCTCCCCTCTTCCTGTTGAAGCCCATATAGGTCTCAGCCTGTCTGTGGTTTGGGATTGCTATCTGCCTCCTAAAGCAAAGTTAGAGGGCTTGTGTTCTGGGAAGACAAAGTCGTCTTCTCTTCTGAAAACGCCTGTTACATAGTTGGCTTTGGCATCTTCCAGGAATAGGGAGGTGGAGAGTGAGGCCTCAGGAGTCTGAGTTTTCAGCTGAGGTAGAGAGAGAAGACAGTGCTTATCACCAGGAAGTCCAGAGTTGTGTGTAGTTACCTCCAGGACTTATTACTGTTAACCCAGCCTGGGCTTCATGATAGTCATAGAAGTGGATTCCTTAACAATAAAATAATATAGTTTCCAGAAGATGACATTTCTTGCTCCTTTCCTTTTCCCACTCCCCCTCTCTTTTTAAACTTGACTTCAAAGAATCCTCACAGACATGTGATCAGATCACAAGAGAGATAGATATAAATTCTTTTTTAGTAAAATTTGAAAACTTTATGTATCTTTAAAATCTTAAGTTACCTAAGATTAACCCGAAGGACTCCTTCCTCCTATGGTGGCCACAGCTTTCATCCTAATTCAGAAAATCAGTACTGGCACAAAATGGGTCTGGTTGGGCTGCAAGGGTCCATACAGTGAGTACTATGGGTAAGGCACAGAAATCTTGGGGGGGAACATAAGAGGAGGGTGTGTTCAGGGGGCCTGGTATAGGGTTGACAAAAAGCAGTCAATACTTCTTTCCAAGTTCCATTTTACATGATCTCTCAACCTCTAAACAGTTCTCAAACGTATCAGATCCAACACTCTCCTTTTCCCTAGCAAATACTCTCACTCCCCGCTTTACTATCCTGAAATGAAATTTGTAGATAACATAACCTACCTAAGCATGCCTTAACTTTAATATAAATGGGGAGAAATAAAAGGAAGTATTTTGTTATAACATGCATTTAAATATGTAAATGCTTGGGTACAGCTATACTAGATGATATAATGAGGTCAGATGCTTACATTTGTACATAGAGTTACTGTGAATGCAGTAGCTACACATGCACAGATAAAAATGTGTTGTATTAGCAACTCAGATTCTCCTGAGTAGGTGTTACCATTGTTAAGAACGTTGAACAACTTTTTTGAGGGGTGGGGGCAGAGGGCAAGGGAGAGAAAATCTTAAGCAGACTCCACGCCCAGCATGGAGCCCGAGGAGGGGCTCAATCTCACATTCCTGAGATCATGACCTGAGTTAAAATATGAGTCGGATGCTTAACGGGCTGAGCCACCCAGGTGACCCAGAGAACTGAACAACTGGCAATATTCTGAGCAAAACACAGTGAGCTTCCCCTGATTTAAACAGCATTTGGAATCCTGGAAAACTGAGAAGTATATGAAAACTGGGCCGGGGGGGGGGGGGCGTTAATCATGTGTAAAATGGAGATAGATCTAGATTTTTTTGTTGTTGTTTAAAATCAACACATTGCAGGATGTCTAGCAACCTTGGTTGCTTCCCCTCCATGATTGTGACAAAAACTGCCCCATTCATTTCCAAACTACCCCCCCTAGAGGATGGTTTTGCAATCATTGAGAACAAGTGTCTAAAAACTGCGTTTCTGACATCCCTTGGGCCCATAGGGGCAACAATGCTGTCTCCTCTACCAGAAGCCCCACTGTCTATTGTCAGCCCCTCTCTATTCTGGAGTTAAGGCCTTCGGTTTTCTCCTTAATCCGTCTTGTAACTTAGAGCAGGGCAGGCTGCCCCATTACATCTTCCTAAATGCTTTTTAAACTAAATAACCATGCTCTGTTAAACTGTCCAAATGAAGAGCCTGGGCTTCTTGAAGGCAGTATTTTGAAAGAATGCCCTTGGAAAGCCATATTATGGAAAGCCATATTATATTATCCAACTCCAGCTTATATTGGATGGTGTATGGAATTAGGGATCCCCCCAAATCATTCTAATTATATTTACAGCTCAGTTAAATTTTTTGCTAAAAATAATATCCTTTATTTTACATGGAGACTTGTAACTTGTACCCAAAATGACTTCTTTATAAAGATACATAAACGGAGTCTTAAGAAAAGACCAAAGTGGGGATAAAAGTAAAACAAAAAACGCGCTGTAAAATAGAGCCAAAGGTGAAACATAACACCTGAACTTACATTCTAAGGGTGACGCACAGCACGTTTCTAGAGCCTAAGTGGTCGTATGCATTCCAACACATCTTAATTCATTTGCCTATGGAAGTGAGGGCAGAGTCACGTAAAAGTCACGAAAACTCTAGATCAAGAGAAAATATTACTTTTTCGGTACTGGCAAATTACTGGTAAATTTGGAATTATTTTGTCTTTATATTCCCTTTTAATATAAAGTAATATGCATTTGGTTAAGCAAGAAACTCAAACTACAAGAACAGACATCTCCCTCACCTCCCACGGCTCGAGGAAATGCCTTGTTTTCCCTTCTTCCCGAACGTTTCCTTGTGTGTACGAGCAGGTGAACGCAGTTGGCGCTCATCTTCTTGACAAGGGAAGCTCATTCTGAGAAGTCTGGAAATTCCCCTTTTACGTGTGTATAAAGACCTCGTTTCCGTCAGCGCGGCCTAACAAGCACGACCTCGGGGCTGCAAGGTCCGCCCGGCCGCCAGTTCCGCAGCGGCCCACGCCCACGGCCGCCGGCCGAGTTGAACCTCCCGCCTCGCCGGGGAGTCTCTCCGCCTCCCGACCGGCCCCGCCCCTTGCCGGAAATGACTGAGCCCCAGGAGGGAGCCGGAACCGAGCGTGCTTCCGGTCGCGGGAGTGGGCAAGGTCAGCGTGACCCCGGAACCAGAACCTCACACCCTCCGGAAGTGGCCCTCCGCGAGGACTGACCCGTGTGGCTATTGTGTGATTGCGTCCCGAGGTGGGGCCGGGATAGCGCCGCGCTCGGCGGGGCTCTGGCCGCTGCCGTCCTCGTGGTCTTCCTCTTCCTAGCGGAGGCCGACGCCGCGCGCCTTCCGTGGATGAGCCCTTAGGTTCGTCCAGGGCCGGGCTGCGTTTGGTCTAGCCGTCAAGTAAGAATGCGTGTATTTGAATTGAAACCCTAAGTTCGATTTAGCGGATTTTGATAATGGGGTCGGGTGCGATACCTCCAACTGCTGTTGCAGCTGCAGCTCCGAGGTTTGGATGAAAATTTAAAGCACATGTACATTAGGCCAGTTCTATCCTTAGCATTTCAAGCTTATAGAAAAGAAGCACGTCAGCCTGACGTGCTCAGTGACATTTTTCAGTTTGAAGAGGCAGGTAAGACAAATGGTTGAGGACCACGGAGTTACGGGGAATCTAACAAAAGCTCCGCTTCCCATACGTGGGAGGACTTGCATTAACCCGGAGCACGTATCACCCACTAAGAGATGATACAGCACCGGCCTGTGCCTACAGGACAGACTACTCAAAGCTTGGCAGCTTCAACATTGGATTCCTAAGTGTGGACTGTCTCATCAGTGGCCCTTTCACCCAAATATATTAAGTTAAAATGTAAGGTTTGTGTTTGGTCCCATCAGACAAGCTAAGTGGTCACAAAAGGTCTGTGCCCTTCATTTGCAGCATGGAAGTAGGGCTTTTCATCAGTCACCTGACTTCCCTGGCAATATTAACATGTGCATCAACGTGTGGGTCATATGAGCTGTAGACCTGAGTGAGCAAACTGGAAAGAGGCTGCTCAAGCTGCCCTGCCCTTCCCAGGCCAGGTGGGATGGCATCACATCTGGATTATCTTCTATCTAAAATGAGGGACTTCCACATTCAGCATGCCCAGCTACACCTTCATACAGGACAGGAATGTGTAGGATCCCACTCAACCCCATCCGGTTTATGGATACTCCTGCTACATGGTGGTAATGAATTCCTGGGAAAGAAAGTAGCTATTAAGGGGCTAGTTTTCACAAATGGTCCACTATACCCCACCTGTCCAGGCCTAACTATTTAGGCCTCAGCCACACCCCACTTCACCCAATTGCCAAGTCCTGTCCATTGAATCTCCTGAATCCTTTTGCTTTCTCCTTCCCATTTTGTTTTACTTCCCACTGTGGCCCAGTCCCTAACTATATTCTCCACAGGAAGTTTACCTCCCAAGTATAACTTCCAAATTGGTTATTAGCGTGTTTGCTCTTCCCTCTGCTTGGATCATTTTTACCTTGACTTAATCAGACCAAGGGGATTAATTTTGTCTGCTCCCATATCACTCACAGTTAAGTCCAAATGGTTTAGTAAATGCTTCCAGTTTGCTTAATCCATACAATCTTCAATTTTTTAAAAAGAAAACCGGACTAAGGTTAAGCCACACACAACTGCAAAGGTTTTGATCAAAAAGCTCAAACCCCATCTGAATCTTAAGATACTCTATACCACTTATTCTCTCAATATCAACTATAACCCATTTCAGATCCAGGACCTCAGCTTCCATATTATGTCCTCCAAAGACTATAAGGACAACCCGTTTTATCTTTCTCTGTCAGGACCATTAACAGAGAGATACAACTTCAAATGATCCAGTTGGGTATCCAACTGAGCAAAGCCTTCCTGGCACCTTCTTAACCCAATCAGCTAAGTTTGCTCTCCAGTTTCCTTATACTCTGCAAAATCCTCTAATGGTTGTCACAAGAAATTTGTCCAATAGAAAGCTATGATGCCTAGCCCATGATCACCCCAGAGCACAAAAGAAACACGCTGCCAAGCTAAACCTAGTCATATTTTTAGTGTCATCTTATTTCTTCGGCCAGGGTTCTAGACCGCAACTTTCATTTGGGGCCTAAAAAAAAATTTCGTAATTTTTGGTAAGAACTAGAAAAACGGGATCCCTGGGTGGCGCAGCAGTTTGGCGCCTGCCTTTGGCCCGGGGCGCGATCCTGGAGACCCGGGATCGAATCCCACGTCGGGCTCCCGGTGCATGGAGCCTGCTTCTCCCTCTGCCTGTGTCTCTGCCTCTCTCTCTCTCTCACTGTGTGCCTATCATAAATAAATAAAAATTAAAAAAAATATATTAAAAAAAAAAAAAAAGAACTAGAAAAACTAGTAAACTGTAATTTACCCGGAGATCTGAAGGTCTTATCTGACACAAGCATTGATCATCATCAGTTTTGTAGATCACAAACCCTAGAAAACCTGATTCCAGCCTTTTAGGTCTAAATTCTATGCTAGATACATTTCAGACTAAAATATTTAGCATTTCATGATGTATTTCTATGAACATTATGACTGCTATGCACAGGGATACATAAATCCTGACAAATGCTTTTTAGATTCCAAACCACTTTCACGTGTAAAAGCCCTGGTGTTTAACATTCAAACTGCTGGGCCCCATCTAAAATTTTTGGTTACGACTAGAGTAGTATGATAAAAGATGGAGTCAAGGAGGAAAAACCTTCAGTTCAGGAATTACATCTTTCACAATTGCTTCAATCCTTCTCACTGTCCATCAGATCATAACCAAGTCTTCCATTTTGCGGCACCTGACTGGCTTAGTTGGTAGAGCTCTAACTTGATCTGGCTGAGTTCAAGCCCCACGAGCCCCATGTAAGGTACAGAGCTGTACAGCCACACATTGCAGTTAAGGGTGTATTCTCCTACTCACTGTATAGTCCGAATTTACAATGCAAACAGGCCTTTCAACTCTAAGATACATCCAAGTGCTATCACAGGTATCACTTTCACATATTCTAAACGAAAATGTTCAAGTTAGGTACTGGGCCAAATCCTTTATGCACTGGTGTCCTCTCTCGCACACTTTGAGGGGAGCTGGTAGAGAAGCTCAGGCCCTCATATCCTTACTCCTAAAAATCTGTTTAGGCATGTTTCTGATGTATAGGTAGGGAGGTAGGGGTGCTAAAGAATTTATACTCAGACCACAAGAGAAAAGCACTTGTTAGCATTTAATGAACCTCCCCCTATGTGGCTTCAAGCTACTAGAACGCAGGCGCCCCCCACACCCTTTATCTTCTCCTCAGCTCTTCTACTGAAGAATTTGGCCTTCACGATGACAGGCTGTTTTGGGAGCTTTCCCTTTCCCAAAACTTTGTAGTAGCCCTAGAGGAACAGAAAAAGAGTTTATAATACACACCACAGCAGGTACCAACTCCTTGGTATGAAAAAAAAATGACTGCCAATCTACTCCATCTAGGAGCTGGGGGGACATGTTTCTGATCTGGGCACTACCGGGGGCACCAACTGCCCTCGCCAGTGAATCAAGACCAGCAGATTCTCTCTGAGGACTCTAGCACACCAGGACAAGAAATGTCAGGATGTGACTCTAGCCTCAAGAAAGCACAACCCCCGCACCCCCCACCATTCAATTGCTACCTGATAAGCAAAAGACCACATTCCTAGCAATGTTCCAAGAAGTCCTACCAAAATTGCTCAAGGAATGTTAACTAGGCTGAGAAAAGGGATTTAAAACTTCACTGAAAGCCCCTTCAGGGTTTAAGACTACCTCCACACCCATGGGAGGTTAAACTGACACAGGACCAGAACTCCAAAGGATAGGCAAAAATGCTTTGTCGTCACTGCTTTGCAGGGGTGGGGAGTGGAAATCTCTTCCGATAATGCAGATCCACAACTAACAAACATATTAGTATTTTATTATGTAAGGGACATAAAGGGCCAAGAGTGCCCATGTAAGCAGGGTTGTATTAAAAGAGACCAGAGCCAGCTGAGCTGAGATACTGCTCAAAAGCTCAGGCCAGAAATGCAAACCTGTACAAACCAAGACAGTTAAGAGTGGGAATGAAACTACTGATTGGAAAAACATTCAAGAAATAACAAAAGTAACTGAATGAATTAGAGACTGGAGAGAGCTGAATGCTTTGCATGAATCACAACTAGAATGCAATTTTGGTGAGTTACCTGTTGAAATTCTGTCAAGACAGTAGTCTGGTAGGTAACTAGCTATAAATTCTAGGAAGAGCATCAGTAGATCAGATTATCCAGAATTTTGAGAGACAAAGACCTTGTAAAGTCAACAAATATTCCTTCACTCACCGATCGCACCACATCGATAATAGGAGCAGCTCCAGTCTTGTTTTTGGCAGCATTTACCCGTGTCTGCTCACTGACTAACGTCCACAGTTTATCAAGGTTGACAGTTGGGCAGAAGCTCTGGTTCCTCTTTAAGTGGTAATGTCTCATACCGACTTTTCCAAAGTAACCTGGGTGACTAGGAAGAGAAAGATAATCACTTTCATAACCTGATTCCAATTAAGAAGTGATGTTTATTGTCTTCATAGTTCATCTCCCCTAGTTATAGTGTAAATTGTTCATCAGTGCACAATAGTGACATAACCAGGACTCCATTCATTGTTGCATTAAAACAAGTCTTTAAAAAAAAAAAAGCCATGGAAGATGTTCAGGAGACTACCGTTACTTCATGGAACCAGGATAAATCACCGAAAAAAGTCAAGCGGCAGAGCCAAGACTAGAGATCTTCCGTATCACCTGACAGCCACTCTATGGAAATTCCACACATTCTTGTAGTAGAGATTTTCTAAACAAATTTGGGGGCACAGTGAAATCTAGCAGGTTATACACCTGACGCATGTCACTAACCTGGTGACTGACTATGCCATAAGGGTCACAGCCAGTGAATAAGGTCAGCAATTACTCTTCGAGGACTCTAGCACACTAAGGCAATAGCTGATACCCAAGCGTGACTCTAGCCTCGATGGCAAATTCTCGGTTCACATCAAATGTTAACTTGCTAAAACCCAGCAATATACAAAGGTTTTCGAGTGGTTAAGAGGCTTGCTTCCCACTGAAGGTGTCCTGAGCCAGCCCTTTACCCATCATTCCAAAACTGTCAGTGCTGGTAAAAGTACAGGTCAAGAAACACTCACTATTTGTCAAAGTTGATCCTGTGATGATGCATGCCACCAGCATTACCCCGGCCTCCTGGGTGCTTCCGGTGTTTGCCTGCAATACAAAGCTACATGGCTAACGTAGCCTTCTCCAGTTCAAGTCTTCTTGCAAAAGCATTTCCCCACACTTCTGCGTTTTATTTTTTCAGTCTACAAAACCTCTTTAAACATTGCTATTCCCTCAAGACTCTGGGTCAAACTTGTCTTTGCAATGTTCCACATCACAGCACTATCCACTGCTGGATAGTGTTCATGCCTTCGACAAATGAACACTTTGTCCCAATTTAAACTACCCCCCCCCCCACTGATGTGAAAATGTCTTTAAATGGAGCACCGTAGAGAATTCTAAGGAAAAAACCAACAGCTAACAGCCAAGCTTACTCCGAATGACCGCACAAAGCTTACCCACTTCTACCCTACCCACTTCCCGGCTAGCTAAGCACCCGGCAGGGAGAGCTCCAAGCCGGCCAGGATGGGATGCCGGCACTTACCGATGCGGCCGTGGCCATGGCTCACGTGGCCCCGAAGTTTCCGGGTCTTCCTCAGTCTGGATGGCTGTATGGAAAAAGGTGCTTGGTGATAAAGCCAAAGGGAGGTGGGGCAGAGGGCGAACTTGGCCGTCTGAGAAGGGTCTGTAGGTCTGCGGGGTCAAGGATCTGCTTTGGGCCACATCAGCAAGGGTGATGTTACGGACCGGTCGGCCCGGGGCCCCGTGGCCTCATCAGGGCGGCGCCTGAGCGCGCAGGCCCGCGTGTCTCAGAGAGCCGAACCCTCGGCAGAACACGCGGGCCCACACTCGGGGGCCCACACGGGCCACCCTGCGCCGAGCGGCCTGGAAGGTCGGGCCGAGGCCGGGAGTTGGTGGTTGAGGTGCAAAGCGAGTACAGCTCGCGGCCTGAACTAGCAACGCAGCGGAGAAACGAAAAGAACCACCTACCATGTTGGCGGCCCAGAGGAAAAAGGGAGGCGTCCGCGAAATCTCGCGAGCTACCGACAACGGGGGCGGAGCCAAGAGACTCACTTCCGGCCGGAGTAGGCCGGGCCTAGGGCGGGGTCTCTGGAGTCTCGCGGGGTTCGCGGGGCTCGCGGGGCTCGCGGGGCTCGCGTGACCGCCAGGCCGGGAGCCCTCCTTTTTCAGCTCGGTGTCCTCTCTTTCCACGCCGAGGCCGGGTGACGGCGGCCGCCCTGAAACTGCCTCCGCGTCGCCCTCGTTCGCTCAGGCTCGAAGGCTGAGACCTGTCGCGGAGTCTGCGGCACGGGGAGCTCTGTGGTGCCCGCCGCCGCGGCCCCGTGTCCCCGGAACCCGCCGGGCTCCTGGCCGAACGCCCCGCTGCTGAGCCGACGCGCGCGCCTCGCTCGTCCTCGCGGTCGGCTCGGCCCCGGCGGTAGCGGCTGCAGTGAGGATCCGCGAGGCCCTGTACGACCCGCCGCGAGCACCGGCGGTCTGGCTCTGCTCCCTTTGAAGCCCTTCCCTGCGTGTCTGCCGCCCACCTGATCGCCCACACTCCGAGGAGGCGCTCGGTCTTAATTGCTCCTTTGCCCTTGTGCTGTCATCCTGGGCGTCCATAGTTTGAACAATCCAATATACTTCAGGGACCTGTATACCTGGTTGCTTTATGTTTGTTTTTTTTTTTAATCCAGACTCTAAATACTTTTTGTAACCACCAAATTTTTTCACCTGAACCTACTTGACAAGGCTGTGAACCCCTCTCCTGGACCAGAAAACCCCTGCTCAACCTCGATCTTTGCAATGCAAGTGTCTCCTTTCCCTGTGGGACTTCTCTGACCCATACGGCCATTGCTGCTTCCCCCCCTTGTGCCCCCCCACATTCTAGTACATAGCTCATATATAATTGTTGATCCACATTTGTCTCCCCTACTCGACCAAATTCCTTAATGGTTCAGGAGTATTTTATCCCTGTACTCCCAATTCCTGGCATGTAGTACATGTTCAACAAATCAAGTGGTTGAATGTACTTTCACATAGTGGAAGAGCCATCTCTCAAGTCTCAACCAGTGTCTAAACTCCCGTTCTTCCAATTACTCTGTGTGTTTATTTTCCTTGCCTCGTTCCTATCAGCTAAAATATATTTTACTAAAATGTCCTAGATTCTCCCTACTTTCTCCCTACCATCCTAGCTCTTTCCTTTACAGCCAAGCTCCCAAAAAGAGTAGTCTGAATTCTATCCATTTGTTCATTTCCCATTCATGTTTAATCAGCCACACCACTCTTACTCAAATCATAAATGAATTGAATGGACTCTTCTCATTCCTTTTACCATGTGTTCTCTGTGGTACCTTACCTCTTTCACTTCATAGAAACTCTTGCCTTCTTCCTACCTCTCTGGCCATTTGTCAGTTTTTCCAGGTTCTTCTAACTCTATACACCATTTAACTGTTGATGTTTTTTAGCCTCCACTTCTTGCCTCTTAACTTTTCACAGTGTGTAGTCTTCTTGGGTGAGCGTATGTTGGGAGGCTTCAATTCACATCTCTATTGCTGAGCTCCACATTCATGTACTTACTTAATTTCTGATTATTATCCCTGGGACATTCTACAGACAAACTTGGTAAACATATTCAAAGACTTCAATCTTCCTTGCTCACTGGTGCCTTCTCCTTTATACTATATCTTGGTGAGTGGCACCCTTGTCCACTTAGATAGTGATGTCATGGAGACCTGAAAATTGTTTCAAAGCCTTCATTTCTCCTAATATACTGTCACTGTCACCATAATCTTTTGTTCTGTATCTCAAATCTGCTTCCTCCTTTTAAGCCCCCATGCCACTGCCTTCCTTAGGATTCTCATCATGTCTCTTATCTTGAGTTCAACATCCTTCTCTAGTCATCCTGCCTGCATTCTAATCCTCATCCAATACTTTCATCCATCTCACCTCTGCCAGGTTAACCTTCCCAAAACATGACTTTCACCTTCACTTACTTGATCAAAAAGTTGGATAGCTCCCTTTGACCAACAGAATACAGCCCACTTGCCTTTCCAAACCAACCTCAGCTTCTCGTTTTACACTAGCTTCCTACTGCCGCCAGACTTGATACATCCCTGCCTTTCTGCCTGTGCTGTGCCATTTCTCATGCCTGTAGCGCTCATCTTCCTATCAGATATCCTGAATTTTCCTCAACCTTTAAGGCCAACTTTATATTCTGCTTCTTCCCAGAACACTGCAATCCACAGTGATAATAGCCAAATATACCTTGAAGTTTACAAAATGCATTGGCCTGAGAAGTCAACAATACTAGCTCCATTTTATGAATAAGAATACGAGAACTGAGGCACAGAAGGTTGAGTGACTTGCCAGAGGCTATAGTGCTGCCAAGATACAGGGCGTGGGCCTACCTAGTCTTCAGTCTTCTCTTTCCAGATCTGTTTTTACCTCAGTGACCACTCCCTTTCTGACCTCACAGCTTTATGATCTTCATCAGTCCTTCAGTCCTTGATCATATACTGCCTGGGACCAGCGGAAAGAGGGGCCATGAGAGTGGGAGGCAAGGTCTAAGAAGAGATCACCCTCTATTTGATGTCAAAGCTGACCAATAAATGCACAAGAGATTAACTGAGCTACCCTTGGGAACATGGTCTGTGAATGGAGGTAAGCTGGGCAGAGCTTTGGGAATGAAAGGTAACCACTAAGTGTTCTGTAAGGAGGGTCTAGAGTGAGGACCAAGACTAAGACTGTTCAGAGGGTAGAGGTAGGGTTTTGGGTAATGGGCACTGCTTTTGAATAGTTTTGCCAACTTCCATGATTATAGAGGAACTTCATCCTATCCCTCAGGTCATCCATTGGAATGGAAATTCTCCCTGAGTGGACCAGTACTCTGTGTTGGGTTCTGTGTTCACCTAACATTCTTCTCATTGATGGTTTGATCTCCAGGGTAGAGGGAGTGCCCTGAGCAATTGTGGGCTCTGGTTTCTAGCAGCCTCCCTCATTCCCAGGACAATCATATGGGTTTAACATAAGGCTTATGTGTGGCTTGTCCGTGTAGGTCAGTTTCCCTAGGTTGACTAGCTCTGAGAGAGCAAAGTTTGAGATCTGTATCTGCAAAGTTGAATAGTATCCAGACATTAGGCATTTGGTGACTTGTCCTTCTCCACTCAGGCACATGGAACATGACCCTGAGACATGACCTCTGAGAGGCCTGCTTCTCTGTGACATCTCTTCTGAAGTAGAGTGTGGCCTTGTGACATCTCAGGCTTTTGGGCTCCCCCAGAGAGTCAGGGCCTCAAAAAATACCTATGAAATGAGCAGAAGGGAGATGATATCAGGCAGCAATCTGGCAAGACAGGTAAATGTGGTGCTGACCTTTTTGGTACCACACACCTTTCTCCAGGGGACCTTATGAACATACCCCCAACCCTGAAGAGGGCCCTGTGGTCCCTCTTTCTTCCTCTCCTCTCTGGGTTCCCAAGTTCCTCAGCAGTCCTTCACATAGCAATCCACATGGGTGGATCCAGCCTTGTTTGCTTGCTCTCCATCTTTAGGTTTGGGCATTTGGAAATAATATGTTGTTTTCCTTTTTCAAGCAAAGGATTGTTAATTTGGGGTGGGAAGAGCCAGGGTTTCTGTTCTTTTTAAGTGAGAATTCTAGAAAAATTCTAGGAATCTAAATTTATTTCAGAAAGGATTTTAAAAATTGCATGTAATAGAAAAACAAGTGGAACATTAAAGAGAATGTTAAAAAATATAAGTATAAACATCTCAAATCATAATACCTTGCAATGCTGTTTTTATGTCTGAATATTACTTTTCAGCTCTTGTCTACATGGAGATATAGCTACGTACAAAGCTAATGGTTATAGCAGATGCATCCTTTTTATTCTGCTTTTCATTTAATACCGTGACATTTTTTCTGTATCACTACCTAGTCATCATAATCATTTTTAACAGTTTAATACTAATTTGTTTTCAGCAGGTGCTATAATTTACTAAGCCAGTTTCTCCTGTATTTTGGGTTTTGTTGTTGTTGTTGTTGTTGTTAGTCCTATTGTGTCCTTTGCTAATTAGTGATGCAATGAGCATTTGTGTATATGTGTTTTTTTCCTTCTATTGAATAACGTGTCTAGGGTAAATTCCCAGGAGTGAGACTGCTGTATTATAAGGTATGAACATTTTTATGATTCATTTTATGCTGTTTTTCCACCCAAATCAATTGAACCAATTTATGCACAGCAGCATGTATAGTTACCACTTTCGACTATACCAGGTTCAGGGTTTATCGTTGTTATTGTTGTTGTTATTGATTTCATTTTCTTTTGTTTTTGTTGTGGTGGTTTTTTGCCTTTATCAGTAGTTGTTGATATATGGCAATATGGCATTTAGAGGAAAATCCACAGGGTTGTCTTCAGTACAAAGTAAAAATAACCTAATTTTCAGGAGTCTTTCCTCACTGTGTTGAATAGATTTTTAAAAATATCATGGTAGTACATGGAAAATGCATTCCTAGAAGTTTTGTTGGAAGCTAGGATGGAAAACCTTGCTGCCATTAAACTCAGAATAGCAAAATATGAAGAGAGGAATTCTCTGATCTTGGAGGGCAGTTTATCCAATAGCACCACAAGGAAGGGCTTAAATATTTGGGTTTTCATTTAATTTCACAAGATAAAATTAGCAGAAAGAACACAGAAGTTTCAGTTCATTTCCCACTAGCCAAATGATACTGAACAAACAGCATATTCTTTTTTGATATTAGTTTTTTCTTGTTTGTATAATGAAAAATACCAAAAGTCACTCTTTTACTTTAGAAATATTTGTTTACGTTCCTGTCCTCCACCCCTTATCCTCAAATCAGAGACTCCATTGCTTGCCTGTGCCTTTAATTTAGCCTTTACCCTCATAGAGTTACTTTAGTTGCTCTTCTAAGACAGAAATGAAATATTTATTTATTTATTCATGAAAGACACACAGAGAGAGGCAGAGACATAGGCAGAGGGAGAAGCAGGCTCCTCGAGAGGAGCCCAATGCAGGACTCAGTCCCAGGACCCCAGGATCACAACCTGAGCCAAAGGGAGGTGCTCAACCACTGAGCCACCCAGGTGCCCAAAATATTTATTCATATATTCATCCTGAGTAGTTCCCACTGGTGTCAGAAAGCCAGGCCACTTCCTTGAATCCCCAGAGTTGTTATTTAAAGCCTAATGGAGCAGTTCTCTAAGTGCTATCTGTAGACCTATGATCAGGGGTGGGGAAGGCCTGGGGATGGTTCCTGAGACTCTTTCACAAGTGTCCATCGGGTCACAAGTACCCACAGCATCATAAGCATCCACAGGGTCAAAACCATTTTCATAATCATACTAAGATGTTATCTGCCCTTTTCACTGAGTTGGCATTTGCCCTGGTGGTGCCAAAGCAAAAACCAAAGATGGTGTGTAAAAAACTGAAGATGCTGGTATAAGTCATTGTATTCTTCACTGCCAGGCATTTGCAGGAAAAGAGGAAGGGAGGGAAGAGAAGGAAAAGAAAAAAAAAAAAAAAAGGAAGGAAGGAAAAGCCTTAGAGCCTTAGTCTCACTTAGGAGTGTCTGTAATGGGGATCCCTGGGTGGCGCAGCGGTTTGGCGCCTGCCTTTGGCCCAGGGCGCGATCCTGGAGACTCGGGATCGAATCCCACATCGGGCTCCCGGTGCATGGGGCCTGCTTCTCCCTCCACCTGTGTCTCTGCCTCTCTCTCTCTCTCTCTCTCTCTCTCTCTCTCTCTGTGACTATCATAAATAAATAAAAAATTAAAAAAAAAGGAGTGTCTGTAATGAAGCAGTAAATATTTTATTACATTTCAGTCCTTGAATACACGTTATTAATATCCTGTATGAAGAAACTGGAAGTATGCATAAAGCACATCTACTTATCAAAGTAAGGAATTGTGTTTGTGCTCTTATTTGAGTTGCAAGCTGAACTAGCCTTTTTTTGTATGACACCTGTTTTACTTAAAAGAACAACTGACAGACTGAGGTTATTTATTCAGCCTTGGGAATTTGGCAGATATTTTTTCAACAATGAAATGAACCTGTCATTCCAAGGAAAAAACTGATAGTATTTGTTGCCAATGATTAAAATTAGAGTTTCCAGCAAAAATAGAATTCTGGTAAAGGTATAGCTGAGTTTGATGTCTTTGAGTCTGACATCTTCCTAATAATTTTCCAATGAGATTAGAGGTGATGTGAAAGAGTGTGATGTTTTATTATTGTCTAATGAAAGGTCAATGGTTGGAGCATCTGCATAAGTCCTTGAACGAATATTTTCCAAATGGCAAATGCTTGGTGTTATAAAATGATGCCTGGGTAAAAAATCAGTACAAGATAGCCCAGTGGATTTTAATGTAACAGGGTAAGAAATGTTCACTGATATAGTTACAGATTCCACATTACAGCCAACCTTTAGGAAACTACCACTTGTAGTATCAAAAAATGTCCACTATAACCTAATACGACTATTAAAAATAGTCTTATCTTTTCCAACTGTACAACCCCATGAGGCTGTATTTTCTTAATTTACTATAAACAAAACAACATCGAGTGGATTGACTACAGAGACAGGTTCAGGATTCCAGCTGTCTCCTATTATGACAGACATTAATGAGGTTTGCAAAAAGGAAAAACAATGTCACTCTTTTTACTAAATTTATTTTTTTGAAAATAATTTTTTTCTAAAAAGTATGTTATTCAGGCTGACATGTAATAGGTTTATTGTTTTTTAATGAATTAATATTTTTAAATTATCTCAGTTTTCATTTTTAATATGGCAAATAGTAGTAGACAGAACCCACATTAATAAAATCTAAGGTCCTGAATAATTAAAAAATGTGAAGGATTTTGAGACCAAAGGGTTTGATATTCTCAAAGTCTAATGAAATAAACTCAGGCACACTTAAACCTTCTAAGACAGACTGCCCTTACCGCCACAGGGCTGCCATGCTGCCCTCTGGGAAATAAGTGCTCTTAGAGCTCCAGACTGAATTAGAGGTATAAGTCTATCCATTATTTCATTTAGTGGCATCTTGTTGGGCCCCCAAGCAGGCTGGCCTCTCCTAGCTCTGTCACTCTTTGTCCCTAATGGGTTTGGTTCCCAGAGACCATGGACCAAAAGGAAAGTTCTCTCAAATCTGCATAATGATAGAACTCCAGATTTGATGAAATGATTTTTGTTTTCTTTCTTGACTACAAATATAAAACTAGATACATTTCTTTTGCTCTTATACAAGTATAAGACTGAATACAATTTACAAGGTATAAAAAAACCAAAACAATAAAATTAATGACATTAATTTCATTTGCAGATGATGTGTTGCTAAATTACTGGCATTAAACTGCTAGTACACCTTGAATGTGGTGTTCACCATTGGTCAGGTTTGGCCAACTTATGCCACTATGATCATGGCTTAATTTCCTTACCTCCTTCCTCTGTTCCAAGTGCCATGAAACAGGCATTACCAGTGTGCCACATTGTTCTTGAGACTTCACGTGGCAAGAGTACATCGTTTACATTTAAGGCTGCCCCTTTCTCTTCGAATTAGCTCAAGACTAAGTAATACTGTATGGTGTGAATTGGATCCTGATCTCTTAGCACTGCCTCTAAAATCTCATTGTGGTGGATATGTATTTGAACTTGAATTGATAGATTTAAAACTTCTTATTAGGATGAATATCAATTAAAAAATATTGGAGAGAACCCATGAAAATATGTGTGTGGACTTCAGCTTAAGAAATATTTCAGTAGTAATGGTATGAAGTCTGATTTTGAATTTGAATTTGAACTTTGCTATTTACCATTTGTCTTTGTACAATTACTCAGCCTCTCTGAGCCTCAGTTTCTTTAGCCTGTCCCTCATGGCTTTATTTAATTTGTAAAAGTATCATAATGCCTATCTTCAAGAGTAGCTGTGAAGACTGAGATAAAGCATAGAAAGCACCTGGCATACACTGGGCTTTAAACAAATTTCCTTCTCTTTTCCAAAATGAAATCTAGGTTCAAGCTTGTCCACTAATAAAGAAAAGCACAGGTAGATGTTGGACACTTTTGCAGGCAACAAACTCTGTAAGAAACACACAACCTCTGCAGCAGAGATGCTGGACTCCCTCTTTGGGCTCAAGTGAGAGTTTGAGGCTGAGGCCTGCTGGTTGCAGGGCCTGAGCCTCCAGTTCTCTGTGTCCTCTCTGGCCTTTCCAGGAACTTCCCCAACCCTAAAGGAATTAATCACTCTGTTTTGTGCTTCACTTACAGGGAGTGGAGCTTTCTCGATCTACACACTGCTGCACACCTGAGGATATCACGGGAAGAGCCCCGGTCCCGGTCACAAGCACGGCCACGGATACGGGCTTGAGATTTATGGGGCTGCCACTAGTTGACCAGAAACACAGGAATGGTCAGATGGAGGCCATGATATTGACCTGCTCATTGTGCCAACAAGACCTGCAAAATGTGGGTGCCCGGTTCCTACCCTGCCAGCATTTGCTCTGCAAGAACTGCTTCCAGGGCTTCATCCAGGAGCTGAGACAGGTTTCCAAAGCTCACAGGACCATTCCACCTGGTAAGTACAAAAGAACCACAGGTTCCCCTCCTTCCTTATAACACATCTCTTCCTTGTTCATAGGAACTGAATTTCAGGTAGAAAGAATCAGAATTAAAATGCCCAAGGGATACTCATTGCCAAACACAACTCTTTGGGGAATATGAGACAAAGCAAATCCTCTTGATGCCTCCTGTATCTGGAAAGCTGGGACTTTCCATGTTTGGGATTTCCTTGAATTGGTGGCAAACTGAGAAACCTGGGAAGGTATTGATTCAAGGTTTCACAGACTCCCCAGATGGAGAGGACACTGTCCTGACTCTCTAAACTTCTGAGGCGAAGGGAAAGCTGCTGCCCCCATAGGAATGGTTGGGACCTGATTTTGAACAGACTCCTACTGACTAGTGAACCATTCACCATTTAAGTCCAGCCTGGTGGGAGGAGCTTGTGTCTTGCTGGTGAATGTCAGGTTTCCTAGGGAACAGTCTCATTGAGGACTGTGAGTCCATGGAGATATGAATCAGGTCCCTTTCAGCTCAGCATTCTAGCACAGACCTGTAACAGAGGTGCAATGTCTCTCTGTTGGATGAACTTGGAGGATGAGGTCAAGCAAGTTGAGAGCATTTAGAAATATCATGTCTGTTTGTTTTGTTGTCTGCAGTATTATTAAAGTGATCTGTAGCCCAAGGCTAGGTGCTTTGAGGCATTAGAGAAGTGCAGTTGTCCTTAGCTATGAATTTTGAGCTCTCTAAACCCTTGGGCAAGCTGTGAAACCTCTCTGAGCTCTTTTGTGAGTTTGGAGCACAGAAAAAATGATCTAGTTTGATTTTTAAAATTAATGTCTGATTTTTAAGCTTAAATTTAGTCCTTAAACTTTTAATTTTAACTTGTAAGTCTTACACTATTTATAAATGTAGCAAAATTTAGCAATTACTTCTAAAGGGGTTTTTATTAATATTTGAACATATTTGTAAACTTGGATAATATTTGCTTTTATAAATTGAATATATTTTATTTTCTTTTTAAGTGTTTCAGTTGTTTAACAAATAAATGTTCTTAAAGGACACTTGAAAATCTAGTTAAATTTACACACATGGTGGATCTTAAATATGTCTTAACAAGTTCCAGCATTGTTGGGTGAATATCCAGAATATATAAAGACCTTCTCCAACTCAACAATTAAAAAAACCCCTAATTTAAAAATGGGCAAAGGTGGGGATCCCTGGGTGGCTCAGTGTTTTAGCGCCTGCCTTTGGCCCAGGGCACGATCCTGGAGTCCCGGTTGAGTCCTGTGTCAGGCTCCCAGCATGGAGCCTGCTTTTCCCTCCTCCTGTGTTTCTACTTCTCTTTCTCTATATATCTATTATAAATAAATAAATAAATAAATAAATAAATAAATAAATAAATAAATAAATCTTTAAAAATAATAAAAATGGGCAAAGGACTTGAATAGACATTTCTCCAAGCAAGATATACAAATGGCCAGTAAGTAAACAGAAAGATGCTCAATATCACTAATCTTTAGGGAAATACAAATCAAAATAACAATGAGATACCACCTCAAACCCATTAGGATGGCTACTATTAAGAGAAAAGAACAGAAAATAACAAGTTTGGTGAGCATGTGGAGAAATTGGAATCCTATACATTGTTGGTGGGAATATAAAATGGTATAGCCTCTGTGGAAAACAGTACGGCCATTCCTTTAAAAATTTTAAAAATAAAATTACCATATAATCCAGCAATTCCACTTCTGGGTATATGCCAGAGAGAATTAAGGAATTAAAATCAGGAACTCAAAGAGAGATTTGTACACCTGTGTTCATAACTACATTATTGACAAGGAGAAAAGGTGGAAGCAATCCAAGTGTCCATTGACAGATGAGTGGATAAACAAAATGTGGTATGTATATACAGTGGAATACTATTTAGCTTTAATAAGGTAGAAAATTCTGACACATGCTACAACATGAATGAACTTTGAGAACATGATGCTAAATAAAATAAGCCAGTTAACAAAAAAGACCAATAGTCTATGATTCTATTTACATGAGATACTCAGAGTAGTCAAATTCATAGAGACCAAGAGTAGCATGGTGGTTGCCAGGAGTTGGGGGAGGAGTGGGAAATGGAGAGTTGTTGTATAATGGTATAGATTTTCAGTTTTGCCCACATTTTAATTGTTTTCTGTTATTGTTGCTGAGTTGTAGGAATATATATATATATATATTAGGATATTATGCCCTTATCAGATATGGGATTTGTAGAAATATTCTCCATTCCATGAGTTGTCTTTTTGTTCTCTTAATAGTGTTCTTTGATGCACAAAAGTTTTTAATTCTGCTGAAGTCCGACTTACCTACTTTTGCTTCTGTTGCCTGTGCTTTTGGTGTACTAGCCATGAAATTATTGCCAAATCCATTGCCGTGAAGCTTTCCCCCTGTATTTTCTAAGAATTTTATAGGTTTAATTCTTATGTTTAAGTCTTTGATCCCATCTCGGCTTTTTAACATAAACTATGCATGTCTCAAGGCTTTGTATGGCTCTAAAAAATCAGAAAACTAAGTCATACTAATGACAATTATTAGAATCATAGTGTTCAGGACGCCTGGGTGGCTCAGCGGTTGGGCGCCTGCCTTCGGCCCAGGATGTGATCCTGGAGTCCCCTGCATGGAGCCTGCTTCTCTCTCTGCTCATGTTTCTGCCTCTCTCTATGTGTCTCTCATGGGATAAATAAATAAAATCTTAAAAAAAAAAACCAGTAGTGTTCGTTTGCCAAGTTATTCTGAGTGTAATGGAGAATGAAAACATACGCTTTAGTGTCAATATGTCTGGCCATCTGAGTGTGAGTTCTGTTGGGAACCGCATGCCAGGAAGGGGTTAATGGATAGAGCAATGGCTCTCTGTTGACTCTTCCAACCACGGCCCACCTGTCTCACCCTTGTTGTTGAAGGCTTGTGGCTCAAGGACGCATACTATAGCTATCTATTCAAGGGCGCATACTGTTGCTGTCTACTGTGAAAGGACATGTCTGGAGAACTAAGCTTAAAATATCCTGCTTGTTAAACAACCCTGCTTTATAAAAGAGTGAATAATACAAATAAAGTTGGCATTGTGGCTGAATCCGGCCATATGTCCCTCCTGCTCCCACTCTGTTTATGTCTCTTTTCTTTTCCTCATTCCCTTACCCTCATCCCTGGACGGTTGTCGCCCCCAGCGTGCGCGACAGAGTTCTAATCTGCCTGCCACTTAGTAGTTGTATAGTCTGGGCAAGTCATCTCACCTATAATGTGGGGATGATGATAGTAGTAATTAGCTTATAGGATTGTTGTGAAGATTAAATGATGATGTACATGTAGAACATTCGGTACTGCTCATAGGAGGTAGTCAAAAGCTGAGAAACACACAAAAAATACTGTTATTTAGAACTTTTGAAACTGAAATGGAAAAAAAAATCTGTCAGATATGAACATGCTTGATTTGGAACAAGAGGTGATTTCTTAAATATGTGGCATCTTATATTCTTTAGTATGTCCTATGGCCTGGCTGGGCCATGTTTTTACCTTCCATATTTGCATTTATGGGTGAAGAGTAGAATCAGCTTCCATGACTACTTGGGGATTTTAGGACTCTGTGCTGTGTGGGTATTTGTTGGTTTGTGTGTCTGTATGTGTCTGTCTGTCTCCTTCAGACTATTTGACTTCTGTGTACCAGGATCTTTGGCATTTATGGTACAGAGGCGAAAAGACAAGGCCCTTGCCTTCAAGGGATTCATGTTCTGTTGAAGGGCAGATAACTAGATAGATGATAATAATATGAGAATATGGTGTGGATGGATGTGAAGGCAAAGAAGGCAAAGAAGCAGTACCTTTGAGAGGTTCTCCGTGGACCAGGACTGGTGGATATCAGTTGCTGAATGCTTTTGGAAGTACTGAAAGAATGGTACCCAAGTGAGCTGTCTTATTAAAAGGAGAGCTGTCATCTATCTCTGGTAAGTCTGGTGAGAGACCTAATACCCGAACTTGATTTCTGGTCTAAATTTGAGAAGCCATGCTTTGGGATTCTGGTTCTTGGGAAAGAGATTTTAGTGCTGCCACTTTATCCAGCTGAGTAAGGGTGCAGACTTACCCCATTTCTGCCAATCTCAGGTTTTCAAAATTAAAATATGGGCGCAGCTAGAGGGAGATGAGTAGGGGCTAAAGAATAAATAGGGTCCCTGGCATCAATGCCCCCAGCCAGGTGGGCCACCAGTGCATGGGGATAAGCCCATTTCCATAAATCTAGGTCCCAGTTGCTGGGCAGAGCTGAGCATGGCTGTGTTGAATAGGCTGTGTGCCTGGGCTCAGGGTCTGTCTAGCTGGTTTTCAACTTTGATCCTTTGGTGGAGCCTCCCCAGGCCTGCACTTCTGGTGCTCAGCACCACAGGAGGCATATGATTTAACTGGGCTGGAGGCCTTTCATCTCTACAGCCCTATAGCCCAACACAGAACCTGACACAGGATGGGGGTTTAAGTGAATATTTATTGAACAGATGATTTAACCAGTGAATCCACAGAGATCTCCATGGCTCTTACATGGAAGGAAGACTTGCATTTGTGACGCTGCCCCTTTGTATTTCTCAAGCTGCAAGGTGCAAATATATTTATCAAGCACCTGTTGGTTCGCAGACACTGTACTGGGTACTTGTAGTTATCTTTTTAAAACTTGACAATCCTAAAATTAGCTATTATTCCCATTTTACAGTTGAAAAACCTGGGTATCAGGCAGCCCCGGTGGCACAGCGGTTTGGCGCCGCCTGCAGCCTGGGGTGTGATCCTGGATACCCATGATCGAGTCCCACATCGGGCTCCCTGCATGGAGCCTGCTTCTCCATCTGCCTGTGTCTCTGCCTCTCTCTCTGTGTCTATGAATAAATAAATTAAAAAAAAAAGAATCTTTAAAAAAAAGAAAAAGAAAAACCTGGGTATCGTGAATATGTAAGATCTAGGGCCCAAAACAACTCATAAGTGGCAGATTAGGTCAAACCTGTCTTCAAAGTTTCTGGTCTGCACTGTGCTCAGGGGAAGATTTCACCTGAAATGTCTGAACTGATGGGGAGACTCCATGGAGAATTTTTCAGGAAAGAACCCTTGCTGCAGCCTGAGTCATCAGGTGCACATCTTTAATGTGGCCACAGCTTAGCTGAGATTCTCCCCAGCAACTCCATCACACTTGGAAATGTGTCTGTGTTAGGTCTCTGCTTCTAACGAGACCAGCTGGGCAAGGTCTTCAAAAGCTAGTGGTGGGGACCAGAGCAAAGGCAGCAGTGTGAAGGTTGGATATTGGAAATGGATTTACTTAGCCAATAAGAATATATTCAGGGGATTGTTTGCTTTTAAGCCTAATTGAAAATTGTCCTAGGTCAAACGCTGAGAAATCGGCCAGTGAGTCACAAAGTGATACTTTAAGTTAGCAAGCTCTGAATGTGCTGCATTTGTCTTCAGAATTCTCAGGACTCCTCTGGCTCTAGTTGTTTTAGGGGAGAAGGGCCATTAATTGGATATTTCCTTCCCCATATATGTAAAAGGAACATTATTTTTTTCTTTTCAAATCTACTAAAAGACAAATCCTAGCTGGGAGACATTGATTCTGATATCAAAGTTTTACAATCTACCTGTTTAGTATTTTACTTTTCCCATTATCAGTGTGGGTGATTGATATGCAAGACGTGGGTGAAGGTCATGGCCCTTAGAGCTCAATCTGGACTCCAGCACTAATTGGGCAATCCCAGGTCTTCTCTGGCTTTCAGGACTGGACTTGAAGAGCTCTAAGAACACCAAATAACCACCATGGCCTCCTGCTTCCTGAAGCTACTAATGTGTGGCAGCCTATCCCTTGTAAACTACAGATGCTGAAAGGGGGAGCAATCTCTGTCCCTCAGTGGGCAGGCCTTGGGACTTTGGGAAGATCCAAAGAGAGGGAACTGATGCAAGATGCTACAACCTCAGAGTCAGAGAAAGAAATGAGGATCTTAATGAGAGCTCAGCTGGAGGGGCTCTAATGGCCTGGGCTGAAGGTGGGAGGTAGGGGGGTGGTGAGATCTCAGCTATAGGAGACTGGAAGGTGAGGTGACTGCTATTTGCTCAGTCCAGGTGCTGAACGGTGTGCCCACCCATCGTGGGGTCTGTTGTGGGCAGTGACCCAAGTATCCTAGGTGGAAGGCAGGCAACTAAGCTGGACTGAGCTGGGTGTGCAGCAGGTGCAGAAGCTGGAGCTCTGGAGCCCTATCAGCGGGATGGTTTTGTAGTTCATGAACAGTTTCCTCACCTTAATTGGCTCTCTGGGGCCCCGGGAGTAGCACTGGCACCTCAGAAAGGTACCCGTTACTGGGAGAGCAATTCCCCTGCTAATGGGAAGGAGGCAGGCTGTGTTTCTAGGGGGTGTACTAGCTGCTGCCAGTGCTTGGAAGGATATGGCTAGAGCAGATTTGCTAAAGCTTCCCTCAGTTCAAGGTGGCTATGATTGATGGACAGGGTCTTGGAGGGGTCCCTTGGCTACTGGAACTCTCTCATTCAAGGGGAACCAGTCATGGTTGACTGTTGTGGTGGCTAGAGAGCAGAAAAGACTCTTGGAGCTTATCTCTAATCCCTCACTGCATAAATGGAGCGTCAGGAATCCAGAAAGCCTTAGAATCCTGCTGAATGCCATAGTTATTACAGAGCCTGGAAAAGAAATTCATCTCCTTTGCCTGCCAATCCAGGGCTTGCCTGGGCTTGTGGGCCAATAGGAGCTGCAGACCTAGAGTAGGCTGCTGCCCTTGGTTGTCCCACTGTCTCTCTGTCCAGGAGCAGTTGGAAATGGGAACAAAGCAGTGGCTTTGCATAGAGTATGTCAGTGCAGTCCTTGAATTGACTCTTGAGATTTGATGTAAAAAAAATAGAGGTGCCAGTGTATCAGATGAGATGAGCCTAGATTCATCCTTAACTGTATCTTCTGCATTCCGCGCCAGGTTCTTTCTTGGTACCAAAAGCTTGTTTCACAGTCGGGTGGTCCTAGGAACATGGGCTCTGAAAGCTGTGGATCATCACCTGCCTCAGCCTATCACCTTGCTCTCATGCTCGATTTCTGACTTGGCTTCTGATGGGCCACCTGGCCCTGTCCCACACTCTCCAGATCTCCTTGCCTGACCTCACTTTACCTCTTGCCTCTGTACATTATGCTCCTGAATCCTCTAACTTCAGCCCTGATCTTTCTCTTCTGTGGTGGGCCTACAGTTCTAGCTACCTTAGAGGCTCTCAATTGCTTACCATTCAGAACAGAAACTTAGGCCTTCAAGGCCCTTCCCAATCTGACTCCAAACTAATTTTATTTTTTCTTTTTTAAAGATTTTATTTATTTATTCGTGAGACATACACACACACACACACACACACACACACACACACACACAGAGGCAGAGACACAGGCAGAGGGAGAAACAGACTCCATGCAGGTAGCCTGACGTGGGAATTGATCCCTGGCCTCCAGGATCACACCCTGGGCCAAAGGTGACACTAAACCGCTGAGCCACTCGGGCTGCCCCAAACTAATTTTAGAGCCTCATCTCTGTTACTCCTCTTCATGAATCAGCTTTACCAGTCTTTCCCCTAGAGGTCTCACAGCTTGACATCTATAATCCTATAGTTTTGATGTTGCCTCCTCCTGGAATACCCTTTGCTTGTCTGAAACATCCGATCCCAAACTGGAGGTTGGCTCAAGTGTGACCAGCTAGAGCACAGATGGATGGGAGTTGACTTGGAAGTAAGCAGGATCCTCATTACCAGGATTGAACCCCAAAGGATGAGGCTAGAACAAGTGGAGTAGCCATTGCTTTAGGCCAGGGGCCAGCAAACTTTGTAAAGGTCTAGGTAGTTAATATTTTTGGCTTTGTGGGTCTTACAGCCTCTGTTACCACTACTCAGCACCGCCACTGCAGCACAGATAATATGGGAATTGATGGACGTGACTGTGTTACACAAAAATTTTATTTACAAAAACGGGCAGGCTGTGGTTTTCCAACCCCTGGTTTAGACTCTGCCTGGGGAAATTGGATAGTTTTGAACCTATGAATGGCATCAGGTAGGAATATCTGTGTAGGAACCAAGCAGGGCCAGACAAATACAGAAGGGAACTCTAGGTAGGGAATGGTGTTAGGCTGAGGCATATGGAAGAAAGGGCAGGAGGAAGAGGATGGAGTTAATTTTTGGCTACAATATAGGATTGTTTGAAGGCAGGAAGTGGGAAGTCTGGAAGGGAAATTTGGGAACACACTGTGAAGGGTCATGACCAATTCAGGCTTTTCTGTAGGCAGTGGGGAGACATTGGATATTTTTGGCCAATGGAATACAATCAAATATGTATTTTTACAGAGTTATTCTGGCTAGTGAGAAGAATGATTGGAGGAGACAAGACTGGATGTAAAGAGCCCTGCTAGGAGGTTACTATAATTGTCTTGGCCACTGGTTCCAGCTTACTGGTCCTTGAGCCAGTGCTGGTCTGAATGCCTAAGAATCACTTGGGTAACTTGCTAAAAATATAGATTCTTGGTCCTATACCCATTCCCAAGAGATTAGGATTTGATAGATTCAGGATTTCTAACAAACCCTCCAGATTTGTGAATCACAGGTCCAGCAAAGCAGAACCTAAGAGGCTATGGGTGTTAGAGAAAGTAGGACACATGTAAGATGGGATTTGGCAACCACCCTCTCTTCCCTCTTACCTCTGGTCCTGACAGCCCCTCCATTTAACTTTTTCTTCATACACCACCACTCCCTCCCACATCCTATTTTGGTCATGCCCTATCAGTTCTCTTTGAAACAACTCTTCTGTCCATTTCCATTGCTACCCTTGTTGGGGATTCCATTACTGCTAAACTGGACAAGCCTTCTCCCGGACTCCAGTCTCCAGTTCATGAAGATAATCATAAAGCCCAGCTCTGTCCCTCTCCAGAGCCTTTGATTTCAGGATATAGGTGAAGCTCCTTAGCTTAGTATTCAGGGCCCTTCAGGAGCTGACTCTCCTGCCAGTCTTTCCAAGTCTATTATACCCTGCTGCTCCCCATCCGTGCTTTTACAATTTCCCTGTGCTCTGTGCTTTTACCATTATCTTGCACTTGTAGTTTTGCCCCATCCTACTGTCTTCCCTTCAACTCGACTCTGCTTTTCCTTGCCTTTTCTCCCCCTGCTTGTGTTCGACTGTATCTCCCTGGGGGGCGGGGGAGGGGTAGAGTTAGCTGCCAAGGGGTACCTCCCAGGACCTTTGTGCATCATAAATGTGTGTCTTCCCCATCTGAAGTCCTAATCCTCCACTTGTGACGGACAATTGGTCACTATGGCAACTGACTGTGACGTCACAGGATAAGGACTTCAGGTGAAGTGGCAGGAGCAGGTGAGTATGTAGGAGATAGATTTTAATGTCTGTCGAAGGTTCTCCCCCCACACCCTCCTTCAGTGCCGGGGGCATGGAGGGATATCTCGGGCTCCTGCTGATTTTTAAAATGATGCGGTGAGAGCGTGTGCCTGGCATCTGCGTGCTGCAGCAGTGTGGGGCTGACAGAGTGTGTCAACTTGAGCTCTGGTTGTGCAGGCACCGCTGCTGCGTGAGCCTGTTATTCCGTTCTGGATTGCTATTTTGATACCCAGATTGCATCATTCTTCCTACGTATAAACAGGGGGTCCCCAGGGCCCTGCAGCTACTCACTTCTCCACCAACACTGTTGTTGTGATGAGCTCTATTTAAATGAGCTGCCGGATCGGGGCAGATTCCAGCCATACATGAGCACTGTCATTTTGGGGAACATGGAGGGCTGAAGGATTTTTGGATCGAGTCCTAAAAGGCTGAGAGTGATGGCCTCCTGAGCTGTGCAGAGGGCGGCAGAGCTAGTTCCTGAAAGTTGAAAATCTCGTTTTCTTCCTTCTGAGCTTCTATTCCAAGGCACCCAGAGGATTAGGAAGGAGATGCAGCTAGGAAGAGAGTCGCCTCTTTGAGGTCTCCCTCTTGCTGTTCAGTTTGGGAAATTGCTGCAGAGCCTTCAAGATAAACAGGAACAGGAGGAGTCAACCAACCTTTTCTTGCAGGAGCGTCTCAGGTGAGCTGGAGAAATGCAGCCCTGGCTGAGGATGTATCAGAGAAAGGAGAGGACCCAGGGTGCTCCCCTTACCCTACCCAGGACCCAGTTCCCCAAGGGTTAGGCCCTGCAGCCCAGCCGGCTGCAGCACGCAGTGGGGGGTGTTCCTGGGCACTTGGTAAGCACCATCCTCCGGGACCCGTGGTGGTCTCACCTGTCGCTCATCTGACTTCTCTCCCAGGTGTTGCTCTAATCACGGGGCAGCAGGGCCACAGGTAAGCCTACTGGCAGCCAGGGGCAGGAGCAGCATTCCCCTTAGTATCAAAGTCTGTCTTTCTATCAGGGACTAGGCATCTTGGAAGTGGGTGCAATGTGTTGTTGTTGGTGGTGGGGTGCTGCTTTGAGTTATGGGCTAGAGGAAGGCTGCAGGGGCTTGTGTGTTGGGGGGGGTTACCAGATGCCTAGTACCCTGGGGCTGCCCTTGGGTGGGAGGGCAGGAATGGGTAGTGAGGATGGTCAACATGCCAGGTTTGTTTGTTTGTTTTTTCCTTCTTGTCTAGTGACTGACAGAGGCTAAGGAGGTAAAATGTCTTACTTGTGGATACAGAGGTAGGTAATCAGGGACTGCTCAGTGGTTCAAGGTAGCACCTGTATTTTATTAGGGCTCTGTGGTTTTCAGCTAAGTCCCTCCCTCTCCCTGGGCTTCCACGTCACAATCTGTATGGTGAGGGAATTGGCTACATGCAGGAAGCTAGGTCTGTTCAGCTTTGGTTTTACAGGTGATAGCTGGCAGAGGAGCATCAAGCTGCTTCAGAGGATGCCACTGCTCTGTGGGAGTCAGAGCTTGGGCCCCAGCTATAACGTTCCTTGGAGCCATGGACAAGAGCTGTAGAATGAAGGGCTTCTTAACCCCAGGGGGCTGCGTAGCCCTGGACTCCAGGCTTATGCACCGGTGGTTTATGTGTCCCTACCTGGTGGGCTGAGCTGACCCAATGCTGGCTTTCTTGAGACTTCCTTGGGATTTCTTTCCCACCCTAGCCTCCTGGTCCCCAGGTTGCCTTGGCGTTGCTGTTCATGTCTGAAGGGTGGACCACCCAGTCTTGACTCTCCCTCCCTTGCTGCCTCACTAAGGCCTGAGCTCAGCACACTCTAGACTCCAGTAGCGGTGGTTATAGTGCCAAAGCTCAAGCAGCACCCTAAGGATCCACCCTTAGCTCATGGGTCCTGCAGTGGAGCTGGGAGTTAGGGGAGGCAGGATGTGTCCTCCAGCTTACCACCAATCCCCAGGGTACCTAGGTATCAGAACACCCTGCTGTCTGCTGGGGATCTGTCCTCTTCCCTGCCAGAGGGGAGATACATCATAGCTGCATTCAGTATGCATTCCTAACTTTGTGGACCCTCTTTAAAACTAGGTGATTCTGCCCTTTTCAGCTGTGTGGTACAGGGAAAGAGCTATCAGGCTCAGGCACAGGGGCAGGAGATGCTCTCTCCAAGGTGCTGGTTCTCAAACATGGTTGCATATTGTAATCACCTGGGGAATTTTTTTTTTTTTAAGATTTTATTCATGAGAAAGAGAGAGAGAGAGAGAGAGAGAGAGAGAGAGAGAGAGAGGCAGGCTCCATGCAAGGAGCCCAATGTGGTACTCGATCCTGGGTCTCCAGGATCAGGCCCTGGGCTGAAGCCATCCAGCGCTAAACCACTGAGCCACCGGGGCTGCCCTCACCTGGGGAATTTTAACAAATATTTATGCCTGGATTCCACCTCCTAAAACTTTGATTTAATTGATATGGAGTGGACATCAGGATGTTTAAAGTGCCCCATAGGATTCAAATATGTAACAAAGTTTGAGAACCACTAGCTCTACAATATGAAACTATCCCCAGATATATTACTGGACAGAAAAAGTCATCTTCACCTGCCTTTCCTCAAAGATCATATTTCCTAAAACTTGAAGCACAAATGAGGCTAGCTCCCAGCCTCTTCCTTCTGGATTCCCCTAATCCAAAGCTGGGTTCAGGGCATCATTAGAGTCTGATCATTATTATGGAATATTCTACTTATAATAAAATTATCTAATTAATTAAAACAAAATTACCTTGTTTACACTTGAATTAGAGAGGTATAGCATAATGGAAAGGGCCGGATTTTAGAGGCAGAGAGACTTGGATTCCAATCATAGCTCTGCCCCTGTTTTGTATGATCTTTGCCAGGGGCAACTTCTTGGAGCCTCAGTCTCCCCAGCTATCAAATGGGGATAATGCTTGCCTCGTAGAGGTAATTTGATGATTCAATGAGATAGCATGCATAAAGATCTGGTGCAGGGAGTGGTGTTAAGAGAATAATTTGCCCCATGCCTCCTAGGGACCAAAGTGCTCACTCTTATGACAGGTGGATTGAACACCTTAGACCTTTCAGAGCTTCTCTCCCAGGCTCATAGGTCCCCAGGAGAACCTCTGGTACCTGTGACTTCTTCATTCAGGAAGCAAAAGCCCCATTTCCCCTAGGGATGATCGTGTGTGACCTTTGGGTCCTGGATCTACATTGCTCAGAATTGGTATTCCTGTGTATGAAATTAAAACTTAAGGCTATTACTTGAATAATCCAAATACAAAAAAATGTATCTAAATATTTTATATAACATGTGATTTAAATATATATTAATAACTAGGTATTAAATATTAAATGTTAAGTATTATAAGCATATGTTTGGTTATTTTGTATATACATCTGCAGCCCTATGGGTTCATATATTTCAGTTGTCTAAAATAAAACTTTGGGTGTGCCTGGGTGCCTTAGTCAGTTGAGTGTCTGACTCTTGATCTCAGCTCAGGTCTTGATCTTGAGGTTGTGAGTTCAAGCCTGGTATTGGGCTCCATACTGGGCATGGAGTCTACTAAAAAGCAAAAAAATAAATAAAATGAAACTTTGTTTTGGTTTTCACATTGAAGAATGGGGGAACCCTCTTGGAATAGAAGTTCAAGGTTGACACAGCTTGATTTGGGCTAGGGACCTTCTGAGTGAAGATGAGAATTTCTGGACAAAGATGTTGTGACCCAAGGCGCCTGGGTAGTGCAGTAAGTTAAGCATCCTACTCTTGGTTTCTGCATAGGTCATGATCTCAGGACCCTGAGATTGAGCACCGCATCGGGCTCCGTGCTCAGCATGGTGTCTACTTGAGACTCTCTCTCCTTTCTCTGTCTCTCCCGCTTGTACACTCTCTTTCACTCACTCTCTCTCTCTCTCTAATAAATAAATCTTAAAAACAAAAACATATATTGTGACCCAAAGAGAGCACATGTCTTCTGTGTCTGCTCTGCACCCCACGGCCTCCCTCGGACCTGCTTGTGGGATTGCTGAGGTTTTCCATTTCTGTTGTCTGCCACAGCACCCCTTCTTCAGATGGGATGAGTTTTTAGATGGAGACCTCCTCTAGGCCATAAGGCTGTCCCCTAACTTGCTGGCAAAGGTGAGAGAGGCAAGTTACTGGCTATCTGCCCCATCCAGTCTTGATCAGGGGAATATTTCTGAAGCTTGGGTGCAGGAGGCAGAGGAAGAGGGTTGGATAATTAACACTTCCCTACTATTCCTTATTTCCCTCATTTTAAGGATCTAGAAAATAAGGTTCAGAGGGAAGGGGTCACTTATCTAAGGTTACACAGATAGTGCCATCCCTGGGCCTGGAACCCACATTTCCCAATTCACAGCCTTTCCCAAGCACCACACCTCTACTCTGGATCATACCTGATTCTTTTATCATCCTTTATCATTTTTTTCTCATCACACTGAAAACTTCCAGGTGACTTCTTACTACTGTTCAGTGGCTGTGAGTGCAAGGAATATGCATGGGATACCCAAACCCAAAGAAATTTAATTGTCCAATCTGCTAAAAATTATGCAACATCCTTTAGTGCCAATCGTGGATTATTTTTGTATGCAGGCATATGAACAGATAGTTAAAATGCAATGTGATATTTGTCATACTAGAAGGATGTTCGGGGTGTGTTGGGACCCAGAAGAGGGAATAATTAACTCATCCTGAGGGAAATCAACCCTGCTTCTCCAAGGTAGAACATTTAAACAGGTTTGAAAGGATGAATAGGAGTTGAAAAGGAGGGGAGTGAGAGAGTACTTCAGGAGAGGGGAAGCACTTTCACAAACAGAGGTTCGGTATTCAGAAGACACCAGAGATATTTGCCCTGGCAAGGACACAGGGTGTGTGAGGCTGAAGGTGAGACTAAAGAGAGGTAAGGCCAGCTTGGAAGGAGATGTAAGGCTGAAGATGATAACTTTGGCATTTAAGGCCAGGAATAGTAGAGGATGTCCTATGAGGCCTTGTCTGATCTCCTCAGTTATTTCTCTTTTTTCATGATGATAATGAGACTAATGTTTGGGCATCTGTTGCTAGGGGCTTAGAAGCCTTGTGGAAATCATTTTCAACAATTAGAGAAGCATTTCTGACCTGGGGATAGATGAGAGGGTCTCTCCAGGATGAGTGAAGTGGAAGAGAGGGACAGTCCCCTGGATGGTGACACCTGTGAAGAGCATTCTTCTTCACCTCTGGCCACTGTGTTTGACAGGCAGGAAAATATTTAGGAGATTGCAGATCCATGGCTCTGTGAAGGCTGGGGGAGGGTTTCTTCAATGGGGGACTTGGCAGGGGGAGGGGAGAAAGAGTATTGAATTATTACTTTGCATGATGTTGTGGATTTTGATTTTTACGAGATAGATCAGTTAGCTTTTGCTGCATTATAAGACACTCAAGACTTAGTAGTTTAAAAAATTGTATTTTATTGATGATTCTATAGGTCAGCAATTTGGACTGGGACTCTCTGGGTGGTTCTTCAGGGCTTGGCTAGGCTTGGCTGGGCTTGGCTAACCTTAGCTGTGCTCACTCCTGTGAGCTGTGTTCAACTAGGGTGTTAGCTGGGGCTAACTGGTTTATGATGGCTTCTAGTGAGCCCCTGAGACAATGAGGCATCGATCTGCATGGCCTTTCATCTTCCAGCAATGTAACTTGGGGTTGTTCATGTGGTGATCTTAGAGTTCTGAGAGCAGAGCGGAATCCTACAAAGCCACTTGAGGTCTAGGTTTGGAACTTGTTCATTGTCACTTCTGCTGCACTCTGTTGGCCAGAGCAGGTCATGAAAACAGCCTAGCTTCCGAGGGTGGAGAATAGACTCCACCTTTTAATGGTTAGGAATGCGAGAGCATGGATGCAGGGGCAGAAGAACTTGTGGCCATGTTCTCACTCTACCTCTCAGACTCTCTGACTTCCATCAGCTGGGAGAGCTGATAATTGAGATCATTGCCTTGCTGTGAATGAGCTATGAGAAATATTTTGAATTCAAAGTCAACATTCGTGGGGGATCAGGTGCTTTCTCAAGTATTATTTAATTGAAACCTCATGGCAACTCTTATTTTCCTTTCCCATTTTACATATGAAGAAACTGGAGGAGCATAGTGAGATTAAGAGACTTGCCCAACCAGGGTCACTGGGTGGTAAACCTGATATTTAGACTGTGACTGGTCTGGCTGCAACTGCCATTGTATCATTTCGATGATATGAGGCTGAGAAGATTGTGTTGGTAGTGCTGCATTCATTGCCATAGCCACCACTTTGCAGGTGGCTCTTATGCTTGTGCACAGGCAGCCTCATTTCCCTGCATCCAGTGGGCTTCCTGCTCTTGGGGTGGGCCTGAAGAGCACTAGAGTCTTCAAGGTGGCAGTCTCATGATGCTTATGTTGTTCAGGAACCTCCTAGGCTAAGGAAAGTATTGGAGACTGTTACATTTCTCTCGGGGAAGGGTAAGACAATGTGGTCATGTTCACATGTGAGACATGTGCAGGGGATGCAACATGGATAGATGGAGAAGGCCCAGAAAAAGTTGAGTCCCATGGGCAGACTGGTATTGGCGGTAGTAAGAGAAAGATACCTCCTAGATGAGCAGGCAGGGAGGTTTTGCTTTCTCTGGGGAGAGTTTGCTTGAAGCTCTAGCTTTGAGGTCTTTAAAATAGTTTTGCTGTGTGATAACCTTAGTTCTACTGAATCTGTGCACTGGGCTAAACTCACCCCCTGGATCTTATCTGGTAGCAGGAACTGGGCTCTCAGACCCTGGGAATGAGGAGTGGGAGCAGCAAGAAGGCACCCAGTTATCAGAACCATAACAGGGTTGGGCCTTTGATGGCATGGCTTGTGAGGAGGGCAGGAAGGTAGGACCAGACCAGATGTGAGTAGGTCTGTAGGGCTGGCTCCCACTGGGATAGTTCTGTCCAGAGTACCTAGATGAAAAGTGCAGGCCATGACATCAGACGTGGTTCATTTTGACACAAGTGCTATTGACATGTACCTTGGTGTTGTGTATTAGGAAGTCTCATGTCTAGGCCTTTTGTATAATCTGCCATGTTGCCCTGACTCTGTTTTTTTGTCCCCCTCCCAGAGCTCATCTCCTGTCCTGGGTGTAAGCGAGTGTATCTTACCAGGGATGTAAATCAACATTTTTTTCTGCAGTGCTTCTCTACAGGGCGATCCAAGATGGCCAGGGTAAGTCAGGACAAAGAAACACCTGATCCTTTTCAGAGATCTGTGGGACCCCTGTCCATAAGTTCACCTGTTCACCCATCACTTCACCTGACTTGTTACTTCTTCATCAATTTGCCTAATCATCTATCCACCCACCCACCCATCCACCCACCTATCCATCCACTGACCTACCCACCCATCCATTCATCCGTCCATCTGTTCATCCACCTATCCATCCACCCATTCTTCTGCCCTTCTATCCAAAAAGTATCAAAATATTTGAATTGGGGAAAGTAAAATGAAGGTATTTTTCTTATATCTTTTACTGGAAAATATCAGTACTATTTTCTCCCCCTGAGTTGAAACATATAAACCAGCGTGAACTAAATGGGTTCATTGGTCTTGCTTGTATTTAGCAACTAATACCCTTTTCCTGAGTTTCTGAATCACTTTCTGACTAGCACCTCCCGTTCCTCTCTTCTCTGGGGTACTCTGAGAGGTGCCACTGCATTTGATCCATTTGGCCAATGTATTTACCCAATCCTGTGTCTAATTCTTATTGAATGTCTGGCACATGCTGGGCCATCTGTTGGATGCTAGGGAGAGAGATACCCATGTTCTCTACTCTCAAGGAATTCATAGTTTAATTACTAAAACGTGTGTTTCTCTTCCCCCCCCCAACCCCCACTGTGGGTTTGTCAGATGCCAGTAAGAGAACAATGCTGTCAGAATCCACATCATTTTGATGGCCTGTGATATTCAGGCACAGACAAACCAACTTTTTCCAAATCTCCTTTTTTACTCATGTTTTTACATTAGCCCTGCAAGATTTTTGCTGACCGAGTGAATGAACGTTTGGACCAGGAGAGGGCTAGGTTTCCTTGGGCCCAGCAAGGAAGCACGGCTCTGAGGATTGGTCTGGACTTGTCCTTTCTTGGCTGTATATCCTCCCATATCTGTGGCTTCTCCCTTTCTGCAGGCATACTGACTTTTCGGCTTTTGCCCGTGCTCTCCCATTTCACTCCCTACTTGTCATTCTACATCCAATCAGAAGTCACCTCCTTGTGAAATTTTTCCTGGCATCTCCTCGGCTGAGCCCCTGGAAGTCCCCCTCTCCTTCCTTAGCACCTGGTGTGGCCTTTTATCACAGGATCACCCTCTGAATGTTGACCACCCTGTGAGGGCTGTATGGGCCTGGGGAACATGCCTTTGCCTTACTCATTTGGGTGTCCTCATCTGTAGCATGGGACTTGGGGGAATAGTCCTTGAGGTCACTACTGTTTTATTTATTTATTTATTTATTTATTTATTTATTTATTTATTTATTTATTATATTTTTATTGGAGTTCGATTTGCCAACATATAACACCCAGTGCTCATCCCATCAAGTGCCCCCATCAGTGCCTGTCACCCAGTCGCTACTGTTTTAGTCACAAAGGACGCTTTCCTTTGCAAGCCACCATGTGTCACTCCCAGGTGGCTCCCCAGAATTGATGGCCCTACAGGGAACACCCTATAGGATCTCCTATAGAGGCAGCTCCAAAGGAGGACATTATCAGTAACTCCAGACCTTTGTACTTTCAGAACTGCTCCGAGTGCAAGGAAAAGAGGGCAGCGCACATCCTGTGCACCTACTGCAACCGCTGGCTGTGCAGCTCATGCACAGAGGAGCACCGGCATGGCCCCGCCCCTGGGGGCCCACTCTTTCCCCGGGCCCACAAGGGACCACCAGGTACCTCTCCTGCCATCCTCACTAGCTCATGTGCACCAAAGTGGAGCTGGACCCTCAAAGTTCTGGAAAGCAACTCTTTCTGACCTTGTTTCCCTACTGGGGGTGAGGGTTGGGTGGTCTCAGAGCCTTTCCTGCAGGAAAAAACAGTTCGTGCCAGGCTCTCCCTTATTGCGGTGCTTGGGGGGAGGCATGAGTGTGAGCCAGATGTGCAGGGAGGAGTAGTTGTGAATTATCATGAGAGCTAGCTGAGTTCCCTACCTTCACCTCTAATTAGAGTAATCATGCCTGGCTTCTAGTTACTTACTTGCCTAATTAAACAACCTAGATTAAGGCTCATCTCTGTGTCCATCCAGTGCCACTTCTTTTAAATGACAATCTGTTGATAGTCTTTGCCCCCAACTTGAACTATGGGAGGGGGTTAACCTTTGTCACACCCATAGGAACCAGAGTGAATGATCCATGTGATCTGGCCTGGAGCCCCCCTCCCCTGCCAACAGCATCCTGGTTAATGAAGAGGTTTAGGTTGAATTTTAGAGGATTCAGCACTCTGTAGGAAATCCATGTGCTACAGCAGCAAGCACCCTCCTTAGCCTTGGGCAGGCAGTGTGTGATTTCTGGACAGCTGGACAAATCTAGCCAGGCTAAGCTCGTGTTCTTCCTTGTTCTCCTTAAGCCTCAGTGGTCCAGAGAAAGGCCTCTTCTATCTGTACCACCTTTCCTCCAAGCCCTGTGTCTCCCCTGTGTCCTTTGAGGGCTGAGGGCTGCTCAGTGGAGCTTAGCTGAGAGTCTTCCTGAGCAAGAGAAGTCCACCTTCTCTCTCTTCTCTGACAGGAGTGAGCAGTGGTTCTGGGGACTTCGCCTTGTACTGTCCTCTACACACACAGGAAGTGCTCAAGCTATTCTGCGAGACCTGTGATGTGCTCACGTGCCATAGCTGCCTCATGGTGGAACACAAAGAACACAGGTGGGGCTGGGTGACTGCTCACAGGGTGCTGGGGTGGGCTTTGGACCCCGCTTTGCTAGCTCTGGGCTCCCAGTGTGTCAAAATCCTCTCTCTGCCCACGCCAGTCTGGGGCCCTGAGGCTGGAGATTTTCCTCTGCTCCCGCTGTGGGGCTTCTCTGGAGGTCTGAAGGGCCAAGACTGCACCTTTCCTATACATAATCCTATCTTCCTTGGGCCTGGCTGAGAAAATACACTGTGGGGGTTCTTGCTTGACTGGCTTGCTCAAAAGAAGACGGAGCCCTCCTCAGGTTATTCTCTGCTTCCTCCTTTAGGTGCAGACATCTTGAAGAAGTTTTGCAAAACCAGAGGATGCTTCTAGAAAGTGTGACTACACAGGTGGCTCATAAGAAATCTACTCTACAGACATCTGCAAAGCAAATTGAGGACAGGTAACACAGACTAGCCCCTTGCCAATGCTCGAGATGCTGTGTTTACTGACATCCTGGATCCTGATACCAGGCTATCAGATATAGTACTTATGAAAAACACTGGTTTTAAGCAGATGTAGGCATATGTCCTGGAACTTAGAAATCTTGTGGCCAGTGAAAGGGTTTTGGGTCACCACTTGGTAGATGGAACCAAGCTAGGTCAGGATAATCAGTGTGAGTTTGGGCCTAAGCACATACCTTCTGAAGATGGCCACAGCATAGCCAGAGGTAGGTGCTTGAGACTGGGGGCATAAAGCAGATCATGGGTTTATCATGAGGATGCAGTAAGTCAGTGGCAATCTGCCTTTTATACTGCTGTCCCAGTGTCTTCCATATAAGTCTACAAATGATATGGGATCATTGATATTTAACGTGGAAAGAGAAATTAGTAGGTATTAAGAACTCATCATGTGGCAGGCACTGGGTTAGGCATCTATATGCATTATTTTGTTCAATTCTTATAGTTCTTTGAGTTGGCTTATCTCCATTGTACTGATGAGGAGACTGAGATTCAGAGAGGTTAAGTGACTTGTCTAAGATCACACAGCTGGTCAGTGACTCAGCTGGATTTGGAAGTTAGGTCTGTGTGACTTCAAAACCCATTTTTAAAAAACTTTACTGAGGTATAATTTATATACCATAACCTTGCCCTTTTAAAATGTACAATTCAGTAATTTTCAGTATATTCATAGAGTTGTGTAAATCATTATTATTGTCTACTCTTAGAACACTTTTATCATTCCCAAAAGAAACCCAATACACATTAGTAGTCATCCCCCATTCTCCCCAGTATCCCCAGCCCTTGGCAACCACTAGTCCACTTTCTGTCTCTACCCATGCTCTTTTTATTGCCTGGCATTGTTTAGGGGATATCCACCTTTCTAAGAGAACAGATTACATGACTCACTCTCTGTGCTACTTCCAGTGCTGTGTAACTGGTGAGCTGCTAGGTTGCCCTGATTATGGACCTGACGTTTCTCTAGAGAAAACCTGGCTAAGCTTTAGGCCCATTTAGATCAAGTGGGCTGGGTTGTCCAAGGGTTAGAGGGGTGGAGGAAGGTTCTCATTTTTTTTGTTTTTGATGCCTACTGGGCCCTGATATTCATAGACAGCCTCTAAGTTGTTGGCTGTTATATTTGTTGTGTCTAGGGCCTCATGGACCTGGAGGGAGGGGTTCACCATGTTCTGTCCCCTTCTGTTTATAGGATTTTTGAGGTGAAGCATCAACACAGGAAGGTGGAAAACCAGATCAAGATGGCCAAGATGGTTCTGATGAATGAGCTGAACAAACAGGCCAACGGGCTCATAGAGGAGTTGGAGGTATATATGGACAAATGAATCACACGGATGGGTCAGTGTTCTCTCTAAGTAAAAAACCAGGCACATATCAAACTAGTCCTAGCATTCAGAGCTGCCTGAGCTGGAATTAAGATGTGTAGTTTCCTTAGCTTTCTACAGTTCCCTGTATCCTAAAATGTCCAGTCTATTTTGGGGAGTATGGCTCCTTAAGGGCTAGAAAGTCAGTTCAAACTCCTATCAATGCTATATGGCTTTAAGGCAATTGCCTTCCTGGACTGTGCAGGCTTATAGCCTTAGAAGAGAGGGTCATGAAACAAGTTATGCCTGAGAGATCTAGACATTTGTTTGTGTCCTCATTCATTTATCACCCATTCCCTGTTTGCACTATAAAATCCACCCACCTTCTCCCTCCCTCCCTGTGTCTCTGCCACCCATGGCGGCACTCTGGTGCTCTGTCATCCTCTTGGGGGCTCAGTCTCCTCTGACCCCATAAGGGTTCACACTGATACATGGGCCACCAGACTCCCCAAACAGGTGGCATCAAGTCCAAGAACAGGAAGAGGGACTCTTCCTTCTCTGTCCATACTCAGGGTATTACTAATGAGAGAAAGCGGAAGCTGGAACAGCAGTTACAGAGCATCATGGTTCTCAACCGTCAGTTTGAGCATGTGCAGAACTTCATCAACTGGGCTGTCTGCAGCAAGACCAGTGTCCCTTTCCTGTTCAGCAAAGAGCTGGTAAGAGCTCCAACTCATCAATCACTGCTTTGGGGTTAGTAAGTGAAAAGTATCTTTTACCAAACCCCACGTGCCAAGGACAGGTGCTGAAAGGGTCTTGCTTTCCTCTGGGCAAGTCAGGTGGGAAATTCTGTAGTTCTGTGTTAGGTCATGGATTCAGACATGAGCCTGGACATTAGCAGTGTTCTAGACATCCCAGAGACAGTTGTTTGGTTTTAAATGGGGTTGGAGGGAAGGAGTATGATGTTGAGGTATTGGGTTTGTGAGGATGGTGAAGACTAGGAGAAGGAGCAAGAATTTTGAAAGAAGTTAGTGGGGATTATATTGTGATATGTTGAATCTAAGGTGCCTGTAGGGCATCGCAAAGGAGATGTCTAAAATTTCTATCGATTGATAGGTCTGGAAGTCAGAAGGAAAGTCAGGGTTGGAGATAGAGAGGGGGAGTCACTGAGGTATTGGTGGTATCACCTAGGAAGAGTTTGTGGAAGGAAGAAGAAGACATCTGAGACTGAGGAAAATACTATAATTCTCAACATAGACAGAGGAAGAAGAATGAAGGAGGGTGAGAAGCACAGTCCAAGATGGATTGCAGGAAAAGTAGGAGGGGGTGGTACATAGAAATTAGCAGTTTCAAATATCAAGTGATCAATTTTATCATTGCTATCTAGGTGAAAGAGGATGAGCAGTGAAGAGAATTCTTGAGATCTGGGAATCAGGAGGTCCCTGGTGATATTTTGAAAGAAATTCCAGCAAAATGGGAGGGTGAAAATCTAGAATGAGGGGAGGAGGGGAGGAAGTAGAAACAGAAGTGAAAAGAAGGGAAATGAGGTAGCTTGAGAAGAAAACAGAATTGGGAGATTGATTTTAAGTATGGAAGACATTTGCACAAGTTTATTTGGGAGAAGAGGTTGATGATAGAGATATGTGGTGGAGTGAGCATACTGAGAAGGCATAGAGATGTAGGATGGAGAGTGAACTAGCTGACCCTACACGTAAAAGGTACTTGCTCTGAGGAGGGAGGACAGGAAGGTCTCCATATGATGTTTGGAGGTAGGCAGCGTACCAGTTTGCAGCAGTTTGTCTTTTGGATCCCTTTTATTCACTGAAATAGGAGGTGATAAGAGAGCTAGGCACTAGGTAAGTGGAATTGAGAAGAGAAGTGAGGACTTTAGTTGTCAAGGACAGTGGAAGAGGAGGAAGCCAGGGAGAAAAGAAGTGATAAGAAAAAGAATGGTGCCCCCAAGGTTAGTGATCACTGAAGCAACTCCAGATAAAATGGCTTCGGGATGGCTGGATTGACTTTAGGCTACCAGACCACGGTGAGATGGAGGGGCTTAGGCCCTAGTGATACTGTTACAGCTCATCAGGCCCCAGGGGGCTTGGGGAGTTCTGTAAGGCTGGAGAGTGCACTCAGAAAGAGCAAGAGCTAGTTGGAGCTGGGGGCAGTCGTTGCAGACGAAGGTCTCTAGATGAAGCAAAGGTCTGGGTATGGTACCTGAACTGGAAAGGGAGATGAAGGTGATTGACACTAAGGAGATGCAGGAAGAAGAGGCCAAGATGGTGACCAGGACATTGGTAAACTAGGCTGATGGCAGGGTGAGTTGGATGCTTGCCAAAGTCCTAGATACAAGGGAGAGTTCATGATAGGAGATGGATGCAACTGATGAGGGAGGAAGAGGGTGGTGGATGACAAGGGCAGTTTTACATGTGGGCAGAAGGACGGAAGTGGGGAATTCTGAGAATGTCTACCACCGTAGGCTTTTACACTGAGGTTTTGGTAGAATGAATGGAACTCCTGAGAGGGCTGCCAGGTGATAGCCTGAGAATTATAGACCATTCAAGGCCCCAAAAAGATAAGGGTCTAAACCTGGCTAAGAGGAAGGGGATCACCTGGTGGGAGGAGGGGCAAGAGCAGGGGAAAGGATGTGAAGCTACCAAGGTGCAAAGAAATGAACATATGAGGGACCTGAGGCTAAAGACCCGTGGCTCTGAGCCCTTCAACCTGCCTGAAGAGTGAGGGAGAGGGAGTTGTCATTCAGGTGCAAGATGCCCAAAGAAATGACCTTTGGTGCTGTTATCAGATTGTGTTTCAGATGCAGCGATTGCTGGAGGCAAACTGTAACACAGATCCTGGCTCCCCCTGGAGTATCAGATTCACCTGGGAGCCTAACTTCTGGACCAAGCAGCTGGCTTCCCTTGGTGAGCCAGAGCCCACCCTGTGGGCTTTTACATAATTGCAAAAAATGAATAAAGCATGCCTGCTTAGCTCACTGGGTGGGTCAGCATATGCCCAAGAGAAAACACCCCCTGAGACTCCCAGTGGTCATGGAGTCATTCCTGTGTGTGTGTGTGTATGTGTGTGCATGCATGTGTGGGGGGCGGGGGGTTCGGAAGGAGGGGACAACTTAAATAGCAATGGCAACACAGGACTTTTGTAACAGGACCAGTTGAAATCTGAGCTTTCCATTCTGCATGAATGCCCTGTTACCTTGGTTTCATTGCTGGAGAGGAAACAAGATAGAGGCCCTGCTCTCCAGAATGCTGGATGGCAGTGCAGGTGAATCTGTGTCTCTGTGATCCTACAAGGGTATTCGTGTGTGTAGGCACAAAATGGATATCAGCATTGGGGTGTGGAGTGGGGAGGGAGGTAGAGGGGCAGTGTCAACATCTCTTCCCTGCCCGAAGCTCAGATGCAAGCACATAATTCCTGAGCTACCCTGCTGCAGTGATTTCCTGGTGTTCAGTCTTCAGGTGGAGTGTAGACAACTTGTGGCTATGCCTGTGTTGATGGCCCCATGTAGGTTTGTTAAGCTAATGACCAACTGCTGCCTTGGTCTGTGTTGTTAAGGTCTAGGAAAGCTTTTTGAACTTGACAGAGTGAAGAATAAAATTTAGGTTGAGGTTTTGCTCCCCTTTTCCCTTTAATTTAATTCAATAGACTTTTGGTGGGCCCCTGCTGGGGGTCAGCACCCCATGTCCACTGGGGGACTTAGGTGAACAGAACACACCTCTGGCTCTCGAGCTGCTGAGTCTTTCCCTCAGTAAGCCTCATCAAAACAAGCAGCTGAAGAAGCTATGAGACTGAGCTAGGGATAGATATTGTCTACTCATAGGCCAGGGTCTGGAGACCTCAGGACAGTGCTAGTATTGCCCCTGACCTGATGTTGGAGCTCCCTTACTCCTTACATCCTCCTGGTCCAAAACACAACGCCTCACACGTATATTTGGAGACTTGGTCATTTATCCCAGGGCCGCTCTCTTTCCTTTGTGACACTCCAGCATGCTACCTCCCCACACCCAATGTTGATTTTTTTTTTTTTTTTTTTTGGTCTGAGTCTGTGTTTGAAAGCAGTGGGTACTATTTAAAGGAGCCTATGATTTCTCTAGTGGGATACAAACAGTGAGGACTAAGCATCTGGAGAAAGCTGAGCTAATTTCTCAAATGTCTCTGGTTCCCAAAGGTCCATGCGAGTTCTATTGCTGGTTCAGCGTTCTAGACTGAATCTTGGAGATCAGGGGTGGGATTTCCCAGGCAGGAGTTGAATTGCTAATCGTAACACACCTGGTAAAGGTTTATTGCATGGTGTCCTTTGGTCCCAGGAGCAGGAAGTGGGGAACAGCTGCAGATACCTTTGGAAAACACTCTCTCTTCTGAATTTTCAGGCTGTATAACTACTGAAGGTGGACAGCTGTCCCGGGCAGATACTCCTGCTTATGGAGGCTTACAGGGACCATCATCCTTTTATCAAAGCCACCAGTCCCCAGTGGCTCAGCAAGAGACTCTTAGCCACCCCTCACATAAGTTCCAGTCTCCAGCACTGTGTTCTTCATCTGTGTGCTGCTCCCACTGCTCCCCAGCCTCGCCTTCCCTCAAAGGCCAGGTCCCCCCACCCAGCATACACTCAGCCCACAGCTTTAGGCAGCCCTCAGAGATGGCACCCCAACAGCTAGGCTCTCTGCAGTGCTCTACTCTCCTGCCCAGGGAGAAGGAGCTGGCTTGCAATCCGCAGCCACCAAAGCTGATGCAGCCCTGGCTGGAAACCCAGCCCCCCGTGGAGCAGGAGAACACATCCCAACGGCTGGGGCAACAGCCGACTTCCCAGCCAGTATGCATTGTGCCCCCGCAGGATGTTCAGCAAGGAGCCCATGCCCAGCCCACCTTACAGACACCCTCTATCCAAGTCCAGTTTGGCCACCACCAGAAGCTGAAGCTCAGCCACTTTCAGCAGCAGCCACAGCAGCAACTGCCACCTCCGCCACCTCCGCCACCCCCACCCCAGCAGCAGCCACTGCCACCTCTACCTCCATCCCAGCATCCAGCTTCTAGTCAGCATGGGAGCCCTCCTGGGCCTGCCTGTTCCCAGAACATGGATATAATGCACCACAAATTTGAGCTGGAGGAGATGCAGAAGGACCTGGAGCTTCTTCTTCAGGCTCAACAGCCCAGCCTACAGCTGAATCAGACCAAATCTCCTCAGCACCTTCAGCAAACCATTGTGGGGCAGATCAACTACATTGTGAGGCAGCCAGCACCCGTCCAGTCCCAGAGCCAAGAGGATGCTGCACAGGTGAGCCTCGCGGTGGCTCAGGGCATATGTTCTCCCTGTCCTGGGACCACTCAGCAAACAAAGCTACTCCCCACCCTCCCCCAGCCACAAGGGAGGCACAGGAGGGTGGCCTTGAACTCAGAACTCACATTTCAAGTTCTTCTGGGCTCCACTGCCCATCTCAGGAAAGCTCCAGAAATCACAGTACTTTGTCCCAATAGGGATCTGGGCTCCATACTCTCCAGAGTGGCCTGGCTTAGCCATGTCCTTCTAGATGACACTAGGGACCTTGTCCATCAATAGAACCTTCTGAGCTGTGTTAGACTCCTGCCACTGCCAGGACAGAAGGGAGGCTGCCTGTTATCTATGTAACCTCTCACTTCCCTTGCTGGGAACTTATGAATCTTAGATGGGAGGGGAGAACTTAAGGAGTGGAGCAAAGGTATACATTAGATGCTAGTGGGTAACATCTTTATAACACCACACAGCTATAGACTTAAATTTTGCTTCAAACCTCCTAAGCTAGGTATGTTTTATATATACTATATCATTTATCCTATCAATAGTATTAGATAGGCTATGTCATCTGTTATTTATAGGCACAGATTTGGGGGTCTGGGAGGGCAGGCACTTTGCCTAGAGATCATAAAACATTGAGTGACAGAACCAAGACTTTGATCTGGGTCTGCTGACTATAATTCCACAGGAGAGGCCTTGTTTTCTCCCTGGAGGGGTGATGAGTGCTGCTCCTCTCTTCTCTCAGCTAAGAGCCAATTGAGGAAGTACAGATTGTACCTCTGGGATCTTTGCTGCATTCCATGTCTTCATCTGTAACTCGTGCCTTTCTTTTTTTTCCAGAGTTTCTCGTCCTAGCCCCTTCTCCCTATCCTTTCTCACCTTTCCCCCCAGTGGTGTCTCCTTTAAATCTGTAATCACATTTATATCTTCAAAGCACCTTTATGGACTTTAACTTTATTATAAAATATAAGGCCTCACATTTATGCTTTAGCACTGACAGTGTCAGATCATGCTTCAAATGTCTCCCTCTGAGGCTCAGTTCCTTTGAGGAGATAGCAAATCATCCTGATGATGGCAGAGAAAGGTCTAGGGTTCACTGAGTCCCACAGGCAAAATGTATGTCAGAAGTGTTAGGATTGCTAGGGTGAATATGACAGTTAGCCCAGAATTCTTGGTTTCGGTTTTATCCTAAGACTGTCATACTAGGATGTAGTTTCCTGAAGAATTTAGATAAGAGTATCTTCCTTTCTGAAAAATTTTCTAGCAGTTCACAATGTATATGGAGTTGGTGACAATGGGCAATGAAGGATGGGCATCCGTCTTTGCTGCTGCTACTGCTCTTTGCCATAAAACCCACCCAAGTTCTTATTTTCTCCTTCAGGCTTCGGATGAGCACCCCACATCTGAAGGTCCAAAGCCGCCTCTCCCACTGGACAAGAATACTGCTGCTAACTTGCCCCAGGGGTCTGGGGAGGAAACCCCTCCTGGTGTCCCCCCACCAGACAGCACCATCCCGCACTCCTCTCCAAGTGTGGTGAGAAAGGTACTAATGGAGCCTGCTTTCCATGGCCATGTGGGACCCACTGCCAGCCAAGACCCCAGGGAACCAGATGAGGATGACTGGTGGGGGGGTGGAGTGTCCCTGTTCCATCCCTGGATATTACACAGCCCTGACTCATGTCTTTTATCCTAATGAGTCAGCAACCTAGGTCCTGCTTCATGCCCAATTCCCATTCCCACTGAATATGGGACCGATTGGCCTTCATTTAGAATGGAAGGGGAAAGTAGAAGGGAAAGAAGCCAATTTATTACACACTTGCACTGCACCTAGCATGGTGCATGGGGCGTTGCGGTTCTGTGAGGTGGCTGTCCCCACTTTCTAGCCAAGGAAACTGAGGTCCAGGGCCCTATAGCTAGTGGATGAAAGGGCTGAGGGTTATTTCAAATGAAATTTGTCAGAATCCAAAGACCAACTGTTTTTTCTCTGCAACAAAAATGGGGAAAATATTTTATGTGACTGCACAATCCAAAGGTGATTGGTTTTAGAATTTGAATCAGTGGGGTTTGTTGGGTGAACAGCCTGCAGGAATGTCCCTCAAAGGTAGCTGAGTGGCTAAGGACACTGAGAGCTCTTGAAGAGAAGCTACTGGAGCCTTTCCTGTCCACCAATGCGCTTGCTTGCTAGAAATATTAATTTACTTGGCAACAGCTCAGAATGCCACAACTCCTCGGCTGTGCTCCCATTATCCCTGCCCTTCACCCTTATCTCTGTCATCCTCCTAGCTGGAACCTCACTGATGTGTTGTGCCCTTTCTGTATCCCTTGGCCCTGTCCCACTGTCCTGTTGCCTTCTCTGGCTTGGTACCCTCAGGCTGTTGGGCACCTCCTATCAGCCCTGTACTTGAAGCTGTGTCAGCTGTTTGATGCCCCCCAGCCTGCACACTCAGCTCTGCACATGGCTCTGGCTCTGCATCCCTGGTTCTGTAGCTCTTTTGTATATCTGCCCCTCACCATGCTTCCCCTAGCACCATTGCCACATATCTTAGATCAATCTATCCCAGTGATACTTGAGAAGAGACTTCAGAAAAGTAGGGATGGCAAAAATGAAATGGTAACTTGGAAATCCCTGGTGGCTCTTAAAGTCTGGCTAGGCCTCTGGTATTAGTGGATTTTGGTCTGTGCTGGGCCCATCCGGCCCTGTTAAAAGCCATTTGGTCTAGAGGCCCTAGAGATGCTATAAGTAGGCCCTTTGTGGCTCTCAGGGGGTTTAACTTTTTATACTTAGGCTACTTACTTATTCCATCCATCCAGTTATTTACTCACTCAATGTTCAAAAAATATATACTCATATCCTAGTGTGTGCCAGGTGTTTTGCTAGGTGTCAGGCACATATCAGCAAATAACAGTGTGACATTAGAGCCTATGGTCTAGTGGGAGAGACAGACAGTTAAATAAGCAATGACAACAGATGTGATAAAGTGCTGGGATAGTCATTGGGGTGCAGAGAAGGAGCGGGTAACCTAGAAGAACCCCTCACAGAGGACTTCCCAGGGGACCTGATTTTAAGCAGAGATTTGAAGTAGTTAGGCTAGTGAAGAGGGATGATGAAGAGGGCTAGAACGAATAATCAAAGGGAATGGCTAGTAAGAGGGTCCAAAAGTGAGAGAAAGCCTGGGGCCCTTAGAGGGGTTTCAGATAACTTGGCATGGTAGGAACATGAGGTGTACTAGGGAATGGAGCCAGGGTGCTTGGAAAGCCTTGTAAACGATGTTCCAGAGTTTAGCATTTGGTCTTGGGGGTTGTGAGGAGCAAATGAAGGATTTCTAGCAGGGAGGGACACGGTTTGGATTCAATTTTAGAAAGGTCACTTCAGCTGTAGGAAGGGAGACCAAAATAGTACAGACGAGAATCAGGAGTGGTTGAATGGAATCAGTAACACTGGGTTTAAGGAAGAAGCATGGACTTCAAGAGATCAGATCACAGGAGTTTTTGGACTTGGAGTCTGATTGGTAATGGGAAGCGATGGAGAGACGGTCCTTTGGCTTGACACCCAGGTCTGTCTTGCCCACTGGGTTGCCATTCATAGAGATGGGAGCGTGGGAAGAAGGGCCTATTTGGGGGGAGGAAAAAGTTAAATTTGAATTGTTGGTGGTCTTCTGTGGAAGCTACATAAGAAGGTGACCAGAAAGCAGCTAGCTCTAGATGTCAGTAGTTCAGAAGGCACCATGGGGATTGCCAGTGCTCAAGTGGTAGTAAGAAGCGCTACAGAAAATGCCACTGCTTGTTTCACAGGTCTTGATTCTGTTCCTACACACATTACAAAGGAAAGGAGGTGATCCATGTGCAGGCATGAAGTCTGTGTTGCCTGTGCAGGTGGCCTACAGGGCTCTCTAAGCATCAGGGGCCTGCTGCCCTACTGTGTGGCTACAGGTTGGCAGTGGGGCTAGTGAAGGTCCCAGGAACTCTTATCTTCTCATTTTGAGCTGGCCTTGGCCCTTACTAAACTGGGCTAATGCAGAAGTTCAGAGGGGCAGGTGGCCTGGCCTTTCCCTGATGTTTTATAGGCTTATTCCTGGCTTGGACTCCCCTAAAAAGGAACCCCAGTGTTGCCATCCTGGCTCAGAGGATCCTTTGGGTCTTCTTGACTAAGAGAGGTACTGATTATACACAAAGCTACTGAAATAAGAAACAGGGCTTTCTCAATGCCTTGAAGCTGGGATTGGGCATGATGAGGGTGTGAAGATTGAGGACACTGAACAACGTTTTGAGCAATTTATCATTGAATGATAACACTTTGTGTAGTATTTTTCTACCTGTTTCTATAGGTTTTTACATGGATTATTCCATTTTATCTCTGTTTATCCTAGAAGTACTATGAGGAGGCCACTTTCTTATTCCCTTTTGAAAGATGTGGAAACTGAGACACAGAGAGGTTAAGTGACCACCTAAGAGCTATACAGCAGAGCATTGGCAAAGTTAGGACCAGAGCACGGGTTCTTGACCCTGCTCATGTTCAGGGGCTAGGTTAGATCGCCTCTCCTTGTGCTCTGCAGTGGGAGAAGCAAGACTCCATCTGGCCTTTCACTTGCTGGATTTTCCTCTTTACAATCATTGGAGTAGCCTGAGGCCCTGCCGGGGAGAGGGCTTAAAACCCAGCCTCTTCTGGTTATCTCTATCTGGTAAAGATATTTTAGCCTCCAGCCCGCTCCTAAGCCTGTGACGGCCTACTGAGTACCGGGGAAGTCAAAGGTCTACGTGAAGGCCATGGACCAGAGGAAGCTGTGGCATCAGGTGCTTCTCTGCGTTCCACAGGGACTCACTCACACTCTGAGCTGCAACTGACCTTACATCGCCATGGAGAGAACTTTGGTGATAGCACAGCAGCTTGGTGATAGCACAGCAGCTGTGCACATATACTTTCAAGTTGATGCTAACTGAACTGAAAGTGAGATAGGAAAGTTTTTGGACGGGCTTGAGCTCTGCAGTCTCAGAAGCAGCTTCCCCTACTACCTTCCCTACATCCAGCAGGGTGTTTTGGAATGAATTTTTGACATCTGTCTGTCCCTCACAGTTGCCTAATCTTGGCTTAGCCACTCTGAAGAGAGACCACGGTTGCAGCACTACAACAGGATGTCTTACATCCTAAGTGAAACTGGAAAACAGTTTGATGGCTTCATTTTGTACTTCTGAACAAGTCAACTGATGAAAAACACACACACTCTCTTCCTCAAAACTCTTGTGGAGGCGAGGCTGTAGGCACCACAGAGAGCCTGTCGAAGCCCTAATTTAACTGCAAGGGGGACCTCTTTTCTGCTCACATGTCCACATCCTCCACAGAGCACCGAGAGACCACCAGGATGCTTATAGCTTCAGAGGAGTCTGAGATATATTTTTAGTAAATGATGTCTAAGCATAGGCATTCCTGTGGTCCACATTAGTGAGAATGACGCAGAAGAGGAAGAGATAATGACTCACATGAAAGAGCATTTACATCATTATCCAAGCCCTTTGATGCCTGAGCTTGTAATTTGATTCTTACAACTCAGATTTACATTAACCTGTGGAGGAGGAAATTAAAGCCCAGAGATGGGAAGTATCTTGCTTAAACTCCTACCCTAAATCTTAGCTTAAGTAAGGAAATGCTGGGCATCCTGCCTTCACAGTCTCCAGATCCACAGCTGTGGCCAGATCGTGACTCTCGACTCCAGCAATGATTATGTCCTCATAGCCTGGCCTCAACAGCAGAATTTGCTCAGAATCTTCCCAGGGCCTTGAGAGGCTTTCTTAGGGCATGTCTGTGTTCTGGTCAGCAATGACAGAGCTGTACAGATCTGCTCTGTCCTCAGGAACCAAGCCAAGTATTCCCCAGGTCTGGCTCCCTGAATTTTACAGCCTCTAGGAAGGCTCTTTCCTCTGTTCTGGCCTGATTTCACTCAGACCAGATCCAGGATCTTTGTCTAAGTCTCCTGGTCCATGAGAAAATAGGACTCCCTGGGCCTTAAATTTCCTTACATTGCCCTGGCCAAAATAACTCTGGCCTGCGTCTCCTGCATCTCCAAGGCTTGGGTTTTCAGGGTTCCACTCATTCTGGCTTTTACTTCAAAGTTACTGGAATCCACTTATTCCTTTCTTCTTCCTTCCATCTCAGACTCTGGGATCCTCTTTGCTTTTTCTGTCTTTCCTGAATCATCAGGGCACTGGGCACTCTAGTTCTCTCTTCACTACCCATGAAAGTTTTCCCATTTGACTCTGGTCAGTTAGCATATATTATCATGGTTATGTGCACATGGTTAATTTGTACAAGAACTTTCCATCGAGGTGGGGGAGCATTTGCTGTTGTCAATAAGAGCAGCGAGTTTGCTATTTAAGATCAACGTGGGAACACATTTGCTAGGAAAGCTATCACTTCCTCGGGTATCTGATTCAGTTGTTTGAAGATCTACTACTGTTCAACCAGTTTACCTGATGTACAGTTATTGAAACACTCAAATCTGTTTACCTCAATCCTTGTCTCCTTATCTGTTTCCTTCAACCAGAGTGGAGGCCTTCAATGTGTTTCCAGGACACATTTTTGATGTCATTGCTCCCTTGTTCTCTGTACATTTATAAGGGTAGTCAGTCTTTGACAATTCTAACAACAGGGCAAAATCCTAAAAGCAGAAGTAAGCAGCTGAAGCCTTGGAGCAGTGGCAAGAACAGATGTCATAAACCCTACACACTCTGTTCAGCATGAGATCACAAGTCCACACTCAGGTGTCTAGCCAGAGGTCTTGACTACAAGCTTAGTTGTATGGTTTCCTTTGGAAATTTGGGTTGTTGTACCTTAGAGCAGTAAGCAGAGTAGAAGCAAGGAGTCAGGACTTCTGTAATGGCAGCTGTTAACAAGGGAGAAGACAGGAAACATCACCTGGAAAAGTGCCACATTGCGAGGTCATCCGGTGAAAGGACAGGCTAAGCTACGGTCCACTCCAGCAATAGAGGTCCATCCAAGTTCCTTTATGTTACTAAAGAATGGTCTCATTAGGCTCCATATACTCTGTTTATTATGACGAGGTGGTATGTGAAGTGTTCTAGAAGTACTCCCATTCAAAATAATATTTTAAAGTCAATTGCCTTTTGTTACCGGAAGAGGTATGTTTCAGATATTTGGAAAATTAATTTCTGTGGAACACCACCATATTTGTGCTACATTATCCCCAGAAATATTATCTGGCTGTAAGAACCTAAAATTTATATTAAACTCAGGGCATGTGCATTAAGTGTCTGTTTATTGACTTCTCTATCATGTCTTACTAGAGCACTAGCCTTTTAGCTAATGGCACAAAATCAAGACCAGCCAGCAGATTTTTAAGGCTGGGCCCAGATTCCTAGTCTTGGGCCTATATAAGCTTGGGAAATCTGTGTCATCACTCTGTGTCTCAGTTTCCTTTTCTGCTGGATGCAAGTGCTTTCTCAGAATTTTGACAACACTGTGTAATAATCATTGCAGTAATGTAAGCACATCAAACTCTAGTACAAGATCTGAATGGCAAGGATGACGAGGGGGGTGGCAGGTAGAAGAGCTTAGGTCAAATAGAAGACAGGTATGTAGGTGAAGAATTGCATAGATGACTAGTAGAAGAGGCTGAAGGTCAGACAGTTCAGAGAGGTTACAGGTCAGGCAAGTTGTGGAGGCAGGTGGTTCAGACAGATAGATTCTATACGTCCCAGGTGAGGTGATTCAGACAGGTCACAGATCAGGCAGGTGGTAGAAATAAAGGGAGAAAAACAAGAAGAGGAACGAGACAGAGATAGGAACATACAATATGGGGGAAGGAGAGAAAATTAGGAGCAAGTGAGGAGATGCTAGGTAAGAGAGGTAGGAGGCTCAGCATCTCCCCTCTTACCCCAGAAATGGCCTGAGCTTATTATCAGAGTTAATGCTTTTGGCATTTTTTACTTCTCTTCTCCCCTGAACTAGAAAATAGTTTATTTTCACTCGCAAACCACAAAATACATATTTTTCCCTCATGAAATCTGTAGGTTTTGTATGCAAAGAAGGCAAAGTATCTGTTATGTAGCTGACAGCTTGGAAGTGGTTGCCCTACACCAACCTTACAGCTGGCCATATCATTTTGCCTTCTCTAATTTGACCCTTGAGCAATACTGGGTGCTAGAGAGGGCAGTCAGCATCATCTCCACGGACAGATGAGCTCCTCCTGTGTGTGTGGCACCAAATGTCAAGCACGGTCACACTCCCAAGCCTACCATGCTCTCAAGAAGCTCTGTCCTTCCTTCCAGGCCCCAGTGACCCAGCCTCCTTTCCTAGCTGGGAAATTTGGCCCTTCTTCCTACTCACCTTGTAGCACCGGCAGCAGGGTAGGATGTAGGTTCTCAATCCTCTGTTTCTTCCAACACAAGAAATAGTTCGTTCTCTTTTAATATTTTGTACCTCTTCACTCCAAAGAGCCAAATGAAGTATCAAAAATACTAACACACAGTGTACATATGTTCCCAAAATGCCATTGTGTTTGTATAGCCTGTAGAAGAGGGATGGGGCTGGCTTCCTCACTGCACTTTCTCTGAGATCATACCCAGAATCCTCCCATGAACATTTCTCAGGTTCTTTTTACCACTTCCAGAGCTCCCCCCCGCCCAACTCCCTGATGGCTTTGGCCACCTTGACATTGGCTATGGATGTGGACATGAAGGAGACTAGTGTAGTCTGCAGTATCATAGGATATGTTATTGGTCCTGTACTGTGTGCTGGGTATTATAGGAGCAGGTTCAGCAAGTCCAGATCAAAATAAACTGATAGAATTTCCATAATTCTCCTGTGGCTCAGTCTGCATGCCCTCCTCAGTTGTTGTACTAAGTCACACTTCATGATATGCAATAAGTAATCAGGACAAGGGAATTAATATCCTATGAAGATATCCTACCTCTAATCTGGAGATAGAGGTGGAGATAGCCTACCTCCAATCTGGGGAGTTTTATCTTTGGGGATTTAATGTTGTGCATATTTTGTGACAGATACAGCACCTGATCATTGTTACTTGGGATTGTCCTGGGTAGATTTTGGTGTCCTTAATGCTTGGCACCAAGGATCTCATAGAGAGAGCCATCTATGTCATTGGCAGATGAGATGACCACTAGAGCTGCAATAAATATACATGTCAGATGGGGAAAAGGTGAAAGAAACCAGGTCAAAGGATTAGGCTGTCATATATGACAAAAAGGATCGCAACAATCATTGGGGATTCTTGTCCATAGATAAGGAAAGATAGAACCTTAGAAAGCTGTGGTAGCATATAAACAGGACAGTGGGGATGCCAAGGGATGCAGGCCAGGGCATGTTTGAGATAGCTTTTCCATGCTTAATCTACCCAATTTGCTCTGAGTATTCTCTCCAGACCTCCTTCTCCTCAATATTTCTTATCTTGGGACTTAGACTGTAGAGCAAATTGAAGTCTTTTCATTGAACACTATTGAACTACCAAGGAACATATAAAAAATGAACTTTTCTATGGGGGAGACAAAAGGCATTTATATTTAGCTCATCTGCTTTTAAAATTGAGAATTAAAAACAGAACGTATAAGCTTTACTAACACATTTTAATAAAAAAAAGGGGGAAAGTGTTAGGAGAGAAGAGAAAGAGATGATAAAAAAGAACAGGAGAGAAAAAGAGAGAGAAGGTTGAGGAGAGCAGGAGAGGGAGGGACAGAGAGTCTGAAGTGCAGAGTGTGTGAGAGGGGAGGATGATTAAGCACAGAGAACAGACCCAGACCACAGTCAAAAGTATGGCTTCAGCGCCCAAGCTCTGGATTCTACATCGGTAAAAATCCCATATCACATATCATGCTTAGTTGGTGAAATATTGAAAGGATCTCCCAGGATCAGGAATGAGACAAGGATGGCTACTATCACTCCTTCTACTTGACCTGGTCTTCCTGTACTTAGCTGGCAGAGTGAGGCTGGGAAAACAAATGCAGGGAAGAGAAGTAAAACTTAACTGGTCAGGGATGACATCATTTGTGTGTACAGAAATCCTCCAGGTGACTTCAGCAAGGTCTCTGGGTAACAAGGTCAATCCATAAAAATCAATTGCATTTCTGTGTGTGAACACAAATAAAGGGAAATGGAAATTTACAAAATGATGTGTTCAATAACATAAAAGACTTCAGATGTCTTTGCTGAACTTCATTTTTTTTTCAAGTGTAAAGTGCAGGCCACTAGAATGATGCTAACAGTCATAGTACCAGGGCAGCAATAGCAGTATCTGGGAGTTGCTGAGTACCTGCCATGTGGCAGACACTGTTCTAAACCTTTACTTGTATTTGTTTTTGTTACCTTCACAATAGCCCTTTAATGTTTGTGATGAGGATTCGGTGAGGAAATGTATGTAAGACATTTAGCAAATTTCCTCACATAGAAGAAATGCTCAATAACTTTTAGCTACATAAAGACAATCAATGCGTAGACTCAGTTGTTAATATTACAAAGCTGCTATTTATTTGGTTTGAGATTAGTAGAATACACAGTCACATATTACTGTTTTAAAAAGTTTTAAATAGGGCAGCCCTGGTGATGCAGCAGTTTAGCGCCGCCTGCGGCCCGGGGTGTGATCCTAGAGACCTGAGATCAAGTCCCACATCGAGCTCCCTGCATGGAGCCTGCTTCTCCCTCTGCCTGTGTCTCTGCCTTCCTCTCTCTCTCTCTCTCTGTGTCGCTCATGAATGAATGAATAAAATCTTAAAAAAAAAAAGTAAAAGTTTTAAATAGCTAATGAATTCATGTACTCAGGCAGATACTGCTCCTGGGTCTAGAAATATAGTGGGTAAGCAAAATAGGTACAGTCCATGCCCTAATGGAATTTACGATTTATGGAGGAAACAGAGATTAATCAAATGGTCTCACAACTATGAGAATACAGTAAAAAAAAAAAGGGGGGGGGGTGGTGGGGGATTTATAAGAATGTAAAAGGAGGGGAATGAGGTCTGGGCTACAGAATGAAAAGAGGCTTTGATATAAAAGACTGCAGGTGAGCTGAATTTAGAAGAATAAGTGGTACAGGGATAGGGATAGGAGAATGTTCCACGGGGAGGAAGCGGTCTGTTTGAAGGGGATGAAGTTTGTAGGTGGAAGGAAAGCTTGGCATGTTTCAGGGATTGAAAAAAAATATCTAAGTGGCTGGAGCTCAGAGAGTGGGAGGGTTGTTGTAAGAACTGTGGCTGCAGAGTAGGACCGGGGATGGGCAATCATTTCACAGTTGTCCTAAGAATGGTGGAATTGCACTGTGGGACTTTATGCAAAGGAATGATGTGGTCAGATTTGTGTTTTGAAAATATTTCTCCACTGAGGAGGCTACTACTGTAGTCTGGGGAAATATGGGAGTATAACCCAGGCTAGGGCACCAGCAATAAGAGAGAGGAATTAGTGGGAAGATATGTGAATTGCTTAAAGGGGAGAATTGATGAGGTTAGGTAGTAGCCTGAATGAAGGAGGGGGGAGGTCCCACAGATGCTTCCTTCCTAGCATCTGACTTGAAAAACTGGGTGACTGGGAGTGAGATTCACTGAGGTAAGGGCAGCCTTTTCTTCACTGTTAAATGGATTTGCTAATTTTATAGTGAAACTTGAGACGGTATTTGAAGTATTTATTTTCCTGTGGAAATTTGAGTATCTTACTCATGGGGAAAGGCTTAAGACATTGATTTTGGAAGCTTAGAGATGTTTACTCTTTGCTTCCCCTTTGACTTTCAAAAGATGTCAAATTGTTTTATCTTTAGTCTTACAAAAAAGAGCAGGGATATCAAACTTATAAATTCCTAAAGATTACATTTAAACCATTCGCCCCCAGCCCCCCAATGAAAGGGTTTCTCCAGTCTAAGATATGGAATGCATCCAGTGTAGAAATCTCTATGTCTTTAACTTCTTTTGTTAACCTTTAGGTCTCTTCTCTCTACGTCATCAAGCAGTTAGGAGAAAACAGTTCTTGGAGTTGGGAAGTTACTACCTCATCCACTGATTGTCTAGACTGGGTCATATGAAGACCCTGCTGCTCTGATGTTCTCTGCCTCTGGTTCAGAATGTCTATGGAAGATAGAGTGGGAATAGGAAAGGCTTTCACATCTTTTGGTCAAAGCCTTCACTTAATGCTGGTGTTCTGGAGTTGGTCTGAATGAGCCTATACAAAAGGGCCTGGATGGGCAGCCCCGGTGGCTCAGCGGTTTGGCGCCGCCTACAGCCTGGGGTGTGATCCTGGTATCGAGTCCCACATCGGGCTCCCTGCATGGAGCCTGCTTCTCCCTCTCCCTCTGCCTGTGTCTCTGCCTCTCTCTCTGTGTCTATGAATAAATAAATAAAATCTTAAGAAAGAAAGAAAGAAAGAAGAAAGAAAGAAAGGAAAGAAAAGAAAGAAGAAAGAAAAGGGCCTGGAGTTGGCCCAGGTTCCCCTGGACTGATTGGGTCTCCCTAGGCCTTGGCATTATCTCCAAGAAGGCCTGGGGCAGATCAGAGTTTGAGCCTTCTGAACTTCCTCCCATTTTTATGTAGCAGAAACTAGCCCGCAGGAATGCCAGAAGGGATGAGAAGGCCCTAGTGGTTTAGTCAGAGGAGAGTGTGAGGTTGGAAGTCAGTCCCAAGTCTGACCCTCTGCCTGGGTACTGGGTGGGAGGCCAGGGGTGTGGGCCGATGGTGGCTCCGTGTGTGTGTGTGTGTGTGTGTGTGTGTGTGTGTGTGTGTACTACCCTCAGGGCAGGTGGTAGGCTATTGCTTTCATTCCCCCACACTATTTTGTCTCTGTCTCTTTCACAAACATATACACATGCACACCAGTGTCCTCAGTCTGTGCCTGCCTCTCTCTCAGAGCCTGCCAGCCTCCTTGGCATAGGGGAATGGGAATAGGACTTCATGTGCGGAATTCCCTGCAGCTACTAGACTCTGAGGCCAGAGTGAAATCTGAGCATAGGCGCTCTTGCGGGTCACAGGTCTCCTCCCCTGCCTCCATTCCCAACTAACAGCTGGCTCTGCCCTGTCTTCTCTCCTGCAGCACTCCACTTCAGTGAGCATCATGGGCTTCTCCAACACGCTAGAGATGGAGCTGTCATCTACCAGGCTAGCCAGGACCCTGGAGCCGCAGATCCAGAGCGTGAGCAGCCTGACTGCTGCCCCTTCCCACATGGTCCCAAGCCTGCTGAGCGGTCAGAGCCAGGCTGTGCCCAGCCTGACAGTTAGTCCTCTGCAGACCATACCCAGTCTTGTACGTGGCACACCCCAGACCGTGCCCGGTCTGATGAGTGATTCCTCCCAGGCCATCACAAGCCTAGCAAGTGATCACTCACAGGCCAGGCCCAAGCTGATGTCTGGTCCCACCCAGACTCTGCCAAGTCTGGCTACTTGTCCACTGCAGAGCATGCCTCTGGCTTCTGACACGCAACCGGAAACTGCATCCAGTGGCAGTCCTGGCTCTGGTGGAGCTGTGGGGAGCCTGTGCCCTGGAGATGGGGCTGACCCCTCTCTTGGGAACGCCCTGTGTAAGGTAAGTCCTGGGGAAATGACATTCAACTCCTGCTTATCTCACTGGGCAAGGGGGTGGCCACTGAAGGGCTTATCCTGTCCTTAGCTTCATGGCTCTGTCATTACTAATGCAAAAAGTCTGATTTCTTTGACTTTTGTTGGCCTTTCACATTTGAAAGATGGAAAGTGAGGATTCTTCCCGCTTCACTGACTCTCTGGGACAGGACCCCACAACTCCTGGTCTGGAGGTTTCCAAGGATTTGGTTATCCCTTCAGAACTGGAGGAGCCAATTAACCTCTCTGTGAAGAAACCTCCAGTGGACCCAGCAGTCAGCACAGCCATGGCTCTACAGCAGTACCAGAACCCAAAAGGTGAGGTGCAAGTCAGAAGCAAGTCAGAAGTATTGTGCTGGCATAGATGTGAGCTCAGCACTTCCAGGTGAGACACGGGTCAGGAGACAGACTTTAGGTGTGAGGCAGCAGTGCTTCTCCCTCTGGCACATTTGCTTCTTCCCTCCAGAACTGACTGACAAGTGCCTGTTCTGTCTCCTTCACTGTGTGTATGTGTATGTGTGTGTGTGTGTGTGTGTGTGTGTGTATGTGTACTAGGACTGATCCAGGCCATGATGTAGGCTTGTGTAACGTATTCCCATGCAAAAAGTTCTGGAGGTATGGGTTAGCAGTGGGGGAAACAGGAAGAACTCATCCCAAAAGGGCTAGCCTTGGCAAAATATTTTAGGGAAAAGAGCATATCTGTCTTCAGAGTCGAGTATCTATCTCTAACTTAGAAAATGAGCTCTGTCCTTTTCTGTTTGACTTTTCTGAGCTGGTTTCTTTCTCTGTCAATGGGGGTAATCAGAGCTACTTCCTAGACTCCTGGAACAAATAACTACAGTAGAATCATTTGATGACTTTCTCTTAGTAACAATAATTTGCCTTGCTTTGTCTTGCACCTGGCAGTCATCTGAATTTGTGTTGTGCCTCAGAGTAAAGGGAATTTGGACTGGTGGAGACTGGCTCTGATTCTCTTCTCAGCTACCCACACACCTCTAATGGGGCTTTCTTCTGTATAGGTGAGGGCTAGTTGGGAAGTTTGAAAGCAACCACCAAGTGAGTATTTGGGACTTTTTCTGTCTAGTGTAGGATATGTGTTTAGTTTGTAATGATCACTCTATTTCCTGTACATTTAATAAATTAAAATGAAATATTTTTTCTCCTTGTTTTTTCACACTGACTGAAAGACCCAACTGAACATTTATTGGTTCTTATTGACAGCATAATAATGGGACCCTGGATTTTAAGCAATTAAATATTTTGGACCCTGCTTGCCCATGGAAAGTGCCTAGGACAGTGCCTGGTGCTAAATGGGTGCTCAGTAAATGCCAGTTTCCTCCTCCCTTCCCATACTGCCTCCTGCCCATCCATACAGGCTCAACTGCACTACTCAGGGTAGGGCTATAGCCTTTTGCCTGTGGAGTATGAACTAGATTCTCAGGCAGTACTAAAATCTCAGTGCTTGGCTGAAAAGGCAGAGGCAATACAGAATGACTACTGAGAGCACATATATTTTTTTTAACTTTTAATTTAATTTAATTTATTTTAATTTAAGTGATCTCTGTGTCACATGTGACTTCAAGTTCTTGAGATCAAGAATCACATGCTCTTCTGAGTCAACCAGGTGCCCTATATATCTGTTTGTCTTTTAATTAATTTTAAAGATTTTATTTATTCATTTAAGAGACAGAGAGAGAGCATGAGTGGGGGTGGGGAGGAGAGGTAGAAACAGACTCCTTGCTAAGCAGGGAGCTCAAAATGGGGTCAGGACCATGACCTGAGTGGAAGGGAGATACTTAACCATCTGGGCCACCCAGGCACCCCTGTATTGGTCTTTTTAAATATTTTATTTATTTATTTGAGACAGAGGGAGAGAGAGAGAGAGAGCACACATGTAGGGAGAGGCAGAGGAAGGGGATTCTCTATTTTCCACTCTCGCTGAGCAGGGAGTCTGATGTAGGGCTTGATCCCAGGACACTGAGATCACCACCCGAGCCAAAACTAAGAGTTGGACACATAACTGAATGAAACAGCCTGTTTGTCTTTTTAAAAGAAGGAAGCCTTCTTCTCATCATTAGGAAGGAGAACCATGTTAGGATTTCCACCATTATGAATGATTACAGTGTGGGTAACAATTGTGTGACAAGTATGTGGCTAAAGGTATGAGTAGAATATATGAGTGGAAGGTATGGGTTATAGAGCATGTTGTCACAAATGTATGTCACAGGTAATTATCTTTTGCCTTAGAGTATGAGAATTTTGAAGAAGCCCTGGAGCTGAATGTAAAAGAGAACCAGAGTATCAGGTAACAGGCTCTTGCCCCAACCTCCCTCTCTCACCCTCCAACTTCATTTATGTCCTGGGAGGTTGGCACAAGAAGTCAGCATCCTTGATGACTTAACTAGAAGCAGAAGTTTACTTATAACTGTCTTCTTCAATCCCAGACCTTGGAGTAGGATCTGTGTGGTTGGGAGTCTGAGATGCTTGTGGGAGGGTGTCCTGGCTCCGGTGCCAGGAGGCCTGTACTCTGTGTAAGGTCCTCCGTCTTTAGGAATTCCCTTTTCTTTGAGCAAAGGGCTCTGGGGATAGGGCTGGGGAGGTGAACCGTGGGCCTGCACACAGTGGGATTGAGGTCTGGAGCAGCAGTTCAGTTGTGGGATCATGGATGAAGCTGACAGAGCCTGGGGGCAGAGGAGGCCCCTCCAGAGACCCAGGGGTGTCTTTCTTGCCGCAGGCGAGAGCCTAAGATTCCCTATGTGCGGCTGGAGCGGCTTAAGATCTGTGCTGCCTCCTCGGGAGAGATGCCTGTGTTCAAGCTGAAGCCCCAGAAGAATGAGCAGGATGGGAGCTTCCTGCTGATCATCGAGTGTGGCACAGAGTCCTCCAGCATGTCCATTAAGGTATCACTCTGCTCTGTCTTGTCCTTGAACTTGGCCCACCCTAGGAGCCTCTCTTCTCTCTGCTTCTGTCAGAATTCTAGCTGTGGGTCTGGCCCTGTCCAGAGTCTGATCTGAGTGGGGCTACAGCCTGGCCAGACTTACCCTTGGCTGTGAAGGGACCTGTGAGATGTATATTAGAAGGAGCTGTCCCAGCATTCACAGGGTTCAGCTGGCCTGGGGGCCTGGAATAAGTTGGTGCAATTCACTGGTGCTGTGCTCTGCCAACTTCCTTCTTCTTCAAGGTCAGCCAGAACAACCTGCCTGATGCCATCCAGGCCCCAAGTCTGGGGGGAAGAAAGGTTACTGTCACTTCTCTGGCTGGACAGCAGCCACCAGAAGGGGAGGGTGCATCTCCTGAAGAACAAAGACTCATCCCTCGGACCCTTGGAGCCAAGAAGGGGCCCCCAGTACCAATAGAGAATGAGGACTTCTGTGCTGTGTGCCTCAACGGGGGAGAGCTACTGTGCTGTGACCGCTGCCCTAAGGTGTTCCACCTCTCCTGCCACCTGCCGGCCTTGCTTGGCTTCCCAGGGTGAGCCATGCCTGTCCAGGCCTCCACCTGCCTAGCAGGGTGGTCTCCAGGAGGTCTGTTCCCAGTCCACACAGCTCCCTGGGCTAGGCTCCCTCCCCCTCTGGGCCTGTGTGAATTGCAGGTTTGTAAGTCAGTGGCCCAACTGCTGTGTGCTTTCTGCACATGGATGGGTAGATATTTGATATTTGAATGGCTTTCTTTTTTTGTCTGTTCCCAACTTCCTTCTACACACACAGATTTGTCCCCGTACTCCCGTCACAGCCCCTTGCTGAGTCCTAATTTTTGTCTGGATTCACTCTACCCCAAGTTACTAAATTTCTTTCAAGCTTGTTGAGGTTAGGAAGCCATTCCCTACAGGGCTACAGGGCTACAGACCGAGTCTCCCAAGCCATTACTCACCTCCCCTCTCCCTCGGGTATCTTGGAGCAAAGCGACAGAGGAGGTGACTTTGGGCCACGTGCTGCAGCCTAACTGGGCCTCACCTGCCTCCACAGGGGAGATTGGGTGTGTACCTTGTGCCGCAGCCTGACCCAGCCCGAGATGGAGTATGACTGTGAGAATGCCCGCTATTACCAACCCGGGATGCGGGCCACCCCTGGCCTGAGCATCTATGACCAAAAGGTAGGGAAGGGTCTCTGGGAACAAGGTTCTTTGCCTAGAACAGCCTCCCTGTGCCAGGGCTGAGGCCTTTCTGAGGGGATGGGAGGCTTCTTCAGGTACCTCTCTGATGGGCGATGCCTGTCAGGCATCGCCCATCAGGGGTTTACAGTAAATTCCCTCCTGCCAGCTGTTTTCCTCTGGCCTGGGGATGGGGGGGCTGTGCTCTGCCTTGAAGGCATGGTGGTCCACACCCCATGGGACAGAGTTGATCCTGCTGGAGTCAGTTCTTCTGCAGGTGAGGCCAGGGTGGAATAACGTGCTGCCATTCTGGTTTCTGCAGAAGTGTGAAAAGTTGGTTCTGTCCTTGTGCTGCAATAGCCTCAGCCTGCCCTTCCACGAACCTGTCAGCCCGCTGGTAAGGAAAGCCATCTGTCTGTGCCAGCTCCCAAGGTCCTGGGCCCGGGGTGGGTCCCAGGGGTACCCAGGGCCGGCTCGGAGCATGGCTGCTGGAAGTTGGGTTGATATGTGTCTGGGCTAGTGGACCCAGCCGTGGCCACCACAGCCCCCCAGCCCAGCGACCAACTGCACCATGCCTGACTAGACAGTGAGCTATTCCTCTTTTTCCCTTTCCCTTTGTCCTCTTTCTCCACTTTTCTTCTTGGTGCCGTTTGTTCTTGTTCTTGTGTTTCTTCATTTCCGTTCCAACTCATTCTCCATCTTTCCCTCCTCCTTATCTGTACCTCTACCCTTTCTCTCTTCCTGCTTTGCTTCCCCTTCTCTTCTGCCCCAAGGCCCGGCATTACTACCAGATTATCAAGAGGCCCATGGACCTGTCAATCATCCGGAGGAAGCTGCAAAAGAAGGACCCAGCTCACTACACCACCCCAGAGGAGGTGGTGTCAGACGTCCGCCTCATGTTCTGGAACTGTGCTAAATTCAATTATGTATGTCTTGCCTGTTTTCCCCCTCCTGTATTTTCCAGTGACCCCAAGACTCATGGCTGGATGGGAATAATCAGGTTTGGTCCTGAGTTGCCACGAGGACCTGGGAACAGACTTTCTGGGGTCCCCTGTAGTGAGTGTTGATAAGCTCTCTCCCACACTTGGGCCATAGCATGGACTTAGGAGGAAGAAGGGGGAAGTGCTAGTGGTTGGCTGTCTGTGGGTAACTGTCAGGGTCACTTCTGCTTTAAGAGATTATACTAAACTGGTTATCGTGAGTCTTCAGGAGGAAATGTCACATTTTAGACCTCCAGGAAACCTAGCCAGGCTTTGTACTCTGTATAGCTCTTGAGGGACCTGGAAGAGATGGGCTGATGGAGACAAGCCATACCATCACTGTTCTCCTTCCCCTTCAGCCTGACTCAGAAGTTGCAGAGGCTGGCCGCTGCCTGGAAGTTTTCTTTGAGGGCTGGCTGAAGGAGATCTATCCGGAAAAACAGTTTGCCCAGCCGAGGCAGGAGGACTCAGACTCCGAGGAGGTGTCTAGCGAGAGTGGCTATTCCACTCCCCAGGGCTTCCCATGGCCTCCCTATGTGCAGGAGGGCATCCAACCCAAGAGGCGGCGGCGACATATGGTAAAGAGTTGCTGCCAGCTGGCAGTCGGGTGCGGGGGATGGTTGAGGAGGCAGGAGGCACCCAAGCAGCATGTACAGAGCAACCTAAAGCAAAACTGCTCAGGAGGCACAAGAGGCTGGTGACAGTGAACCCTTGCTCCCAACCCCTTAGTCTAAGAGGAAGGCAAGGCAGTGTGGAGCTCATTAAGTCTAATTATCACTGAGGCTTAAAACTCAGAGAGGTGGATGTACCTGCCCAGGTCACCCAGCAAGTTAGCAGCAGAATCGTGGCTCCCAGTTTGCAGCTCAGTTCTGGTTGTTCTGCACTGTGATCCCCTGGAAAAGAGAAATACCTGGTCTCATTGCCTGATCTCAACTTGGGCTTAGAAAAGAGAAAGGATATTTTCAGCCCCTTGGTGTAGAGAAGGAGGGAGAGGTGTTGCTTGCAGCAAAGAGAGCTCCTCTGACCTTGTGTCTGGTCCCACATACACAGACTTGAGACGTCAATTCAGTGTTGTTTCATTCCACTGAAATGTACTGCCTCCCTGCTGTGTGCCAGGGCCCGACCAGCCACCGCCCACCCCCCTCGCCCCCCACCCTGGGTTATTTACTGTACCTGGTACACCATAGCGCTTAGTAGACGTAGTGAGTTTTGCTCTTGTGTTCCTGGGGTAAAATAAAACACTTTGGCTCTGGGGAGTTCCAATCTGGATACTTTGCCTTTTCACATTGATAAGTGCTACATTTGGCCATGTTGATTCCACACATTATTTTTTTTTCTTTCAGGAGAATGAAAGAGCAAAAAGAATGTCATTCCGCTTGGCCAGCAGCGTCTCCCAGGTGTGAGAGCTGGCAGTAGAGCACCCTGGCAGCTGGTGTCCCATCCTGTTGACCACTCCTCCCCACCTTTCAGCTCATTCTCTTCAGATTGTGGATGTGAGACAAGTCTTGTTGAGCTGTGTAGTGCTCTTCTTTGCCGTTTGCATTTTACAGCATTCATTTGGGAGCCATAGTGCATCCACTACAGAGAAGATTTCAGTAATAAACAGCGAAGAGGGAGGTGTTCCCGATTACCAGAAAAATCAGATGTGTAGGGTCCCCTTGATGAGACCAAGCCTGGTCGGGCTTGGAAGGACCTAACTTCCTTGGTGTCTTTTCTCTGCTGAGGAAAGCAGACTTTTCTCACCTATCAGTGTGCAGGGTTCAGGAGCAATGTATATATATGTATATATACATATATATCTGAAGTCCTCCTGGACCCAGAGGGAAGCAAAAGAAGTGAGAGAGGTTCTGACATATGGCAGGCCTGTGATCCCTGGCCTAGCACAGCCAAAGACTGTCACTGTTTGCCTTTGCTTGGCCTGCCGGGACAGGAAGCTGCCCTGTGCAGGGTAATGGAGGTTTCTAGAGGCCTTAGGTCTCAGTTGGTGCCTATTCGGGTTCTAACGGTTTTCAGGGTATTTGTTTCTCATGCCCCCTATACCGATGTTGACTTAGGTGGCCGCTGTGAAAGTGCTCTAGGTGATATGGCATTCTCGATGGGGCCAGGTGGCTGTGCAGGGACTGCTGACAGCTTCAGGCTCATATTTCACCTTGCAGGCTTAAGGAGATGTCAACCTCAGAGCCTGTGCTCTGTGCCACTTACTTTGGGTTCTTAGTTCTTCCTTGGTGTCAAAGCTTCCTAGAAGTGATTGTCAGTGGCCATCTCTTCATTGCCTCCACTCAAAGGTCTGGATGCTGAGTTCTGCCTGGGAAATCTGAGAGGCAGGGGCTGGCCAAGGAGGTTGACCCAGAACCAGCTCGCCCTGCTGGGTTCCTCCTCCCTCTTAGAGATCCTAGTCCTCAGCTTCTCCACTTTTGCAGAGCCAAAGATCAGAAGCAAGTTCTCTGACTTGCCTGCCTCCAGGCTGCCCACAGCCCAGAAAAAGCCAAGACTTTACTGGCAACCCTTTTTTGTTGGAGGCTGGAGAAGGCCAGAGGACTGCCAGGAGCCCGAGCTAACCATTCATGGGGATGTTCCATCTTGGATGGAGAAGGGGAAAACTGAGAGGTGAGGAGCCAGAGTCCTTTGTTGACCTTGAAGCAACTTAAGGATTATTTCTCTGAGAATTCAGAGGGAAGTGTTCTGGAAGCCACAGGAACAGGAATTCCAGGTCACATCTCAGATGGAGATGGATCTTCATGGTCTGTGCAGGGTGTTTGGGAGGAGGAAGCATAGGAGATGCTGTGGGTCAGGGTGTTCCCCAGCAGGAACTTGGTTGAGAGGGAACCTACTGCTGCTGATGATGGGGGAGCTGTGGACCTAGCACTTTGGTGGCCCTACCTGCAGACATAGCTTTCTCTGGTCTGGTCATGTCTTTGCTAATTTCAAGGGAGTCTTAGGTCAGGGCTTTATTTTTTGCTAAGAGATGAAGTTTAAGGAAGTTCTTGTGTGTAGGGCCTTTGTTAATGGGAACATTCTGCTTGGGGAAGACATTTCTTCTCTCCTTGTGAGTTTGTGGTACTGCTCATTTCCTTTGCTACTTAGGCTGAGAGGCCATCTTCGCTTCAAAGCCAACCATGCTCTTGGCCTGCCATTCCTTCACCAGCCCTTGCCAGGCTCTCCTGTGCAGACAGACTTCCATAGTCCAAACAGGGGTAACTAAGTCTTTTTGCTCCAATAGCCAGGCAATCTTTAGACCTAGCCCCTCTGCTCTTTGGGCCTCACACGACTCTCTGGATTGGGCTTTGGCCACTTTCCTGTCAATTTTTTAAATCTTTTTCTCTGTTTAGTTGACTTGGCAAGATTCCCTCTGTAGTTACCTCACAATTTGTGCCCTTGTCATCTTTCCTTTATTGTGGGCCCCATTCCACCTCTCCTGAGTGAGCATTATGGTGCTATATGTCGGACAGCCAGGTGAGAGCTGTGACAGGCTCAAGCCTGGTTGAGATTCTTCCACAGGACTAACTGGAGACCACAAATATGAAGTAGAAATGCCTGGCTTCCCTTCTCTTAGTGAAGCTCCCAGCTGGATATAGCCTGCTGGGCCAGGAGATCTTAGTAATGTAGAAGAGAATCACATACTCCTTTCCTGTCACAGAGACCCTGCATGCTGCTGCGAGGCCCACTTTTGGCACCTGAGCAGACGTAAGGTGTCCTTCCCTGCAAGGGTGTGAGGCCCTGGCCCACAATGGCACCCCTGCCCTGGTTATTCCACACCACTGCCCTCTCCCAGGCTTTTCCTGTGGACTTAGCACCAACGTTTTGAGTCATAGTTTTGTTTCGTTTTGTTTTTGCATGCAGAAAACAGGATGTGACTTTTTAGAAATTAAAAAAACAAAACAAAACAAAAAAACCCCAAAAGCTGCTAGCTGAGTGACTGACTCCAGGGATTCTTGCTGACATCTGAACTGATCCTGCTTTTGACTTACTCTCCTGATGGCCTCTTCTAAAGTCCGTCAAGTCCTTTGGCCCTTGACAAAGTCGTGAAATGAAAATGCAGTGAGTTCTGGGTCCTCACAGTATAGAATGCAGTCCCAGAGGAGAAATTGGACTGCTTGGATGTTCCGGGAAATAGGAGAGTGGAGGGGCTTCAGTGGATGTGAAGGGGATTTTAATGTAAAAATTGGTGCAGGATGAATTACAAAGGACTGTTCCAGAATGTGGGGAGGCTGGCACTACTTGACTTCTAGATTGCTGACTGCATGCCCTCTGCGGGTACCCCTCCAACAGTGGCAGCTGCCTGACCCTCTGCAGGTTCTGCTCTCAGCAGGCCTCACCATCAGGCTCAGCCGGTTCTGGCTCCCTGCCCCCACTCCTGGCAGCAGGTCTTTGCCTTGCTTCCTAGACCTAGACCTCTCCTTATCTTTCCCAGACTCTGCCCTGTTTCTTCTCTCACTCCATGAGGTCACCTGTAGTCTTCTTTTCTGAACTCCTGAACTGAGACCTTGCTCCTTCTGGATCACCATCCCCATGCTACCTCTTCTCCCACTTCCTCCCTGCTGTTTATTTAAATTGCCTGCTCCTTTAGCCCAGTTCCTTATCAGGATTCTGAACTTTCTTATCCCCTCCAACTCAAGACTTCCCCTGAAGGTGTCAACCATTCTCCATTTTTTGCATCAGCTTATTTTCTGCTCCCTCCTCCTGGGTGGCAAAGAATGGCAGCTTCATAGTTGACACCCTCAGATGGGCTGTCAGCATCAATCGGTGTATCTTTGACTTGCAGCTACACTGCTGTCTGCCTGTGCCCCTCACCTTTGCTCTCAGCAAATGACTGACCCCATTGCCTGCTTCACAGAAAAGGGTCCCTACAGTGAGAACCTCCTTGCCCATTTGCTCCTCTCTCCCTCCCTTCTGTCTGTGTCTACATCTCTCCTCAGATCCTTCCCGTTTGCTCCTGTTTGGTGCTCTGTTTCTTGAATCCTGCTTTACGGCCTCCAAGACTTTGCTCTGTCCCTTATCCCACTGCTTCTACTTCCTGGGTCTCAACCTCCCTCTCTGTTGGTTGTTCCACAAAGCATACAAACAAGCACAGGTCTCCGCCAGACTAAAACAAAGCTTCTTAGAGTCTGTTGCCTCTTATTCATTTCCTTATTAGCCAAGTTTCTTTAAAAAAGGATTTGTTTCATTAATTCTTCTCTTCACTCTTCAGCCCTCCACAGCTTTTCATAAGAGTCACCAGTGACCACCCAGTTGCCAAATCAAAAGAATACCTTTCAGGCCTCAACTGTCTTGAACTCTCCACAGCATTTCATACCATCCATGGCTTGCTCTTTGAGACAGCCCCTTTATGTGGCTTTTATGACACCACAGGCCTCTGGGTTATCCTCTTATCTCTCAGCCACAGAGGCTGAGCCTTTCTTGAAATCTTGACAAGGGAACACATCTTTTTTTTTTCTTTTTTTTTAAATAATTTTTATTGGTGTTCAATTTACCAACATACAGAATAACACCCAGTGCTCATCCCGTCAAGAAGGGAACACATCTATAGCTTTTTGTGGTCTCCCCTCTTTAGGAATTGGGCAGTCAGGAGGAAGCACAGCTGCTCCTGCTCCTTACCCTCCATGTCTCTCTGTTTTCCTTGAATCTGTTTCTTCTGCTGGACTCAGTTCTTCCCATGCCAGTCATGTGTATGAGCTCTCCAGGGAGGACAGCATCCGTGAGCCTTCCCCTGTCTTTCCCAGTGCAGCATGGGGACAGATTTTAGCTACGTTTGCCAGGAGATCCCATCTAAGTCAGCCAAAGAATGTGAATTGAGTCCTACCAAGAAGCAGTTTGGTAAATGGGATTCCCAGGCTGGTGGGCAGCTCATTGCCATGATCCCCATACCAGTTAGAGCCAGCCACAGTTGGTAAGGTGCTTGGGATCATGGTAAAACATGGTTTTACCTAGTTCATTGTGCTCCTAGTCAGAAGGAGGATCTTGGCAGGGGTGGGTGTCTGCCACTGATAACTTTCTGGTGCAGAGAAAACGGAGCAGTGCTGTGACTCATCACTTGCTTGGGGGCTCACCTGAGGGCAGTTGACTGCTTTTGGTCAGGTCTTTCCCATCTGTACTGATAGCACCACTTGCTTGCTCCTATTGTTCCCAGAGCTGGAGGCAGATATTGGTTGTTTTCTTGGAGATGGGGTGATATCGTAGAAAGTTAACTGATTTGAAATGCTGAACACCTAAATTTTAGCTCCGTCAGTTTTGAGCTATGTGACCTTGGGTACAGTTTCCCCCACTTATAAAGTTGGTTGGGGGAAGGAGTTGAAAACAGTGATCTCTCAGAGGCTTTGCTGCTGGAAAAAATGGTGATGGTGATTCTAACTCTAAAGCTCAGGCCACACAGGGAGCAAGGGAATGTTGGGGGTAGGACATAGCTGGGGAGTCTTGGCCAAGGCAGGACAAAGGGACTCACAGGCCAGACTGAGATGTTTGGAGAAAGCAGCTTTGAGCTGCTTCTTGAGCCATATGGCCATTCATCAAGCTGTACTTCTTTTCTTGGATATCTAGGGTGAGTTCCTCTTTGGCCTTTTTCAGAAGTGGCCATTGGATCCAAAGCGGTTGGGGGCAGGAGGGAGGAATATTGTAAAGGGAAGTGTCATTAATCTTAAAAGGACCTACACGTTCAAGAACAAATTAAAAGATAGCACTTTTCTTTACCAACAATTGCGTCCTGGAGTGTTTCTTCAGTAACAGTGGTTGAACCTACTTCATGGTCTTCTTCCCCTGGACTCCAACATCATTAAGAACACAAGATGGGGAAGAAGAGACTGGGAAGCCTTCTGTCTAGGGAAGAACTCAAGTCTCTGCTTCTTATTGCACGAACACAGCCAATTCTTCAAAATTCAGGCAATGGATCTGAGGCAGTTAGGGGAAAACCATCTTATGAGTGCCCGCCACTTCTAGGCACTGAATACCTCAGGAATGTCTTTTATAGAGTCATTCCTCAGTCACCTAGACTTAGCTCTCCTCTCTGCCCACTCTAAACCAGTGTTTTCCAGTCATTTGGGGTATAAGGACATTGTTTTGAATATTTGTCATTCATTTTGACTGCATAGAATCTGAACTCCTTTCTATTTGGGCAGAATTCCCCACTTCAGGAGTCTTGGGAGGCAGAGCTCACTCCTCACTACAGTAGCTAAATATATTAAAATCTTGAAAAAAAAAAAAATCTTGATTTATCAGCATCACTTGTAGCTAGGATACAGGTCTAATGGTAGTCACACACACACACACACACACACACACACACACACACACACAAAAGCAGAGACCATAGAGACTTCTTTGGTGATGGTATTGGTTGCAGCGAGGTGAGGTTTCCATGGTAGCAAGAGCTGCAGAACAAGCTGAAGCCTGTGGTGCTTGATGGCAGTGATGGTTTCTACAGCAGACCAATTAGCTCCTAATTCTCTTGCCTTTCTTTCAATTCTGTGAATTCTCTAAACAGATATTTTATAAAATCATTTTCTGCTTAAATTAACCAGAATTGGTTTCTTTCCATTGGAACTAAGCACCCTAACTGATGCGGAAATCTCCGAGAATCTAATAAAGTCAGGGGCCCACTCTCTGAGCTCCAAGTCCTGTGGTCTATTGGACACCACTTTGGCATTTCAATGTCACCTGACATATTAGCCAGTCCCTGGCACTCTTAACATATTCTTCCTTACATATTCCTATCTTGGAAGCCAGGGACCTGACCAGAAAACCAGGGATATGTGGTGTCAGAGAAGTTTGTGTTTCAAGGAAGGGTGATCATCACTTTTAATGCTTAAGACCTGGAAGTCTTTCTAACCCCCATCCTTTCCCAGAGTTGCTCAAGTACCCAAAACCTTACCCATGCCTGCTCTGAGCTTTCTGCTGTGTTTGTCCTTACTAATTTTATTTATGCTATCCTTCTTCAGGTCCAAGAAACATACAGCCTATCTACTCCCCACTCCTCAGGTTCCATGGTAAGCTGCTATAGCAAGACTACTCTCCATAGCAAGCACTGCCCTGGCAGATAGGTCTGCAGTGGACTCCTTCCTTCTACACATGTGGCCTGTGGACTATTTTATCCAATAGGCAGTGTAGGAAGAGTACCCAGGGCCTGGTAAAAATAAGTCCTAAAAAAATTAAAAATAGCAAAACCTAAATAAATATTCAGTGTCTAAATGTCAAACCCATTAATTGTTGATTTCATAATATTTCTCCATGAATGCTGGGCCTACACAGCTGGAGGCTAGAGGTACAGCAATGCCCAGGAAGCTTAGGAATATCTTTTCAGTCCAGTGTACAAATAAAGCTCTGTTTTTGGTATAAGAATCTAGGCTCAACTGCCATAAAAACAACAAAAAAGATCCCAAAACAAAGGGGCTTAGGAAAATGGAAATGGATTTCTTTTTTAGGTAGTAATCCCAGAGGTAACCAAACAGGTTAAGGTAGGTAGATGGCTCTGCTTTGTGAGATTGTGAGATAACCCAGGTTCTTTATAAATTCTGGTTTTACCATTCTCTAGGATGTCACTTTCATCTACAGGATTGAAGTGGTTGACCAGTAGCTTATCTGTGTTCCTGTCTGGAGGAAGGGTAAAGAGAGGAAGAAAAGAATAAGCAATTTTATTCAAAATCTGTGTTTTGGACATTGTATACATCACTGCTTCTGAAATGTGAATTAAAGGAAGCATTCCCTATTTTTAAGTCTGAGCTTTGAATCAAGATTATTGTTAGATTTCTTCCATGCATGTATGTGTTCCAGTAATGCTAATTGGATGGCATTATAATAGAGTTTCATGGATAAAACCTTGTTTAGAAAACAAAAACAAAAAGCTTGTGTCTTGGAAGTTGTATATACGTATCACTGTTTCCCAAAATCAGTTGGTTAGATCTTATTCATAAGGTAACATCCAGCTATAGAGGAAGCTTGAAAACACAAGCACCATAGTCTCAGCCATGCCCCAGCCAAAGGACTAAGGCCTGGTGCTGGTAGAAGCAGTTGTCCTTCTCTAGGGCTCTACTGTACATTTATTTCAGTGAGTACCAGGTATGGCCCACTGACAATGTCACTTCATGGCAAAGGCTGTGCCATGGCAGTGCCTCTGTGACTTCTTTTTTTAAAGTTTATTAGTTAGTTTATGGAGCATTCATCCTCTCTTTTCTACATGAAATGTGTATCTGGATAACCAAATATTTGATGAGGGGCAGTGTCTCTTGCAGAAGTATTCCAGCTAATAATTGAAAGGTTGATAGTTTGGAATATCACCATTTTCCAAAGCCTAATGAATGGATGAATCTGGTAATGACCATGCATGACTACCCATATCACTAAAAGAAAGACGTCCAGACATTACATGTCTCCTGATTGAAGAACACAGTATCACCTATGAAGTGCTTCCAAACAAATAGGAGCTGACTTTAATCAGACCTCTAGGTCTAACTACGAATTAAAAGATAAAGCTCTCTCTCAAAAAAAAAAAAAAAAAGACATAGCTCTCAAATGACAGGAATTGCAAAAAATAGAGGAACACCTTTAATGACATCACAAGGATATAATCAGTAAAATCTAGTCTGTGGAGCCTATAGGAAAAATGACCTGGTTCCTTCAACAGATATATTATTGTAAGGGGGATAAAAGTGGGATAGACAGGAAACCTATAAAGAGACTTAAAAAGCCAACTTTACACCAATTGTAAAGTATGGAACTTACTTACATCCTGATTTAAACAAACTAAAAATATAAGACAATTGGGAAAAAGCAAACACTAACAGGATATTTGATGATATCAAAAGCTTATTTTTTATGTCATTTGAATTTGTTATTTTAAATTTTTATGGTTTTTTTAGACATGATAAAAGGCTTGTTATATAGAGTGTTAGAAATGACGAAAAGCCTGTAGAAGATGGTTAAATAATTAATAGAATGGAATTTTAAATGATATTTAAGGAGTCTATAAGGCATACTTTAAATGAGACAAAGGTTCTCAAAATCTTTGTTTGGATTAAGAATCCAACAGAGGGGATCCCTGGGTGGCGCAGCGGTTTGGCGCCTGCCTTTGGCCCGGGGCGCGATCCTGGAGACCCGGGATCGAGTCCCACGTCGGGCTCCCGGTGCATGGAGCCTGCTTCTCCCTCTGCCTGTGTCTCTGCCTCTCTCTCTCTCTCTCTCTCTCTGTGACTATCATAGATGGATTAAAAAATTAAAAAAGAAAAATAACAGAACCATCCAGGCACCCCGTGGTGGTTCTTTAAAAAAAAAAAAAAAAAAAAAAAAAGAATCCAACAGAGTAATGAGATGCGTAAAAGGAGAAGAAAATTCTGCAGTTCTTCTGACTTGAGAAACCTCTCAAGTATTTCTGAAAGCAGAGATGTCAGTTAAAAAATTATCAAAAGAGGAATAAATTATTAATACAAGCAAACAGATTTTCAGATTTGATTACCTTTTATAGAACATCATAACACTCTGAAGTACAGGCCTCTTGAAAGATGCTTTTGTATGAATAACATTTCCAAGGCTCACTGAACAATCCTGCTTTATTTCTATTAGAAATTTTCATGCAGTCTCCACACTGGACAGGAGGGTAACATTGTCTAGTCTTTTTTTTTTTTTTTGTACATTGTTTAGTCTTTAGTGTTAGACTAGGCTGATTTTCCTTTTCCTTTTTTTAATTTTTTTAAATTTATTTATGATAGTCACAGAGAGAGAGAGAGAGAGAGAGGCAGAGACACAGGCAGAGGGAGAAGCAGGCTCCATACACCGGGAGCCCCACGTGGGACTCGATCCCGGGTCTCCAGAATCGCGCCCCGGGCCAAAGGCAGGCGCCAAACCGCTGCGCCACCCAGGGATCCCCCCTTTTCCTTTTTTAAAGTTTATTTACAAGAAACACAGAGAGGCAGAGACATAGGCAGAGGGAGAAGCAGGCTCCCTGCAGGGAGCCTGTTGCAGACTCAATCCCAGGACCCCAGGATCATGACCTGAGCTGAAAGCAGATGCTCAACCGCTGAACCACCCAGATACACCAGACTGGGCTGATTTTCACTAGCAGTTAGAATGGCCTAAATTTTCAAGACTGAGCACTAAAATTCTATCATTTCACTTTAAGACAAAATTTCCTGGGGCACCTGGGTGGTTCAGTGGTGGAGCATCTGCCTTTGGTTCAGGTCGTGATCCCGGGGTCCTGGGATCGAATCCCACATCAGGCTCCCCACAGGGAGCCTGCTTCTCCTTCTGCCTATATCTCTGCCTTCTCTCTGTGTCTCTCAAGAAAAAATAAAATCTTTTTTTAAAAGGACAAAATTTTCTAAGAAACTTTAAATGTATAATATAGAAAAGAACAATTACATAAAATACCTAGTCCTTAAATACTAGATACTAGATCAAAAAACAAACTCGCTTGTAAAGGACATAATTGGGACAAGTGGGAAAATTTTAATATGGGTCCATAATTTGCATTAATATGGAATTTCCTGAGCATGAAATTTGAACTGTGATTACAGGGGATAATGGCCTTGTTCTTGGGTGATACATGCTCAAGTATTTAGGGATGAAAGATCATGTTGCCTGCAACTTTTAAGGGTTCAGAAAAACTATGTGTTGTATTATTATAGTAAAAGGAAATGTGGCAAAATGTTAACAATTGGTAAATGTAGATGAAGGGTATATGGGTGTTTGTTACACTGTTCTTGGGAAGTGAAAGGCAAATTTAATAAATGAAATATGAGGCATGCATCTGGAACAGCAATATGGAAAATACTTATGAGATGATGCCAGTTTTTAAAAAGAGAACACAAAATTATATGTAAAATAAAGGAAAAAAGACATAAATATATTAAAATGTTGCCAGTGGTTGCCTTTTCTCCAAACTTTGCTCTAAAAAGTTTTACTACTTTTATACGCACACACACACACACACACACACACACTTTTATCATGGTATGTTTCAAATATCACCTAGTGTGAATTAGCTCAAAGCTCCCTCCTCAGCTTGTCCTGATCACCCAATCTGAAGTGGACCCCCCAAGCACTTTCTCTCACAATCTTGTTTTATTGTCATCATAGCACTTACTACTATATTATTTATCCTCTTATTTTGTTTTTTTTATTGTATGGATCACCCGTCCTATGATATAAGCTTTCCAAGAGCAGAAATCCTGCCCTGATCCTAGAACAGTGCTTGTACATGCTCAATGGCTATCTGTTGACTGTAACTCAGGTCTTTGGCATTCAATCTGCCATTTTACTGGGCACTCGGAAGTCTTGGGAAGGGGAAGAACATGTCCAAGGTTCCGCATGAGTTCGTGGCGATGTCAGAACTAGAACTCAGGCTTTGTGACTCAGGTCTCTATCTGCTCTTCTTTCAAAATGTCTCAGGCCTAGCTCCTTGGTACCAGACAAGTGGCAGTAGAGGATGCAGTGCATTCCCCTTGTTGCAGTGTGCCGGCAGCCCCATAGGTGGCGCCAGCGGCACTCCTTTAGCTCTAGGGAAAGTCTGAAAAAAATGGGTAAATGCAAACTCCAGAGAGACATTTTGATGAGAAGCAGAATACTTGACAGTCTTAAGCTGTCTCTCTACCGACTGCTCATTAGTTGTAATTATACGGTGGAAAAATCCACATTTTGACTATGTGACCAAAAAACCCATCACAGTGAGGGACAGATGGATGTGTTGTTGAGTCCAGAAGTGATACACTGAGAAGGACACAATATCACTTATACAGTTACTGAAGCACAAGCTGAATCTAATAGGAAAAATATCAGACGACCTTCAAATGAGAAATGTTATATTAGGGTCAGGGCCTAGGGGACTGGATTTTTTTAAAATGTCGTCACTAACAATGAAGAAAGATTGTGAAAATGTCCCAGATTAAAAGAGGCTAAAGAGAATTGACAACAAAAGGCAATACCTGAGAGTAGATTGGGTCTTGTAGTGGAGGGGAGGTGGGAATGCTATAAAGGACATTATCAGTTCAACTGACGAAACTGGAGGAGGGACAGTAGACTACATTAGTGTATTGATGTTTAACATACTACAGCTGATAACAGTCCTGTGGTTATATAAGGGAACATTCCTTATTTTTAGGGAATATGCACTGGAGTATTTAGGAGTAAAAGGCCACAGTGTACGAGACTTCCCCTCAAATGGTGTGGGAAATATACATATATTTCTAATTTCAATATATAAAATATGTATTATATATTGGGAGTATATACTTTACCTATTGAAATTAGAAAAATAAATATTTGCGTACAGAAGTATAAATATAGAGATATAAATAAAGCAAATAGGGTAAATGGTAATAGGTAAATCTGGGTAAAGAATCTTTTAACTATTTTTACTTTTTCACTACTCTTTTTATTATTTTTACCTTTGCCACTTTTCTGTAAGTTCGAAATTATTTCCAAATAAAAATGTCAGAAGCAAAACCAAAGTAAAGGATGGCGGTTCTGGGCACCTCCTCTGCCTGCCCTTCTTTCTGTTGCACGATTCAGAGCTGGTGCCCTGCCTCACTCGTTCCCGTCTTCTGCTGTCCCTTGCTTCAGTCACTTCTCTCCTGAAAGGACTGAGTTTGGCTTCCAGCCTCTGAGGCGGAGGCCGAAACTTTGTCCATGGCTGGGAGATGCCATCGAGGCCTCCATAAAGAGATACAGAGGAGCAGTGGAGGGCTCTGAGTCCTGTCTTCACCCCCACTCGGCCTCTGGGGCCTAAGGGTATCTGGGGGGGTCTGCTCATTGAAGCAACCAGGCTCAGGCTGGGTTTCCCCAGCCACTCTGAAGAGGTGTCCGTACCTGGCAGGCACAGCTAGGCTGGGGGTGGTAAGAGCCTTGGCAGTGTTGGGACACTGAGGGCTTCACTCTCCTTTCTCTCTACCTATAGTTTCTTGGAAGTGACATAATCCGTTTTCTCTCCTGAGTCTGGCATCCTGGAGGGGCCTGACTCCTCAGGAGTCCTTCCAGTCTTCCGATGATCTCTTTTGCATTAGATCAGCAACAGTGGATGTCAGGTGATAGGGAGGTAGGACATTTACCCCCGGTCGGACCCCCTGCACTTCTTCCTGGAATGACTTCTGGTGGCGTTTTCCCAGGCTCCATACACTTCAAGTGTAAATAAGAAGAACTTCATCCTCCATCACCATGCTGGGACCTCACTGGGCCTGCCTCTCACCCTTCCCGCAGGAGAGAGGGGAGTCAATCTCTGCAGTCAACTGGGGGAAAATGGGGACAGCCTGGACTAAGGCTCCAGCTCCTTTTAAATGTATAATATAGAAAAAATGTATAATATAGAAAACTCACATTATAAGCCAAGCAGAAAGCGATTACTCCCTCTTACCTGAGCTCAGGAAATAAAGTTCTGGACTGTGAAATCCCCTAGACATAGCCAAAAAATGTCTGAATGAACTAATCAAAACACCAGATGATTTTTAAAAAGATTTTATTTATTCATGAGAGACACAGAGACATAGGCAGAGGGAGAAGCAGGCTCCCCACGGGGAGGCTGATGTGGGACTCAATCCGAGGGCCCCAGGATCATGACCTGAGCCAAAGGCAGATGCTCAACCATGGAGCCACCCAGGTGTCCCAAAGGGTGTTTTCATCATTAAACCACAAGACTGACTGTCAGCTTTAGTTGCTCTTTTGGCCAAATTTGCATTGGAAAACTTTAAAGACTGAGGTAATGGCTGACTCGCATCTGCAGCGTGCCACGGATAAGAGAAGTGAAGCATAATGGTTAGAGCACAAAGTCTGGACCCGAACAGCCTGGATGGCATTCACCCGTACTAGCTATGCAGTCTTGGACGTGCTTGGACATATTTTATGAAAACGAAGATGCTGGCACTCTCTTGGTCCTTCAGCAGTGTCAATGGAAGACTTTTCCATAATTTATCAGGACTGCTATCTGGCAGACAGCAATATGTAATCAATTATAAGCTACTGCAAAATTTGAAAAATGAAAAAAATGGGTTTTAAAATTCATGAACTATAAAGCATTATTTATTTTAAAAATTGAGATAGAATTCATATATCACAAAACTCTTTTAAAGCGTTCAATTCAGTGGTTTGTAGTATATTCACAAAGTTGTACAACCATCACCACTAATTTTAGAGCATTTTCATCACTCTAGAAAGAACCCCCATACCTGTTAGCAGCCTCTCCCCATTCCCCAACTCTTCACAGCCCCTAATCTATTTTCCCTATGTATATAGATTTGCCAATTCTGGACATTTCACATAAATGGAATCATACAGTAGACAAACTTCTGCATTTGGCTTCTTCCACTTAGCATAATATTTTCAAGATTCATCCATGTTGTACCATGTATCAGTACTCCATTCCTTTTTACAGCCAAACCAAATTCCTCTGTATGGATATGCCAATGTATATGGCATGAAATATAGATCCAAATTCACTCCTTTCCATGTGGATATTCAGTTTGCCCAGCATCATTTGTTGAAAGGATATTCTCCCTATTCCCCCTCCCCCCCACATTGAATTATCTTGGCACTCTTGTCAATTGACCGATGATGCATGGGTTTATTTCTGGGCTCTCAATTCTATCCCATTGTTCTACATGTTTATCCTATGCCAGTCAAGCAGTCTTAATTAGGGTAGCTTTCTAGTAAGTTTTGAAATCAGGAACTGTGAGGCCCCAACTTTGTTCTTCTTTTTCAGGTTGCTTTCCCTGCTCTGGGTTTCTTACATCTCCCTATGAATTTTAGGATCAGATTGTCAATTTCTGCAAAAAAAGGTAGCTGAAATTTTGATGAGGATCACATTGAATTCATAGATAAATTTAGGAAGTATTGTCATCTTGACACTATCAAGTCCTCCAATCCATGAAACATTAGTTTAGTTTTGGTGTGCACTAATCTGACCTTTAATTAGTTTTATTGGATAAAGAGGCTGGATCAGACATCCTTAGTCTATCAGAAAAACTGAGTTAGCTGTCAAATGTTTCATTTTGAACTGTGACGATAAGGTACAGTGTTACTTTTGTCAAGGGAGGAGAAGAGAAAAGATGGAAAGACTTGCATACATTGGTTGAGCCTACCAATAATTAAAGATATATCTCATTTTGAGAAAGTTACATTTTGCATTACATGCTTTTCAAAGACATGTCCCTATTCAAGAGATCTTAATATAACACATAATGACCTAAACATCTCTGAATTTATCTTCTAGAAGAGAAAAATTGTGGAATGGTTTTTGTGATGTCAAGTGTCTCAGAAATCTTTTGAGTAACAGAAATAGATTTTAATTAATGAATAAAGCAAGTCTTCTTAAGAAAACTGAAGTCCATCCCATCCCCCCAAACTTTGGACTTTTTCCTGACAGGGCCAAAAAACCTGGGACAAACTGTACTAATTGCTTCTATGTTTTGTTACAGTGACAAACTTCAATTCTGATCCTTGTTCCTTAAATGACAAGCAACTTGATATCGCACTTTAACAATGACGTTACCACATGGAGTGTTTAAGTAAACAGCATATAATACTTGTGGCCAGCCGTGACATTAATAATTACTGGAATAGAGAGAAGATTGTTGTGTAGTAATGACCCCTGCAACAGATTCAGTTCCCTTGGCAGGATCGAAAGTTTGCCTGTGTTGGTGGTCATGGTGTTGCAGTCCATTACCTCACCGAGAACTGATGACTTCAGCTATGGTAACTAGCCATAATATTTAATGTAGCTGCCTTGAGCCACTTGAAAACTTCAAAAGAATTTTTTGTCTAAGGCATTTACATCAAGTGTTCCAGGGAAAGCCTAGTACCTCTCTGTACACATTTTAGGGAGCTGTGTATACTTCCTTAAGTAGTTTCTCTGACTCCTCTCTACAAATGTTGGTGATATTTGCACACTGGAAGTGAATATTTGTCTTTTTGTCAGGCTACCTATCTACCTATTTATCCGTCTATATTTTACCATGTTCTACAAAGTCTTCCTCCCTCCCTCCCTTCTCTCCTTCCTTCATGCCCTCCTTCTTTCTATTCTTTCATTGACTAATACCATGATATTTTATTAAATAACTATTAAGTGCCAAGGACTGTCCCTGGGACACTGGGAATAAGGAATAATCAAAGAAGCCAGAGCTTTACTTTAGGTACAGGGATCAGGGAAGTCTTCCCTGAGGAGGTGGCAAGTGAGCTGAATTCTGAATGATGAAAAAGAACCAACCGTGAGGGGAGGTATGGGAGCAGAACCTTATAGGTAGTAAGTACAAATAGTAAGTACAAATTATTTGAAGCAGCTTAAAAAAATACAGTCAATACAATGACCAAATACGAAAAGAGTAGAAATGAGGAAAAATGGAAGAACAAGAACATGAGAAAGTCGTAATGCTGGTATGCAACAAGCCATACAATTCAGCAAATTTATCAAAGTTGAGCTGTGACTTTGGTTCCCATCTTGCTGGAAACCCAGGTGAGAAGGGCAGTATGACCAATTTCATGATATGGTTTCTTCATAAGGAAAAGAAGTGTCAGTTTCTCAAGGGGAAAAAGATTTTTTTTTTCTGGCACTCAGGATGGAAATGCAATTCTTTTTTTTTTAAATTTTTTTTTTTAAATTTTTATTTATTTATGATAGTCACAGAGAGATAGAGAGAGAGGCAGAGACACAGGCAGAGGGAGAAGCAGGCTCCATGCACCGGGAGCCCGACGTGGGATTCGATCCCGGGTCTCCAGGATCGCACCCTGGGCCAAAGGCAGGCGCCAAACCGCTGCGCCACCCAGGGATCCCCTGGAAATGCAATTCTTATGTGGACTTCACTGTAAGAGACAGAGTGATTGTATCAGTCACCAACTGTATGATAATTTGTTACAACAGCCATATAAAACTAGTATAATTAGATCCATTTTGGATGCAATAACAGATACTTAGCCACTTGAACTAGCTTAAGCAAAAGAGGGCACTGTATTACAAAGATTTGAAATATCCCATGGAATTCCAGGAATGCAGTTCATTTCAGGAAATACTAGGATCAGGAATAGAAAGCTGTCAGAAGCTTTCTGTCTTTTTAGCTTTCTATCTTTTTCTTTTGATCTCTTTTCCCTTCTCTTTGTGGATCTTTTTCATACTTCCTGTTCTTTGCACATTTTTCCTGCAGCATGGTCTTTTGCATTTCTACAGACCATGTGGTGGGAAGCATGTCTATGGACAACTGATTTTCTATGTTTCCGTGTTAGTTACCTAGAGAAAAACTGAAATCTCACAGTCCTAATTCCAAATTCCTGGGAGAGAGAGAGATGATTGGCTCAGCTTGAGTCCGGTACCTACTTGGAGCAATTGACTGTAGCCTGGTGGCCTAGTTACCTTGTCTGAGGATCCAAGGGTAGTTTCCAGAAAAAGACATCTATTCTGCTGTTTTTAAAATACACTCATGTAGGGGGTCATGACACTGTTTAATGGGTTTAAACCAACATTAAAAAGAAATAAAAATATCAGGGTGCATAGTATGTGGTATGGATAATATTTTATAAAACTTGTTTCAGTTATTAAAGGTATAGGTACACGTGTATTGGGTGATAACATTAAACATATTTCTTTGGGTGGATTATGGTCTAAAAAGTTTGGGAAACCCTGGGATGGACAATCTGGTAGGATTCTGTTACAGAGATATAAAATAATGTATTTCTTTTTAACAGCATTTCTTAATAAAAGCAGATGGCATGAAGATATAGGATGACTTGGGGCAGGTGATTTTGCAAGGGTGAAGATAAAGTAGACTTTGTCTGGCTTAATTCAGAATAAACTATAGTTCAGTAGTCTCCAATCTGGCTTTGTATCGTACTCACTTGAAGACTTCTTAAAAATGATTTCATGCCATCTTTCGAATCAGAATTCCTGCAAGTATAACCTGTGAATCTGTATTTAAATACAAGATAAAGCAAAACAAACAGAATTCTCCAGATGTCTCTGATATGTAGTCAGGTTTTGGACTCACTAGCCCAGAGACTACATAGAGGAGGGGTCATTCAATTAGTTCTCCTTAACTGCAGTTTCTCTCAACTAGGCTTTTCACAGGCATTAAGAAGTAAACATTTCAAATTTATTTCTTGGTAAAGATCTGGAATATAAGATTTCATAGCTGAATAAAGACAAACCTGGGGATGCCTGGGTGGCTCAATAGTGGAGCATGCGCTTTTGGCTTAGAGTGTGATCTGGGGGTCCCTGGATGGAGTCTTTCATGGGGCTCCCCATAGGGAGCCTGCTTCTCCCTCTGCCTATGTCTCTGCCTCTCTCTCTGTATCTCTCATGAATAAGTAAAATCTTGAAAAGCAATCTGTACACTTCATAATCCAAGAAACAGATGGTAAAGTTTCTCTCGGATTGTTGGACGTTGCGGCACTACTCATACTTGGATGACGGAGGGGCAAAGAAAAAATTCTTGCAGGCTATTCCAGACCCTTGTGAAACAGAACAAGACTCCAAAGTTCTACAGTTCAGGATATTGTGGGGATTATTCCCACTCGGAAAATTTGCAAAACTGAAGTTACAGTTAGTTACCCACCCTGGCTGTTCTGGGTTTTCTTTTCTTCTTTTTTTATTGGAGTTCAATTTGCCAACATATAGCATAAAACCCAGTGCTCATCCTGCCAAGTGCCCCTCCCTCAGTGCCCATCACTCAGTCATCCCAACCCCCCACTCACCTCCCCTTCCACTACCCCTTGTCATTTCCCAGAGTTAGGAGTCTCTCATGTTTTGTCACCCTCACTGATATTTTCACTCATTTTTTCTCCTTTCGCTTTATTCCCTTTCCCTAATTTTTATATTCCCCAAATGAATGAGACCATATAATGTTTGTCCTTTTCCGACTGACTTATTTCACTCAGCATAATACCCTCCAGGTCCCTCCACGTTGAAGCAAAGGGTGGGTATTTGTCGTTTCTAATGGCTGAATAATATTCCATTGTATACATAGACCACAGCTTCTTTATCCATTCATCTTTCGATGCACACCGAGGCTCCTTCCACAGTTTGGCTATTGTGGACATTGCTGCTAGAAACATCCGGGTGCAGGTGTCCCGGCGTTTCACTGCATCTGTATCTTTGGGGTAAATCCCTAGCAACCCTCTTGCGTTCTGAGTTTTCTGACGAACCCTACAGCATGAACCAGTTGCCAAAGGCAGCCCCACCTCTAAGCAATAAAATGAATGTTCCCGCTGTACCAAGTTACTGGCTAGTAATCAAATACATTTTAGAGGCTATCGGCCCGAAATAATCAGGCCAGCGTTAAGAGAGTTGCACTTCTGCACCGCTGCTCTGCTCGAGAGCAGGACCCACGTGCACTGGAGCTACTCCTAAGCAGGTCCAGAAGGACATTAGCGACCAGAGGGAGCCCGCACTTGTAGCCCCTGCTGCGGGGGACGCTGCATTCTCAGGGCTCCACGGAGGCTGGCGCCTAAAACTCGTCTCTGGGGATTGCCGTAGGGTCAGTGAAGGGCGCTACTACCACCCGTCGCCCCCGGCCCCCGCGCAGCCTCGTCTCCGTCTCTCGGGGCCGCCGCCGCCGCCGCCGGGCCTCCCCTCGGCCCTGGGACGGCACGGTTAGCGGCCTTTCATTTCGGGTGACGTGCGGCTACTTCTCTGTCCTGGAGCCGGGATCCTCCGGCCGGTCCCAGAGAGGACTGCTCGTCCCGGCCAGCCCCGCCCCGCCCCGCCAGCCCCGCCCCGCCCCGCCCCGCCCCGCCAGCCCGCCCCGCCAGCCCCGCCCCGCCCCGCCAGCCCCGCCCCTCCAGCCCCGCCCCGTCTCGCCAGCCCCGCCCTGTCCCGCCAGCCCCGCCCCGTCTCGCCAGCCCCGCCCCGCCCCGCCAGCCCCGCCCCGTCTCGCCAGCCCCGCCCCGTCCCGCCAGCCCCGCCCCGTCTCGCCAGCCCCGCCCTGTCCCGCCAGCCCCGCCCCGTCTCGCCAGCCCCGCCCCGCCAGCCCCGCCCGCTCTCTCCAGCCCCGCCCTGTCCCTCCAGCCCCGCCCCGCCAGCCCCGTCCCGCCCCTCCAGCCCCGCCCTGTCCCGCCAGCCTCGCCCCGTCTCGCCAGCCCCGCCCCGTCTCGCCAGCCCCGCCCCGCCAGCCCCGCCCGCTCTCTCCAGCCCCGCCCTGTCCCTCCAGCCCCGCCCCGCCAGCCCCGTCCCGCCCCTCCAGCCCCGCCCTGTCCCACCAGCCTCGCCCCGTCTCGCCAGCCCCGCCCCGCCCCGCCAGCCCCGCCCTGTCCCGCCAGCCCCGCCCTGTCCCGCCAGCCCCGCCCTGTCCCGCCAGCCCCGCCCCGTCTCTCCAGCCCCGCCCCGCCAGCCCCGCCCCGCCCCGCCAGCCCCGCCCTGTCCCGCCAGCCCCGCCCTGTCCCGCCAGCCCCGCCCCGTCTCTCCAGCCCCGCCCCGCCAGCCCCGCCCCGTCCCGCCAGCCTCGCCCCGTCTCGCCAGCCCCGCCCCGCCCCGCCAGCCCCGCCCTGTCCCGCCAGCCCCGCCCTGTCCCGCCAGCCCCGCCCTGTCCCGCCAGCCCCGCCCCGTCTCTCCAGCCCCGTCCCGCCAGCCCCGCCCCGTCTCGCCAGCCCCGCCCTGTCCCGCCAGCCCCGCCCCGTCTCGCCAGCCCCGCCCCGCCAGCCCCGCCCGCTCTCTCCAGCCCCGCCCTGTCCCTCCAGCCCCGCCCCTCCAGCCCCGTCCCGCCCCTCCAGCCCCGCCCTGTCCCGCCAGCCTCGCCCCGTCTCGCCAGCCCCGCCCCGCCCCGCCAGCCCCGCCCTGTCCCGCCAGCCCCGCCCCGTCTCGCCAGCCCCGCCCCGCCCCGCCAGCCCCGCCCTGTCCCGCCAGCCCCGCCCCGTCTCGCCAGCCCCGCCCCGCCAGCCCCGCCCGCTCTCTCCAGCCCCGCCCTGTCCCTCCAGCCCCGCCCCGCCAGCCCCGTCCCGCCCCTCCAGCCCCGCCCTGTCCCACCAGCCTCGCCCCGTCTCGCCAGCCCCGCCCCGCCCCGCCAGCCCCGCCCTGTCCCGCCAGCCCCGCCCTGTCCCGCCAGCCCCGCCCTGTCCCGCCAGCCCCGCCCCGTCTCTCCAGCCCCGCCCCGCCAGCCCCGCCCCGTCTCGCCAGCCCCGCCCTGTCCCGCCAGCCCCGCCCTGTCCCGCCAGCCCCGCCCCGTCTCGCCAGCCCCGCCCTATCCCGCCAGCCCCGCCCCGCCAGCCCCGCCCTGTCCCGCCAGCCCCGCCCCGTCTCGCCAGCCCCGCCCCGCCAGCCCCGCCCGGTCACGCCAGCCCCGCCCGGCCCCGCCAGCCCCGCCCCGCCAGCCCCCCCCGCCCCGCCACTCCCGCCCCGTCCCTCCAGCCCCGCCCCGTCCCTCCAGCCCCGCCCCGCCCGCCCCGCGCAGCCCCGTCTTGGGGCGAAGGGGCTTCGCCGCAGCTGCCGCGCTGTGTCCCCGCGCGGCCCCCGTCCCCGCTCCCCTCCCCTCTCCCTCCTCTCCCCTCTCCCCTCGCCCCTCCCCTCCCCCCACGGGCCGCCGAGTTTCTCCAGCGGCGGAATTCCGGGCTCGGCACCCGGGACACCCCCGCCCCAGCGCCAGGAGTGCGAGCCCGTCTGCCGCCCGCCGGCCCGCGGGGTGGGGGGGGTGACTGGCCCCCTGCGCCGCCGCGCCGCAGGGCCGGGCCGTTGCTGCGGCAACGCGCGGGCAAACGGGCCGCAGGGCCTCCCGCTGCGGGCGGGCCCGCCTCCCCTCCCCTCCCAGCGTCTCCCCCGGGTCCAGCCGTTGGGACCCCGTCCCCCCCCGCCCCCTCCCCAGGGTCCCAGTCGGCCCCGTTCAGCTCCACCTTCTCACCTATTCATCTTGGGACCTGACCCTTTGTGGAAGTTTAAAGTGAACTTACTGTAGGGTAAGTGGGATTTGGGAAGAGGAGCACGTCCTTTAAAACTTCTGAACTTGCGGGGTCCCCGCCCCCCGGCCCCCTAAGTCTCCTAGCGCCTGGCTCCTGGCAGGGCCTCCTTAGGCGGTACCTCGCACAGCTCTCGATCTAGTCCCGGGCACACAGCGGGTGCAATCCGAGTTGCTGCTGTGGCCTCAGGGCAGCCCTGACCGCTCCTGGCAGGTGCCTTGAGCCCTCCTCCTCCTTCCTCGTCCGGCCGTGCAGACTCCTTTCTCACAGAGTCCGAAGAGCGCTGAGAAGTCATGATGGATTTTAGGCTGGGGGCAGTGGGGGAGAAGAGGATGTAAAGCCCTGGAGAGTAAGGTGGAGAACCGTGAATGGGAAGCGCTGGAGAATTAGCCGTAAGGGGCATTTGCGTGCTACAAGTGCATTCATACTCCTGGTCCCACAGCACCAGCCAAGACAGATCTTTTTCCTTTGACCACCAAACAGCTCCAGTATCCAACTGGCCAATAGGGTGGATACAGAGCCTTGGAGGAGGGCTCTGTGAATGGAAAGAAACACTAACAGATTCTGAACCTAAACTGCACCCCCCACCCCTGTTTTGTGCACCCCCACCCAGGCCGAAGGATTCAAGTTTCGGCGGGTGTGCAGCTCTTACCCACATTTCAGTTTCTAAGGCCCCGTAAATCTCTCTTGTTTCTAGCTCAAGGAATCACACCATCCTCCACCTAGTTTGCAAGCCAGAAATCTTGGACTCATCCTTCACACCTGCCACTCCCTCTCCTTCCATCTCTAAATCATCATCAAGGTCTGTTCATTTTATCTTCAATCTCAACTCCATCTACTTATTTCTGTCCCTGCCGCTGTCACCATAGACCAAGCTACCGTTATCTCTTGTGGGGTCTCCTGTAGTACCCTCCTAACTGGTCCAAAGATATTCATCCTGTCCTGTTAATATTTTCCATCTGTTCTTTGCACTGCAGCCGAAGTCATCTTTTAAAAATTAAAATTTGATTATGATACCTCTCTTCTCCCCCATTTGCTCCCTACTTTAAATCCATCGTTACTTCTCATTGCTCTTCGGATAAAGATGCAACTGCTTAACGCGGCCTACAAATTGTGTGACTGTATACTTTAACATCCAGACCAAGATACTTTTGAGAATAAAAGTGCTGTTATTTATCCTGGGACTGTTCCTCGGCATTCTGGGGCAAATGGTTTGTTACTCTCCCAATAAGGCTCTGTGGTACCTTCCTCTTCTCCAGCCCCTGGTTCTCTGGGTTCCAATTACACTGGCTCTTTTTCAGTCTTTTGTCATCATTTTCCCTCCTACCGAGGGCCTTTGCATGTGCTCTTCTTCCTGCCAGGCATGCTTTTCCCTCTTTACAGTCTAGTTAACTCTTGCTCATCCCTCACATCATAGATCAAATGTTTATTCAGGAAAACTGCCTCTGACCAGAGGGACTGTACCCTGAGGGTACAGTCTCTTCTGACACCAGTTCTCTTTCCATGCACTTGTCACAATTGCAATTTTGTCTCTGTGACTGGTACATGGCATGTAGTTAATACTTGAAGGTTGGAATGATCAACATTTCCCACGTCATTAGTTTCTGGAAATACCATGCAGTGGTTAAGAGCACCAACTGCAGAGCTAGACAGATGGATGCTTAGATTTGAATTTCAGCTCCCCCACATTTCCTTATCTGAAACCCGTGGGGCTAGTTGTCTTTTAAAGTTCAGAGTGTTTCTGATTATCGAAAGATAACATGGCATATATATACCGTATCCATTCTAAGTGGGATGTGGGGCAGCACCATGTAATCAAACACACTGATTTTCTTTAGTGAGATGATGTCACTCTAAGTGAAATAAAGGCTATACATAGTTTTGCATTGGTTTAGGTCAGGTTTTGCCAACAAATGAGTTGCTCCAAATTGATGAGAACACTTTGGATTTTAGTATTTCAGATAAAGGCTTGTGAGTCTGTCCCAGTATAATCTGGAGTCAATCACTTAGTATCCCCGTGCCTCAGATTCCTTAGCTATAACCTGGAGAGAGTTAGAGCACCTACTGACCTCACAGGTTCAGGTTCCATTCGTGCTGTTGTGAGGAGTAAATGTGTTAACACAAGTTGATCCTTGAACAATATGGGGTTTAGGGGCGGCAATCTCCCATGCAGTGAAAAATCCATGTATATCTTTTGACTCTCCTAAACTTAACTTTTAATAGCCTGCAGTTGACCTGAAGCCTTACTGATAACATAAACAACATGTATTTTGTATGCTAGATGTACTGTATTTTTATAATAAAGCAAGCTAGAGAAAAGAAAATGTTATTAATAAAATCATAAGGAGAGAAAATAAATTTATAGTACTATACTATACTTATTGGAAAAAATCCATGCATAGGTGGACCTGCACAGCTCAAACCAGTGTTGTTCAAAGATCAACTGTACATGCTAACTGCTTAGAGCAGTGAATGGTCTTTAGTGCTATAGCAAGGTCAATTCTTATATCATTTTTATTGACTTCATTATAATCCACATTGTGCATGAACCATTATTTATTTATTTATGGCAATTTACTTATTGTTTTATATATATATATATATATATATATATATATATATATTTCAGGTATAAAAATGAAGAGAAAGTCTAATTAAATCTTTTTTTTTTTAAGATTTTATTTATTTGAGAGAGTCAGAGCACAAGCAGGGGGAGGGGCAGGGAGAGAGGGAGAAGCAGGCTCCCCACTGAGCAGGGAGCCCCGATGGATGGATGCAGGGCTCTATCTCAGGACCCTGGGATCAATACTTGAGCTGAAAGCAGATGCTTAACTGACCGAGCCTCCCAGGTGACCCATATTTAAATCTTTTGACTAGATTTTTTGATAACTAAAGATCGGTTCCTAACATGCAATTAGAGTCAAAGTGCAGAATCATTGTGACTGCTCTTGAAACATACGGTTGCCCTCAGAAAGAGTATACCAATTCACCATCCTGTCATCAGTTTTATGATTACCTGTGTTAGCTTTATTGTTTTTAAAAATCTTTGCTAATTTCACAGAAAATAAAGAGTACCTACTTATTTTAACTCACATCTTTCATTATTGATGTTTTCAAGCGTTAAAAAATCTTGTTGGTTATCAGCTATTTCCTTTCTGTGAATTATCTGCACAAACCCTATGATGGCTTTTATACTGGAATCTCAGGGTTTTTTTTTTTTTAAATCAGTTGTTTGTGTAGTTTCTGCCTGCCTCGAGCCTGGGCAGGAATCAGTATGCTGGGCTTTGGTTGGAATTAGTTGGCTAGGTCTCCCCAGAGTCTGGGGCCAGTTGTTACTTGCTTGTGAACTACGGAGCAACGTGGAAAGCAGTGTTTCAGAGGCTCTGTCCTGGGGAAAATCTGAAACCAAGACCAGGCTGCCCGTATGTGTATCTGAACCTTTGGTCTAATAGGACTTAGAAGAAAGAGGGCAGGAGGTAGGAGGCAAATGACCAAGGCAGAAGAAAGAGGCAGAGTGATTTTGAAAGCTGGGAGGGAGAAGATGTAATCTTCTTTTTGTAGGGACCGTGCAATTTCTTGTGAGGCTGAGGGAAGGAACGCTGAGGGTACTGTCTTGGCCAGACATGGATTTGTGTGGATTCTTGATAGAGTAAGGATATTAACCCTTGCTTGTCATATGAGGACATCCCCTCCCCCACAATTGCCATTTTATTTAATTTATGATGGTTTTTGATTTCTAGAAATTTCAAAAAAAGTGTTGTCGACCTATTAATCTTTTCCTTTTTGATTCATTGCTTTTGTGCTTTGAAAGTCCTTTCCATGCAGAGACCAAATAACTCTCTGCATTTTCTTAAAAAATGCTAGTTTGTGATATCAGCGTATCAAGGAAGAGTCAATGCAAGTAAGTAAAATAGAGTTGAGTGTGTGATTTCCAACCAGTACCTACCTAGAAGATACTGATACAAAGGAAGATACTCATGTCATCTTCATGTCTCCTTGAAGAAGAGCTTACACAGCTCCAGGTGAGCTGAGGAAGACTTTTTCTGATGGGATCTGTCACACATTGTGAACTTAGAGAATCATATCCTAGATACTTTTAGAAGTGTTCTAGAAAGAAAGTGTGATCTCTGAAGATTCTTTCTACTTCTTTTGTCCTATATGTGATCCAATATTTCAAGCACTTATAGTTATTAGATGCTGAGAAATAATTTCCCTGTTTTTAAAAGAGGCTTCAAAAAAGGGAAAATGTCATGTAAAACTAATTGCTGACCTTCTTGGTGCTGGTAAATTAGTATGTTTTAAGATGTGTTTCAGAAAGAATTTTCCTTCCTGCTGAGCTTCAGTAGGCAAATAGGATTAGTGAGGCAAATTGTGGCTTGCTTGGATCTGTTTTAGGGTTCCAGAATATGAAGAGTGGACAACTTATTGTTACACCTTATTGATACATCTTTCCTTAATTTATTAATGAAAATAAACCAGAGAGTATGAGAAACTAATCACCTCACAAAAACTCCTGCAATTTTTCCTATCTGAAATTATTTCAGAGAAGTTTATTATTTCAGAAGAACTTTTATAACTAATCAGAATATCTTTTCTACTTACAGTGAACTGATTATCTTTCTTAATAGCCATTGATGTGTCAGACAGTGAACTGATTATCTTTCTTTTTTTAAAAATTATTTATTTATTTATGATAGTCACACACACACACACACACACAGAGACAGAGAGACAGAGAGAGAGAGACAGAGAGAGAGAGAGAGAGGCAGAGACACAGGCAGAGGGAGAAGCAGGCTCCATGCACCGGGAGCCCGACATGGGATTCGATCCCGGGTCTCCAGGATCACGCCCTGGGCCAAAGGCAGGCGCCAAACCGCTATGCCACCCAGGGATCCCCTGATTATCTTTCTTAATAGCCATTGATGTGTCAGTTTGAGTATCAGTGAGAATGTGGTATGACATGAGAAATAGAAAGCAAAAATAAGCAGCTTTGTATTGATGAAGATAAGTTAATTTAGAAATACTTTTACCATTTGCCTTACTTTCTGATCTAGACTATTTGGTAAACATTACTAACTCTTATAATAAAACGTTCACTCAACAGTATTTATTGGGTGTGTATGACGTTCCAGGCACAGTTCTGGAATATTGCACTATATTTTCACTTTTACATAGTGTGTGTACAAAGTTTGCTTGTGATTCAATATTCCTCAGATGAGCTGTGCTTATTTGGAAAATTGGCCATTTGGACTCACACCTATTCGTTCAGGGAATCTAGGAAAAGTCTTATAGAAAATGTTCATCCCCTCTGTGAGGTGGTGATGCTGGTAATTGAAAGGGCTACTGTGTTCCATGGTCGATACCACAGTGGAATGGTCATCTGTGGCAACAGAGCTTGCCAGGAGAGAATCCGTTTACCGTTTACCAAAGGCAGTGCATCTGAGGCTCGGGTTCTTCTACCTGAATTCTTTCAAGTCTGTTTGCTGTTAGCAGATCTAACATCGAGGCTCTTCTATCTGCTCGAGGGAGCTCAGCTTGCAACCAGCTGAGATATTGGGAAGAAAGCAAATATTTATCCTTGGACGTTTTTCGCAGAAATCAAATTAATTTTTCCTCTCAGCCTTCTTTATGTTGGTGTTCAGTTTATGGCAATAAAATTCAATGTTTTTCATATTTGTTATTATGAAAATAAACACCAATGTGCAGCAGTGATTTTCAAGTTAACTTAATTGCTTCTCTGTTTTATCTCTTTGATGGTACATATGTTATAGTGTGTACACTTAGCTCATTTTTATAGTTGTGCCTTTTTTATTGAGATATAATTAACATACTATAAAATTCACCCCTTTAACAGTGTACAGTCAAGTGTTGTGTGTATCACTAGGGGTTGCAGCCATCACCACTATCTAATTCCAGACTGTTTCATCACCTAAAAAGAGAAATCCCACATCCACTAGTGGTCAGCCCCCATTCTTCCTCCCCCAGCACCTGGCAAACACTAATCTAATTTTTCCTCTCTAGTTTGCCTATTGCACAAATGGAATCATATGATATGAGGCCTTTTGCATTTGGCTTCTTTCACATAACACAGTGTTTTTCAGAATCATTTCTGTTGTAGTACAAGTCAGTACTTCATTCCTTTATTTACTTGTTTATCTTTTTAGTGAGGGGGGGGCAAGCAGGGGAGAGAGGCAGAGGGAGAGAGAGAATCCCAAGCAAGCCTCCATGTTCTGCGTAGAGCCTGATGTGGGGCTCAATCCCACAACCCTGAGAACATGACCCGAGCCAATATTAAGAGTCGAACACTTGACCTATTGAGCTACTCAGGCACCCCTTCATTCCCTTTTATATGACTGAGTACAATTCCATTGTATAGATGTACCACATTTTGTTTATACATTCATCTGTAGATGGCCATTTGGGTTGTTTCAGTTTTTGGCCATCATGAATAAAGCTGCTGTGAATATTTACATACAAGTTTTTGTGTGAACATGTTTTCATTTCTCTTGAGTATATATACCTGAAAGTAAAATTGCTCATCGTATAATGCCTCTGTTTAACTTTTTGAAGAGTGCCAAGGTGTTTTCCAAAGTAGTTGCACCATTTTGCATTCTTGCCGGCAGTGTTTAAGAGTTCTCATGTCTCCATATCATCACCAGTGCTTGTTTATTGTCTTTTTTTTTTTCAAGATTTTTAAGTTTATTTGACAGAGCATGAGTAGGGGAGCAGCAGGCAGAGGGAGAGGGAGAAGCAGGCTCCCCGCTGAGCAGAGGTCTCCATCCCAGACCTCTGGGATCATGACCTGAGCCGAAGGCAGTTGCTTAGCCAGCTGAGCCATAGGCACCCCAATTGTGTCTTTTTGATTATAGCCATCCAGTAGGTATGAAGAGGTACTTCATTATAGTTTTGATTTGTGTTTTCCTGATGACTAATGATGTTGAACATCTTTCCATGTGTTTGTTGCCATTTGTATATCTTCTTTGAAGAGATATCTATTTAAATCCTTTGCTTAAAAAAATAAAGAAATCCTTTGTTTATTTTTTATTTGGATTGTCATTTTACTGTTGAGTTGTGTTTTTTACATATTCTGTATACTAGACCCTTATTAGATAGATGTTTTACCAATATGACTTATGTATATAGTCTTTTATATTCTTCGTAGTAGCCTTTGAGGAACAAAAGTTTTTAATTTTATCAAGTCTAGTATATCTGTTTTTTCTTTGGTTGCTTAGCTTTAGATGTCATATCTAAAAAACTAATGCCCAACTCAAGGTCACAAAGATTTACCTGTATGTTTTCTTTTAAGAGCTTTGTAGTTTTAGCTCTTACATTTAGGTCTTTGATTCATTTTGAGTTAATTTTTGTATATATGTGAGGTAGGTGTCCAAATCCATTCTTCTGTGTGTGGCTATCCAGTTGTCCCAGCACTGTTTGTTGTACATCCCACTTTTTTTTTGAGTCAACTTGTGAGTCATGTTTTGGGGAAACAAAATTTGGGTGATTTCTTGTCATCTCAATTAGGTGACACATTCTACACATCGGACATTTGAGGCAAAGGAACATCTGTATTGCTAGCAGGGAAGTAGGACTTGAGCCCCACATTTCTATGTAGGCTTATCATTTGGTGAGTTGATTTGCAGAAGATGTAATAAGCTTTAGGGCTTCTTCCCTCTCTAATCTACCTTCAAGCCTCTAAGTGGACCTATGTGGCTGCTTCTTTGCCATATTTTCCCCTGAATCATAACCTGATTCCTATTTGCCCTTCTGGGGAAAAGAGAAGAGTCAAGGAGAAGTTGCTTCCTCCCTTCTTTGGAAAGGCCCTACAGTTGTCCTTCCAGTCTCATGGGAGAAACAGAAAAGCCATGTGAACCTTTCTTCAAAGAAAGGAGGTGATCCTCAAGGGAAGACAGAGCTTGTCACCTCTTTGTGCCTCCTCTTGCAAGCTCCTCTCTCTGGAATTATGACCTAATTGAGCATTGGCTGATTTCAGAACTCCTTTTCCTTGAAACAGAATGATAAGGAAGATAGGTTTGTGTTCCTCCCAGAGATTCAAGTGGTACTGTGGAAAAAGCTTAGGCTTGGGGTCATGCTCACCTGAGTTCAAATTTTGGTTCTGCATCTCAAACTTGGGTTTCTTTATTTATAAAATGGGGTCTATAATCCCAATTTCCCAGGATGATTATGAAAAACAAATAGAATATCATGTGTAAAATACCTAACAAATTGGTAGCCCTCAAGTAAATACTAGTTTCCCTTCTCTCTTTTCCAAAATTTCTGGGAAATATCTGTATGAATACAGTTTTTTTTAAAAAAAACTCCATAGAATCTTAGAGTTGGAAGGGGCCTTCATACTTGTGACTATAACACTTTGTTAAACCTGTCAGAGCTCTTTTCATGTTTATTGATTTGTTTACTTAGCATTGATTACTTGCTGTATTTCAGACATTATGTCTATGTGTCTGTCATCAGTCAGTGGAGGAGAAATGACAGACATACATGACACAAGCCTGATGCATGGTTGTCACTTCATTCATCCTCACTTCTCTCATTTGATTCATTCACTTATGAAATGATGAGCCAGACACTATCGTAGATTCTTGGAATGCAAGATAGCTCATGGTCTCTTGTGGGGGGAAGTAAACCAAGAAATTACAATATCCTGTGGGAGGTACTCTCAGAGGCACATGGGTAGTTGCTATGGGAGTTGGAGGAGAGCGCTCCCCAGTATGCTTAGGGGGGTCAGGGAAGGATGAGCAAAAGGGGAAAGGAGTCTGAGGCAGGAGGATAGCAGACCCAAAGCCTCAGGGATAGGAAAGAGTATTCTTTAAGGAGGTTGATACCGAGGGAAATAATCAGAGAGACAATAACTAGATAGGATAGTAGTGCTCAGCTTACAAAGAGCCTGTTATACTGGGCTGAGATTTGAGTCCGTTTTGATGGAGAAAACAGAAGCACAATTTGTAATTAAGAATTAACATCTGTCTTAGCTTTATTCTTATTCTAAGCCTAGCTTTAAAAAAATATTTTCTTTATCTTTTGTTTTTAGCATTTTCCCCAAGCATCTGCTATTTTAGGCTTTTGCCTTGGTGATTCTCTTCATATAAACATCTGGCCACTTTTTCAATCATCCTGGGTTACTAGCTTACCTACTTTGGGGTTATAGCTCATGGAGAGCTCCCTCTGTGTCTGTATACTTTCTCTGGAAGTCTATTTCCTGTTTGCCCCAGGACTCAGTCAGTAATGGGAAAGACCCATCACGTTGGCTGCGACCTGGTAGAGAGAGGGCTGTTGGAGGAGGGCCAGGTATATGGGGAAGGCTCTTGAACCAGAGGTACTGTCAGCTGGCGTTTCTGATGTCGGCAGAGCTGTAGCCTCTCTCCTGTTCTTCTCCCATTGTCACTGATGGACTGCTCCAGGGCTGTGTCTCTTGGGACTCTTTTGCTTTGCCTTGAGGGATTGAGGAGTGGCCCCAACGCTCAGGAATCTTAGCTTTGTTAGTGGCAGCCATCCTCCACACATCCAAACACCTATCCCCTCAAGACACAGTCTAAGCTGGCTTTTCCAACATGAGAGACCCTGTCTGAATTTCCAGAGATCACTTATGTAGGACTTTGTTCAGAGGTCTTCCCGACATTATAAATCATTGAAGAAACTGGCCTTGGAAAGATTGGTTAGGGGTGGGAAGGGAGAAGGGAGGGTATGCTAACTTTTCAAATCTCAGAAGGGTTGTTTAAGTATCGTGAACAAGGTGCCAGATTTTGGTCTAGAATTCTGGTGCTACCTCTTACTAGCTTTGTTTTTTTAATCTAAATTCTTTTAAGCCTAAAATAATTCTACGATTTAATAAATGTAGCAGGCACTGCCTCTACTGATTAGATCTGGATTCTTGAGGCAGATTGAGTGGCAGCATTTTAGCATTTTGAGCTCAGCCACTAGTGAATTGAAGTTGTAATAGCTGTATTTATTATACCCAGAATTGAATGAGTTATTAATAAACCATTCCTTAGCCCCATATTATCTCTGTTTTACAGACTAATTTTTTTCAATAGGATTTCCTTAATTGTATCAAATGTTTCATTCCTAGAATGCTTAACACGTCTGATTGGTATAATCTCCAGGGAAACTAGACGGTCTTAATTACATCTAGTGTTTTGATTTCATTTGATTCTTTAGATGAGATTAAAAGTAATTTATTTTAAAGGCTATGACTACTCTCTGTGTACCTATGCTTATTGCAGATTTAGAAAGCTTTGGCCATATTACATTAGCATTGCCAGTATATCAGATAATTTAGGTTGTGGACTAGTATATAGGGTAGTTAACTTCTTTCAGAACAATAAGCTTGATGACACTATTTTTTTCACTACCCTTCTCCCACTTTTCTCATCACTGTCTTTGGATAATGTGGATTTATATTTTCTATTCATTTAGCCATTTCCCTAGTTTATGTCAAGACTTGCTCCCGAGGGAGTAGAGCGTTCTTGGGTTTGACTCTTTCTGAAACATCTATTTCCTAGTGAATAAATTTGGTAATAATTTGTAGAGTATGGCTTTTAGTTCTAGATGCCATGTTTCACCTAGAGGAAGATGAGGGTCTGAGGTGGTTCATATCTTTACATGATATGAAGGGCAGCTGAGGATATTGGAAATATAGAAAAGATGGCTTGCCTCTAAGAAACATGATCAAAGGGACATGTGCTCTTTTTCTTCCTATCTAGAAGACTGAGACCTATTAAACAGGGACAAAACATATCTGTAGGAAAGAAAGACCAGGAATGATATGTAGGAATATTTATATGGAAACCATTTTGGCTCAATATGAGGAGAAGCATTCCATCATGGGTGTCCGATGAAATGAGCTTTTGGGGGAAAAGTAAAGCATGGGTTCTGTGGTGTTGGAAAACTTTTAACAGTGTCCATAATCAGCATACATCAGATTTTCCATGGAAAAGAAAATTTCATGTACCAGATTTCCTTTGGTGTTCTTTCTAATTCCTGGATTCTGTGGTTGCCTCCCTACTCCTGATACTATAATGTGGCTCCTTCATTCTAGGTTTTGCTTTACTGGTTTATGTGGTTGTGTTTATATTCCTGAACAACCACAGCACAGAAGGCTAGTGTGGTGGGTAAAAACTGCCTGATATGAAACCTTTCTGTAGATAATTCACAAAGTGAACACATACCATGTGCACATGTATACTTATACACATAAGCATGTATATGTATAATGGAGAGTTATTATACTTTCAGGGTTTTGTCTTCTGTTTCTGTTGTTATAAAATATCATGTGGCTTTAAATACTTCTGAGTGTCATAAGAATTTTTTTTATTTTGACATTGATTTTAAAGAATATAGCTCTGTTAAGTTTTCAAAATAGAAGCAACAAAGAGCCTTTGTGGGAGTAGGAATTAAAAACTGGTGATTTTATTGTGAGACCATTTGAGAAAGATCTATAAATAAAATAGTATAGACATTCAATTAGTGTGCTAGAAATGTAAGAAAAGGAAGTGAGAACACTACAGTCATTTTGGAAAATTGTGTTTTTAGACTCACTTATTAATTGGATTGTTGAGTGCAGTATTAGTGGTTTCAAAGGGCACCACAATTCATTACAGTTCTGACCTGGGGTAATAAATATAAAGATAAAATGAAATCCATTTTCCTTAAGAACTACTGGTTTTATGAAATGATTAAATCTGATTTTAAAATAAAGCGTTAAGTGCAAACCACTAAGAGTTCAAAAAATACTTACGGGTCCCATGAAAGAAGATTTAGTGCATTTAGCTTTCAAACAGTTTGCTCATTGTAGATGAAATGCCCTTAAATTGATGCAAGTTATCATGCCAATAAATTAATAAACTATGAGAAGATACATATTTTCTCTTTGGAATGGGCCCATTCGCTGGGGACAGATGGTTCTCTTTCAGACTACATTTTCTTCTGAATTGGTAAGGCATTAGAGAAGTCTGCTTTCTGCAGGAACTTAAGCTCATTGTGGGTGCTATTAAAGCTTTGACTTGATATTGTGCAAAAGGAAGTCATAATGTCATAATACTGGGAGAATTTACCCACTCAGAAAGATTTACATTTTAAAAAAGATTTTATTTATTTGAGAGAGAGAGAGAGAGAGAGAGAGGGAGAGAGAGAGGGAGGGAGAGCATGAGTGAGAAGAGAGGCAGAAGGAGAAGCAGGCTCCCTGCTGCTTCCAACTCAGAACTTGATCCCAGGACCCTGAGATCATGACCTGACCTGAAGCAGACACTTAACCAACTGAGCCACCCAGGAGCCCCAAAGACTTACATTTTATAGGACTTTTATAATTATTTTAATGTTTATTAATGTATCTGAGAGAGAGTGCTTGAGCAGTGGGGAGGGGCAGTGGGAGAGGGACAGGCTGACTCATTGCTAAGCAGGGAGTCCAATGTGGGGCTCCATTCCAGGATGCCAGGATCATGATCTGAGCTGATCATCAGCTAAGGCTGGTGCTTAATTGACTGAGCCACCCAGCCTTCCTGGACTTTTAGAATTCTTTAATACTTTTTATTTAAAAAGCCTAAAGCATATTATTATGCACAAATACATCTCTCTCTTCCATGAACTCCTATGCAGCCCAGGCCATTGATATTAGAGAATATGAGGAATGTCCTTAAGTTCATTGGGGACCAAGGTAGAGCCTCTGCAGTCCTGGAGAATGAACAAATCCTCTGACTCTGCTAAATCCAAATCTTCCAGAGGGTAGCCTCTTCTAACTTTAGCCTGAATATTGTGCAATATAGTGATATTTAATATCAAAATCATGATTTTTCAAATATTTGGATACATGATACAAATAGTGAGCAAATGAATTTATCCTTTTATGTTTTGAACATTTTAGAGTCATGTTACTAAGGAATTTCATTGAAAATATCCAACATTTTTTCTCCCCTTAATTGCAAAATATCCTCATGCATCTTTCTCAAAATATTATTAGTAATATTGGCCATGATCAACCATTTTTGAAGTATTCAAATCACTGTGGCTTTTTAGACACCAAGCTGGGGCACGAAGCAGCTTTTTTCTTTTCCTCTTCCCTTGTTGGCCTGCCCCCTTTTTATTGCCTCCATACTTTTATACAGGATATATAAAGAACTCTCTACGGAGGTCCTTATTTCATAAACTTACTCGTAGCATGCCAATGGGGTGAGACTGAGTAGTCATTATTGCTGTTATTCCTAGTAATGACTTAAAAAGTATGCTGAATTATCTGAATGTTAATGCTCAGCAATTTCACCTCTTTCAGCATTCTTTTCCGTTTCTGTGGGACTTTACCACTCCAGGTACCCCTGGAGATGTGTCTTTGAATAGAGGGACATCTACATTAAGACTTAAGGATGAGTTGGGGCACCTGGGTGGCTCAGTCGGTTAAATCTCTGCTTTTGGCTCAGGTCATGATCCTGGAGTCCCGGGATTGAGTCCCACATCTAGTTCCCTGTTCAGTGGGGGGATCTCCTTCTCTCTCTGCCCCTCCCCTGCTCGTGCTCTCTCTCTCTCAAATAAATAAATACAATCCTTAAAAAAAAAAAAAAAGACTTAGGAATGAGTAGAAACCATCCCGGTAACAGGTACAGTAATAGCGATATTTCAAGCGGAGGAAATAACATGTGGAGTCTGGGTGGACCTGAAAGATATAGGGAGCCTAAAGTACAAGGCGGAGGGAATGGATAAGAATAGAGGCTAGAGACCATATCATACATATCATGTTGGGTTTGGTGAGCCATATTAAAGAATTGACTTTAATTCAAGGTAAGAGGGAGTGATGAATGGGCTTTGAGTAGGGGGATGGTGTAACTAGATACATGTTTTAGAAAAATAATTTGGTTGCCATTTGGTGAATATACTGGAGAGAGCTCAAGATGAAGAGACTGGTTAAGTGGAGGCTGGGATAGTAATTCAAGTACGAGATATTGGAGTGGCAGAGGTGAAATAGCTACAGGCATTATAACATGACTAAAACTTAAGTGAGATGGAGGCTCAGCTTAACTGGACATTGGACTATGCTTTGATTTCCTGTCTTGGTGAAGAAGTTCTGGATTTTTAAATGTATTTTTTAATTTTAAGTTTTTATTTAAATCCCAGTTAACATACAATGTACTATTAGTTTCAGGTGTACAGTATAGTGATTTAACACTTCCCTACATCACTTGGTTCTCATCACAAGTGCACTCCTTAATCCTTATCACCTGTTTCAACCCCACCCCCACCCCATTCCAGTAACCATCAGTTTGTCCTGTATAGTTAAGAGTCTGTTTCTTACCTTGCCTCTCTTTCTCTTATTTTTTCCCTCTGCTTGTTTGGAAAAACTTCTGGATTTTAAACTGTTTTAGAACAAATCTCTTACACCGTTTAAAAAATCATGTTACTGTTAAAATAGTAGCACATATTATAAAGTGAATCACATTATTTTAAGCACTTTACTATTAATTGATTTCCACTTTACAGCAATCCTATGAGATAGCTACTAGTTTTATCTCAATTGGACAGATGATAAAACTGAGGTTTTATGTAGGTTATGTAATATGCCCAAGGTCAGATAGCTAGTAAGTGTCTGAGCTGGGATTTATTTATTTTTTTTAAATTTTTATTTATTTATGATAGTCACAGAGAGAGAGAGAGAGAGAGAGAGAGAGAGGCAGAGACATAGACAGAGGGAGAAGCAGGCTCCATGCACTGGGAGCCCGACGTGGGATTCGATCCCGGGTCTCCAGGATCGCGCCCTGGGCCAAAGGCAGGTGCCAACCGTTGCACCACCCAGGGATCCCTAAGCTGGGATTTAAACCATGCCAGTTTGGGGCCAGGGTCAGTACTCTTAATCACTGTTCCCTGTTCCTGAGAGTTTGGAGTATCAGACATGAGACCTCTTCTCCAACTCTGTTATTCTATATCCATCCTGAAGAGAAGCAGATTAATTCCAAAAACAGTTAGAGGTAGAAGCAGGATTTATGAATTTAGAGGGAGGAGAGTAGATTGACTCTTAGATTTGTGGTTTGGCCTCTTGGGTGACCATAGGACCATTCAGGGAAACGGGAATCTGCAGAGGTGGAAGAGCAAGTCCAGGAAAGGGTTGAGTGTGAAGGATGAGCAAGGGGAGGTAATTATTGCTGCTATAAACATGTTGGACTTGAGGAGCTGGTGGCCATCCTTGTAGATATGCTGAGGGGGCAGTTGTATGGATCTGCTTGTTTGCTATCACAGTAACTAGAATTGAGAGAGAGAGAGAGAGAGAGAGAGAGAGAGAGAGAGAGACACCTGTGAGTCCCAGATCCAGGACAATTTCTGTGAACCAAGTCTTGATTTAAATAGGTAGGAGCCTTCTAGGTGAGGGGAAGTACAGTATACTTGATGACTTCCTGGTAAGAATGTGGGTGAAATGAGAAGATCTGAATTCTAGGCTTTTTTTTTCTTGTAAAGCATTTAATCTTTGGCAAGTAACTGCTCTTCATTGGCTTTCATTTCATTTATTTATTTTATTATTTTAAAATCTTTAAATTCTTTTAAAAATATTTTATTTATTTATTCATGAGAGACACACAGAAAGAGGCAGAGGGAGAAGCAGGCTCCCTGCGGAGAGCCCGATGTGGGTTTTTTATCCTAGGACTCCAAGATCACGACCTGAGCCAAAGGCAGACGCTCAATAACTGAGTCACCCAGGTGCCCCTAAAATATTTAAATTCATAGGTGCCCTTCAATTGAAAATGTTCATCTACAAAAGAATAAAAATATCTGCTTTGCTTGCCTCAGAGTTGTTGAAAATTAGAATGTCCTTAAATGGACCTTCTGTCTCTGAGGCTCTTATTCCAGGAATTGAATTCAAGTGTTTAAACATTCTTTTTAAATGATAAAGTAAGAGTACAAATATGAATTAGTGGTGCTTGGTATTTTGTAGAGATTATGTACATGAGTCTATAGATAGTGGCAAATGTGCAATGGCTCTTGATTGTCTTGCTTGTGAAATTCAAACTCGTTAGCTGATTCCTTGGGGTCTGGGCCTATCTCTGGTGGCTATAAAAAGAACAGAGATGATTGAATGTCATATCTTTTTTGAAAGAAGAACTAGCAAAATTTGTCCACTGAAAATAGGAAAGAGAAAAAGAGATTGGTGATGGCTGTAACTTTGTGGTTTCCAAGTCCACAGTACCATTTGAAAGAGAACATTATATAATAATAATTTCCAGGAACTATGCTAAATGATTTATATACTTGATTTGACTTAATTATCACAGTTAACTATCATTACTCCATTTTATAGATGAGCAAACTGGGATGTAGAGAATTTGCCTAAGGTCACACACTGGTAAATGGCAGAACTGGGATGCAAGCCCAGGTCTTCAATCCACAGGGCCTCTGCATGTAACTGTCACATTATATATTCTTTTGGTTTAAAGTTTAATTATTTTTTGACTAGATTATACTTATACATGGTATAATTTAAAAACAGAAGGGCATACAGTGAAAAAGTCTTCCTTTTGTCCCTGTCCTCTTGGTTCTCACTTCCCTAAAATGAGAGTCCTTTCAGAGATGTTCTGTATGTATGTGTGTGTAATTGGAAATTAAAATACACACATATAATAACTGTGCAGCATATTATACACAAATAGAATTTCACCTATTTTACACAAATACTATACTATAGGCCTGCACTTTGATTTTTTTTTTCTTTTTGCCTAATGATATCTAGGAGATTATTTCGGTTAAAAAAAGTCTCTTCATCTTTAAAGTTGCTGTATAATATTCTACTGTATACCACCAGTCCCCTACTGAAGAGCATTTGAAAGTTTGCCAATATTTTGCTATTAAAAATAATGTCTAATAAATGAATTTGAGTTATTTTGTGCATGTGTGAATCCACTGTATATGCTAAACAAGAACCTAGGGGGTTGCTCCGAGTATGGTGAAATTCACTATAGGAAGCGTTCTATTTTATTTAGTAGGTGTTTTTTATTCCAAGCATACAGGTGTGTGATAATCAACAAATATGTAAGTGCTTTTCTGTCAGCAGGACTCCACAACAAGCACTGTAATCATATATATGTAAGGGCTTGTAGACTTCAAAAATGAGAAAAAAGAAGGTTATGGCATAGTTGACTGACTCAGAGTGAGTGATGCCTGCATATGAGCAGACATTTACTCAACAGAGTGAAAATTTCATTCCTAAAGAAAAATGACTCATTACTGCATGGAAGAACTTCCCTGGAGATGCACGGATGCATTTGGCCCTGGGTAGGATCACAGTACGATTCTTGTTTAAGAAAGTTGCCATATAAAAATGGCTGTAATGGCTCTGTTGCCATTGAGTAAATCCAGAAAATGGGCAAAAGGGAATTTTTAAGATGTATATGTAAAGTGAAGAAAACCGAAGTAAGTTTGTACCTAAAGAACTGCAGAGCTCTGGGTGGAGTGGAGTGCAAGTGCTTTACACACTTACATCTTCATAGCTTGGGCCTTAGTAAAATACACAAACACGGAGGTCCACCTTAATACAATTACATAGTACTTCGTGTTTTTCTGCATCATTGAGTGGACGATTAATATTTTCAGGAGTGGTTTAGATTTTCTAAAGTGTACCTGAAGCATATAGAAAAACAATATATTTATGTGTCTGGATCAACAAATTTAAGGAGAGTGAAATGGCAGACTCAAGGAACGTTTAACATTATTCTGCAGATATAGCACATTACATAACTAGCGAATAATAAATGAAGTTTGCGAAAAGCCACATGAGCTTTTGAAATTGGAGTCACGGTGGAGTTTGATTTGCTGTCCTAGGGACGCCCGGGTGGCTCAGCGGTTTAGCCCTGCCTTCAGCCCAGGGCGTGACCCTGGGGTCCTGGGATTGAGTCCCACAGTCGGGCTCCCTGCTTGGAGCCTGCTTCTCCCTCTGCCTGTGTCTCTGCCTCTCTCTCTGTGTCTCTCATGAATAAATAAATAAGATCTTAAAAAAAAAGATTTGTTGTCCTAATATCCTAATTTATTAATTATGCATTCTTAGAATATCTTTGTTGGTTTTTCTTTCTATTTTCTGTTTCATAGTTATTAGCTCTAGAATCTATAGTTAATGGACAATAATGAAATGCAGACTAAAGTCACTTTAATTCCCAAAAATGTGAAATCTCTTACCCAGAAATATAGCTTCTTAGTTTATTGGTATAGTATTTGGAACATAATCATTACATGTCAAAGGGTGATACTGCTCTATATTGGTAGTTGTGTCATGTTAGCTACTAAGTACCACTCTGTACTCTGTACTGGGTATGTTTTGGGACTCCTGTCCTGCATTTTCTCCTGAATAAATCTGTTCTGGCACAGCTCCTCCCATGGCCAGTTTGAGGCTCTCCCTCCAAGTCTGATTACACCAAATTTGGCTAATTGATAGGTGGGCTTTTCATCAATTTGTCACTCATGTTGCGTGACTTGTTCTCATATGTGTAACACTTGGCTGTCAGTGTCTAGAAACTCCTGTTTCCCACAGGTTTTCACAGTTTGCTGATAGACTCTGGGGTTACATCTGCACCTTTCTTTAGCATTAAATCTAGATCAGCTGGGCCCAGAGTGGCTACATCCTTTTTTTGGTCCTACCTTGTTTGTTTGCATCTTCACTTCCAACTTTGTTCTGTGCGTTCTCTCTGCTGGAGAAGAAAGAAACAAAATCAACACATTTTTAGGATGGAATCCTGCATGTAGCTCATTACTAGTTCATTCGTTCACGGGTTGTGATAGTTTATGGAATGTTTATGTTTATATTTAGTTTGATATCTCAAATTAATCCATTTATGAAAGCACCATTAAACCAACTACTCTCACAAAGTTACCATGCCTCTGAGTCAGGCATCACTTTTACATGTTCTAGTGATAATATTGTGATGGGGTTTGTCAGAATTTCTGATGGTGTTCATCCATAGACTTGGATATAAAGTTGAAAGCAGTAAGAATTTGGGGTTACTTTAGCCCCTTGGGGAGTTTTGCTTGACCAAGAACTGCTTAGAATCAGTTGTGTTGTAGTAGCCTAGAGGCAGCATCTTACATGAAGCTTCAGCATCCTCGCATGGTAGTTGGTAGGAACCATGATTCTTATTTTACAGCCCAGAAGATTGAGATGTGGAGGTTAAATAGCTTGCATGGGAATGCTGGATGTTCAGTAGTGTAGGAGTGGGATCTGAGCAGTATTCCACGCATGGGATCATTACTCCTCGGAGTCTCTCTGATTAGGTAGTTTCAGATAATATTAAGGCAGTCTGTTCTTTGTTCGTGATCATCAAGGAGTGGGAAGGGATCATAGTGATGTATAAAAATAGTTGATCATTTAGAGTTATACCATATGGTACAGTTTACTTTGGTCATTTCTCATAAATTTGTCAAAATAGTGTGGTAGAGTTCTTTTAAAAACAAGAGATTCTAGGCTTGTTTAATTTCTGCCCCCCCCCCCAATATTTTTTTTACACTATTTTTACATATAAATCGACTCAAAATGAATGAAAGACCTAAATGTGAGACAAGAACCTACCAAAACCCTAGAGGAGAACACAGGCAGCAACTTCTTTGACCTCAGCCACAGCAAGTTATTGCTAGACACATCTCCAAAGGCAAGGGAAACAAAGGCAAAAATGAACTATTAATGTAGAGTGATAGTTTACACATTCTGAAGCCCAGGAAATATTTTCATTTTACAATTAAATTAGCATCTTTGATTTCTGGTTTCAAAAATGTATCCCCCCAAACATATTATTAACATTGTTTAATTATAAAATACATACAGAAACACTGAAATTCTTGTTGCTTGTATTTACTTAGTATCTGTGACTTGCTTCCTTTAAATAGTATACAGTTATTTCCTGGGTCCTAGTTTGAAAATGGTGAATGTTGAAGTACATTTACAGTTAAGTCACAATTTGAGATTATAGATGCTTCTTCTATGAAAAATTATATTTTCTAATTTTTTGGTTTATAAGCATCAAAGTCTATTTTACTCTTTGATGAGGACTAGTTCTTAAATTAAACCAATGGATTAGAGCATGAAATTTGTTGAAAGCTGTTTCTTTGCAATATTCTGATGCTTCCTAAATAAGTATCTGGTGTTCACCCTACATTTTGAAAATAACTTTTTGTTTTGAGATAATTGTAGAATTACATGCAATCATAAGAAATAATAGAGATCCTGTTGGACTCTTCATTCAGTTTCCCCCAGTGGTAACATCTTACATAACTATAGTTCAGTGTCACAACCAGGAATTGCCATAAGCACAATCTGTATACCTTACGCAGATTTCACCGATTTCTACTTACGTGCACGCATGTGTGTGTGTGTGTGTGTGTGTGTGTGTGTGTGTAGGATCTCTCATGCCACAACTGCCTCCCTCTCTGCTTACCTAACCATTGGGCTCATCTCCATGTCCGTATAGTTTTATCATTTCAAGAATGTTATATACATGCATCTTACCTTTTCCCCTCCATATGCTGAAAGTAAGAACAATTACAAGAAAAAGGACACAGGATTCTTAATGTTTGTGTCTATATTACTAGGTGTTGTAAGGTTTTCTTTGAAAGAAAGGTGAAGTTATCACCTTAATGTTCACTAGGTAAATTATTTTCCCTGAGCATCAATTATAATTTCCAGATACTAAAATGCTGAGTTACTAAACCTGTGTAGTTGACATATTCAAAAATGCTTGCAATTCGGCCTTCCCCTTAAAGATCACCTTTTCAGAGATTGTTTTGATGATTCAAACCACAGCAGTTTCCAAGTAACTCTCAACCTCATTGTCATCTATTTTCATAATAGCACATGGGCATTTTATGATTTATTTGTCTGTCTCTCCCTCTTTACCCTCTTAAAACATAAGCTCTATGAGGGTAGGGACCTTATTTGTGTTTTTCATCTTAAATTTCCAGGGCCTAGAGTGGTGCCTCTGCATAAAATGTTTCATGAGTGGTGCCTCTACCTAAAATGTTTCATGAAATGCATTTCATAGGTCTGAAAACGTATCTTCTAAGCCCATGTTTGTTTGTTTGTTTACTTTGATGATAAATTTTAATTTTTAATGGTGCCTCAAACTGTGCCTGAATTTTGATATATAGTGCTGAAATGTTTGGATCATTTTCCTATAGTTTAGTCAGCTAGTGACTTGTTTGGGAACATTGCATCCCAGGGAGGTAGGACAATTCTTGCATTCCCTATTCAGGACTGTTTGAAGGCATCCAGTAGTCTTCTGTGAATTGACAGGACACTAGAACATCTATCACTTGCTTCCTTTCATAGCGTTACTCTTATGGGTTTGGTCCAATAGTAGATTTCCCAGGTTTGAAGCCCGTCTCTAGCATTTATTAGCTGTGTAGCCCTGTGCAAATTGCCTAACCTCTCTGTATCTTGGTTTCATAATCTGTTAGATAAGGATATTAATAGGATAGGATATATTTTATAGAGTTGTTATAAGAATTAAGTGAGACAGTGTCCTAAACATACTTAGACCACTTCCTGGCACATAAGAGATGTTTAATAAATGCTGGCTATTATTATTCAGTGTGAGAGAGTTAGTAGCTGTTTTATTCACACATCAAGCAGTTGAAATAACACAATTTATGGCATACATCTAATCAGATAGTAGTGTATCATAAGAGTTTTATCTATAATCAGAAAATGGATTTCAGGTTTATTTATTTCCTCTTATTACATTAGATGGTTTTGTGAACATCAAATAGTTTGGAAAGTGCTGAAAGGAAATGAAATCTGAGAGGCCTGGAAACATATTCTCTTGATTGTTGGTTGTAATTCTTGCTTTGAATGAGAGAGGTCACCTCAGAACATAGACTGTTCTTTTGCTGTCCATGCAAATTATGATCACTAATACGAGTTTCCCAGACATTGGTTAAATGCTGGTAGCGAGAGGCAGTCATGAGAAGATTAGAAAGCTGCTGCTGTTTGTTTTTAGTTCATCTTCACTCCTCTTAGAGCTCTCTTTGTTCTTTTTGTCTCAAAGCCTGGTCCATGCTTGCTGCCCTCTGCACACCATCCTATAAACCTTTTCTGTACCATCTATGAATGTAAGTTTGCTACTGATTGGCTAACTCCTTAGACTGAGTTAGTCCCTGTAACAATACGTTTACAAGAAGTTGCAAAGAAATGGACAGGGAGGTTCCATTTACCTTTTATGCATCCTCCCCTAATAGTAATATCTAGAGTAGCTGTACTAAAATGTCAATACAAGGAAATTGACATGGGTACAATCCACAAGGCTTATTCTATACATTTATTTGTGTATGTGTGTGTGTGTGTCTCTGGTTTGTGAAATTTTTTTTTAATCACCTGTGTAGTTTTGTGTAACCATCACTACAGTCAAGATGATGAACTGTACCATCACCATAAGGCTCACTGTGCTACTCCTTTATGGCTATACCCATCCCTCCTCCTGTCTGTAATCCCTGACAATTTGTTCTCCTTTTTATAGTTTTGTTATTCTAAGAATATTATGTAAATCAAATCATAAAGTATGTTACTTTTTGAGATTGGCTTTTCCCACTCAGCTTAATTTCCTTGAGGTTTGTCTATCAAATTTGTTGCATGCATTAAGAGTTTGTTTCCTTTTTATTTTTGAGCAGTATTCCTTGGTGTGGTTGCATCACAGTTTAACTACTCACCTGTTGGAGGATGTTTCCAGCTTTTTAGTGGTACTAATAAAGCTGCTGTGAACATTTATATACAGATTTCTGTGTGAACATACATTATCATTTCTTTGGGATAAAAGCCCAAGGGTACAACAGCTAGGTTTTATGGTCAATCCATTTTTTAGTTTTAAAAGAAGCTGTCAAGCTATTTACCAGAGTGGCTGTATCATTTTATATTTTCCACTAACACTTTATGAAGCATCTATTTTTTCTTTCTTTTTAAAATTTACTTACTTATTTAAGTAATCTCTACACACAGCATGGGGCTAGAACTCATAACCCTAAGACCAAGAGTCACATGTTTTTCCAAATGAGCCAGCCAGGCACCTCTATGAGTGATCTAATTTTTCATATCCTCACTATTATTTGGTAGTGTCACTATTTTTTTATTTTAGCTGTTATGATGGCAATACATCATTGTGATTTTAATCTACATTTCCCTAATCACCAGTGATGTTGATCATCTTTTCATGTGCTTGTCATTTGTGTATCTTCTTTGGTGAAATGTCTGTTCATGTGTTTTGCCCATTTTCTGATTGGATTTTTTTAATGTTGAATTTTGAGAGTTCTTTACTTTTTTAGATTTAAGTTGTTTGTCAGATGTGTAATTTGCAAATATTTTTTCCCAGTCTGTATTTCACCTTTTTAACCCCTAACAAGACCTTTCACAGAGCAAACATTTTTAATTTTGATGAAGTTAACTTATCAATTTTCCCTTTTTATCTATTTTGTTTTGAAAAAAAAAAACAAACCCTGGCATGCAGTTTGGAATTCATTGAAATTCTTGGATCTGTGGGCTTGTAGTTGTCATCATGTTTATAAAAATTCTAGCCATTAGGGGCACCTGGATGGCTCAGTCAGTTAAGTGTATGCCTTCAGCTCAGGTCATGATCCCAGGGTCCTGTGTTGGGTTTTCTGCTCAGTGGGGAGATGCTTCTCCTTCTCCCTTTGACCCTCCCCTACTTGTGTGTTCTCACTCTTTCTCTCTTGCAAAAATAAAATCTTAAAAATTAACTCCAGTCATTATTTCTTTATTTTTTTCTATTTTCCTTTTGATACCGTTTATATGTATACTAGATGCTTGCTATTGTCCTATAGGTCACTGCAGCCCTGTTTACTTTTATGCAGCTTTTTTTTCCTCTCTGTGCTCCATTGTGGATAGTTCCTATTGCTATGCATTCAAATGAACTGATCTTTTCTTTGGAAGTATCTAATATGTTGTTAATCCTATCTACTCTATTTTTCATTTCAGGTAATGTATTTTTCATCTGTGGAAATTCCATTTGGATTGTTGAAAAAACCTTCTGTTCTCTCTTAATCACACTCATGTATTTCTCTCTCCTTTTAAACATGTAGAGCATATTTATAATAGTTGTTTTAACATTCTTGACTGCTAGATCTATCCTCTCTGTCATTTGGAGGCCATATGTCTGGCAGCTTTTACCTGGATGTCAGACATTGTGACTTTCATGTTGTTGGTTGATGGATTAAATTGACTTTCTTTACATAGTGTTAGATTTTGTTCTGGCATGCAGTTAAGTTGTTTGGAGTCATTTGAAGCCTTTTGAGACTTGCTTTTAAGCTTAGTTAGGGCAGTCGTTTGCACAGCATTTGTTGGAAAGAGTTTTATAATTTGTTGAATTACTTTACCACCTTTGTTGAAACCAGTTGAACCAGTTCTGTTCTATTGATTTGTTCCTTGCCCCAGTACCACAGTACCTTGATTATTGTACCTTTATATTGGGTCTTGAAGCCAGGTACTGTGAATCCTCCAATTTTTTTTTCTTTTTTAAGTTGTTTTGTCTTTTCTGGGAACTTTTGCCTTTATAAATACACTCTGGAATCAGTTTGTCAATTTCTATAAAATGTGCAGTGAAGTTGGGAATCACAAAATAGATCTTGGCAAAATCCATGCCTTCTGATATTTCTTAGAAATTGTTTTGTGGGCCTTCTCTAGAAAACACCCCTTATGAAGTCTAGGCTTCATTCAACTTGAACTTACATATCTTGTAATTTCTAAAAATTACTGCAGTATATATACTATAGTATATTATTATTATATATACTAATAAATACTTTTCTTTAGGTCTTTGCCTGGGTATATTTGTTGCCTTGTCTATTTTAGTGTCTTTGGTAGTACTGAATTGTTATTGTTTCAATTTTAAGAATATAAGTGTTGATTAAGTACAAGAAAAACAAGAAACTAACATAGCACATCATTGATTAAATCTGTCAACGAAGGATGTGTAAGAGAATTGAGCTTTTTCCTCTGTAGTATCAGAATTGACCTTCCTTCTTCTATGTTATAGTTTCTAGACAGATATTAGGGAAATATTCAGGGACATAGTTTTTATGATACTGTACTTAGTGAAATATCAATACTATAACAAAGTGACATTATTGCTTTTATATTTCCAAATGAGCTTGAGTTTTCCAGAAACTTCAAATAGGCTATTTTTTTTTGCTACTATCTTGCAATGTATGCTTTAATAGCATTACATTTCTTGGTTACTTTAAATGATTTTTTTTCTAGAATTTACCTAACCAAATTGCAGTATTCATTTTCACAATTATTTCTGAGTTGTGGTTTTACATATATGAAACATTATCCACAATTTATGATTCCAGTTACATAAATTGGTCCTTTTAGTCTCTTGTAGTAAATACATGTAGATGTTATGAATAAGATCTTACAGGAACTTTTATGTCATTTTAATGGGTTCATGTTTGTATTGAATAACTGAATTGCAACTTTTAATTTCAATTTAGAGTGTTCACAGAATAAAATATTTGAATTAACTGAAATGAATTAGGGTACCTCAGAACAGTGATGGAAAGAACTAAGAACTATATTCATTTTATTAGAGTGATCATATTGTTTTATGAGAAAACAAGCCATTTTGCTCTGGATGGCAATTATTTGCGGTAAAGAAGTACCTTGGAATTATAGATAATTTTTCAGTTTTATGGGCATTTCTGTCAGCTGAAAATAATTGCTGATTTGGGCTTTCCTTGGAGCAAGAGATGGAAATTATTTTATTAACTTTGTACGGAGGCATCCTTTAGTCATTAATTAGATATATTACTCTGGAAGCAGTGGAATATTGTTTTTTTAGAAGTTTAGAATTCTGTAATAGAAGCCCAATAAAAGAATAAGCCAGCTGCAGAAAAGTGCTACATATGTGATTCAGAGAATCTGAGGCCGATGATTTAGAATGCAGCAAGGTGCTAACTGTATGTCCTATAGACATTGGATAAAAAAGAGTTCAAAGCCTGAAAGATCCTGATAGACTTGGTTTTTGTTTTAAAAGATAGTATTTGGTGTTCTTCATCATGTCCATATTGAGATCACAAAATGTTAAGCAGGTGTAGTTCCCTTACTTCTGATCCCCCTCCCCTGTTCTGCTATATACAGGCGTAACACACATTTCTGCAAATGGGAGGGATAATGGAACTGGTGGTATATTGGTTTGTTATAGCCTAAACCCTAAAGGAATGTGCTCCAGCCAGGACTCTTGGTTTTCTTTATATCCTCTGAAATTATGCTATGCCTCCAACCATACCTTGTTCCAGTTACAGACTATAATACGCAATAATTTTATGCCATCGAACTATGTACCACACAGTGTTCTAGATATTTTCCATATATTGACTCATTTGATCCTCATATCAATTCTATGAGATAGGGTAATATTACTTTTTGCTATTTTACAGACGGAAACTAAGACAAAACACTGTCAGCTAGAAAGTGATAGAAGTGAGATATCAACCAGATTCTCTGCTTCTAGCCTCTTCTTTTCTGTATAGCTTGAATTTATTAAGAAATCCCAAGTAAAAAAAAAAAAAAGAAATCCCAAGTAAATTCGTATTATCACTGTTTTTCATATTATTAACAATGTCCTAAATTTGACAGCTCCAACTTTGTATTAGATACCACTCCAAAAAGCTTGTTTGTAATTTCTCTTAATTTCCACTAGAGGTCAGTCTATCACCTGCCAATGTCAATATTGTCTGCTTCCCGTTCTTTGGAAGTGCACAATTTCAAGTATAGTGAGTTAAAGAAGCATACAATGAGAGAGTCTTGGGTAGCAGAATCATTTTTGAATTAGAAACATAATCAGAGAGTGATCCTTATCGTAGTTAAGGCATATATAACTATTATAAGACCCAATATTGGCTCAATAGATTATATTTGCAGAATTTAATCAAGATATCTATATATCTATATCTATATCTATATCTATCTATCTATCTATCTATATATATATCCTGGGAGATGGTAACTGATGTAGAAAAGGCTAACGACCTTGACCTTTCTTTACTGCCTCTCAACTAACCACACATTAAATATTAAACCAATTTTGGGTTGCTGGTACTCCAGATCCCACTTAATTCATTCAAGGAAGTAGAATATACCCTGAGAGTAATGAAATAGTGAAATTATTTAGTGTTCACTAATAGATACTCTCTGGTAATTTTAACGCAATGTGGGTCTGAGAATTTTTTTAAGTAGCCTAGAGACTTATTTTGCAGATTTCAAGTTTTCGAAATAACAAGGTATTGAATTATGATGCAGAAACCAAGAGTCTTCATTTAGAAACAACACTTTGAGGCAACTTCTGTGGTTGTAAAAGAGGAGCATCATATTTTAGAGGTATCCACATAGTTATTTGGAGATTCTGGAACAGTCCTGAGTACAGGAATTTAACCAGCAATGTTAGTTATACGTAAGAAATGGTCCTGGCTCCTGTAGGTTAAATAAAATCTTTTAGGCAGCCTTCAAATGAATGGAAACAATCTGACTTGACTTCAGATTTGTCACACTGGTAATGAATGGCAACACACAGAGGAGGCCAGGCCAGTGAGGAAAGCACACAGGAAGGTGGGTCAACAGAATTTGTAGGTCTGGATAGGGAAAAAGTTAAATCCGGAGGACTGTTGGAAGAGAGAGGAACAAGAGAGTCCTATATGTAGAGAGAGATAGGCAGAATCAGACAGGGTATTGGGCTTCCAGGGAGACTAGTCACATCTAAGACCTGAGATGCTTCAAGGGCAGCGAGAACTACTGGGCATGAAGGTAAGAACTGGTGATTCCTAAACAGTGCTTTTCCCTTGCTATGTATTTAACACATGCTGGGCAATGTGCTAAGACACTTTGTGTATATTATCTCCTTTTCCTCTTATCTTATAAGGCAGATTGTAATCCCCTTTTACAGACAAATTAACTGGGGCCCAAAGAGTTTCAGTAACTTGCTTGGTGTCGTATAGCTTATGAATGGCTGGACTAAGATTTGAACCCGGGGCTTTGTGACTCCACCTATGAAGCTGTGCTTCCTAATGCAGAAGGTATTTCTTTTCTGCCTCAGTTTTATGCTGCCTGCAGGGTAGGGATAGTTATAGGCTTACATCCAATGGGAAATTAACCCCATAGGTAAACCCCAATTACAGCAAAAGTAAGGGGTTATAACTTTCAGGGAGGCGGGAGTGGGGATATTTTTGTTAAAAATGTGAAGTTTCTTCACCTCTGCCTATATTCACAGTAAAGACCTATATTCTCCATGTAGCAGTGATTAGGTGGTGGTGAATCTATCCCTTGTACTTCTCACTACTTTGTTGTTTTTTTTTCCCTCTCCTAAAATCCACTAATTATCTTACTAGGTGTTCTCTCTGTTGGCTTGGTTTTTCATAAATGACACTACTGGAGGTGCCCTCTCAAGGACTTTCTAGAGTCTTAATAGGAAGAGTAGTGGGCCAACCTAAAAGGAAGTTTAGGGATCACTAATTTGGTCTGTCAGTATACTTTTGTCACTTTATTTTTACACCTGCAGGCAGCAGTGCTTCTGAGATCTTTTGGTCCTTTAAAGATAGCTTTGATCCTAGATCTCTTTCTGCTTGGGATATGTTTTTGAAGGGCTGAGGACAGAATGTCAGCTTTCTTCTCCCAAAGGCACCCGTTGCTGAATTTCCCCTATAATCTGGGGCTTTCATCATTTCTTCCATGTTGATGGTGGCACTAGACCTGGGGAATAGCGTTTATCTTTTGTTTTTTGACCCAAGTGACTGGTTAATGGTGAAAGGGCCATCAGCTAAGAATGCTTTTAATAAGGCCCTCTTTTTTGTGACCTAGCCAGGGTCTATGTATGGTCAACCGCAAAAAGTATTCCCCAAGTTCTCTCACTTTTTTCATCTGAAGTTGCTTGAAGGTGATACTTAGGAAGAGTACATCCACATACTGTACAAGGGCAAGCAAAAGCTATATCTCTTTATATAGCTTTTAATCTCTTGGTTAAAACTTTGATTTATTTTGACAAAATAATATAGAATTCTTAACCTAGCAGTCTAATGTAACACTGGACCCACAGGAGCCAGATTCCCTTCTAAGTCTTGAGCAGAATTCTATAAGGCCAAAGTGCCTACTTTCTTCCAAGAGGCTTTTGGGACAGAATTTCCTCATCCTTTTTCAATCCATAAATACCCAAAGTGAGTTCTCCCTCCTACTTGCTGTTTCATAGAGAAAGAAGACATTTGATGGGGAATTTCCCTACCAACCAAATCTATGAACCTGCTTGCACCCATCCACTCTTCCTCAGAAAGGTTCCCAACTCTCTTTCCTACTCATTTCCATTCTTGATTCTTTTATATCCTACAACTAAAGTCATATTTTACAAATACAAATCAGATCATGTCACTCCAAAGGAGTGTTAGTTTCATGTATCAGGTAGAGAGTGGGCTGGAAATCTGGTAAGTACAATATAGCTGTATATAGATTTGCTGTTAAAGACTGATGCTGCATAGCCCAAAGGGGCAAGTTATCTATTACATTGTGATGACTTGCCCAAACCACAGAAGATGTCATTAGTTGATACTTAGACTCTAAGTCATCATTCTTCAAAACATAATCTTGTGTTATGGTGGTTATGGGCTGGGCTAGAATCACTTATCACTCTTCCTTCATGAGCACTTGGGTTGGGTTGAGCTTGAATCAGCAACTTAGATACCTCCTGCCTAGGAAGAACTCATTCAGGGACGTTTGCCTCCCTTCTTCCCAGAAGACTTGGGTCATGGCTGTGTGAGGTTTACCTCAACAGGTTTTTCCTAACTTTGAATCCCAAGGAATACTCTAACAAGGCCTATGGGCTTTGCATTCCAAGAAAAAAGGTAGTTATTTTTAGGTTCTACAGCTAAAAAAAAAATCTATTACATCCAGATATAGGGTGCTTATCTTGCAGTCTGTTACTAAGGGAGGCAAGCCTAAGCGACTCCTTACAAAATAAAGAAAATTAGCCTCAAAGACACTTTTGCCTCTTCCCATACTGAGAAGCACCACAGAAATTTCTGGCTAAAATAATTTAATCCATACCTCTTGGGCACTCTGTTTAATCTCTGCTTTAACAACCATCCCTTTACTCACGTATTGATTTGTTATCCTTGTGATTATTTGTTTAAAACCTGTCTTCCTCATTATAATATAAATTCCTAGAAAGTAGGAACTATTTCTGCCTTCTTCATTGACACATCCTCAGTGCCTTTCAAAGTGCCTTGCACACAGTAAATATTCAATGATGAGTGAATGGATTGTGAGTTTTTCAAAGTAGATTTTAATAATAACAATGACTTCTAAAGATTCAGGAGATATTTTAAAAAGTAAAGTCATGTTAACCACATTCCCCATCATGGAACTAACTAAAATTCAACAAATATAGTGCAACACAAAGAAAAATTCAATGAAACTAGGAAATGGCTCAGTTCTAGGTTGTGGACTGGTATTTAAGAAGTATAGTGAAATATGGATCAAATCTAGGAAGAATGCTAAAAGCTGATACACATTTCTGTGGATTGTAAACAGAGTGTGAATTTTACTGCAAGGAACTGGAAGGCTTTGAGTGCCCATCTTACGAAGCTTAGGAGTTGGAGCAGGCTATGTGAAAAATTGGAAAATCTCTAAGGAAGTCAGTTCCCTATTTCAGAATAGCAGGAGAGGTGAGGATAAGGGAACATTTTTTTTTTTTTTAATACTCAGCTTCTAAACTATAATGAAATGAGGGGGAAGAAAGAGGAAGAAATGAGCTTTGTAGAAGTTGACCAGAATCAAGTGAATAGAAATGAACAAACAAATTAGCAAACCAAAACTGGCTAAATTGCTTTACTCTAAATTATACAGATGAAGTACATTTCACTGAAGGCAGGTGTTCAACCACTGAGCCACCCAGGCGTCCCTTATGAAGTGCATTTCAGGTTAAAAATTATTTCAAGAAAAAAAAGATTATTTCAGGAAATAGAAACTCCAGAAAAATATATCTATGTTCACTCTAATAATATGAAGGGAATATAGGATTTTTAAAAATTGAAATTAAGAGAAGGAAGGCAATTCCCTTCTAGTGGTGAGAATCATGGGATGTGAGGCTTTGGAGCTGTTGTCAGTTGCATCCCTGCCTCATGAAGGAAGTTGTTCTGTCTGTGATAGAAAGAGCAAGTCAACACATATAAGCAGAAATAAAAGACAAGAGAGAAACCATGCTGGTTAAGCTAAAAAGGCATGGTGATAGTGACATTCAAGTGTTATCCCTGAGGTCCTGATGCTCTTTATACATTTTCTAAAGATAGATGAAGGACTCCAGTATCTTTCCAATACATTTCTTTTATCTGAGCTAGCTCAAGTTAGTCTTCTATCATATGCTTGCAACTAAGAGTTTTGTAAAATATAATATAGATAATAAAGACAGGCAGAGAAGATCCAACATATGCATTATTGGTGTGCCTGATAAAGAGAGCAGAACAAATGGACAGAAAAAATTTAGACAGGTAATGGGGGGAGAAAACCTTTAGAAGTCAAGGAAATTTGTAATATGTAGAATAAAAAAGACACATGGTTCTAGGAGAAACTGCAACAGGATGATTAATACCAAGTAAGCACATGATAGTAAAGTTAGTGTGGTTTAAGAAAAGAATCTAATGGGCATCTGGGCAGAAAAAGCAAGTCACTCAAAAGGTGGAAAGGCCTCAAACGTCAAGGCAACAGTGAAAGCCAGGGGGGCAGTGGATTAGGGTTTCTAGAGCTTTGGTGGGGTATGTGTGGGAAGTCTTGATACCTAGTCAAGCTATGGTTTATGTTTAAAGATATCAATATTCTCAAACATTCAAGAACCTAGTTCCTGAAAAACTACCTCTTGAGTCAAATTAATCATCTATGTGACAAATAAGGAAAAATAACTTAGGAGTAGAGAAGCAGATACTCCTTGAAAGGATTGGCAGGATATGTGAAATCCACTTAAATATTGAATTAAGTCAAATCTAAATTTATTTTACAAAAACAGAAGAAAATGTAAGGGCTATACAATTAGTAGTGAGAAAGGATTTATAACAAGTATAAGGTGGGGAAAGATAGAAGAGGTAAAGGTATATATAAGTGTGTGAATTCATTTTTCCTAGTGGAGAGAGAGTCAGTAGATCCATCCTAAAGTTGATGAATTTACTGGTCTGAGGTGAAATCTTGGCACTGCCACATACCAGCTGTGTAACTTTAGATAAGTTTAAACCTCATCTGTAGTCACAGAATCTTCATCTGTGTCATGGAGATAATAACACTACCAACCTACAGAGGTTGTGGAGAGGATTAAAGGCAATAATGTATGTGAAGTACTACAACTGGTGCCCAGCCCAGAGTGAGCAATCAAAATGACTATTATTCATTATTATTATTTCAAGGAGAAAATACAGATAGTTTTATGATCTTAGGACAGAAGGGGTCTTTCTAAGTATAACTCTAAGCTCAGAGACCAGGAAAAGATTAAATAATTTGACCTTACAAAATGTAAAAGCTTTTGCATGGCAATATCACTATGATAAGAATCAGTGAACAAATACTCAAGTAGGGAAGAATAATTGCAATATATTTGACAGACAAAGGAATGATATTGTTAATATTCAGGTTCATTGAGAAGTCAACAAGAAAATATGAACAACGCAGTGTAAAAATGCATAATCTAAATGAACGTTTTGTGGAAAAATAAAAATGATAAAAATTTGAAAAATTACTTAGTCTCACTTAAAATTAAAGAGGTAGAAATTAAAATGAGATGCCATTTTTCATTTATCAAATTGACAATGATGAGAAAGTTTGAAAATATTTAAGGATAGAGTATGGTGAGATGGGCATTATCATATCCTTTTTTGAGGGCAATTTGACGTTTATTGAAATTAGAAATGTTCAGACCTTTTATCTCTGCAGTGCTACTTTTAAGAATATATTCTACAAATATATTTATTTTAGAGTACAAGGATATATGTAAAATGATATTGTTTTATAGCATTGCTTTAAAGAGAAATGATTTGGGAACAATTTACTTGACTACTGATAGGAGTTTGTTAACTAACTTAAGGTGCTTATAGACCTTGGGATATTATATAGCCATTAAAGCAAAAGATGAATATATGTACTGATAATGGAAAAGTAACCAGGCTATAGTGTTTAGGAAAAAAGGTAAGTAACGTGAGGTTAGATACAGTATTATCTTATTTACTAAAAAGAATACCTAATTTATTCATATAAATGGATGGAAAAGTTCTAGAATGTTACATAAGAGCCATTAAAAGAAGTTGTTTCTGAGATGGAGAATGGAGATATTAGGAAATTTCATTTTCATTTTCATTTTACACCCTCTGAACTCTTCCAATTTTAAAAAAAAAATTATTTACTTATTACAGACAGTATGATCAGGGAGAGGGGCAGAGGGAGAGGGAGAAGCAGGCTGTCTGCTGATCAGGGAGCCCGATACAGGACTCAATCCCAGGACCCTGAGATCATGACCTGAGCCAAGGCAGTTGTTTAACCTACTGAGCCACCTAGGCACCCCTAGACTCTCCCAATTTTTATTGCAGTGGTCATCTATTAATTTTATGTTAATTAAAAGCAAAGAAAAATAATCTTCCATTCATGATGACTGGTGACTATGATGATTTTGAAAATGGAGAAATATTTTGGGAATACAATTATGTGGGGTAAATAGCAAAACACATCAAGTAAAGCGAACTAACATTTATTCAACAAAACAAAAATTAAGTAAGTCCCAACTTTGCATTAAGCACTGAACTGACTTTCCTTGATGCTTACAATCCTGTGGAATAGATAATGCTTGATAAATGCTATAAATAGAGATTCAGACATTTCTCCTAGAGGTTGTGTTTTCCCAATTAAAACCAGATGAAATGAGATCTGTTCACAAACACTATTTTTGCTACATGGGGATCCCTGGGTGGCGCAGCGGTTTGGCGCCTGCCTTTGGCCCAGGGCGCGATCCTGGAGACCCGGGATCGAATCCCACGTCAGGCTCCCGGTGTATGGAGCCTGCTTCTCCCTCTGCCTGTGTCTCTGCCCCCCTCTCTCTCTCTCTCTGTGTGACTATCATAAATAAATAAAAATTAAAACAAAACAAAACAAAAACACTATTTTTGCTACATGACCGTTGTTGTGATTCCAACGTAGAAAGTAGCACCAAGGACGAAAGCAGTACTATTGCTAAGCTTTGTGAATTCAACTATGCCAGTATGTTGGCTTTGGGTTTTAGTTATCATAATGGCTGCTGATGGGGTAGAGAAAATGTGAGCAGGTATGCTAATGATAATACCAATGATGATAGGAAAAGAAAATCCAGTATTCCTGAGCAAAAACTAGGTTTGATTAAATCCTTTATTTACCAGTGATGTTATGATGTTAGATTTTATGTCACTATATACTTACTGTTATAAAAGCAACGATTTTATGAAGCCAAGTAGATCCCAGCATTTCCCAGAGTTTGGCCATGTAATTTATACAAATCTATTTAGAAATTGTGACTCTTTTCTATTAGAGAATCTGTGGTTTTTCAAAATCTCATGACTCCATTGAGCTCAAGACATTTAAACAATGGTAAATGATTGCATTATTCAGTTGACATTGGCTATTTGATTCTAATACCCACATAGTTCTGCTATTTTTAAATTTTTTATTTTATATAAATTCAATTAACATATAGTGTATTATTAGTTTCAGAGATAGAGTTCAGTGATTCATCAGTTGCATATAATATCCAGTGCTCATTACATCAAGTGTCCTCCTTAATGCCCATCATCCAATTACCGTATCTCCCACCCTCTCCCCTCTAGCAACCTTCAGTTTGTTTCCTATATTTAGGAGTCTCTTATGGTTTGTTTCCCTCTTTAATTTCGTCTGATTTTATTTTTCCCTTCCTTCCCCTATGATCTTCTGTTTTGTTTCTTAAATATTACATATGAGTGAAATCCATAGTTCTGCTATTAACACTTGTTTTGAAAACCTGAATTTGCTCCAGTGCCGTTGATATATTAGGAAACAATCTGAGCGTAAATGAATTTTGTATTTGCTTATACACAATTTTGTCAGCAGGAAACACCATGTGAACACAGAATACTGCACCTAGTATAGGAATACACAAATATAGGAATACACTGAACAGCTCATGCACAAGCCTAGGATATCTACCAGCTATCTCACTTAGAGTGTTATGAGCCACACCCACCTGCAGCTGGTGTTACACTCTGATTTCTGATAACCTTCTTTTGACGACTTAGCAATTAGCTCATAATCTACAGCCTTTCCAGACACTCACATTCACAAGCAAGCTTCAGGTCTTTTTTAAGGTAACATATTTCTGTATTTTTTAACCTTTTAACATGTATAAAGCCATGCTACCATCTTCCTTAGGTCCCCATCTTTTGGATGTGTGTGTCACTGACAAAATTTTTGAGTATTGCGTCTCTAACTACATTTCCCTCATAAGTCCTGTGTTTTCTATTGTGCAATTTTTACAGTGTAGTGATTTTTAGGAACTTAAATGTCTTTTTATAGCAAAAATGACTACCTCCTTGAACAAATCAATGCTGATCTTTTTTCCTTTTCATTTTAAGTTTATATAGTACATCTGATTTGTAAAATTTACTTGCACAAACACCCCCTAATGGGTGATGGAAATTGTATTTTTTCTTTTGTTGCAGGTGTTCCATTGTACCAAGTGAGCTCAGCATTTCCAGGGTTAAGCCAACTTCTCTAATTCCTTACTGACAATTGGTTAGGCCTTCATAGTTCACATACACTAAGGATTTAGGTAACTTTTCTAAATTAAAATTTTCAAAGGGCTTCATCTTGGAATAAGATCTCAAATGAACCAAAGGACTTCTTTAGACCTCCATAACTTAAGTTTCATTATCCTGATTATTTTCCATACATTTATTATTATATGAAAAAACTATCATACCATGTTTGTGGTATGAAATACAAAGGTATAAGTAGCATGTAATTGAAAGCCACATATTTATTATTTGGAAATGAATTATTTGTGAAGAAGCTTAGCCATCTTCCTTTGGGTGTTTTGTCTACTTCAATGATGATTTAAGTTAACATAAAATCTTCATGTTGAATGTTGAAGTTATTTTTGAGGTTGTAACATGATATGCATAGATCCAAGGAGTCATAGCAAGTGTAGAGTGACCTTCTCGACATCTGACTTCTTGACATCTTACCCTGTACTCAGATGCTGTTCCTTATTCTAGTTCACTCAGTAGTTGCCTTATGAATTGTTTCTGTAAAAATATGAGAAGTAGGAATGTATATTTTGGCTTGAATACTTGGTTTAAGATTTACTTTGTTGAAGTATAGACTTTTACTCTAATTTTAGAAGATAAGAATGTGGCCTTAAGTTGAAATTTAAGAATTCTTTTCATTTTCTCTTTGAAAGAAAGTATCTTTGCCAGTTTAGCAGAGGGGCATTACAATCATGACCTTAAAATCTCTTCTTCATTCATTCTTCAGAGAACAAATATTTGTTAAGTGCCTACTATGTGTTGTAACTCTTTTATATCTAGAGAATATGAGTAAAAATAGTATTACCCTTCCTCCCTAATCAAGTGGGAGAGATAAACGTTAATCAATTACTGACCAAAATATGTAATTACAGATTGTGATAAGTGCAATGAAGAGAAAAGTACAAGTTCCTTTGGAAGAGAAAAAAATCCAGGGGCCTAATTTGGATAAGTGATTAAAAAAGGCCTTTCCGTGGAAGTGACATTTTAACTGAGACCTACAGGATAAGGAGTTTACCGGAAGGGAAAGGGGGTGGAAGGATTTCCAGGCAGAGGCAAGAGGTTTTGTGATATCATTTTATAGTACTTATGACCTTTTTAGATGCTTATATAATTAGGTACTAGTCTATGAGCAAGACAGTTTATAGAGCTGTGTTACTGAAAAGATGCATATAAATTACATTTTTATAAATGAATTCCTGAATTCCTGCAGGCTTACATTATACTCACTGTGCTATATCATCTGCATTTGATTGATGTTCAGTTACTTCAATTACTGCTAGATTGATCTTTCTAAAGCGCAACTTTGAGGATGCTTTTCCTGCTCAGAAATCTCTACCAGCTCCCCAATTACCCAATAAAGTCCAGACTTCTCAGCCTTATGGCCAAGCTATTCCAAATTGGTCCTAGTCTCAATGTTCTCCTTCATCTTTAATTGTTCCTCTTTGGGCAGTACTCTGTGTTAGCCAATAGAATTTCTGGATGAGCAAGGATGTTTTCTTATCTATCCACCTTCACTTGTGTTTTTTCTCTTTCCTTGCAATGAGCTTACCTTCTTCCAAGCTGGTCCAAGTCCCAGGCATATTTCTAGGCTCATCTCAAATGTTATCATCTAATCTCAGCATTTTTCTCTGATCACCCGTCTATGTCACTTCTTTCTCTTCTTACTTCTTATGACATTTTATTTTTACTGCACGTTGAGGCACTTCTCCCTTCTTACTTTGTTTTGGAGTCATTTCTAGCCATGTCTTATCTTCCCAGCTAGACTGGTAAGCTTCTTGAGGCCAAAGTCTGTGATGGATAAGCCTTTGCTTTTCTTGCTGTGCCTGACACAGTCCCTTGCAAATGTAGGCTCCCAATAAAATTTTTGGAAGGAGTTTGTAAGTTAATTGTTGGTTGCTAGATTGTTTAGAAATCATTAACTACTTTTTGAAGGGCAGATGCATCCAGGGACTGATATATATGAATATATGAATTTTGGTAATGTTAGTAGTCCTAAATTCAGATTTTCTTACAAAAGGATGCCACTTGTTTGGGATGTTTATATGTCTTTTTCCCCATTTCAGTGACATTGATTCACAGAGATTATTTTAGATTCATAAGTGGTGCTGTCATTTCCATTTTTGCCTCCCTTTTGAAGGCTTACATGCTCATTTAGCCGTAAAAAAGAATGAAAAGAACAAATCAGCACCCTCTCTGGTTGTTGATACCCAGCGGGGAGAAATAGATTTGAAAGCATGTCTATGTAATGTATTTATTTTGATTGTTTTGAGTTTTCCAAGTGAATGTGGCTTTAAATGAGTTTGGAATAGTCCCATATAGAATTTTGTTATTCATTGGTTCATTTGGACCTATATCTCTGGTAAATAACTTCCTATTTATAACTTTTTATTAAAACCCATTTACCTTTGAGAAGTTGTGCCCTTCACTTCTATCTGAATAAACATTTGAACAGCTTTTGGCGCTTCTTCAACATATGACTATAAGACCCATGTCAATGGCTTTAGTTAATGTAATTCTTAGAGTATTTTTAAATTGAAATAACATTATCTCAGGTGATATTTAAGTATACAGGATGATCGTATATTTATCATAGAAACATTTGTCTCTGAGGACAATTAAAACAAAGTATAGTTGCAGAATAATGTGTAAATATTAATAATTGATATAGTATTTGTAATTAACATTATTATTTTGGCTAGAAGCATTTCTTCATAAGTCTCAATTATATTCATTTTTCTCTTTTATAAGTGGTTATTAAAAGAGAAATCACTTAGGAATTTCACATCTTTATAATTAGCTCTATTCTTAAAATTTAGCTCTGGAATAGTATATGATCTTGTACAAATTAATGGGTATATGTGAATTATAAACAAATAATTGATTTATCAACAAATGTGACCAAGTAAAATAATAGTGTTTTAATTCCCATAGTTCAAAGCCATATATCCCTGAAGGCATTTGAAAATGTTTTCATATGCTAATTTGAGTGAAAGTTAAATTATCAGTGTAGTGTCCCTCTCTTGGGTTCCTTGGAACCATGTCATAGGGCAAGATCCTTGGTAAACATGTGATTTTCACTTGGTCAAGTTTGACACCATGGCAAAATCTGGTGAACGAGGTGAATGACTAGGTAAAGATCTTACGACTAGACATAGCATCTGTATTAGGCAGCATCAAATTGAAGGAGGTAATAAGCTACAGGAAGTATAAATCATTTCATTCATTAAGATTCATTCATTCAGAAATTTGATTTCATTTGATTATGTACTTGATATTGTTTTAGGGTTTCTCAGCACTTGGCACTATTGATATTTTGGATGGGACAGTTCTTTTTGAGGGGTTGTCCTATGCATTGTAGATGTTTAAGAGCACCCTTGGCTTCTATTCGCAGATGTCAATAGTGCTCCCCAGGTGTGACAATTACAAATGTCCCCAGACATCGCCAAATGTCCCCTAGGGGGCAAAATCACCTCTGGTTGAGAACCACTGTTTTAGATGAACATTGTAAAAGCATTTTTTTAAAAAATGTATTTCACATTGTTTCCCTAATTCAGATGTTGTATGTTCCATGTGATTTGCTCTTTCAAGATATTCCAGGTAGTGCACTACCTGAAAAAATGGCGTAGGTGTTATAATAGAATATGTAACTAGCCATATTAGCTATAGAAATACTGAAAAACTGTACATTTGAAAATTAACAGTTGATTTAACCATGATTCTATAGCATTTATGACATCCTGGATCAAAGAGTCTCCTATTTCTTGATCTTTTGAAAAGTACTTTGGAGCCTAAGAACAAATTTTTTATAAAGAAACCTTCTAATGCCTGTTATTTTTCCTCCTTTAAAAATGATCCTATTCATCTTTTGTTTTAAAGGCTCTGTAACTTATTGGTACTGCATAAAAATTACATTATTATAGAGACTGTTCTCTTTGCTTCTCTGCTGCATCCTTTTCTGAAGTTATGAGAGATGTGAAACATATTCTGAAAATTCATTCAAAGCTTTAAAACTTATTATATCCAGGAGAGACAGATTTAAGATTGCTGAGGTTTCTGGTTGAGGTGCTTCAAGTAGAAATCCATACTCCATTAGGTTTTCTAACATTGTGACCTTAATTTTCCAGATATTCTGCCCTTTAAATTGAAAGCAGTATTTTAATACGATTTAAGTCTTCTGGAGGGGCTTGTAGTATCACAGACTTAAGTCGTGAAACATTTGAAACAAATGAAAAGTAAAATAGCAAGTGACTTAGGCCTGTATAATTTTATGTATTTTTTATTCCAAAATATACAATGATAGAAAGATATGTATGGAATATACTTAATGCACTGAAGTTGATGAAAAAAAAAAGCTATTTAGTAAGGGATTGTTCATACTGTACTTGAGCAGAATTTCTTTCACGGGTTTTTTTCTTGGCATTGCCTAAAGAGTTTCTCATTAGGAATAGTTGTTAAGTTCTCTGAAGTTAGGAAATTTACTTTGTATAAAACTATGGTCTGGGTGAAATGAAAATCTACTTGGACAATAGCTACTGAGTTATCTTGCTTCAGCAGATAAAGCAGAAAATGTAAAACTGTATTATACCATGGAGTCAAGAAACCGAGAACTATTTAAGAAAAAAAAAATAAAACCTCTATGGAAAAGGAGAGATGAAAAGCCTCTTGTTCTTTCATTAGTAAATTAGGTCAGTTTTTAAATAATACACTCATTGAAAAATGTACACATTTCTCAAGTAATTGATATAATTTAATCCAATTCATATCTTAAGGTATAAAACTGAATTCTTTAGGGGCTCTTAATTGCTTCGTCTATTTTCCATTGTGAAACGTTGTTTAGAACCTAAATTGATCATATAATCTTTTCTTTAGTTTGTGACTCACTGAAGGATGATACATCAAATATTCTTTATTAATCTATAGAAGCTTAAAATTTATTTTACTTTCTGTTTGTGTGTTACTTTAGTTCGGAGTTAGCTATTAAGAGGATATGATAACCTCTCTGAGTTCCTTTTACACATACTCGTGCTAGTTAAATGCCAAATAAATTACATGATTATATTAATGCCAAGTAATTATTCCATGAGTTGCTAGGAGGCATTCTTTAATGTAAAGAAGCAATTGCAGGTAGATTCCCCAAATCTCTTGTTGTCCTGTTACAGTCCAAAATTAGAGTAGTTTACCCTTACTAGTATTGATGTTTTATGGGCGCAACATTGCTTTAGGCTAAAGGTGAAAAGATTCCTGCCTGTTTGTAGGATATATAGTCTGTTTTTTTGCTGATAGTTTGGTTTACCAAGACTCCAGGTCAATGTTTAGTCTCCGTCTTACTCCTTCACCTTATTCAGATACACTATCTCCCAAATGATTACTCATGGCCTCGTCAGACCAGGGCAAGAGAGAGCTATCGCTCCTGCCAAGAGAACAACTGTTAAGGTGCAGTGCAGTGTCCCGAGATGGCTCATAACACCCCCCCCACCCCCCGCCCCTGGAAGATTGGCCTTAGTATCAATATATGAATGTCTTTTCTCAGGGCACCTGGGTGGCTCATCTGCTAAGCGTCTGACTCGTAATTTCAGCTCAGGTCATGATCTCAGGGTTGTGAGATTGAGTTCTGAGTGGAGCCCTGAGCGTGGAGCCTGCTTAGGACTCTCTCTCTCCCTCTCCCCACCCACCACCAATTCCCACTGCTTGCATGCACCCCCCCCTTGCTCTTTCTCTCTCTAAAAAAAAAAAAAAAGTCTTTTCTGTCAACTTTGCAAATCATTCAGTAGCAAAATCCTTTTAACTAGAGACATTTCTTTTTTTTTTTTTAAGATTTTATTTATTTATTCATGAGAAACACACACACACACAGAGATTGAGAGAGAGAAAGAGAGAGAGAGGCAGAGACACAGGCAGAGGAAGAAGCAGGCTCCACGCAGGAAGCCCGATGCGGGACTCCATCCAGGGACTCCAGGATCACGCCCCTGGGCCAAAGGCAGGCACTAAACCGCTGAGCCACCCAGGGATCCCCCTAACTACAGACATTTCTTGGATAGGCTGAACATCAAAGGGAGAACTGATTCTAGAAAACTCTTAAACTTACACATCTCAGTTTATATCATCAACTCCTGAGGGCCAAACTGGAAGCAGAGAGTACTGTGAGGGGTCACGCCTGACGTGATGTACTTCCCAGGGGCCGTTTGTGCTTTGTTCCTTCCTTTTTGTTAATTCCTACAAAGATAGACCAACTTTTTATGTCGGTTTAAGTGTTTGTGAGTTTTGGGGGCAATTTTTATAAAAGAAAAACTATATTCTCTTCCTAAATGAATTAACAACCTGGTTTGTAGTTTATTTCACCAATAACCTGGAATAACATTTTTAAGCTCACAGACCCTGCCTTTTTCCAAACTTGATGGCACCCAAGTGCTTAAAAAAGTTAATGAAATCGAGTGGTCTATACTGTGTAATACCTATGATTGAAAAGCCAAAAAAGATTATAGTGTTGAATCCCAGCAAATGATGTTTTTAGAAATGCTTTTATAGACAAGCATATGTGAATGATTATTACACAACCATTATTTATTTTCTGCAACAAAAGAAGGAATAAAAACTTACGTTGTGTGTGTGTGTGTGTGTTTTTTTTTTTTTAAAAAAAGGGGGAATCTTCCCCTCTTTAGCACCTTTGAAAAGAGTAGACATTCTTCTTGTTCAGAGTTTGTAGAGACATGCATACATGTGTATTTGTTCATTCATTCATTCTGCATTTGTTGAACACCAGATGCTAATGTAGGACACATCTTGTCTGTTTGGTCACTCAGCAAAATTCATGGGAAATTGCCTATGTTCCTGAGCAATTCATTTATCCAGAAAAATTCCTGCTATTGGCTTATTTCTTTAGTTAATGGCAACAAAGAAATCAATAAAATTATGATTACTAAAATGCCAAAATTCACCTTTAATATTTCCCTTAATAGAATATTTCAGCATAGAGGACATAAAAAAAACTGAATGAAATTTTAGTCCTGAAAAATAAAACAATTGAAAAAAAATCACTAGTGGTTAGACCTAGGCTTAATTAAATTCTAGTTCAACTGTTGAATAGTAATACTTCACAGGCAGTGCTGTGTATTTCCTATTGTATCACATAATGAGCATCACACCACATTGTCAGACACATAGTGTCTGGTTGTCCCACTTTTGGTGAGGCTAGTACTGATCAGTGGTCTCATCAGCCTGACTCTCCCCCGCCCCCCCCACCATTGTGGAGTCCCTTTACCAGCCTTTTTTTAGTATTCTTGGTGTTCTGAAATTTTATGATTATTGATGTGGATCATTTTTCATTAATTTTGCTGTGAACTCTGTGGAGCCTTTCAATTTTGAAATTCATGTTCTTTACTCCTGAGAAGTTTATTTGTATTATTTCTTTGATAATTCCTTCTCTTTGATTTTCTTTATCCTTTTTCACTTGAACTCATTATTCAAGTGTTGGACCTCCTGGACGTATCATTTAATTTTCTCATCTATTCACTCTCATTTTCCATCTTTTTGTCATTTGGTCTATTTTCTAAGGCATTTCTGAAATTTACCTTCTAACTCTTCTAATTTTTTTTAAAGGTTTTTAAGAACTCCCTCTGATTTCTGAATGTTCTTTTGTTGTAGCTTCTTATTTCATGGATATGATATCTTTTAACTCATGGGGAATATTATAATATGGCATAATTCTGCTCCTGGCCTTCCCTCTGTTTTCTTTGAGTTCCTTTTCCTTCATTTGTTTTTGTTCTCTTTCACTTTTGTGTCTTTCATAAGATGTCTAGCTATCCTTGCCTGTGTTTTCCTATTTAAGAATGTGGTTATCAAAATTGCATGACAGGCTCTGTGTCAGCTAGTCACGGCGACCTGGTGAGGATCTAAGCCTTTTTTTCTGGGGGCTGCAGGAAAGGAATCCTCGTATGTCAGTATCTGTGCATCTTTTGTGTGTGGGGGTCAGGCAGTTTCTCCAGTGAGGCGGCTCTGGTCTCCTGTGTGGTAGCTATAAGCCTGGCTCCCGGCACTCTGGGACAGTAGCAGGGGATGACGACTGGGGAAACTCAGTATGGTGCTTCACTTTTGATCTCAGATATACTTGCATCCCAAGCCAGAGAAGGTACGTGCCTGGGAGGGTAACTTCTGGTCTTTTGTAGGTTGGGGAGGAATAGTGGTCTGGCTGTGTAGAATCTAGGGATACTTTTGAAAATTTTGCATTGATTGGGACAACTCAAATCTGTAAAGTGTTTTAGCAACATTTTAGACAATAAGCCAAATAATTCAGTCCCTGGGCCATCTAAGTATTGAGGCCTAGAAGAGAATAGAGAACAGTACCAGAGACTGGTCGAGTCTCTGAATGGGACTAAAGTGACACCCTCACACCCAAGCAGTCTTGGCAAATTTACTATATTTTTCTGTTTCTTTTGTGTAAAAGAAATAACATTTTTTTCTAAAACTTATTGCTGTACCAGGTTTAGGGGTGAATTTCCACACTCTTCCTTTCCTGAATATCTTTCTAAGGTGCTTAGAGGATTCTATCCTCCCAGGGAAATATTTGTATTCTTCTTTTCAAAAAAATATTTTTGTTCAGTATTTTACATTTTCTCCAAGACGCCCAGTGTGCAGGGTCCTTTCAAAGGCAACTTCTTCCTAGTTGTTGGTCTTAAGATCAATAGGACCTTACAGAGACATACTTTTATTTCTGAGTATTGCAGATTGCAGTTCTTTAATAATAGCAATTTCATTTTGGTGGATCAGGTGTCACTCAAAACAGTAGAATGCCCACTGGAACCATAGATCACCTAATTGTTTTCAATGGATGATGATTTAATATGTTACAAAATTGTCTATAGCCATTTCTCATGCCTTAGAGCAGTGGCTTTCAAACATTTTTAACCCTGACCTCAGTAAGACAAAAATTTACCTTGCTCCACACACACAGACACACATACACATTCACACATACACCTGAAGCCAGTTAGAAGAAATCATACCTTTATGACAAGTTTTAGACTCTCACATTTTTCAATTCTATTTAATTTTGGAATGTTGTGCCACACAAATGACTTACAATTTGAAATCACTGTACTTGTGGTTCTTAAGATATGAGAGGGGGATGACAGATTGTGGACCTTTTTTGGCACTGTGATGTAAGCATTGGTATCTCTTCTCAGAAAAATGCACAAACACACATTTTTTTGCATACATTTTCAGGAGACTCACAGTGTTTAGGCATAAACATGGACTCCCTAGTTCTAGAAGCTTCTATGCTGGGTAAAATTTGGAATTATCTTTTTTTTTTAAGATTTTACTTATTTATTCATGAGAGACACACACACAGAGAAAGAGAGAGGCAGAGACACAAGCAGAGGGAGAAGCAGGCCCCGGGCAGGAAGCCCGATGTGGAACTCGATCTCGGGTCTCCAGGATCACGCCCTGGGCTGAAGGCTGCACTAAACCGCTGAGCCCAAAATTTGGAATTATCTTACTTATCTGATAGATTTTACCCAGCATGCCTGGAAAATATCAACTGCACAGCTGGTATTCTGTACTTCCTCCCTTCCTCTTTCTAAATATTATTAATATAGGCTTGTAGACCAGAGAAACTATGTGACAAATAAAACTTCCTCTTGCATATCAAGGTTAAAAGTCTCTGAGGAGCCTTATTCTTCCTGGGCACAGAGTTAGTTGTCTTTATAGTATTTAGGGTCAGGGCACCAGGACACACACTGGTATCTGATAAGTCAGGAGCCATTATGTCCTCTACAGAGCTGTTCCTTCGCTAGGAACTTAGCCTAGCAGTCCCCTAGCAATGGCAGGCTCATTTCTGGCCATCTTCATTTCTGGTGGAGAAACTTATTTACTACCAGTCACCTTCCCCAACTGTTCTTTATAACCACCATCTGGTCATTAGAATGGAGCCACGTCTTTGTGGTGTCAACTGCCTTCTCTCCGTTTCACCTTTTATGCTTTCTATCCTTCCTTCCACAAGTGTGTTTTGAGTTCTTTCTATGTGCCAGGTTTTGTTAGTGTGAGGAATAATACAATGGTTAGAAAATCTCCATGTCTGGGTGTGCTCAGCTGACCCTTGTCTCATTCTCCTGTGGTTCATTCTCTTGTGCCACCATTCTTGGACAGCATGGTGGCCCTGCTCCTTGCTTCCTGCTTTACTGGGGTTTGGCATTTAACCATTTCCTGCTCACACTGGAGATTTTCATATCCAAGTTTTCTTCTGCCTATAACAACAAACATATATATATATTTTTTTTCTTAGGCAGTTTTTCTTTTGCCTAGCACAACAAATGCATCTTTTCCTTATAAATAATTATGTAAACATGCAAATCTTAAAAATATTTCTGTTATTAATATGTTCTGGGTCACTATTTTGGAAGTAACATCATGGGAATATGGTGTTAATATGCAAAAATCACCCCCTGGGTTGAGAGTTAGGATCTTTGAAAGATGTCTTAATAATGGGGGCATTTTCAACTGATAAAATATAAGCTCATAGCATTTGAAACATTATTAGTATTCTTTCAAGAGCAGACATCAATCTCAGAAATCTTGTGTACAAACATGACAAAATTGGTCTGTATTACACTCTGATAAAATCACAAAATGATTTTATTTTCTTCACTTGTTTATGAATGTGAAATATTTGCATATTATTACAATAACTTCCAGAGCAGTTGGAATGAAATCTGATACATTGTTAATGGTGTAGTTAAAAATGTGTGCATTACATCCATATTTTGTGGCAGTTTTCCAACAGTTTTTTGAAAAGATTCTTAAACCCTCTATGTTTTACAATCAGGCTTGGCAAATAGACACCATCTGTGCTTCAGGTTACTTCTTTCAATGCCCGTGGTAGACATCTCTGATTGATCACGATGTTTTTTCTCACTGAGATTAGACAGTCTTGCATCCCTTTCAACGTAGTGATCCAGGTTATTGCTAACTAAGTGAAAATAGTAAGGTGAAATAGTGAGATGAGAGCTATTTGTCATATCAATTTTGCACCCTAACCATCAAAATCAGCAGAGTACTAAAATGTCTGCTGAAGGCGAGGGTTGGCAAATGTGGGGGGCAGAAGGCCAGAACAGTAAGTATGTTAGGCTTTGTGGGTCATTTAGTCTCTGTTGCACCTGTTCAGCTCTGCCATTGTAGTGCCAAAGCAGACATAGACAATATGTATATGAATGGGTAGGGCTGTATTCCAGTGAAACTTTATTTATGGGAATAGGTGGCAAGCTGGATTTGGCCCACAAATCATAGCTTGCTAGTCTCTGGTTTAAATCACTGCTACTCAAACTGTATTCTGCGGACAAGAGGTATTAGCACGATCTGTATGCTTGTTAGAAATGCAGATCCTTCTGTGCTCTAGACTTACTGGATCAGAATCTCTGGGGATGGGGCCCAGGAATCTGCATGTTTACTACCTGGCAAGGTGATTGTGATGCCCACTAAAGTTTGAGAGCCCCTAGTTCAAATAACATGGCACTTCTCTTCTTTAAAAGCTTTGTAGAAGTCAGCCATGAAACCACCTCATGCATTTAGATCTTTAACCACTTTTCCTGTCTCTTCTATGACATTTGATCTATTCAAGCTTTCCACATTTTGGGTTATTTTTTAGGAACCTACATTTTGCTAGAGATTGATCAGTTTCCTCTTGGCTTCAAATTTGTTGTTGCTGGTGGTTTTAAAATATTTCTGTGAAACTTTTGACATTCCTATCAAGACATGGGTTTCTGTTCACTCCCCTTGGATCTAGGCAGGCTTATGACTGCTTCAACCAATAGAATTCTGGCCTAAGTGATGCTATGTGACTTCCAAGGCTGATTCAGAAAAGGCCACGCAGCTTTTACACTTCTCAGAGATGCTCACTGTGGGGGAAGTCTGCTGCCAGGTAAGAAGTCTGATGATCTCTCTGACTCCACCCTGCTGGAGAGGCCACATGTAAGCTCCCAGCTATCAGCTAGCACAGTTGAGTGAGCCATCCTGGACACACAGTCTAATTAAACCTTAAGATGGCTGCAGCCCTGCTGGCATCTGAGTGAGGTCACATGGAAGATGTTAGTGCAGATGAGCCCTTCCTGACTTCCTGACTGATAAAACCTGTGAGCATAATACCTGTTGTTTTAAGCCACTAAGTTTTGGGGTAGTTGTTATGCAGCAATTGTAGCTGAGAGAGTTCCCTAGAATTATAGGTATTATTGTTTTATAAAATTATCTTCATGTCTTTCTTATCTGTGCTTATGATTTCTTTCATACTCTTAATCTTACATATATTTTGCTCTCAGTTTTCTTTATAGAGTTGAAGGGGTTTTATTTTATTAATCATGTCAAAGAATTAAGTTTTAAATTTTTTATTCTATTGGGATATTTCTGTTTCATTAATTGAAGTTTTACCTCTATTCATTTCTTTATTCCTACTCTTTGTTTATTTAATTGTCCTTTTCCTAGTTGCTAAAGGTGAATATGAGGTTACTTTCCTTTTTCCTTTTTCTTCTTTCATAAGAACTGCATTGAAGCTGTAAGATTTCTTCCTGGGTATAGTTTTCACCTGTGTCCCATAAGTTTGGCAGGAAATATTTTTCTCTTCATAGTTTTCTGGAGAGTTTATAATTTCAATTTTGATTTTCTTTTTATCAAAGCATTTTAAAAAGTGTTTCTAAATTCCTAAGTAGTCAAGTTTTTCTTGTTTCTAGGTTAGGGGGAGGATCTCTGTCTTTTCCAACATCTATAATAAGCACATATTTCTCTACTATAAGAAAACAAAATTCCAACTATTTTCCCCAACTATTTTCCTCTCTTCTTCCCTTACCAGTAAGTTTGCTTTATGCTTTGGAGTGCTTTTTACTGCCAGACTGGAGTTTGAATCCTGGCTTTGCCTACTGCTGGCTGGATAACTTTGGGAAAACTACTTACCTTTTGGGGATCCCTGGGTAACTCAGTGGTTTGGCGCCTGCCTTTGGCCCAGGTGTGCGATCCTGGAGTCCTGGGATCAAGTCCCACGTCGGGCTCCTGGCATGGAGCCTGCTTCTCCCTCTGCCTGTGTCTCTGCCTCTCTCTCTCTCTCTCTCTGTGACTATCATAAATAAATAAATAAATAAATAAAACAAAAAAACTACTTACCTTTTTGTGTGTCAGCTTCCTCTTCTATAAAATGCATGCTTTGAATAGTACCTGGCACATAATGAGTTCAATGAAAGTTAGCTACTATTATTATTATTATTATTATTATTATTATTTTACTCGCCATGTGAGTGCTTTAAATATTTTTTGCTTCTGCTGTTTCCCTGTGCCTGGTTTTCCCCCCAATACTTTAGTAATACTTGTTTCAGACTATGATTAGGTTCTTATTCATTATTTAGCTCTGATAGTGTACGTTCTCACTCCATTTCAAGGTACTGTGTGATGCCCCCCCCCCTTCTTCCCTCCATAAATGTAAAGGCTTTCTTGGAATCTAAGAAACAGGCAGAATTTAGGACACCTTTTCGTCCCACCAGCCTCAAAACCTACTGGAACATGCTTAATAAATAATATGCTTATTTTAATTCTACTCCTAATTTAGTTGGGTGTATTTTCATTACCCAAATGTGTTGATTTCACAAATATTGTTCACGTACAAAGTTACAGAATGGAAATCAACTACAGTTACATGGAAGGTTTTCATTAAAAATGTCTCTTCCTATATACTTCAAAAAAGTAAAGATTTAATAACTGAACCCTTATCCTTTAAATGAGAAGTATACCTAATGTAGATTGGATTATACTATTTAATGCTTGAATATGTTGTAGTAAGTACCATGTAGAATTGTTTGGGATCTTGATGGTCACTCATTTTAAGCTCCTATTTGGGGAGAAATCCATTCTCCACATTTCCCAACTCCTGTGTAATAACTTCTGCCCTTTTATGGAGTTAAATGGATTTTCTTCCTGCTTCCTTGGGCTACCATGCTTTTCCATGTCTTATAATATTTTTCCTTAAGTAACCTGCTGAGACATTTTGTTATCCAATTTCAAAGGTATATCAACAATTTTGATGCCTTTGCATCAATAATTTTAATTGAACATGATCTAAATTTTGGTAAACCAAAATTTGGGATTAATAGTGTTTTTTCTTACCTAATTTGGAAAAGCTTGTTCTTTTTGTTTTGTACTTTATACCTTTTTCTGCTTTGCATTAAAATTATTTGTACTTGTGCTATATTATTTCCTTTTATTTAAGGGATCAAGGACCTTACTATTTGTTTCCTTCATAGGTTCCACAATTCCTTTTTTTTTTTTTAATTTTATTTATTTATGATAGTCACACAGAGAGAGAGAGAGGCAGAGACACAGGCGGAGGGAGAAGCAGGCTCCATGCAGGGAGCCCGACGTGGGATTCGTTCCCAGTTCTCCAGGATCACGCCCTGGGCCAAAGGGAGGCGCTAAACCGCTGCACCACCCAGGGATCCCCAGTTCCACAATTCCTTACACATAGTAGGAGCTTGATCAATATTATTAAATAAATGACTGAATCAAAACCAGTAAATGCCATTGTGATAATAGTAAAGTGATTTTAGTAATTGTCCTATAATTTTGCCATGGTAACTTTTTTATTATTAAATGGAATATCCTGTTGCAGCAAAATTATTTTCTGTATATAATCAAAATATAGCACATAGCACATATACATAGAAGGCAAAATTCTGGAAAGCCTGTTCATATATGGACCTCAACGTCTTTAGATACTTGATGGTTCATTCTTCTACTGTTTGGATGTGGCAAGATAAATGAGTTAAGCAGTAATTTAGCTATTCAGTGCAGCTGAAACATGCATATGTGATATACTACTACTTCTTTTACCTCTCCAAAGCATTTAGAGCTAATTTTGACCAAGTTTTGATAATGCCTACCAATGCCATACATATAGTGTTGGGGAAGTGGGGAAATTTTATGACAGACATGGGGCAAAACTGGAGACTGGAGAGAACTCAGGTACCTTGGAAATCTGAACAGAGGCAGAGGCAGGCATTTTGGACAATAAGTGGATTTAGTGACTGGAGATTCTGTGGGACTGACTGTTCATCGCAGAGGAAGGGAGCAAACAAAGACAAGAGAATAATATCTGTAGTAACAAACTGGATAACTTTTGAGTTTATGTCTAAGCTTTGTTGTTAGTAGGTGTATCAAATGTTTCAGCAGCTTGTCTTTTACCCAGACTGGGTAAAGAGTAGTAAAAAGGAAACTATGACTAATTAATAATAATAATAATAATAATAATAATAATAATAATAATTCTCTTCCTCCTTCTTCTTTGTAGTTTTATGGTTTTATTAACATAAATACTATGTTTATATAAGCTGTCTATTTATTTTTTTGCTGCACAGCCTGGCATTGGGATTGGTGACTCAGATGGCCAGTGAGGCTGCTCTTTACACAATGGCTTTGTGGTTCTTAGAGATCTTGTGAGCAATCTCTGTACCATGAGATTTGTTGCACATCAGCAGCACTTCAAACTCCTTGACTTTGTGGCCTGGGAACTTCTGGAAGCCACCGGGCAGCTTGGGCTTTGTTTTCTTGTTGCTCCTGTAACAAATGTTGGGCATCAAAATCTGGCCCTTGAATTTTCTGTGCACCCTACTGTCAGTGCCTCTGAGTTTCTGCCAGTTGCACTTAATTTTGACATACTGGTCTGATTGGTGCTAAATGAACTCATTGGTCCTCTTTTTAACAATCTTGGGCTGCACCAGAGGTCTGAGGGTGGCCGTACTGCCAATTAGGAGATGGCTACCACCTCTGAGGGCAGTGACAAGGAAGAGAACTATGACCAATTCTTAAATCGTGCTGTTTGAATTTCCATTCATGTTTATATAGTTGTATGCACTGGATCCTGGATAACCTAGTCAAAAGGATTAACTTTTTCTGTGTTTCCACAGTATCAACCTCTACTGAGCATTTAATTATTCTGCCTTGTGTTACAGTTAGTTGGTCACATATCCAGATTGGCATTTTTCAATACCATTTTGGTCAGACTTGGGGCCAAGACCATTCCTGGGTAGTAAATCAATTTAGTGGAGTGGTGATAGAGTGTTGTGACAAGAATTTTTTTTTGATGGGAATAGAATAGATAGGAATAGCAAAAAGGGTGTATTATAAATACTAAGGATATTTTTTTTCCTAACGATATTTTTTATGAAACATTTATTTCAGTATATGTATATATGTATGTAAAAATGTATTTGTTATTGTGGATAAGGTAAAACCTTTCTGAAAAAATTCTTGACTAGACTGAAAAATTCTTGTATTAGGAGTCTGATTGATCTTTGCATTCAATTAATTTTATATTATGAGTACTCACTAAATGCTCCTGGAATGTTTATGGTATTTGTCCCAGTAGTCACTGTGTTAACAAAGAAGAAGGACTTGTTTACTCAATCAATTTCTGATTTGGCTTTTATGAATGTAGAGATTTTATATCAGGAGTGCCTTTAAGTCTACCACCTGTTAGTCTCCTTTAGTTAAAGGAGTTTGACAAGGGTATATACTGTCTTTCCTCCTTTACCTTTAGCACAGGAATCATCAAAGAATCTTTGCTGGGGCATAATGTGAGGGGTGTGGTTATGACTTAGACTCATTTCCCCTTCTATCATCCCACAACATGTATTGAGTGCATACAATTGATCAGGCATTAGTGTAAGCACTTTACATGTATTAATTTATTTACTTATAGTAACCCTATGGAAGGTGCTTTGTTATCCTCAATTTCATGATGAGAAAATTAAAGCTTAGAAGTAGATTGAATAGATTAAAATCAGATTTGTAAGTGGCTGAGATTTGAATCTAGGCAATCTGTGGGTGCAATGGAAAAAATCTAGCACTGTTGCAGGGCAGAGAACTCGGCTAGTGCACTAGTTGGCTCGGAGATTTCTCAGTCAAGACTCTGTTGGGGCAAGGCTGCTAGACAAAAGGCCTCAGAAGGTTTGTTTGTTTCCTTCTTGGTATGACTGGGCTCTGAAATTATGTAAAGTGAAAGATAGACTGAAGTCTCACTTTTCTTTTTTTTTTTAAAGTTGTCTCTTCAGTTAATATTTTGAGGCTTTGTGGACAGACTTTGAGATAGGTAGCAGATGCCTTGCCATGTGAGACAAATCCATATTTAGTGTGCTCCTCCAATTTACTTAAGTTAATTGGCAAATTTTCAGGGACAACTTAATTTTTTTAATTTAAATATAATTTGCATACTATCAAAGTTACTACTTTGAAGTGTGTAACTCCAAGGTTGTACAATCATCACTACCTTCTAACTTAAGAACATTTCTTCTCCCAAAAAAGAAACCCTGTAAATTAGTAGCCATGTCCCTTTTGCCCTTTCCCTCCAGCCTCTGTTGTATACAAACTTACTTTCTGTCTTTATGGATTTGCTTATTCTGGACACTTCTTAGCAATAGAATCATACAGTATGTGGCCTTTCATCTGGCTTCTTTTACTTATCATGGTATTTTCAAAGTTAATTCACATTGTATATATATCAGTGGCCAAATAATATTCTAATACACATGCCACATTTTGTTTATCCATTTATTGGTTGCTGAAAATTTAGATTATTTCCAGCGTTTTGGCTACTGTAAATAATGCTTCCATGTTCATTTATGTGCAAGTTTTTGTGTGAATATATGTTTTCAATTCTCTTAGGTCTATACCTAGACATTACTGGGTCATATAGTAACTTTATGTTTAACTTTTTGAGGAACTGCCAAATTGTTTTCCAAAACAGCCACACCATTTTATGTTCCCACTGGCAATGTATGGATGGGAGTTCTAAGTTCCAATTACTACACAACCTCCCCCACACTTACTACTTTTTGTTTTTGTTTGTTTTACTGTAGCCATCCCTGGTGAGTGTGATGTCTCATCATGGTTTTGATTTATATTACTATAATGACTGAAGAAATTATGCTTATGTTCATTTGTTTATTGGCATTTGTATATCTTCTTTGGAGAAACTTTTATGCAAATCCTTTGTCCAATTTTTTTTTTTAAGATTTTATTTAAGAGAGAGAGAGCATGGGGGGAAGGGAGGAGGAGCAGAGGGAGAGGGACAAGCAGACTCTGTGCTAAGCATGGAGCCTGATGCAAGGCTGGATCCCAGGACCCTGAGATCATGACCTGGGTGGAGATCAGAAGTCAGACACTTAACTGATTGAGTCACCTAGACTCCCCTGTCCACTTTTGGTTGGGTTGTCTTTTTATTCTCAAATTGTAAGAGTTCTTTATATATTCTGGATATTAGATTTTCACTAGCTATATGATTTGCAAATAGTTCCTCCAATTCTGTGGGTCATTTTTTCACTTCCTAGATAATGCCCTTTGAATTATAAGTGTTTTTAATTTTTATGAAATTCACCTATTTTTTATTTTGGTTGCTTGTGCTTTAGGTATCATGTCTAAGAAACTGTTGCCTAATCCAAGGTCACAGAAATTTATTATCACTATGTTTTCTTCTAAGAGTTTTACAGTTTTAGCTCTTACATTTAGGTTTTTGATCTCTTTTGAGTTAATTTTTTATGTAGTGTGATGTAAATGTCCAAATTAATTCTTTTGTGCATAGAGTACCATTTATTGAGAAGACTGTTCTTTCCCCATTGAATTATCTTAGTACCCTTGTCAAAAATGACTCAACTACAGATGTATAAGTTTATTTCTGGACTCTCAATTCAATTCTACTGATTTATATGTTTGTCTTAGGCCAGTTACACACTATTTTGTTTAGTATCAAAATAAGCTTTGAAATTTTGAAGTACAAATCCTCCAACGTTGCTCTTTCTTTTCTTTTTCTTTCTTTTTTTTTTTTATTTATTCATGATAGTCAGAGAGAGAGAGAGAGAGGCAGAGACACAGGCAGAGGGAGAAGCAGGCTCCATGCACCAGGAGCCCGACATGGGACTCGATCCTGGGTCTCCAGGATCACGCCCTGGGCCAAAGGCAGGCGCCAAACCGCTGCGCCACCCAGGGATCCCGCTCTTTATTTTCAAAATTGTTTTAGTTGTTCTGGATCCCTTGAATTTACATATGAATTTTAGGATTGTCAATTTCTGCAAAAATGGATGATGGAATTTTGATATTGAACTGTAGATAAATTTGGAGAATACTCCATGTTAATATTAATAGGTCTTCTGAAACATGAAGACAAAGCTTATTTTCATTTGTTTCTTTAATTTTAACAGTTTTTATAGTTTTTAGTGTACAAGTTTTGTATTTTGTCACTCTTGTTTTTTGATTCTATCAGATTGAATTGCTTTCTTAAGTTCATTTTCAGATTGTTCATTACTGGTGTATAGAAATACAACTGATTTTTGTTTATTAATCTTGTATCCCGCACCCTTTCTGAGCTTGTTTTTTAGCATGTGGGTATGTGTATTCCTTTAGGATTTTCTTTCTTTTTTTTTTTTTTTTTAAGATTTTATTTCTTTACTCATGAAGGACACACACACACACACACACACACACACACACAGAAAGAGAGAGAAAGAGAGAGAGGCAGAGAGGCAGAGAGGCAGAGAGGCAGAGGGAGAAGCAGGCTCCATGCAGGGAGCCTGACATGGGACTTGATCCTGGGACTCCAGGATCACGCCCTGGGCCGAAGGCAGGTGCTAAACCGCTGAGCCACCCAGGGATTCCCCCTTTAGGATTTTCTATTTCTAGGATCATGTCATTTGCAAATAGGGATAATTTCATACTTCTTCCATTCTAATTTGGATGCTTTTAATTTTATTTTCAAATTTAATGGTAGAATCCAGGCTAGAACTTTTAGCGCAATGTTAAATTGAAGTGACGAGAGCAGATAGCTTGTCATATTCCTGATCTTAGGGAGAAAGCCTTTAGTCTTTTACCATTAAATATGATGTTAGCTATGGATATTTTGTAGATGCCTTTTGTCAGTTTGAGGAAATTCCCTTCTATTGCTAGTTTGTTGAGTGCTTTTATTATGAGAAGATGTTGGATTTTGTAAATATTTTTTCTGTATTGAGATGATCGTATGTTTATTTTTCCTATGTTCTACTAATATAGTGCATTACATTGGTATTAAACGCGGAAACAACCTTGTGTTCCTAGGATGTCTCCCTTTGTCATATTGTGTAAACCTTTTTATATGCTTCTAGATTGATTGTTTTGCTAGTATTTGCTGCTAGTCATTTTGTTGAGGATATTTGAATTTATAGTAACTGATAAGGAATATTGAGCTGTAGTAGTAGTACTAGTACTAGTAGTAGTCAGTAATTAGTAATAGTAGTAGTAAGGGTGTGGTGTGTATATGTGTGTGGGTTTGATAGCCATGTAATACTCGCCTCAGAGTAGTCACTTCATTTTTGAAGGATAGTGTTTGCTGGATTTAGAAACCTTGGTTGACAGGCTCTTTTTTCTTTCAGAAATTTGAATGCGTCATCTCTGTTCCTTCTGATTCCATAGTTTCTGATGAGAATTCAGCTGTTAATCATATTGAACATCCTTTGAATGTGATAAATCATTCCTCTAACCGCTTTCAAGATTCTTTTTGTCTTTTTCTTTTGACAGTTTGATTAATATGTGTCCATGTGTAGATCTTTTTAAAGTTATCCTACTTAGAGTTTTTTGAGCTTGTTGGATATGAAGATTAATGTTTTTCATCATATTTGAAAGTTTTTGGCCATTATTTCTTCAAATATTCTTTTTGCCCCTTTTCTGTTTCTCTTCTTTTTTCTGAGACTCCCATTATGCATATATTGTACATTTGATGGTGTCTTCACAGGTATCTAAGGTTATGTTAATTTTTGTTCATTCTTTTTAGTCATTTTGTTCCTTGGACTAGAAAATCTCTTAACTTATCTTCATTTCACTTTTTCTTCCTTCTCTCTGCTCATATCTGCTATTGACCATCTCTAATGAAATATTGATTTTAATTATTATACTTTTCAACTCCAGAATTTGTATTTAAACAAATAGTTTATGCATCTTTTTGATAATCTCTGTTTGGTGAGATATCCTTATACTTTAGTTCCTTAGACATGGTTTCCTTTAGTTCTTTGAACATATTTAAAATAGCTCGTATAGGGACGCCTGGGTGGCTCAGTGGTTGGGCGCCTGCCTTTGGCTCAGGTCGTGATCCTGGGATCCGGAATTGAGTCCCGCATTGGGCTCCATGTTGAGGAGCCTGCTTCTCCCTCTGCCTATGTCTCTGCCTCTCTCTCAGTCTGTGTCTCTCATGAGTAAATAAATAAATCTTAAAAAAAATAGCTTGTATAAAGTCTTTGTCCAACATTCTGGCCTCAAGGTCAGCCAGAGATGAGAGCTTAGGGGCTTCTCAGGTCTTTCCTGTGCATAATACAGCCCTATGTGTTTGTGTGGCCTCCTAGGTCCCCAAGAATATGTTGGAGTTTTTCAAATCACTTATGGACATCTTATTTCCCAGCTTTTTCTTTAAGCTTTTTGGTTAGCTTTTTGCCTATTATTGCTCCAAATATTAACCACTGCATCAGGCAGCTGTGAAGTTACAAACTTGATTGTAATTGTTTTCAACAAATGCCCTGTGGAAGAAGACACTCTGCAAGATGAGCCCTGATTCAGGCCAAGTACAGACTAACTTAAAAGTGGAGTCTCCTCAGAATCCATCAGAAAGATCAAGTAGTGAGAATTTCTTGGTAATGAGGATTCAAAAGAGCTCTAGCTCCATCCCACAGCACTTCATTTCACTGCTCTCTCCAGCAACCACTGGGCTGTCCCTGGAATGTAGGCTAGTGTTTTGGAAGGCTATTGCAAATATAGAGTGGGGGATGGAATTAAGGGAAGTTAAAATATGACAAAGCTTCCTGTTCTTGCTTATATAAAACTGTTTATTTATTTAAAAGTAAATGTTTCCTGTGTTGGAAGCCTTTGGTTAATTTCCATATCGCTGAAAAAGTTTATTCTAATAATTTTGGTCAGCTTTCTCATTGTTTTTATGCAAGAACAAATTTGGGAGCCCCTAATCTGCCATTTTGCCAACAATACCCCCATACATTACATTTTAAATATAATTTTTTCAGCCCTCATTCTCTCTTGAAAATCTTGAGCCATTTGACTTTTGACCAGTCTTTCCTTCATTAAATACCCTCCTTGCTGCCTCTGTGAACACTCTTTTCCATTGTTTAGTGTACTCTCTTCCCCTGATTATCCTTTAGAAGTTGATGTTCCTGAATGTTCTCTCCTTGGCTCTTTTTAAAATTTTAATTCCAGTGTAGTCAATATACAAAGTTATATTAGTTTTGGATGTACAATATAGTGATTCAGTAATTCCATGTATTACTCAATGCTCATCAAGACAAGTGTACTCTTATTTTTTTCACCTATATCACCCATCCCCCAACAGCATCCCCTCTAGTAACCATCTGTTGGTTCTTTATAGTTAAGAGCCTTGTTTTTTGCTTTGCCTCCTTTTTTACCCTTTTGTTAATTTGTTTTTGTTTCTTAAATTCCACATTTGAGTGAAATCATATGGTATTTGTCTTTCTCTTACTGGCTTTTTTGCTTAGCATTATACTTTCCAGATCTATCCATATTGTTGCAAATGGCAAGCTTTCATTCTTTTTTTATGGCTAAATAATATCCTATTATATATGGTTAGTTAACAAACAGTGTAATATTCATTTCAGGTATACAATATAGTGATTCAACACTTCCATACATCACCTGATGCTGATCATCCTCAATAATCATTGCCTATTTAACCTATCCTCCCACTCCCCTCCATTCTGGTAGCCATCAGTTTGTTCTCGATAGTTAAGAGTCTGTTTTTTTAGTTTGCCTCTCTTTCTTTCCCTTTGCTCATTTATTTTGTTCCTTAGATTTTATTTATTTTTTTAAAGTAATCTTTACACTCAATGGGGGTGTAAAAACTCACAACCTTGAGATCAAGAGTTGCATGCGTACCAACTGAGCCAACCAGGCACTCCTGTTTTGTTTCTTAAAGTCCACATATGAGTAAAATCATACTGTCTTTGTCTTTCTCTGACTTTTTTCACTTAGCATAATACTCTCTAGCTCCATCCATGTTGTTGCAAATGACAAGGTTTTGTTCTTTTTTATGGTTGAGTAATATTCCATTACACACACACACACACACACACACACACACCCCACATCTTCTTTATCCATTCATTAATTGATGGATACTTGGCTGTTTCCATAATTTGGCTATTGTTGATAATGCTGCTATAAATATCAGGGTGCATGTATCCCTTTGAATTAGTATCTTTGTATTCTTTGGGTAAATACCTAGTAGTGCATTGGATCATAGGATAGTTCCATATTTAACTTTCTGAGCAACCTCCATACTGTTTTCCAGAGTGGCTGCACCAGTTTGCATTCTAACCAATAGTGTAGAAGGGTTCCCTTTTCTCCATATCCTTGCCAACACCTGTTTTCTTGATTTTAGTCATTCTGACTGGTATAAAGTGGTATCTCATTTTAATTTTGATTTGCATGTCCTTGATAAGTGAAATTGAGCATCTTTTCATGTGTCTATTTGCCATCTGTATGTCTTTGAAAAAATGTCCATTCAAGTCTTCTGTCCATTTTTGAATTGGATTCTTTGATTTTTGGGTGTTGAGTTTTATAAGTCCTCTATATATTTTGGATACTAACCTTTTATTGGATAGGTCATTTACAATATCAGTAGGTTGCCTTTAGTTTTGTGATTGTTTTCTTTGCTGTGCAGAGGCTTTTTATTTTGATGTAGTCCCAATAGTTCATTTTTGCTTTTGTTTCCCTTACCTTAGGGGATGTATCTAGAAAGATGTTGTTGTGGACAATAGGAGAAATTGCTATTTCTGTTTTCTTGTAGGAATTTTATGATTTCAGGTCTCACATTTAGGTCTTTAATCCACCTTGATTTTATTTTTGTGTGTGGTGTAAGAAAGTGGTCCAGTTTCATTCTTTTGTATGTAGCTATCCATTTTTCCCAACACCATTAGTTGAAAAGACTTTCCCATCGCATATTCTGGCCTCTTGTGGGAGATTAATTTACCATATAATTGTGTATTTATTTCTGGGCTTTCTATTCTATTCCATTGATCTGTATGTCTATTTTGTGCTAGTATCAGACTGTTTTGATTATTATACCTTTGCAATGCAACTTGAAATTTGGAGTTGTGTTACATCTAGTTTTGTTTTTCATTTTCAGGATTGCTTTAGCTATTTGAGATCTTTTGTGGTTCCATACAAATTTTAGGATTGTTTTTTCTAGTTCTGTGGAAAAGGCTGTTGGTATTTTGATAGAGATTGCATTAAATCTGTAGTTTGCTTTAGATAGTATAAACATTTTAACAGTATTTGTTCTTCCAATTCGTGAGCATGGAATGTCTTTCTGTTTGTATTGTCTTTGATTTCTTTCATCAATTTTATAGTTTTCCGAGTACATGTTTTTTACCTTTTTTGGTTAGATATTATTTGTAGTGCAGTTGTAAATGGGATTGTTTTCTCAATTTCTCTTTCTGATGCTTCATTTCTAGTGTGTAGAAATGCAGTGGATTTCTATACATTGATTTTGTATTCTGTGACCTTACTGAATTTATTTATCATCTCTAGTAGTTTTTTGGAGGAGTCTTTATGGTTTTCTATATAGAGTATCCTGTCATCTGCATCTGAAAGTTTTATTTCTTCCTTATCAATTTGGATGTCTTTTATTTCTTTTTGTTACCTGATTGCTCTGGCTAGGACTTCTAGTACTACATTGAATAAAAGTGGTGACAGTGGACATCTTTTCTCTTTTCTGATCTTAGGGGAAAAGTTCTCAGTTTTTCCTCATTGAGTATGATGTTAGCTGTGCGTTTTTCCTATAAGGCCTTTATTATGTTGAAGTATATTCCCTCTAAACCTACTTTGTTGAGGGTTTTTTTTTAATCATGAATGGATGTTGTATTTTGTCAGTTGCTTTTTGTGCATCTATTGAAATAATCATTTGGTTTTTATCATTTCTCTTATTGTTGTGATATATTACATTGATTGATTTGCAAATACTGAACCACCCTTGCATCCTGGGAATAAGTCCCACTTGATTGTAGTTAATGATTTTTAAATGTATTATTGCATTCCGTTTGCTAATACTTTGTTGAGGATTTTTGCATCTATGTTCACCAGAGATATTGGCCTTTTCTCTTTTTTAGTGTCTTTATCTGCTTTTGTTACCAAGGTAATGCTGACCTTACAGAATGAATTTGGAAGTTTTCCTTCCTGTTCTATTTTTTGGAAAAGTTTGAGAATAATAGGCAGAATCACTTGTGAAACTGTCTGGTCCTGGACTTGTTTGTTTGGATTTTTTTGATTACTGATTCAATCTTGTTGCTGGTGATCAGTCTGTTCAAATTTTCTATTTGTTCCTGCTTAAGTTTTGGTAGCTTTTGTGTTTCTAGGAATATATCCATTTCTTCTATGTTGTCCACTTTGTTGGCATATAATTTTTCATAGTATTCTCTTACAAGCTGTATTTCTGTGGTGTCAATTGTTATTTCACCACTTTCTTTTCTAATTTTGTTTGAGCACCCCCCACCTCCAAGTCTTTTTAAAGAGTTTGGCTAGAGGTTGTTGATATTTTGAAAGAACCAGCTCCTGGTTTCATTGATCTGTTCCATTTTTCTTCTAGTTTCTATGTAATTTATTTCTGCTCTTAATCTTTATTATTTCCTTCCTTCTGCTGGTTTTGGGTTTTGTTTGTTCTTTTTCTAACTTTTTTAGGTGTAAGATTAGGTTGTTTATTTGCGATTTTTCTTGCTTTTTGAGGTAGGTCTGTATTGCTATAAACCTCCCTCTTAGAACTGATTTTGTTGCATCCCAAAGATAATGAACCATTGTGTTTTCATTTTCATTTGTCTCCATGTAATTTTTTTTTATTTATTTGTTTTCTTGGTTGACCCATTAATTGTTTTGTAGCATGTTATTTAACTTCCATGTATTTGTGCTTTCACCACATTTTTTTCTTGTGGTTGATTTCTAGTTTCATAGTATTATGGTCAGAAGAGATACATGTTATGACTTTGGTCTTTTTTAATTTGTTGAGACTTGTTTTGTGGCTTAATATGTGATCTATTCTGAAGAATTTTCCATGTGCACTTGAAAAAATGTGTAAAAAAAAAAAAGAAAAAAAATGTGTATTCTGCTGTTTTAGGATGGAATGTTCTGACTAGATCTGGTCCAGTATGTCATTCAAAACCATTGTTTCCTTGTTGATTTTCCATTTGATTTGTTCATTGATGTAAGTGGGGGTGTTAAAGTCCCCTATTCTTATTGTATTACTGTTGATTAGTTCCTTTATGTTTGTATTAACTGGTTTATATATTTGGGTGCTCCTTCTTTGTCTTTTGTTATGGTCTTTGTTTTAAAGTCTATTTTGTTTGGCATAAATATTTCTATGCTGGCTTTCTTTTGACAGCTATTTGCATGATAAATGTTTCTCCATTCCATTACTTTCAATCTGCATGTGTCTTTTGGTCTGAAATGAGTCTCTTGTAGATAACACATAGATAGGTCTTGTGTGTTTTTTCTTTTTCAGAGTTTGTTTATTTATTTATTTATTTGAGGGAGATAGAGAAAGAGAGAGGAAGAGGAGCAGAGGGTGAGGGACAAGTAGACTCCATGCTGAACATGGAGCTCAGTACAGGGTTCAATCTCGTGACCCTGAGGTCATGACCTGAGCTGAAATCAGGAGTTGGTGCTTAACTGACTGAGCCACCCAGGCACCCCAGTAGGTCTTGTTCTTTTAATCCATTTTGTCACCCTATGTCTTTTGATTGGAATGTTTAGCCCATATATATTCAAAGGAATTATTGATAGGTATATATTTAAAGCCATTTTGTTACTTGTTTTGTGGTTGTTTTTGTAGTTCTTCTCTGATCCTTTCTTCTCTTGCTTTGTTCTCTCATGGTTTGCTGGCTTTCTTTAATGATATACTTGTATTCCTTTCCTTTATTTTTAACATATCAATTTTTGTTTTTTGTTTTGTGGTTACCATTAGGTTTATAATATAACATCTCCTGCATATAGAAGTCTATATTAAGTTGATGGTTGTTTAAGTGTCAATCTGTTCTTAGCCCCCATATTTTAGGTATATGGTGTCAAACTTTGCATCCTTTTATTTTGTGAATGCCTTGACTGATTTTTACAGATATGCATATTTTTACTGCTTTTATGCTTCCTACTTTTCTTCTCTTACTTATAGTCTTTCCTTTCCACTCAGAGAGTCACCTTTAATATTTCTTGTAGGGCTTGTTTAGTGGTCATTAACTGCTTTAGCTTTTGTTTGTCTTGTAAACTCTTTATCTCTCTTTCTATTCTGAAGAATAGCCTTGCTGAGTAGAGTATTCTTGACTGCAGATTTTTTTCCTTGCAGCACTTTGAATAAATCATGCCACTTTCTTGTGGCTTGCAACATTTCTGCTGAAAAATCTGCTGAAGCCTTATTGGGTTCCCTGTATATAACTGTCTTTTTTCTTGATGCATTAAAATTTCCTTCTTTATTATTACTTTTGGCATCTTAATTACTATATGTCTTGTTGTAGACCTCCTTGGGTTGATTTGAAAGGGGGGGGTATCTCTGTGCTCTCAGGATCTAGATAACTGTTTCCTTCCCCCTGATGAGGGAAGTTTTCAGCTATTACATCTTCACATGAATTTTCTGCCCTTTTTTCTCTGTCTTATTCTGTGCTACCTATGATGCAATGTTATTAGCCTTGATGGAATTACTGAGTTTCCTAAGTCTCTTTTCATTTTGTGTAATTTTCTTTTTTCTCATCTGCTCAGCTTGATTACTTTCCATTACTGTATCCTTCAGGTCACTAATTTTGTTCTTCTGCTTTCTCTAGCCTGCTTTTTATACAATCTAGTGTATTTTTCCCCATCTAGTATGTTTTAAATTTCATTTCTTGTGTTCTTCATTTCTGATTGGTTCTTTTTTTACCTCTTTGTTAAGGGTCTCACTGATGTCTTCCACTCTTTTCAAGTCCAGTGAGTATCTTTATGATCATTACTTTAAATTCTCTACAGGCATATTATCTATATCCATTTTACTGTGGTTATGTCCTATTCTTTCATTTGGAAAATATCCCTCTGTTTCCTCACTTTGTCTAACTCTGTGTCTGTTTCTCTGTGTTAGGAAAGTCACCTGCCTCTCCTGCTCTTGAAGATAATGCCTTATGAAGAAGAGGTCTTATAGGGCCCTACAGCTCCATGTTCCTTGCTTACCAGAACCTGGCACTTCAGGAATGTCTCCCATGTGTGTTGTGTGCACCCAGCTGTTGGGTACTGGCTACTTTCCTTTAGGCAAATCATTTGCAGTGGCTCTGTTTGCCTGTTCTGGGCAGTTTTTGGTCCTCAGCTGGGGTAGGATGCACAGTTTTAACAAGATTTGCCTCCATCTTCTGCAGGGCCACTGTCCTCACCGGGACTGAAGCCCCTAAAGTGTGTGGGTTGGGAGATGTGGTATTGGCAAGTTTTGCTTCTCGGGGAGGGGACCCACAGCACCAGGACTGAGGCAAAAGTGACTGGAAAAGGCAGATCTTGGTGTAAGCAGGTTAGGTCGTGAGTTCTATGCCCCACTGCTTCCTGCAGATGGCTGTGTGTTTGTGTTGGGGTGGGTAGGGGAGGGAGATAACACCTGTCAGCCTCTTTGTTCCTAGAGGGATCTCCCTGCAAAAACTGCCCTTTCAGGGCATGCTCTAAGCTGAGTAAATAATGGTCCCTCCTGTATGCCCCAGCCAATTTTCTTCTTTTTTTAAAAAAAATATTTTATTTATTTATTTATTCATGAGAGACACAGAGAGAGATTGAGAGAGGCAGGGAGAAGCAGGCTCCATGCAGGGAGCCTGATGTGGGACTTAATCCCGGGTCTCCAGGATCACACCCTGGGCTGAAGGCCGTGCTAAATTGCTGAGCCACCCAGGCTGCCCCCCAGCCAATTTTCAAACTGCGGCTTCTATATTTTATCTCCATAGGCTGTTTGTCATGCTGTCTTTTTAAGGGTGGAGACTCAGCTTCCTGTCACCTTCTGGCTCTCCCAGAACCAACCTTGCCGATTTTTAAAATTCCAGGCTTTAAGTTCTGCTACTTGTAAGAACTCGTGAAATTTGGCCTCTGTTGCTTTCAAAGCCAAATGATTTGAGGATTCATCTTCCGTGTCTGAGCTCCCTGTTGTAAGAGTCTTTTTCTTTCCCTTCTTCACACCCTTGGCTCCCTCCCTCCTGTGAGCAGCCATAGTCCTATGTTTATTTAGCTCTCCTCCCCCCATGTCTCCTACCCTCTTTTCTCTAAGAGTTTGTTCTGCGAGTCTTTGGGTCATTTTCTGGGTTAGTTACACTGCTGTGAGTGTTATCTAGTTGCATGTGGGGTATGAGGTGAGCTTAGGGTCCTCCTCTACCATCTTCCCAGCCCCTCTTCCTGCTGTTTTCTGTCCTTGGCTTTCCTGTGTTTTCATTCCACACATCCTTCTTGGGTGATCTCACCTATACCCATGATTTCAGTTTCCTCTTCTATGATGTAAGTCTTAAATCCAAGTTTATAACCTAGGTTTCTCTTTATTTCTGGACTTATATATATATCCACTACCTCCTCAGCATCTCCCTTTCAGTGTCCTAAAGGCAAAACTAATTTAGCATACCCCAAACCAAACTTACCATCTTACTCCAAATCTATTATTTTTCCTCTCTTTACTATCTCAATAATTTGATCATCATCCACATCAGTATTCAAGGTATTCTTGACTTCTTTCTTTACTTTTGAAGATTTATTTATTTTAGAGAGAGAGAGAGAGACAGAGAGAGATAGAGAGAGAGCACCAGTGGGGAGAAGGGACAGAGGAAGAGAGAGAATTTTCAAGGAGACTCACCACTGAGTGCAGATGCCAATACAGGGCTCAGTCTCGACTCTGAGATCATGACCTGAGGCAAAATCAAGAGTTGGATCCTTAAATGACTAAACCACCCAGGTGCCCCATCTTTTCTCTTTCTCTCACTATGGTCATAGCTAATCATTTACCAAGTTCTGTCACTCCATTTCCTAAATTTCTCCAGAATCTGGCTATTTCCCCCATTCCTTATGCTGCTTTTCTAATTAAGACCACACTTAGGGATGCCTCGAGTGTCTGCCTTCGGCTCAGGGTGATTCTGGGGTCCCAGGATCGAGGCCCACATCAGGCTCCCTGTGAGGAGCCTGCTTCTCCCTCTGCCTATGTCTCTGCTTCTTTCTCTGTCTCTCATGAATAATAAATAAAATCTTTAAAAAAACCCACATTTATATCCTTGCCTAAACTATTATAATACTTTCTTGTTTTTCCATCTCTAGTCTTGTCTTGCCTTTCATACATTTTCTATACTACAGGAAGAATATGCGTTCTAAAAAGCGCATTTCCTTTTGTCATTCCCTTGCAGGTAAGCAATAGCTAGGATCGATTTCATCCCTGCATTCAGGGAACTTGGGTATAGTGAGGGATACAGATAAATAAATGACGAAGTACAATTCAGAGTGTGATAGAGCAAGTATAGTACACTAAGGAGATTGGCAGACACTCAAGTGAACTTGACTCAAAATATCAAGAAAATTTGAGAGGAGATGATGTCTGGTCTACGGCCATACCACCCTGAACGCGCCCGATCTCGTCTGATCTCGGAAGCTAAGCAGGGTCGGGCCTGGTTAGTACTTGGATGGGAGAGGAGATGATGTCTGGATTGAGATCTGCAGGAAGAGTAGGAATTATAATGATGAAAGGAAAGAATGGGAAAGAGAGTTCCTGGCTGAGAGTGCATGAAGGAGGATGTAAAGAAGGCATAGGATTGTAGGAAATGAAAGAAATTCTGTAGGTTGGAAAACTTTATGTTGAGGAAGTAGTGTGAGATAAGACTGAAAATGTACACCAGGGCCACATCACCTAGGCTTGTTTGTCATGTTAAGGACTCTGTGCTGTTGGGAACCACTGAAGTGATTTTTGCTGGAACAAGCATGAACAGATTTACATATGAGAAAGAGCACCCTGGTTATAGTGAGGGGAATGCTTTGGTTGAGATGGCTGACTTGGAATCAGGGTGACTAGTGAGCAAGCTCTTATATTAATCCAGGTAAGAGATAATATTGATGTGGGCATTTGGAATGGAGAAAATTGGATGGATTTGAGAATTATTTTGGAAGTAGAATGGACTTGTCATTGTTGAATATGGAGGGAGAGGAAAGGACTGGGGAAAATTTTGTATTATTCAGTTAATTAAATTATCTATTTCAGTAGTTATCCCTTTAGAACATAAAGCTATTATGTATTTATGTAAGTATGTATGTACATTAATTACAAGAAAGTATATGGTGTTTTGTAGGTTTTTTTTAATGACCTACATCTGATGTAGGTCTAAAGATCTAAACTCCCCTAAACAGACTTTACTGTTCATTTGGTAAAAGCTAGTAAATGTAGACCTAGTGCCTGGGTCCATTTATTTCTTCTATGAGCCTAACTTCTTATTTCCTACTGGGATTCATGATTAAAATATCTTACTTCTTCCAGTCAACATTTTTTTTCTATCCTAAGCATAAAGCCATATGGTTGATTCTATCAGCTTTCCTTAGCTACCTAGCTACATAAGGATATTTCTACTGTGGAATTTGCACTACAAAGCAATTCAAAACTTTTGCATTTTCTGTTTGTAGTGTAGTAGAAGATCTCACTAGGGTAAAAGGACTTGCTGATTTTGGTCACTTTTTGTCAAAAGAATTTATATCTACATGACTAAGTTTGCTATCTGACTAAAAAGCATCCTGTGAAATACAGCATTCTTTGAACTTGAAGATCTGTTTAAAAGTTTATCATTTCTTTACTAAGACATGAAAAGAAAATCATTGCTCATTTTTGCAGAAGAAGTTGGAAACTCTTATTTTTGGGCTTTCGTATTCTTTTATATGGACTTTGCAAAAATAATAATCTTACAGTCACTGTTTCCTGAATTATTTCTAGTATTTGTTAAATTGATATGTGGTTGGATATAGTATTGTTAAACAAAAAGTAGCTTTATTTTAGGAAATAAAGAAAAATTTAATGTTAGTATTACTTTTTATATGTATTATAGAGGACATTTTAAATCTTCATCATGAAAAATTTCTTTTTATTGAAGAGAAAAATTTCTTCTCCCCCAAAAAGAAATCCTCTCTGGTCTCAGCTGCTTTTTAAAATCTTGAACCTGTCAGTGAAATTGTGTAATCTAGTAATAACATGCCTAAGGCTTATTGCCTTTTCTTGGGCAACACAGTATCAGCAAATGATGTGCTCTATCGATTTTAATCACATTGTTTTTACAGTTCCATTGCAAGGTTTTGAAAGCTCACCAAGTAAATATATCTGTGGCTACAAACACCTCCTTTCTCTGAAAATCTAACCATTTACATATTATTCCTTTTTGATCAGTTGTTAAGATAATCTATAAACTAATAATACTTTGAGAGAGTATTTGGACTTTGCTGGTCTAAAACATTCTTGATATTCAGCATTATTTAGAATTTAAAAAATAAAATTCTTATAAAGGTGATATTTGAGTGCATGTAGCATTCAGAATTTTTTTTAAGATTTTATTTATCCATGAGAGACACACACAGAGAGAGGCAGAGACATAGGCAGAGGGAGAAGCAGTCTCCTTGAGGGGAGCCTGATGTGGGACTGGATCCCAGGCCCTGGGATCATGCCCTGAGCCAGAGGCAGACACTCAACCACTGAGCCAACCAAGCATCTCTAGCATTCAGAATTTAACATATAACAAGTTGCATATGGGCTACTCCAGCAAGCCATTCACTCAACAACTCAGCTGCACACATCTAGAGCAAGCTCTTGTAATTATATTCTAACTAGCTATGAGCTAATTAGATGACAGTTTGTATCTTGGAACCCATGTAGAACAATATTTGGAGCATTAGACTAAGAGATTGTTACTGACAGATAAAATAATTTTCTGATGCTACCATCCATTGGGTTTTGACAGAGTTTCATAATAATAATAAAAACTTCCATTTATTTAGAGCTTACAAAGTATCAGTATTTACATACATTATATCCTATCCTTATAACAGTTCTACCTTGTGGGTGTACAGACATCATCTATGTATATGCTTCGCATAAGAGGAAGCTGAGACCAGATGGGTTAAGTCACTGGTGGGGAATTTGAACATTGGTCTAGCAGTAAAGCTTGGGTTCTTTTTCATTACTAAGGGCAAACACATTTCATGTGAACTGTTCTGTACCTGTAAAATGGAACCATTCTGATAAGACTTATGAGATTTTATTTTATTTTTTATTTTTTAAAAAGATTTTATTTATTTATTAGAGATGGGGGCGCGGGGCAGAGACACAGGCAGAGGGAGAAGCAGGCTCCATGCAAGGAACCTGACGTGGGACTCGATTCCGGGTCTCCAGGATCACGCCCCGGGCCGAAGGCGGTGCTAAACCACTAAGCCACCGGGGGCTGCCCAGCTTATGATATTTTAATGCTCATAAATTGTTTAGAAATTTGGTAGAATGGTAGAATACCAGTATCTTTTTTTTTTTTTTTTTTTGGTCTGATACAGCTTTGTTTGTAATAGTGTTAAGATAGGAGTAGAGGTGTGTGCGTGTGTGTGTGTGTGTGTGTATGTGGGTGTGTGGGTTTATGTGTGTATAAAATAAATAATATTTTATGTGGGATTTATAGTGGGAAACTTTCTTTGGTATCTTTTGTTACTTTGGAACTAATTAGAACTATGCCATTATGTTGCAACATTGACTCTAGTGAATTTGTCACTAAATTCTAATTTGTTCATCTGGCAGTAGATTTTGATTGATTATACTGGCTGGCGTCTTTTCTTTATACTTTGGAGCTTTATAGTTTATATTTTCAGCATACACTGAAAATATATGTGTCCCCTCCACTGCTGATATTTCTGATATAATATACTTACTAGGCCAAATACTAAGCATTTTATAAGTGTTATCTAATTATTCCTCACAAAAGTCATTTAAGATAGCTAACCACTATTTTTTCCACTTTACATGTGAAAGAACTGAGGAGTAAGTGGTGGAAAGTAGAGTTTGAATTCTGGTCTCTCTCGTTCTAAATTTTTTTGTTTCCCACTAGACTATGATACTTCCTTGATCACTCCCTCTTTTTTTTAATTTTTTAAAAAATATTTATTTATTTATTATTTATGATAGACATAGAGAGAGAGAGAGGCAGAGACACAGGAGGAGGGAGAAGCAGGCTCCATGCCAGGAGCCCAATGCGGGACTTGATCCCAGGACTCCAGGATCGTGCCCTGGGCCAAAGGCAGGCGCCAAACCACTGAGCCACCCAGGGATCCCCTCACTCCCTCTTTTGTATCACTTTTGTACTTTGTACATATCTATCATTATCTTAATCATAATAATTCTTAGGTCTAGGTCTTGATAATATCTTTATTTCCAGCACTATGTAACAGATATTCAAAAAATGTTTGCTGAATACATACATAGACTATTAGATGACTAGATTCTCAGTTGGCCGGTTCTCCTACTTAGAACTCTGGTCACTCTTTTGGCCAGACTTACAGAACCCTGGCAATTAAGTACCTTTTAGGTCTTATTTCCCCAACCTCTCCTACCTTGCTGAAATTAACAGCCATGACACATTGATTCCTGAGATACGATATTCTAAATGCTTTTGTCTGGTTATGAATCTGAGCTTTGCGTGTTGCAGATAAGTGGCTCATCACTAGGAGTGAAGAAAAGATACTCTTCCAAAAAATAAGTATCCTTACTTGAGGTCATTTGGCTAGGGATCCTGAGAAGGTTAACATATTTCATATGATTTGTTTGTTTGTGACATACGTATTTTAATATAAAGGAAAGAATGAGTCAGTTATTGCTGTTTATACTATCTGCCAAATAAATGATCTTTTGTTGAATATGAGGATCTTAGTAATAATAAGGTTTATTATGACCAAGGCTTATAGTTGTTGGGAACTGGCCTTAGCCAGCAGAAACCCTTTGAATTTGGTAATATGGTCCATCCCCCAAATAAACTATGTGCTTATATCCTTTCAGACTCCTGGAAACCACAGTCTTGAGTAGAACATAAATATGGGAGTACAGTTATAACTTCTTGTCTGATGGGGAACCTTTCAGAAGCAGGTGGAAATTTATAGAGGATTGGGTCAAGCCTGCTGTGGGGGTTTTGGCATTCTGCTCCAGAAAGAGAGCTTCAACGTAGAGTGAGGGTTTGGTTGTAATGCATTTTTTTGGCCAGGAGACTTCCACCAAGTTTTTCTAATTTTGTTTACATGACAAGCCACTGGTTCTCTTACACTAGGTAACTACATTGGATATTCCATTTAAGACTTTGCTCTAAGACGTTGTCTCCATCAATTAGTAAATCAATCAATAATCCTTTTTTAATGAATACCTTCATTCGGACACAAAATGATGAGGTGAATAGAATGTAGTTCCTACCCTGGAGGGGTTCACACCTAAGAGAGGTAGCCTTTGTTGTTGTTTTCTGTTATCAAATTGTTTCTGCAGAAACTCGAAAATAGGGATCATAGAATCTGCTCTTGGTGTTTTGTTGTAGACTGTTTGGAGTTGCTGAGTTTGCAGAGATCTGGCCACAGGAGGAAAATTTCCTGGATGCATCTAAATTGTGCTTCCGGTGTTTGAACGTGATCTTGAGGGTCAGAATATCTTTTCTAATATTGTATGAAACATCTGGGTTGGAGCATTATATCATACATTTTCTTAGCTAACTGAATTGTTCATGGAAAATTGATGGCTTTGGAAAATTCCTCTTTTTTAATACTTATGGAAATATTTGACACAAGAAAGGCACTCTAACCACACAATTTTATTTATATTAATATATTCTATTAATGCAAAATTATTAATTAGTGCTTGATAAATGAAGCTAGCAAACCTTTCACATTTACCATCAAACTCTTAATCTTGGGATCCCTGGGTGGCGCAGTGGTTTGGCGCTTGCCTTTGGCCCAGGGCGCGATCCTGGAGACCCGGGATCGAATCCCACATCAGGCTCCCGGTGCATGGAGCCTGCTTCTCCCTCTGCCTATGTCTCTGCCTCTCTCTCTCTCTCTCTCTCTGTGACTATCATAAATAAAAAAAATAAAAAAATAAAAATAAAAATAAAAAACCAAAAAACAAACTCTTAATCTTGGGCAGCCCAGGTGGCTCAGTGGTTTAGCACCACCTTCAGCCCAGGGCGTGGTCCTGGAGACCTGGGATCGAGTCCTACGTCAGGCTCCCTGCATGGAGCCTGCTTCTCCCTCTGCCTGTGTCTCTGCCTCTCTCTCTCTCTGTCTCTCATGAATAAATAAAATAAAATCTTTTAAAAAATTCTTAATCTTATTGCTCCATTGTTAATTGGATTAAGACTGCTGAATACATATTTACCTTTTTTTTTTAAAGCTCTACTCTCAGGAAATTTCAATTATATAATACAACATTATCAACTCTAGTCACCATGTTATACATTAGATTTTCAGACCATATTCATCTTCTCAGTGAAAGTCTGTATCCAATATGTGAGGTGATGGATGTGTTAATTAACTTGATGGGAGAACCCTTTCATAATGTATAGGTCTATCAAATTATCACATTGTACACTTTAAATATCTTACAGTTTTGTCAATTGTACCTCAGAAAAGCTGGAAGAAAACATTCCTGAGTACCAGAAGACTATTTTCTTTTAAGCATGCTGGATGGAGCACAGCTAGCTGGGTGTTCATGTCACAATCCTCAGTGTGGTTCTACTTCTCTTCTGGAGTCTATTGTCAGTGTTGTATATTTTGACTGCTTTAGCTACATGTGGGCCCAGTTGCTCACTCTTCACCTGTTATTCTCTGATTTCCTGAGTGAGAAGGAAGTCTTATTTCCTTTTTCTTACAATGCCTTTTCTTCTATACTTCATTTAGCTTTTTCTTTTTTAGCCAGGGCCACTACGCCTTAGCACATCCAGCCTTCCAGCTTATACCCTTCTTTTTCATTATCATCCTGCACCCATGGTAAATTCTAACAATGCTGCTTTGTTACAGGTGAAATTCAGATTGGCTAAGGTGAATTTTGAAGCTGTAACTAGTTTGTCCTGGTGTGAGGTAGGAAAACCAGATCCCCATTATAATATTGAAACTCCACAGTGGAGGTGAGGTCAACTGCCTCTCAATTCCTTTAAATGTCTACTTCACCTCAGTGGATCATTAGGAGTGATTCATCTTTGTAGAGTTTTAGGGCTAGAAGGAACCTGAAGCATCCTAGTCTATGCTTAAAGACCTTAAATGGGTTTCTGCCAACTGACCTTCTGGTCTCTGCCTGGACATTTCTAGTGACTGAGAGATAGTCTTTCCTTTTATCTTTGACAGTTCTAAATGTTAGGAAGCCCTTTTATATTAGATTGATGTGCACTCCCTTTTTGAATCACACAGAAGCCTAATTCCTATGGCTAATCAATCCTCTTCATATGTATGAAGAGAGCCCTCACATTCTTTTAGAGATATCTCTTTCATATGACCCATCTCTTTACTTTGATGACTCTTCCTATACATCTGCCTATTTTTCTGCATAAGTGATTTGTGATTCTGGCTCTTTCCCACAAAGTGAACGCTCAGAAATTTTCATTTTGTACAGGGATGGGTCCGTGCTGGCAGAAAGGTACCTGACTTGAGGTTGCTTATAATGTACAGGGAAAAAAGACACTGAATAACAACAGGAAAAAAATCAGGGAGAGGTTTCTTGGTTTTCTCCAGTCTCTTTAAGCCAAAGTTTTTTAGTGAAATCTCTGTTCATATCTTAAACTGTCAGTGAGACCACATTTAAGACCGTCCCTCCAGATTATGGCTCAATCAGTGAGGTATATTATGCAAATTAAAATAGGAAAAAATGTAATAGCACACATCAACTATTAAACATTTTTAAACATCTCTGTAATGATGTAAATTTTAAACAACTGTAAATTCTCTTATAAGACAACATAGACTCATTTCCCTAATCATGCCCTTAATGGTTAGAATAGTAAACAAGTGCTAGTCTCCTTTAAAATATAACACTATGATCTAGGAAGCTCATTTGGCTCTTCTTTAGGCTCTGTAAGCATGTTGGGAAAACAAGTAGTTGAAAGTGAATATACAGTTATTCAGCTTGGTCTGCATAATGTCAGACAATCCAGTTTTTTTTTTCTTCACTTGAATAGAACACATTTTTGACTGAATTGACTGACTGTTTAGGTTCCTTGTAGACACGGTCTTAGCAAAGAAAACTAAAAATTGCTTTTGGGGAAGAAAATTGTAGCTAGTTATATCTCATAAAACCATTCTTGTGTTCATTTTCTTGAGGAAATTGCCGTGAGTGTATCTTCTAGGGCCAATATGTAAGAGACCTTTTTATGCTTAAATAAAAGCTCAGAGATTTTCTGTATCAGAGTTGTTCCATTGACTTGTTTTAGTTCTGAAAATAAAACGAAAACCTCTAGTCAAAAGAAAGCTCATACTTCAGTTAAATAGTGACATAATTTGAACTTATTTGTTTACGTTATGTCTAATGCCTGTGTTGTCCAGTCTTTGGCGACTGGCAGAAGCTTCTTTGGTTTTCTAATACATCTTTTTGTACCTCAAGTCCTGTTTGAACATAATTCCATGATTCTGTAGAAAAAGAGTTATTCATCTTTGAGTTTACATAAAGATAGGTTTGCAATGCTTGATTAATTTTATGCCTCTAAAATATGAATGACATCATTTGGCCTGTGAGATAGTAGATTTATTTTTGTAACAAATCTTTCAGATCAATTCATAAATGAGAAGGAAATAAATGTGAGTAAACATTTGTTCTATTTTGGTTTTTAAGCTAAAATGATTAGAATTCAGCCAGCCAAAAAGAAATTAAATTTGAAATCTAATTCTTGTCAAGAAATTTTGCATGCAGCTATTCAACCCATTGTTTTAGAATCGCTGTGGTGAGAAAGTAGAACATTACTTTGGCAGATGTAGCATTTGGTAGGTTGGAGAGTGGAAAAGAAACTCAGTGAGTAATAGGAACTTCTGTGCATTCTGAGTATAGCTCCTAAATACATCTAAGGTAATGGATAAAGCAGAAACTGGAGCAAAAAAGTACTCAGAAGTCTACATCAGTGTCAGTGATATGATGAAAATATGATTTATTTTGAGAAATTGATGGAAAATTTAAGGAAATGCTTTCTGAGCAGAGTTAAGAAAAAGATAATTGTTTTTGGATCCCCCAAAAAACCATCTTGAAAATGGGAAATTTAGTATGTACCAATTCTGTTGAAAGTTTGTAGATAGACATATAGTAAAACTTGAAGGATATGGTAAGCATGCTTTTAGGAGTACTGTTTATAAAGAAGGAACTCAGCTACACTTGAAATAAACCTTCACATTATGAACTCTTCTTTCAGTTTCTTATAAAAAGTACTATAAAGTCAGTATTCTTAATGCATGCATAAAATAATGCCTTACACATCTTGTGTGGGACTTTTCTGCCCCCACAGAGAGAAAACGTTATTTTTCCTACACAGTAAGGCTGTTATTTGCAGATCTACTCGACTGCTCTGAGTCATTGATGGTTACAGGCTTTATATTTAACTTGAAATGCAAATTGTTTTCTTCTAAGGCCTAAAGTTAAGTCGTTTTGCAAAGTGTTTGTAGGTACATTCTGAGTTTTCTTTGTCTTGCTACCTATACTTGAAAAGCAGAGTCTGACATTTGTAAGAGGTGTGTGTGTGTGTGTGTGTGTGTGTGTGTGTGTAGTGGCCTCAGTTGAATTCCTTTTTCCCTCCACCTGTCTGGAAGGCACTTTTTATAAATCTTTTCCAGTGCTTGCTATTGCGAGTTTTGATCACAGCAGGAAAATTTTTTCACACAACTTTGATGAAAGGTCATACTTATTGGGATGACTTGCCCATTTTTTCTATCTAAAATCTTAGAATATGCTGTCGACACTACCTGGGATAAATATAAGTATAGCATTTAGGATTTTTGCATTTATTCACAAATAAGATTGGCTTGTAAGAATGCCTTTCCCTTTTTTGAGAACACTGCCCTGGTCAAGTTTTGATTATTCTTGCTGAGTAAAATGAACTGGATGGCTTTTTATTACTCTGAAATAGTTTATATGGGAATCACCTGGTCCCTAAAAGTAGGAGAGAACTCTGGTAGAGAACTTCTTGAATGAAATGATAAGTACTATGAATAAAAATGAAGCAAGGTAAGAGGACAGAGTGAATGGGCCTGCAGTTTCAGATGAGGTGGTTAGAAAAGTTCACTCAAATGAGCAGAAACCACCCTGAAGAGAGGGAGAAAGTCATGCAGATGTCTGTAGGAAGAGCATTTTGGGCAAAGGAAACAGAATAGCTAAAACCATGAGAATGGAATATGGTTGACATATTTGAGGAATAGCAAGAATGCTAACATATCTAGAGCAAGAGAGATGATGTAGGATGTGAAATCTGAGTGGCAGTGAGGAGTCCATGTATTTGGGACCCCATAGGCAAAAGTCAACAGAAGTACAGTTCTTTGTCCTATTCATCTTAAATTTTATTCTTTAATCATGCTTTTCCATTTTTGATTTGACTGCTCATGTATATTTTTATTCTTTTTTGTTTTTTTTAATAAAGGTTTAAGAATATACATTTTTTTAAAGTACTGCTTTGCTTGCACTCTACAAGATTCATGGTCATAAGTCCCATGGCCATCTCTAAGCTACAGAAGAGGTTGGGAAATGGAGGATTTTTGATGAGTACATTGTGGCCCTGGTCAAAATTAGGATTCTGTTAAGTAAGGAACAATGGAAGAATAAATATTAGATAAACTACTAGTCATATATTTAATAAAGTCCTATTGCCTTGAAGATTTTCCTATAGATTCTATGCTATGCAAATTGTTACCAAACATTGTAAGATGGAAGATATCCAACTTGTTTTATGAAACCAGCCGGAAGCTTGTATCAAAACCTAACAAAGGAAAATTACAGACCAGTTTAACTTAGAAATATAACTGAAACCTCAAAATACAAATGCATCCATTTTCTAGATTAAAAGAATCATCCATCAGGATCATGTACGGTTCATACTGTAAGTGCAAGAATGCCTTAATATTGGGAAACCTTTTTAAACAATGCAAAGTATCAAAAGATCCAATAAGAAAAAATATGATAGGGCAGCCCAGGTGGCTCAGCAGTTTAGTGCCGCCTTCAGCCCAGGGCGTGATCCTGGAGATCTGGGATCGAGTCCCACATCAGGCTCCCTGCATGGAGCCTGCTTCTCCTTCTGCCTGCTTCTCCCTCTGCCTATGTCTCTGCCTCTCTCTCTCTCTCTCTCTCTCTCTCTCTCTCTGTCTGTCTCATGAATAAATAAATAAAATCTTTAAAAAAAGAAAAAATAATAATGACAATAGATTAAGAATTGATAAAAGGTAGCACTCATTTATGATTAGAAAACTAGTCTTCTACAACTAAAACTAGAAAGACATTTCTTTAAGGACATAAAGATATCTAACTTCCACTTCTGGTCAAATTTATTCCAATTCAAAAGGCAAAAGTATGTTCCATATGTACCTAGCCTTATCAGTCTGTGACTGCATAATATACTTTTATGTAATATCTGAAATATTATAGTAAAAAACCATCATAATGTACTCCTAGTTACTTCCATAAGTTTGTCAAAATATTCTCTTATATGTACTGCAGAACACTTTTCTCTCTCCTTTCTCAGCTCATGTCTTTCCAACTTGCCACCATATAGCTGCCAATAACTTTAGTTCGCCAGAATGTTAGGCATACCTGTTTCTATGCTGAGGGAAAAATAACACTCAATAGTTCCCCAAAATGAAGATACTTCTAATATTGACTTTGAAATTTTAGGAATAAGTAGTTTTATAAAAATCAAATTATCTACTCCTTTGTCAAAGGTGTTAATATGAATTTACTCTAATAATAAGCTGAGTGAGGTTTAAATTTTGAAACCACAGTAATAAATGTTTTACACCAATATTTTTAAGCCTTATTTATTTATTTATTTATTTATTATTTTTTTGCCACAGACCACATCAAGAAGGGAGGTGGTGGTGGATAGGTGAAATAGGTGAAAGAGATTAAAAAATACAAACTTCAGTTATAACTCACAGAGATATAAAAAGTGTAGGATAAAGAAATATAGTTAATAGTATTATAATAGCATTGTATGGTGACAGGTGAACTAGATTTATGATGATAATTTTGTAATACATATAAATGGTGAATCATTATGTGATGTATTTATTTTTTTAAAAGATTTTATTTATTTATTCATGAAAGACACAGAGAGAGAGAGAGAGAGAGAGAGAGAATGAGAAAGAGGCAGAGACACAGGTTGAGAGAGAAGCAGGCTCCATGCAGGGAGCCTGATGTGGGACTCTACTCCGAACTCCAGGATCATGCCCTGGGCCGAAGGCAGGCGCTAAACTACTGAGCCAGCCAGGGATTCCCTTATGTGATGTATTTAAAACTAATACAATGTTGTATGTCAATTATACTTCAATAAAAATGTGTCTTACACTGTGACTGAGTCCATATACATACACAAACCTTTTCTACATATATATCTGTATAATTAGAAGTTTCATAGAAGTTACCAAGGATCTATACAAAATACTCATACTATCCTCTTAGAATTTAAAAAAAAATTGATGTCAGCCCACCAAATTGATTTCCTTAGACTGTGCGTTTCAACAATTTTATGGTTCTGAACAGAGATGATTCTTTCAATTGTTAGGTAAATAAAATGTCTGGAGTTCAAGAATTAAATTTTGAAGGATGACAATCCATTGGTTTTTAGAAATATGTCCTAATTTTGCCATAAATAGTAACTTTTCTTGTATAGACAGGATGCTTTTGGTGCTTGTTGCTTGTTTTTCTCTGATTTATAGGAGGGGGTAGAATAGAAAGAACTTTCTAAATTTTTATTTCTTTTCTTTCTGCAGCTCTCATGTGTGAATGTAAGTGCAGTGCATCATTACTCTAAGGACCTCACCAACAGGAAGTTACAGTTTTCACCATCAGCTGACCTTATCCCTATTGATCTGGTTTTGTTCCTCAAAGAGTGGAAACCCCTTTCTTTCAACTTGCTTTTGTTGCAAAAGCAAATGGCCAATAGTGGCTTTGGCAGAAAATCCACACAGTGCCCCAACTGTTCATCTGCTTCTAAGAAAGGTGGACTTTGTGTATGTGCCTGTAAAACAAAGCTTTCTCCAATTTCTGTGGTGGAAATGTCCCAAGCATCAAATATTGGCAGCTCAGAATTTATGGTTTTACCAGAGAGAATAAAAGAAAACCAAACCAGCATAGATATGGCCTCTGGGAAAGATATGGTAAATATTGAAGATTCTCTATCCCAACACAAATTGATACTCCATTTCCTAATCCCATCCTTAGCTTCATCTGTATCCCTTGGGGTTTCATCAGCTAAATTAATTGGCTTCTTAACTATTAAAGGGACATTCTTTCTTACATAAGAGGTGAGCAAAATTGGTTAATAATTTCTTTTATGGTATTTCCATCCACTGCCAAATTAGTTATTTGCCAGGATCATTAATAATTTGGAATGTTATTCCAGCTTCTTTGTTTTTTAATGGCTTATCCAGAAATGAATTAGTTTTCAAGTTGGATTAAATGTGAATTTGGGGGCATTTTCTTCAATGGATGCAAAATGGGATTTATGGTTGTAGTTAAACATAGGGTGATTATTATTTAAGACAATTCCTGGTTATCTAGATGGAATATCAAATATACTTTGTAAAACCAATTTGCATTAATTACAATCTATGAATGACTACCTGGTTGGACTGCTTTGGGTGTATTCTACCTTTATAAAGAAGCAGTGTGGAAGATTGTAGTTGATACAGAACAACTTTGGTAAGTTTTAAAAAAGTTAGGTTCTCACTCCTCAGAGTTGCACCTTTGTCAGATTTTCTCCATAAACTGTCATTTTTTATTTGTGTTATGGTATAGTCATTGCCGTATAGGCATCACTGAGTGTATTGTTACTATATTACCTTCGTTCAAAAGATGTTTTGTGAATGTTTGGTCAATAATTTTCTATATATAACCTACCTGAGGTGACTTTAATGTTTTGAAACAAGGGTGATTGAGAAAGCTCTAAAGTTTCCTTCTCTTGTGATTTTAAACAATCATCAGGTAAGTTCTGTTAGATTTGTGAGACAGGTTATCATATGGACTTGCCTGGATTCAGGGGATTAGATTAAATGGCTGACTTCATGTGGTCTCTTAGCATAATGAGCCAATGAATCATATAGGGCTTAGAATTTGAAAAAGATGATAAATATCATAGCACACATTAAAGATTTGTGATTATTTAAATTAGGGTTCTTATTTTGTCAAGATACAAGCATTTTATATTTATACTGAAAGCATATCTTAATATTTTTATTCTTGGTGTAAGCCCTCAAAAACCTCAAATATGGAGAGAAAAACATCTCAACAACAATGGAGTCGGGGCAACAATACAGAAGGAAAAGTTCCTCACATTAGGATGGACAATGGAGCTGCTATTCAGGTATATAGAAAGCAAGATGAAACTGCTAGGAATGTCTAAGTCAATAGTTAATGGCAAAAATGATTTAAAAATTAGTCTCTAAGGAAAGGAAAGAAAGAAAAGAGGAAATTTACGTTTCAAGTATGTCAAACTCTTTACAAAAGAATATGAAAACTAATGATTTCTTCTGTTTATAGAGGACCAACTAGCCTTTAATTAAAGCAGAGGGCATTTTTATTAGCTAAAATGAGTACATTTTGGTCTTCAGCTCTTGCCTGTTGCTGAGAGCAATCTTGGAGTCTTTATGTAGACCTCTTCAAGACAGAGAGACCAGATGACTTGAGATGGTTTGGCTGTTCATTTCTTTGATGACTAGTAGTGAGGCCAGAATTTCCCTTGTGGACCCCTCCATTTTTTCTAGCTTGTGATTGAATGGATACCATTGTGATTCTCCCAAGGACTCTAATTATTATGGATTGGATATTCTTATTACCCTTTTAGAAATTAAAATGTGTTCCTTTAACATCAGATTAACAGAACCAATAAGAACAACTACAAGAAGAAAATTGCATTGATGTTAAATAACTTAAAAATGTTGTTCCAGGAGGTATTTGGCATTTTACTTGAAACAATCAGAAAAACTTCCTGAGTACTTCTAACTTGAAAGTTTAATTTTCGCGCTTTAAATAAAAGGCCTGTATTTTTTTTAATCCACAAATTTACTGAGTTTCGAATTTAGCCATAAGAGCTTTTATAAAAGCAAAATGTATTCATTGTAAAATAGTAGGAAAAAATAGAAAAGTGAAAAAAAAGTAAAAATCATGAGCCAGATATAACCAATGTTAACATTTATTATCTTAGTTTTTTTCGGTGCATATATTAAGTGTTATTTTATTTTTATTTTCAGTTTTTTCCTGTTTTAAATTATGAAATATTTCAAATATATACATATTTTTAAGAAATAACCTTAACTGGTATAATTGAAGTTTTTCTCCTCCCATTAAATGGACAGGTTCGTTTTAAAGTTTTTAAACACTTTAGAAGAGTATATAAAAAAAAAAGAGTTATACTCATCCAAAATTCTACTATCCGGAGATAACTACTCTTAATATTTAGATGACCATCTCTCCAAATACCAGTATTGGCACCCTCACATGCACACATTTTCATAATGGGATCGTATCATATGTGCTTTTTCACACTCTACACTATATCATGGATTTCTATATCAATAAAAATAGACCTACATTACCATTTTTAAAACATCCTCTTAAAATTATTATCAAGAAGTCATTTTCTCCTTATTTTCACAGATGTAATGATGTCAAAGCAGTTAGTTGAAGAAAAAGATTAGTTTATGAAACCAGTTGGACAGTTGGGCTGCTTCTATATCGATTCCTCATTTAAAAAATCCCATTTAAACATTATTAAAATACTGTGTCCAGGTTGTAGTTCTATATGTTTAAAGAGCAAATGGAAGTTCAGTTTTTAAAGGGTAAGAAAAATTGGGGAAATGGTTATAGAATTTAGATCATTTTGTTTGTGGAAAACAAAAAGGATAAATGACCATTTAAATTGAAATTTGACTCATTTTCATAATAGGTAGTTGGGACTTGCATATAAATATGATAAAAAATAAAATGTTTTGTCTTATTTTAGTCATCTTAGTTTTCTGACTGATTCTCACTATTAAGTGGCAGTAGGAAGAAAGAGGAGCCAAAGTAATTACAAATCATTGCAAGTAGTACCTTGGGGACCATCCCTTGGGCAGAATATACCCTGTATGAGTCTAGGAGTTGCCATTCATGACATTCAGGACTATAAATCCAAAACTTTTCCTCTAGAGTTCAACTCTACATAGCTGTCTGTCACTTCTCTTACAGGTGTATATATGTGGAAGGTTTCTGACTTGGCTTGCTGACTGGATTTATTGATTGACTCATTCATAACAAATTCACTCACTCATTCCATATTTGCACTACTGGTCCTTTGGAATGCCTTCCTTGCTTTGCTTGGATTATAGAAAAAAAGTTCTCAATTACTTGCCTTTGTTCCCTCACATGCCAATCTCAGAAGCTGCCTCTTTTATAATGTTTTCCCTTATTCTCCCAGTATTTTAGCTCTGGTCTCTGGCCCCAATGTTCTTTTGTTGTTTGTTTGTTTGTTTTTTTTTTTAATTTAAGACTTTACAATTTAAGTGATAATCTTGTCTCTTGAGTAGATTACAGATTCTGAGAAAACAGGAATTGTGTTTTATCCCATTTTTGTTTAAAATATGTGTCACAAAAGAACTATCTGAACAAAGTCTAACATATTGAAGCTAAACAGTCCTTCCTTCCTTTCACTTTTCCTCCTATGTGCTAAGCATGAATATTTTACCTACAAAGTTTCAGGGTAGGCTTTTTAAAGGAATCAAAAGGAACAGCTTCTTAAGAAGTTTCTAGACTTTTTTGGGAGAAAAACACGAACCAAAGTGTTTGTAAGAAAGAGAGTAATAGTGCTTGAGGACCAGTGCATATGTGCTGAAGGAAGTCAAAATAATGGAATAATCACCATGGTGCAGTCGTTCAGGGAACCCCTTCACGAAGCAGGTAAGTAATTAGTTGAGCATTGAATCTTTCCTTATACGAGTAAGACAGGAATGTAAGCAGCAGAAAGTGAAGACTAGCAGCTAATTTATCTGGTGTGTGGTAAAGGTGAAAGTGGTTGCAGAGAGATAAAGTAGCATCTCCAGAAAAGGACCTGGCTGCTGCACCAGCAGAGGCTTCACTGAGTGGCGTTTCTTCAGCTGTTTTGTCATGTTCTATTCCCCAGGCATCATATGTCCAGAAACTCTTAATGCCTTGATACTGATTTAGATCAAGGAGACTGACTTCCCCCTCAACCAAATTCACAAGAAATGGAAATATAAATGAGTTACTTGTTTGTTATTTTACCATGTGAACCAGGATGCTGGGTGTTCGCAAAAACAGTGCATTCTTTTCAATATATGTATATATATTATATATCATATAATATTATACATAATATTAACTTTTATTGAGTGCTTACTATGTCAGGCACTATGCTTTTTAAAAAAAGTTGAATTGTAGTTGACATACAATTTTATTAGTTTCAGGCATACAACTCGGTGATTCAACGTTCTGCTCATTTCACTGTGCTCATGATGATAAGTGTAGTTACCATCAGAAGTTAAATAGTAAGCAGAAGGATTCTTGGTCCGGATAGTGTTACTATGAATGGTTTTTATTTTCTTCACAGTGCTGACTTATATTAAAATTTCTGTCAGATATTGCTTTTTCCAAAACAAAAGGAATAAAACAACAAAAGCAATTTTTGATAGAAATAATGAAGATAAAGGGGATCCCTGGGTGGCGCAGCGGTTTGGCGCCTGCCTTTGGCCCAGGGCGCGATCCTGGGGACCCGGGATCGAATCCCATGTCGGGCTCCCGGTGCATGGAGCCTGCTTCTCCCTCTGCCTGTGTCTCTGCCTCTCTCTCTCTGTGTGTGACTATCATAAATAAATAAAAGCTAAAAAAAAAAATTAAAAAAAAAAATGAAGATAAAGTATTACTTGATAAACAGAAAAGCAGTATTCAATGGTTAATATGTGTTGATTTTATAGCATAGCTCTCAGAATTTGGAGATAATTTCTCTAGTGTATGTGTTTTATACACACACACACACACACATTAATATTCCATTCCTCCTTTTTCTTACAAAGATGTTTCCATAATATAATAGTTTGTAAAAAATTCATTTTTATACTTTTGAGGTTTTTCATATTTCTCCATTAGGATTTTTATGGTTTTCCACCAAAGGACATTTAATGAAATTTGTCAAAATTTATTTTTGGTTAATTAAGATGTGTTTATTAATATTAAAGCAAATATGTGGTATCTTCTATTTGATTTTACCCTGGAGCAGAAACTCTCTTCCCTTGGGTAGATATCTGTCAGTATTATGTGTTCATTTTTAACACCTGATGAGTGGCAGAAAGAGACAAAGGAGCTCTTATTTTTTATCCAGGAATTCTATACCTTTGGAAGAATATTGGGACAGGGGAGCTTTGGAATGGTCATTGAAGCTATAGACAAGGAAACAGAAACTAAGTGGGCAATTAAAAAAGTGAACAAAGACAAGGTAAGAATTATTAGCAGCAGGACACTGAGGACACAGTGCCAGGGCAGGGTGGGGTGGGTGGTATAGTTGACACAGCTGACCCAAAGGGCAGGCCCTGGGCTATTGCCCTGGAGAAGTGTGGCCATTTCCCTGGCCTTCTGGGAAGGGACCAGTTCTTGAACTCAAGAAAACAAGTGCTATCTGAGAAAAGCAACTGAAGGATTAACTAGCATAACCAATATAACCAAATCAGGGTAAAGTTTTCTTTTTTTTTTAAATTTTTTTTATTGGAGTTCAATTTGCCAACATATAGCATAACACCCAGTACTCATCCCGCCAAGTGTCCCCCTCTGTTTCCATCACCCAGTCACCCCCAAACCCCCGCCCACCTCCTCTTCCACTACCCCTTGTTCATTTCCTAGAGTTAGGAGCCTCTCATGTTTTGTCACCCTCACTGATATTTTCACTCATTTTCTCTCCTTTCCCTTTATTCCCTTTCACTAATTTTTGTATTCCCCAAATGAATGAGACCATATAATGTTTGTCCTTTTCCGACTGACTTATTTCACTCAGCATAATACCCTCAGGTCCATCCACGTCGAAGCAAATGGTGGGTATTTGTCATTTCTAATGGCTGAGTAATATTCCATTGTATACATAGACCACATCTTCTTTATCCATTCATCTTTCGATGGACACCGAGGCGCCTTCCACAGTTTGGCTATTGTGGACATTGCTGCTATAAACATTGGGATGCAGGTGTCCCAGCGTTTCACTGCATCTGTATCTTTGGGGTAAATCCCCAGCAGTGCAATTGCTGGGTCGTAGGGCAGTTCTATTTTTTAACTCTTTGAGGAACCTCCACACAGTTTTCCAGAGTGGCTGTACCAGTTCACATTTCCACCAACAGTGCAAGAGGGTTCCCCTTTCTCCACATCCTCTCCAACATTTGTTGTTTCCTGTCTTGCTAATTTTCCCCATTATCACTGGTGTGAGGTGGTATCTCATTGTGGTTTTGATTTGTATTTCCTTGATGGTAAGTGATGCGGAGCATTTTCTCATGTGCTTGTTGGCCATGTCTATGTCTTCCTCTGTGAAATTTCTGTTCATGTCTTTTGCCCATTTGATGATTGGATTGTTTGTTTCTTTGCTGTTGAGTTTAATAAGTTCTTTATAGATCTTGGATACTAGCCCTTTATCTGATAAGTCATTTGCAAATATCTTCTCCCATTCTGTAGGTTGTCTTCTAGTTTTGTTGACTGTTTCTTTTGCTGTGCTGAAGCTTTTTATCTTGATGAAGTCCCAATAATTCATTTTTGCTTTTGTTTCTCTTGCCTTCATGGATGTATCTTCAAGAAGTTGCTGTGGCCAGGTTCAAAAAGGGTGTTGCCTGTGTTCTCCTCTAGGATTTTGATGGAATCTTGTCTCACATTTAGATCTTTCATCCATTTTGAGTTTATCTTTGTGTATGGTGTAGGAGAATGGTCTAGTTTCATTCTTCTGCATGTGGATATCCAATTTTCCCAGCACCATTTATTGAAGAGACCGTCTTTTTTTCCAGTGGATAGTCTTTCCTCCTTTGTCAAATATTAGTTGACCATAAAGTTGAGGGTCCACTTCTGGGTTCTCTATTCTGTTCCATTGATCTATGTGTCTGTTTTTGTGCCAGTACCACAGTGTCTTGATGACCACAGCTTTGTAGTACAACCTGAAATCTGGCATTGTGATGCCCCAGCTATGGTTTTCTTTTTTAAAATTCCTCTGGCTATTTGGGGTCTTTTATGATTCCACAGAAATCTTAAGATGATTTGTTCCAACTCTGAAGAAAGTCCATGGTATTTTGATAGGGATTTCATTAACTGTGTAAATTGTCCTGGGTAACATTGACGTTTTCACAATATTAATTCTTCCAATCCATGAGCGTGGAATATTTTTCCATCTCTTTGTGTCTTCCTCAATTTCTTTCAGAAGTGTTCTGTAGTTTTTAGGGTATAGATCCTTAGGGTAAAGTTTTCAGCGTGAGTTGAAATTAAGGGCTGGTTCTCAGTATGTGTAGTTGTAGACCTGTGGGCTAGGGATGGCTTAGCTAGGTGTAAGTCTCAGTACTGTCTCCTGATGTATGCGGTTCTGAACGACTTTTCTCCCATCCTTTCCTTTCGTTTGATTCCCTATTTCCTCCTGTGGTTGTTCATCCTACCTGCTCTTCCAGTTTGAACCACTTTTTCAACAACTATGAACTATACTGTTCACTTGTAGTCACTCTGTTCCTCACCAGGTTTCTCCTGGAGTGGACAATGAGTGGGCTTCTATTTAAGGGTTATGCAGCCAGTTACCTATAGATAGTCATAATCTTGTCCACACATATTGATGATGAACACTTACAAACACCAATATAGTAAAATAAATTTATATAGTCATTATATGAATTGGACAATATATTACTGCATTATATACAGGTCAAGCCATTTGGGGAAGGAGGTGAAGCAGAGTTGAGACTGATATTAGGAGAAATTGTGGTAATTTTCCACATCTAGTCTAGGTAAGAATTCACTCCTCATGGTTACTTTTTCTCTTGGACCTCTAGGATAAACTTAAAATGTGATTTTCATCCTACTTCGATAGGGCATAGTGGGAAGGTGGTTTCCTATTCACTCCTCAGATTAGTAATGTTTGAAGAGTAGAGACAATCGGAAGCAGGGATGGCCCTAGATAAAATTTTAACTAGGTAAAGTTTGACCTGTGATACAGGTCAGATACAGGTCTTTCCCGTACTTTAAGAACTATTATGTATTCTCCAAGCTTGCTGGGGGCATGGGGAGGGGTGGGATAAAATTTTTTTTATCCTTTTCAAGGATATATATATGTATTTTTACGATATTCAGATCAATTTCTTTTTTTAATTTAAATTCAATTAATTAACATATAATGTATTATTAGTTTCAGATGTAGAGTTCAGTGATAAATCAGTCTTATGTAATACCCAGTCCTCATTACATCATGTGCCCCCCTTAATGTCCATCACCCAGTTATCCCATCCCCTGACCCATCTCCCCTCCAGCAACCCTCAGTTTGTTTCCTATGATTAAGAGTCTCTTATGGTTTGTCTCTCTTGCTGATTTTGTCTTATTTTATTTTTCCCTCTCTTCCGCTATGATCTTCTATTTTGTTTCGTAAATTCCACATATGAGTGAGATCATATAATTGTCTTTCTCTGATTGATGTATTTTGCTTAGCAGGGATATTTTTATGTGGAGGATGGCAATACTTTTCTTCAGATAAGGATAGTAATTTAGGTATCAATAGAGATGATGATTGGAGTGGTGCTGAGGGTAGAAAAAAAACAAAAAACCCTTCCAGAATTTTTTAGATGACTTCATAGAAAATCAGTCGCACCCTGATTTGTGCTCCCTGGGGTGTGCCTGCTTTTGCCTTTTGCCATCAGGTATGGTTAAGGGTTACATGTAAGGAGATAAAGCTAGAGATAGTTTGGTCTGAAGGAAAGATACCTCTCTCTTTCTCAGGTAATTTTGAAGCCGAGGGTATCAGGCAGTGATATATTGCATGGGTAGGTATAGAATCTCACTGCCTATTATTTCTTTTATATATAAATATATATACTTTATATATAAGTATATATAAGGTATATCAAAACAAAACAAAAGAAAAACATTTTGTTTTTATCTTTTCCAAATGATGCCCCTGCCAAGTAGATTTTGGTTTTATTATGCTAACATTAAAGGATTAACAGGAGTTTGAAAGAAATACCAAGAGGCATATTCAAAATTGGAATAATTCTGTCAGGAGACAGAGACCATGTTGTAGTTAATTTAGAGAAACAGTCCAAGAAACAGATGTGGCTTGAGGCCAAATCATATATAACTTATAATTGGACAAAGGAGAGAAAGACCATAATTTAATCTAATCATGGGAATAAGTTGCATGTGATCTTTTGAAAAAAGAACTTCTCCAGAAAAGTTAGGAAAAAAGGAACATTCTCCAGAAAATGTAGGAAAAAATGTAAAACTAACTGTAACTTTTATATTGAGAGATGTAGTAGTGACATTCATATGTGAAGTCTCTGTGTCCTCATTATTAAAGGCTGGAAGCTCTGCTGTGAAGTTACTTGAACGGGAGGTGAACATCCTAAAAAGTGTGAAACATAAACACATTATACATCTGGAACAAGTGTTTGAGACGCCTAAGGTAAGGCTTAATCAGGTGCTGCATTTTGAAAGTTGTCATTGTCACAAATGAACATTATTCCCGTCTGAAGTAACCCCTGTCGGGCACAGTTGCTCCTGTCCTTGGCATGTGTCTGTCACTGGAGATTGGTGAGGGCATTCTGGAGGACTTTATTATTGATTATATAATTAGGTGTCTGATGATTAGATTGATGTATTTATAGTGATATTTCTGGGTGGCTTGTTACAAACAAATGCTTGGAATTGAAACAATTTGTATACTACCAGATAGTGATTAGAGCTTTCTTAGAGATGGCTTTCCTTTTGCTTTGGTCTTTGGTTTCTCCATTACAATCTTTTGGAATATTTCACCATTTTGCAAGGTTAGCTTTCTAATAAAGTTAGCATGGATATATTTAGCACTGTGTAGAAGATATTTATCATCTGTGTTTTACCAATGTGTTTAATTTTCCTTCTTCCCTAGATATCATCATTCTCCTCTTTAAATGCCTTTAATTTTCATTTTCAGTTGTTGTGAAGCCTGAGTTATTTGCCATTCTGTCTCCAGATTATTTAGTGCCCATGGGTTTGGGTGTTTCTCTGCTCGGAGGCAGTAAAATATGTGGTCAGGCATGTGGACTCTGACATCAGATTTGCCTGTGCCTTTAAATCTTGGCTCTACTACTCATTAGCCATGAGATGATGATGTTACTCTACCTCTCTATGCTTGAGTTTGCTCATCTGAAAAATGGGTTTAATAATAGTATCGACCTCATTTTGGTTGTTGAATGATTAAATGGGAAAATGGATATAAAGCATCTGTCTCTTTAGTTTAAGCTATTATTCTTTGTTTCCTTTGCCAGTCTCTAAGGCAGAAATAGTCAATTTGGGTTATGTATTACACTTGATTAATTAGGAGTGTTTAAAAATTGTGAAAGACCAATTATCCTTTATGGGAGCAATAGACAGTAATGGGGCCAAAAGTCTACTCCGTTCAGTCATAGGGTTGTTATTTTTTTTTAATCCCCAACTCTTCTTAGAATAGTTTTGTTCCTCATCGTCAGTTTTAAGCAATTTGGTTTCATGTACCTTTCTATTGTTTTCCTCATATTTCTGGTGCTTGGGGTTCATGAAGCCTCTTGGATCTGTGAGTTTATAGTTTTTATCAAATTTAGGAAATATTTGGCCATTATTTGTTCAAGTATTTTTTTCTGCCTTCTCCCACTGTCAGGACTCCAAGTGCCCGTGCTAGATTGCTTGATATTGTCCACAGTTTACTGATGCTCTATTCATTTTTATCAATATTTTTTCTCTCTTTGTTTCATTTAACAGTTTTTGTTGCAGTGCCTTCAGATTCAGTCTTTTTCTATAACATGATGTGTGCTGTTTCTCTTTTCCAATGGAAAATATGATTTGATTCTTTTGTGTATCTTTCCATTTTGACTTAACATGCTCAGTATTTACTCCTCCTTCTTAAATATAGTTATAATAGCTTTTAATGTTCTTTTCTACTAATTTATCATGTGTGTCATTGCTAGCTCAATTTTGATTAACTGTTGTTGTTTTTTTCCATTACCAGTTATATTTTCCATTTTCTTTATATGCCTATTAGTTTTTGATTGGACACTAGATATTTTTATATTCTTGTAACTACTCCTGAGCTTTATTGTAGGACATAGTTATTTGTAAACAGTTTGATACTTCTGAAGCTTGGTTTAAGCTTTGTTAGATGGTACCAGAGCAGCATGTGATCTAGGACTACTTTTTTTCTTACTAAGGAAATAAGACCCTTTGAAAGTACTCTACCTGATGATGTCCTGAATTATGAGATTTTCTACTCTGACCAATGGGAACACAAGCTCTTTCTGGCCATGTGTAAGCTCCAGTGGTTGTTCCCTCTGTTCCTCTTGCATGGTTCTTTACCCAGGTTTGGGTAGTTCCCTCATACGCATGAATTGAGAAGTACTCTGCTGAAGACTGGAGGGTGAGCCTCTGCAAATCTCTGGAGCTTTCTCTATATACAGCTTTCTCCTCTTTGATACTCTGCTCTGTGAATTTAAGTTGTCTTGTGCTTTCTGGACTCTCAGCTCCATTTCCTCAGTTCACAAAGACTGCTGGGAGTATTCCTTCTCACTGCCCCATGGCCTAGAAACTTTCTCTGTACAGTAAGCTAGGATGATTATGAGCCTTGCTTCATGTGTGTCCCCTCTTTCAGGGATCATCGCCCTTTGCTGCCTGGTGTCTAATGTCTGAAAATTGTTGTTTTATATGTTTTGTCTCTTAAATTGTTTTAGGAAGGAGGGTCAGTCTAGTCTCTGTTACTTCATCTGGCACTTCAAGTGGGAGTCCAAATCTTGAATAGTTTGAAGGCAAAGGAAATCATCATCTGTGATTGGTTTGCTGGTTTGTTTGTTTTTTAAAGATTCATTTATTTATTCATTCATGAGAGACACACACAGAGAGGCAGAGACATAGGCAGAGGGAGAAGCAGACTCCTCGCAGGGAGCCTGATGCGGGGCTCGATCCCAAGACTTGGGGACCATGCCCTGAGCCCAAGGCAAACACTCAACCGCTGAGCCACCCAGGTATCCCTGGGTTTTCTTTTAATGTATTGCTGGCCCTTGATTTACACAGGTCAGATCTACTTCCTCCTATCCCTAACTCACTAGACCTTCTACAGAAGCCATCTTAAAGATGAATGGAAATTGTTACTTGATGGGTAGGCCTTGGTATTAGTACTGTCATCTAGTCAGAGTTTGTTATGGTTTCTTGTGAGTCCAAATGTTCTCCTGATCTACACAATTATTTCTAACAATTATAAAAATACTTCTCAAAAACTTTTATTGATATGACTTTTATCAACTTACATATTTGAAATTGACATCAATTTATACTGTAGGCACTACTAAAGTCACTTTTCTTTCCAAATAGTTCATTCACTATTTTATGTACCCATGATCCCTATAGTGCTATCAGTGGAAAAAATATGCCATAGTTCAAAAGCTTATTTATGTGTTAGACTTTGCACAATCCTTTAGATACTTTTGAAATTCCAAAGTATCCTGAGGTTTGGTGAATCAGAATTTTGATTGTTGGAAGAAAGGGTGTTAATCTTCTATTCCTCTTTTCATGCTTTTTGATTGAACACAGAAGTTGCATTAGTAGTGGCTATAGAATAGAATTAGACCCCGAAATCTTAAAAAAAACATTTACAAAAATTTAGCAGCAGAGGATGAAATGGGATGTGGAGGGTAGTCTATGAAAGGTATGAAATAGGTATGAAAAAGGCTTGTATTTTAGTTGACTATGAATCTTTTTTTTAAAAGAATTTATTTATTTACTTATACATGAGACACACACACACACACACACACAGAGAGAGAGAAGCAGAGACCTAGGCAGAGGGAGAAACAGGCTACATGCAAGGAGCCCGATGTGGGACTCGATCCCGGATCCTGGGATCACACCCTGAACCAAAGGCAGACCCCCAACCACTGAGCCACCCAGGTGTCCCGAATGTGAATGTTTTTGACTCAAGAAATGACTTGACTCTTGGAAAATCTAAAGTAATGTTAATATACATCAACAAAAACAGCAAATATTGGAAGAGGCATTTCATCCATGGCTTTTCCCCACATAGACCTAATTAGTTGCTAAGTCCCACTGTTTCTTCTCGTAGCTTTTTATACTCCTTCTTTTGTTCATTCTTTACTTCATATGTACCCTCCATAAACAGAGGTCAGCATACTACAGTGTGCAAGCCCAATATGGTGTCCTGCTTATGTTCATGGCCCACAAGCTAAGTCTTTTACATTTTTAAATGGCTGAAAAAAATTTTAAAGTAATATTTGATGACATATGAAAAGTATATGAAACTAAAATATCAGAGTACATAGATAAAGTTTTGTTGTGTTGTTTATGGCTGCTGTTATAACATAACAGCGGAGCTGAGTAGTTGCAAAAGAGACTGTGTGATCTATAAAGGCAGGAATATTTACTATCTGGATCTGACCTTTAGAGAAAAAGTTTGCTGGGTCTTGCTGCATGTTACTGTTAAGAGTGTTCATTTAGAAATGCAAAATTGGTCATAGCACACACCTTTCCCCCTATTCCAGACACCAGCTAAAGAAACTTCATATGTTCCTTGTTGCATATAGGGAAAAAATATCCAAACTCCTCTGCATGACATCCAAGGGTCTTTACAACCTGGCACCAAGCTGTTTTTTCTAGCCTCACCCCTCAGCACTCCACTCTTCTCTGCCCCACCAAACTCCCAATGCTGTTAACACGGAGATATTTGTTATTCTTTTAATAGCCATGTCAGGCTTTGGAATCTTTGCTAATGCCATGTGTTAAGCCCATTCTTACCCGCATCCTCTACCCATAAATCCATATTCAGTTATCTAGACATGCTCTTAATATCACCTCCTCAGTGAGCATGCTTTAAACAGAGCCTTCTTTCCTCTCTAACCTCATGCCATTTTGGTTATACCTCTTATATTAGCACTCACCACATGATATTGTATTTATAACTACTATGTATTGTATCTTAGCTCCTTGAGGCTAAGAACTATGCCTTTATGCCTCCTTGCTACTCTAGTATCCTGCACGGTATCTTGTACATGATAGATAATAATTTGAGTAAGTAGATTGATGGTTTATATTGTGATCATATTTCTACGATATATGTGCAATATATATTTTAAAAATCCTCAACTATATAATTTGCTCTCTCTTTCTCTTTTTAAATATGTAATGTCAGAAAATGTACCTGGTGATGGAGCTTTGTGAGGATGGAGAACTCAAAGAAATACTGGATAGGAAAGGGCATTTTTCAGAGAATGAGACAAGATGGATCATTCAAAGTCTCGCATCAGCTATAGCCTATCTTCACAGTAAGGGTAAGAAGAGGGTCATCCAGCTCATTGACTCTGTGAATGCAGATAGGCACTTTTGTTGAAAGGTGATTGTATTCAGGATTCATAGTCACAGAAATAATCCCTACTAAAATAGAAGATTTTATTGAAAAATTTTTAGATTTTTTTATTCTAAAACTTTAATTAAATATAATAAATATATTTTAATTAGAAACAAGGCAGGTATACAATTACATTGTACACAGACGAGGATGAATATTTCTATTCAACAGTTTGAAGAACAGCTCATCTTGTCAAATCAAAAGTAGATGAGTCAATAATAAAAGTGAATTTCAAAACACTTATATGGAAGTGTTGAATCACTATATTGTACACCTGAGACTAATATTACACTGTATATTAACTGACTGGAATTTAAATAAAAACTAAAAAAAAAATCTATATATTCTAGGCATTTTTTTGTTTTTTGTTTTTGTTTTTATTTTATTTATTTTTTAAAAGGAATAAAATTTTATTTTATTTTTTAAAATAAAAGGATTTTATTTATTTATTCATGAGAGACACACAGAGAGAGGGAGGCAAAGACACAGGCAGAGGGAGAAACAGGGCCCACGCAGGGAGCCCAATGTGGGACCTGATCCTGGGACTCTGGGATCACGTCCTGAGCCGAAGGCAGATGCTCAACCACTGAGCCACCCAGGCATCCCTGGTTTGTTTTTAGAGTTGATTTTTAGAGCAGTTAAATTTGCAGCAAAATTGAGCAGCCATTACAGAGATATCCATATACCCCTGTGCCATACTCACACAGCCTCTGCCTGTTACCATCATCCCCACCAGAATGATACATGTGTTACAACCACAACCAGTGGGCCTACACTGACACATTGTTATCACCCAAAGTCCATAGTTCACATGAGAGCTCACTCTTGGTGGTGGATATTCTGTAGGTTTTGGCAAATGTTTAATGACATGTTTCTACCATTATAGTATCATACAGAATCGTTTTACTCCTGTAAAAGCCACATTGAAAAATTACTGTAGTTCCTTTTCTGTTTTTTGGTGTAACTACGGCTGCTTTTCCTCAAGACTCCTTTTTTTTTTCCTTCAAGGTTAGTTTGTCTTACTTGTGGACTTCACACCTTCTCATTTTACACATGAGGAAGAAGTTTTTTCCAGAGAGTTGAAGTGACACAGGGAGGTGTAGCAGAGCTATCCTAGAACCCAGCGGTCCACTCAACAGATATTTCCTGAGCACCTCCTGCTTGTGGTCGGTCTTAGAATTAGAAAGATAAAAAGACCAGGCCCCACCCCTCAAGGAATTCAGGCTGGTGGGAGATGGAATATAGAAAGTAAACTGTAATTCGGCATGATAATTTCTCTAATGGAGAGCCATATGGAGCATAAGGAGCATTAAAAGAAGTGCCTCATTTGATTTGGAAAGTCAGGGAAGGATTCATAGAGGAAAATAAAATTTGAGCTGAGGAACCCAAACTCAGACAAAAAAGAAAGGAGGGCCCTGCACGCAGGGGCAGCAATTTTTGCAAGGGCAGGAGACCAAGGGCTTCCTATTATGCTAATGTCAGTTCTCCCACATTAAGCTATAAATTCAGTATGATGCCAACCATAATGTTGGCAGGGTTTTTCATGGAACTTCTTTTTTAAAAAAAAAAAAAAAAGATTTTATTTATTTAATCATGAGAGACACACAGAGAGATGCAGAGACACAAACAGAGGGAGAAGCAGGCTCCTCTCAGGGAGCCCGATGTGGGACTTGATCCCTGGACCCCAGGCTCACGCCCTTAGCCGAAGGTAGACACTCAACCTCTGAGCTACCCAGGCGTCCCTTTCATAGAAATATTCTGAAGTGGGTGAGAATAGCAAAGAAAAATTGAGAAAGAACAATGAAGGCAGAAGGGAGACTCACTCTGCTGTATTTATGTATTATGTCAGTGGAGTGAGGGAAACACACAGTCCACAAACACAGGCCTGGAGCTGTATAAGGGAACTGTAAATGGTTGGGTGGGGCCTCCAGTTCAGGGCTCTTCAAATGCAATTTCCCAGCAGTTATACACGTACCAGTTTAAGTCAGGGAAAATGACTGCTATGGGTATGAACTGAATAGTTACTGCAAAGGAAGTTGATGATTATTTGCATGCACATCAAAATCCTACCTGATGTCTGACATGTTCAACTGAAGATTCTGTGTCTCAAGGCTTTTGTTTGCTTGTGTTTTGTTTTGTTTTAACATATAAAGAATAGGAAAGTATGTGCTCATGATGTAGAAAGTATGGGCTCATGTTGTAGAAAAATATATTGAAATAAGTGTAGTTTATATATATGTTGTCAAGTTGCAGTATGTTAAATGTTTAGATTGGCAATAACATGTGCATGGAAGTAAAGACATAATCCTCTGTTTGAAGATGTAAGGATATGGGAAACCTTACTGTGTTTGTAACTACTTTTGTCTCCCTCCACCTGGGAATGCCTGACCTTTGGCAAGATCCTCCTCCCCACTCACCAGGCCACCAGTCAGGAAGAGAAGCCTCTGGGGGCAGCAGGGAGATGGGGAGAGAGAGGGGAGCCAAAGAAAATGCCTCCTTAAGAATAAACATAAGAAGAAAAGGGATTGGAATATAAGGGAATGGAACAGGGCAGAATTATGCTTGGCCCTCCTCGAAGTTTTTAACAGTGGGATGTTAATTTGTTAAATATATTTATTTGTTCTTTTTATGTCCTCTCTATTTTTCCCATTATTCACTATTCATTTGATCTGTTGTTTATTTTCTTGGTAGATATAGTACATAGAGATCTAAAACTGGAAAACATAATGGTTAAAAGCAGCTTTACTGATGATAACAATGAAATGAACTTAAACATAAAGGTAAGGTATCATAAATTGTGGTAAATATTTGCCTGTAAACAGTTTGATAGCAAAGTGGCAGAGTACATCCTCTTTTTAGATACATTTTGGAAGCTTTTGAGCAGCAAAATAAGTGGCTTGTGCTAAAAAAAATTAAAATTTTACAAAAGAGGTTGTAACTGACAAGAATGATTTTACAAGTTAAGTGGTGCTATTGAATCTTTTTTAAAGTACATATTCATTTGGATAGTTCTAAATCATTAGTTAATAGCAAGCAAACAGATGCTCTGAATTCTAATTAATTTCAAAATTATGCCTGGTAATTTGATGTAAATGTGTTACAGATTTAGAAAAAAAAAAAACACCTTGGCTATGCCTTTGATTCTAAATTAACGCTAAAGTCTGTATTTCTCATTGAAAATTTTCCTGGGTATTAATATTTATGTCCTAAGCACAATTAATGTGCCAAGTGTTTATTCTTCAAGATTTTATTCAAATTAAGTGTTCCTTAATGTCAAATAAATGATAGGATACATTATTTATTACTTAGCACTTTAACAGCGGCTGCTTTCAAAATATATGAATGTGTTAATTTAGGAATAAAATGTTGTCTGTGAATAACTTGCTCTGTTGTAGAAGCTAAATCCCTGTGTAATGTAAGTTGGCTTAACAGCATTGTTGTTTTACCAAAGTAAATAAATATTCTTGAATATTTTTATTTTAAACTCTATGAGGGCAGGAATTACATATGTTTTATTCACTGTTGGTATCTGCAGAAATGCCTGAAAACATAGTATGTGCTCACTTAATATTTGGTAAATGAAGGAATAATTGCTCTCTAAAGAACTGAATTGACCGTGAAACCTTTTGTTTATTTGCTATTTATGTAGATTTTCTGTGGAGAAAGACACATATTACAATGTTCCAAGTGGGATAATTGTGAAAACTCCTGGAGAAATTGATTTTTCTATTTAGAAAAATAGTGCTAGCACATATTGATAGGAACATTTTTTTATTCCAGAAAGCACTGGAAACTTTGCATTCAGTGTCTGTGGACCAAGAGCCTATCTTTGGTTGTATGATCAATAAATGTGCCTGTTTTTCTGCTTTCAGCCCAGGGCTGTTCCAACTTGGGAGACAACACCAAGGGCACACACTGAATATTTAATAACTGAATGTGTACTGGCCCCGATTTGGAACTGAGCAGAAAGAGTGCAGTTGCAGCAGCAGGCCTCCAGTGGATTTGTAGCTCTACAGTCGCTTTTTTCCCCTGTTAACTTGCTTCTTGTAGTTTTTAATAGTGTAATAATTGTTTTAATTAGTAAATTCTAGAAACACAAAGGGAGGTCTAAGTAAAGAAAAGATAGTATTTACCAGAGAGAGTGTCTTATAAATAATCATAAAAAGGGGCAGTTTCTGTGAGTTTTGACGAGGATAATGATTGCATTTATAACAGTTCTTTCAACTGGAACATAGCTTGGGTGTCAGAAAAAATAGGTAATAAACATACTAAGGCCAGAATGTATTTTACGATGAAAGAGGTTTTTAAAAATAACTTTTTTTTAATCTGAAAAGGCTAAATGCCTTCTTTCAAAATATAACTTCTTGTGTTCAACTGGTAAATTTAATTAGAAGGAATGAGCAATTGATATCATGGGTGTTTGCTTCAGGTAGGAGAAACCATGCTTCTCTCTACCACTGATTTGCTTCTTCTTCACAAAGAGGGGGGTGGATGGGAAGTGAAAGCAAGGTCCTTAGTAGTAATACAAGCAAAGCCCCTCCATCCGCGAGAATCTCTGAATTAAATACAGTGAATGACAATGTGGTGGAACTCTTACCTTCAGAATGAGTAAACTCTGGGACAGGAAAACAGGTCACTGCGTTTCTTCTTCCAGGTGACTGATTTTGGCTTAGCAGTGAAGAAGCATGGAAGGAGTGAAGCCATGCTTCAGACTACGTGTGGGACTCCTATCTATATGGGTAAGTTAGTAGATTTAAAATGATCTCTCTATATAAAGAGGTAGAACAACTAATGTAGATTAAAACTTGAGTGGCTTGAAAGAACTCCTAAAACTCAATACCCCCCAAAAAAATCCAATTAAAAAAATGGGCAGATGACATGTATAGACATTTCTCTACAGAAGACACATAGATAGCTAACAGACACATGAAAAGATGCTCACTATCACTTATCAGGGAAATGCAAATCAAAACCACAAGGAGATATCACCTGTCAGATGGCTAAAATAAAAAACACAAGAAATAGTAAGTGTTGGCGAGAATGAGAAGAAAAGGGAACCCTTGTGCACTGTTGGTGGAAATGTAAATTGGCACAACCGCTATGGAAAACAGTGTGGTGATTCCTCAAAAAGTTAAAAATAGGAATACCATATGATACAATAATTCCACTTCTGAGTATTTATCTGAAGAAAACGAAGACTACTAATTTGGAAAGATATGTGTACCTCCATGTTCATTGCAGCATTATTTACTAGCCGAGATACGGAAGCGTCCTTAGCAATAGAGAAATGGATAAAGTGTCCATCAATAGAGAAATGGATAAAGAAGGTGTGGGATGTATGAGTGTATGTTACTATTCAACCATAAAAAAGAATGAAATCTTGCCTTTTGCAACAACACAGATGGACCTAGAGGGTATTATGCTAAGTTAAATAAATCAGACAGAGAAAGGAAAATACCATATGACTTCACTTAAATGTGAAATCTAAAAAAAATAAAACAAATGAACAAACAAAACAAAACAAAACAGAAACAGACTCATAGATACAAACTGGTAGTTTTGGCGGGTGGGGGAAGATTGGGCAAAACAGGTGAAGGGGAATAAGGGGTATAATCTTCCATCTATAAAATAAACAAGTCATGGGGTTGTAAAGTACAGCATATGGAATATAGTCAATAATACTGTAATAGCTTTGTATGGTTAGTAGACTTTTTGTGGTGATCATTTAGTAATGCATATAAATGTCAAATCACTATGTCCTATAACTGAAACTAATATAATATTGTATTCAACTATAAAAAGCAAAAGAAAAAAAACTTGAGCAATTTGATTTTGCCATAATTTTACTTCATGGCCCTAATCAAGCTGCTTCCTCTTTTCTTATGTCAAATAGTTCCATTGTTTTAGCATTTTTTCTCACAGTTCTTATCTTTAAAGATTGTAGTTTTTGTTGGTTTTCTGGACTCTTCTTATAGTTGTTTATATCTCTTAGTTAATCATACCCCAAACTTAATTATTGGTTTTGTTAATTCATGCTGAAATCATGTGTGTGTTTTGCTTCTTTCCATTTCTTACCCAATTTTATTACCATCAAATGGTACATCCTAAGGAGTACTGATTAAATGTATTTTGTAAAGCAACAGTTTGCCATTTTTCTAAGTGGGACTTTTAACAGCTTTACTGAAGTACAATTTAAGTGCCATAAGAAGTGTACCATTCGGTGATTTTTCCTACGTTCATGGAATTGTGCAGCCATCACCACAATTCAGTTTTAGAATAATTCTGCCCCAGAAAGTTGCTTCATGCCTGCTTGTACTCCATCTCATTCCCATCCCAGTTCCAGGCAACCATTCATCTATATTTACTTTTTCTGGACATTTCATCTGAACGGAGTCATACCCTATGTTGTTGTCTTTTATGTTGGGCTTCTTTCACTTAGTGAAATGTTTTTGTTTTTGTTTTTGTTTTTTTTAATTTTTTTTTTTTTTAGTGAAATGTTTTTGAAGTACCTTCCTGTTGTAGCTATAGTCTGACCCTTTATATTTCTGAACAGTTGTCTGTTGTATGGAGATGCCACATTTTATTTGTTAGCTGATGGACATTTAGATTGTTTCCAGTTTGGGGCTATTATGAATAATGCTGCTGTGAACATTTGTGTGCAAATTTTAATATAAACACATTTTCCTTCGGTAGCTATCTAGGAGTGAAGTTGCCCTGTCATAGATTATTTATATTTAACTCCTTTTTTTTTTAAAGATTTTATTTATTTATTCATGAGAGACACACACACACAGAGAAGCAGAGACACAGGCAGAGGGAGAAGCAGGCTCCATGCAAGGAGCCTGATGTGGGACTCCATCCCGGGACTCCAGGATCACGCCCTGGGCAGAAGGCAGTCACTAAACTGCTGAGCCACCCAGGGATCCCTTATTTAACTCCTTTTTATTTTATTATTATTATTATTTTAAATATTTATTTGTTTATTTATTCATGATAGACATAGAGAAAGAGAGAGAGAGGTAGAGACACAGGGAGAGGGAGAAGCAGGCTCCACTCCGGGAGCCCAACGCAAGACCCGATCCCAGGACCCCAGGATCATGCCCTGGGCCAAAGGCAGGCGCTGAAATGCTGAGCCACCTAGGGATCCCCTAGATTTTATTTATTTATTAAGGAGAGAGAGAGAGCACAAGCAAGAGGAGGGAGAGGCGGAGGGAAAAACAGATTCCTCACTGAGCAGGGAGTCCTATGTGAGGCTCTATCACAGGACCCAGGACCATGACCTGGCTGAAGGCAGACGCTTAACCAACTGAGCCACCAGGTGACCCTTTGTGTTTGAGTTTTAAGAAACTGCCAAATGTTTTTTCAAAATGGCTGTAGCATTTGACTGTTCTTTGAACAATGTGTGAGGGTTCCAGTTTCTTTGTATCCTTGCTGAGTCTTGATAATCACCTTTATTTTTAATTATAGTCATTCTAGTGGGTGTGAAGTAGGATCTCCAATGATTTTTAATTTGCTAATTTTCCTAATGACCAATGATGTTGAGCATCTTTTCATGTGCTTATTCATCATTCAAAATCTTCTTTGCTGAAATGTCTGTTCAACCCTGGACATATGAGATGATTATATATTTTTCTTTTTAAATTTATTAATGAAATAATTGCATTAATAGGTTTTGAAAATGTTGAACCATCCTTGCTCTTTTAGATTAAGCTCCACTCGATTTAATATACTGCTTTACTCAATTTGTCACCACTTTATTTAGGAGCTTTGAATGTAGCTTGCTTTCTTTTGTGCTGCTCTTGTCTTTTTTGACAAAAAAGTTATCAAAATGATTCAAAAAGGTGTGGAAAACTTGGATAATCCAGTATAAATTTAAAATATAATAGAAACAATCTATCAGAAGGTACCAGGGCCAAAAATATTTTAAGGGGAAATTTCATCAAACTAGTAATAACAGATAACTTCTGTTACTTAAGTGCTTCATGAACATAGCATTTTATTTTTTAAATAAGGCTAGCAAAAATTGATAGATAATTTATGTTTTTCTAGAAACTTGTTCATTACATTGAGATTTTAAGTTTTATTGGCGTAAGTATGCATATTATATTCACTTATAATTTTCTGATTCTCCTGTGTATCTGTGACTCTATCCCCCTACTAATTACTAATATTTTTTAAGATGGTCGTAATAATGTAAGATTAGCAAAATTTTTGAGGATCTACTTTGTGTAAGGACTAGACCGGGTTATTGAGAATACAACTGTGAACAAAGTATAAAAATGTAATGTTGGTGCAAACATTAAACAAAATAAAAAAAGTAAAATGTATGGTATTATCTGGGGTGTTAGAAGTGCTAAGGAAGAAAAATAAAACAGGGAAGGGGAGAGGATATACTTAGGATGGTAATAGTAAGATCTTTCTTATTTGGTTGACATGATAATTAAATGAGAAAATATATGTAAAATGCTTAGCACAATACCTAGCATTTAGTGCTCAACAATTTAAGCTCTTATAATAACATCAATCATTTTTTTTGTGTGTGTGTGATCAAATTTGTTAGTCGTTAGGAAATTTGTTGGGCTTTCAAAGAACCAGCTCAGGTTAAATATTATTTTGTTGACTTTTTCATTAATTTCTTTTTTTATTTTTCTGAATTCCTTCCTTCCATTTTCTTTTGGCTTATTTTTGAGCTTTCTACGCTAAATGCTTATTTATTATGTTCAGTCTTCTTATTTTCTATGTATTTTCCTCTGAGTATTTCTTTGACCATTTCTTTAGCTAGACAGTGTTCTTTCTAACTATTATTTATTTCTTAATAGTCTATCATTTTAGTTTTAGTCCTCCTTAATCTAAGAATTATTTAGAAGAGCTTTTAGAATTTTCCAAGTGGTTGAGATGCGTTTGATGTTTATATGAATATGTGTTAGTTTTTCTAGCCTTTTGGTTTTTCTGTCTGGTTTTCTTCATTGTCCTAGGCAATTGTGACTTAAAGGTTTTCAACTTCTAGGAATTGTTTTTTGTGATTGAACACATGGTTAGTTTTTGCAAATCTTGCATTGAATGTTTAGAAGTATATTTCTGGTTTTTTGACCACAGCAATTTCTCTCAGTGTGTATTTATAAAATCAAATGCAATACCTTTGTGATTCAGACTTTCCATATTGTTAAATTTGTTTTCTTCTGTTGATTTCTAAGAGAAAGAGTTATTAAAGTCATCCACCAAGATAGGGCTTTGACAAATCTTTTTGTGCCCTTTATGAATTTCTTTAGAGAAATCTTACTTTATTGAAATATAATTTGCTTACAATAAAATGCACAAATTTTAAGTATAAAGTTCGATGACTTTTGACTTGTGCATATGCTTATATAATTACCACTCCAATGACGGTACAAAACATCTCTATCGCCCTAGAAAATTCCTTTGTGTCCCTCTGTCAGTCTCCCACCCAGACCACTGATGATTTTCATCACCAAAGCTTAGTTTTGCCTGTTGAGAACTTTATTTAAATTAAATCAGACAGTGTATCTTCTTGTGTCTGTCTTTGTCTGTTCCATGTCATGATTTTGAGACTTACCCATGTTATATCAGTAGTTTATTCATTTTCACTGCTAAGGAATATACCTAGTTCTGGTTGGTTTTTTTTTTTTTTTTCCTACTTGATGTATAAAGTTTTGAAACTGTTTTATCTTATTTGGGAAAAGGCTACTTTAGATTCTGTTCATATCCTCCTGTTGGCAAAAGACATCTGGTCTGTAGTTACATGGGGAAAATATATCCAAGCACCCTGAGTTTTATGCCTGCTTATTAGCTGTCTACACTGATAACAAGTGAGAGAACAAGAGAGAAGACAGATGGTTTGTAGAGCTTTGCTGACTTCCTAAATGGCTCCCTGGCACCGTTACTCTGGCCTCTGCCTCCCTGTGAGAGCTGTGATGGCAGTGCAGGCGGAAACGCCCTGGGTCATTACGATGGCTCTGAGAGACGGAGGAGGCCACCATCCTGGGCCCCTGCTGTGCAGGGCACCCAGGGTGGAAGCCAGTCACAGACTTGCCCTTGTCAGAGACTCGCTGCCACAGAGCCACTTGAACTCTAGTGATTCAGTATTTAAAGAGTTTAAGTAGAGGTAAGGAATAGTTGCTTAGAGGAAAATACTGATTCATATTCAATGATATAGAAATGAATTATGCAGTTTTGTTAATTATGTATGGTTGAGCCTTCTCGTTCTTTCTTCTCTCTACTTTTTGGTTCCTTTTTGTTGCTCAATAGTTCCTTTGACAATAGGCAGAGGAAATGAAATTCCATTTGCTTTTAGTAGTTATAAAAGGGCTGTGTGTGTATGTGTGTGTGTGTACGGCGGGAGAATGAAACTTTTCTTAAACAAAAACACTTTTTACGTGGGAGGCACTCTGTAGCTGTGTAACTTGAGGCAAGTCACTTCATATACCCGAACCTTAGTCTCCTCACTGGCAGAGTGAGCCAAATGCCTACATGCTCATCTCACAAGACTCTACACAGGATTTACACAAATAACATAATGTAGACAAAAGTACTTTGTAAATATTAAAGTTCTATTGAAATATATATATATATATATACACACACACACACACACACCTAGATTTAACTTTTATATTTATATCTGTTTTATTCTTTCTTTTTCCTTAAAGAAAGGTATTTGATCCTTAGCTGCAGAGACACAATTGATTATTCCTGAAATATCATATGTGACATTTTAAAATCCATTTAAGAAGCCAGCCATTATAAAGTAATCTAATCATTAAAATGTGCTACCTTAAAATAAAATAAAAAGCCAAAACCAAAAAACAAAAGTACCCCACAACTACTTAGAGAAGATTGTTTAAAGGAACCCCATTGTGAACACATTGTAAAGTATGGAGCACAGAGCTGGGGAGTCAGGAGTACCTGGATCCTAGTCCTAGTTGGCTTTTTGATCCAGGTATGTTGTAGGAGCTCTCTCTTTGTCTTAGTTTTCTCATTTAGAAAATGTGGAAAATAATTTATATTCCATCATAGGAGTACTGTGTTATTGTTATTATTATTATTTTACTAAAGTGATTTATAACCATTTATATTAGTTTCTCTGTGAATCCAGATTTCCACATATTGGGCTTGCTTTAAATTACATCCACTTAAGGCATGTATTCAATTCTATTTTTGGAAAAGAACTGAGATATTGTTGTCTTCTACTATAACTATACAATCTTTGCAAAATCATTTCTTAACAATTTCAAAGGAATGGAGAGTAGTCCATTTAGTTACACAGTTTATGCCATCGTTCCATTAGAAGCTAAATGACAAGAGTGAGGGTATAGTGACATCAATTGTTAAGGCCTGTACATTATTCATTTAACATCTGCTGTTGGTTCTCTTTTTCCCTGTGGGGGAATAAATTACAACACATCAGCACATTTTTCATGCTTTGTGTTTAAGCGTTTAAACTTCATTTATTGTATTATTAATATAATTTCATTTCTGCTTATTTGGCAGCCCCTGAAGTTATCAATGCCCACGACTACAGCCAACAGTGTGACATTTGGAGCATAGGTGTCATAATGTACACTCTGTAAGTAGCCTGTGAAATGTACAGTTTAAAATGAATGGGTAGTCTCTAACAGTAGACCAGAATTACATATATTTTATTTTATTATTTTTTTAAAAAGATTTTATTTATTTATTCATGAGAGACCAGAGATAGAGAGGAGAGATACAGGCAGAGGGAGAAGCCGGCTCCCTGCAGGGAGCCTGATGCGGGACTCATTCCAGGACCCTGGGATCACAAACTGAGCCTGGGTGGCTCAACTACTGAGCCACCCAGGGGCCCCCAATTTTATTTTATTTATTTATTTTTTTTAATTTTTTTTTTTAATTTATTTATGATAGTCACATAGAGAGAGAGGCAGAGACACAGGCAGAGGGAGAAGCAGGCTCCATGCACCGGGAGCCTGACGTGGGATTCGATCCCGGGTCTCCAGGATCGCACCCTGGGCCAAAGGCAGGCGCCAAACCGCTGCGCCACCCAGGGATCCCGGGGCCCCCAATTTTAAATTAAAACTTGACAATATTGTTTTTAAAAAGTGACTGAAAAAACAATTCGGAAGCCATTCTGAAATCTCTCTTGTTAGTCGTCAGCTACATCCGTTAGATATTTTTTAGTACTATAAATTTTATAACATAAAGGTTTGCATTTTATTGACCTATAAATGCTGCAGTACATGGTATAATCTGAGCAAAAACTTGCTTAACACCTCTCTGATCCTTTGCTCCAGACCAAAAAGGCTTTTGTATTTTCTTGAATGATTCACTTATAGCCTATCGGGTAGAGAGAGTGCTGGGACCTGGCACTTAGCTGCCCTGTGGACAGGGCATATGTGAGAAGTGAGCACTAACTAGACAGGTGTTCAGCCCACGATCCAGAAAATACTCTACAGTTCCCAATCCTCTTATTGCTACTGAAAACATTGCTGTTTCTGGCTCTTCCTTCTGTCTCATTCTCAAGATTCCATCAAACTCCATGTCCTATTAATTTTTCCTTTGCAGTGTTCTAACCTATTTCTTCATTTCTCTTCACTTGTATGATTTCTCCTTATGATCCATTTTCTAAAACATTACAACGTCTGTCTGACTGTTCCCCCTGCCTCTGGTTTCCCTCCCCAGTTCATCCTTCACATTGCTGTCAGGTTTGTCTTTCTAAATCACAAATCTGATTGTACTACTACTTTTCTGATTCACAACCTCTGATAATTCTCCCTGGTTATAGAAAAATGTCAGAACATCCCATCATGGCATGACAGCAAGTCTTTCATGCCCTAGCTCCAGAATGCCTTTCCAGTCTTGGGCTAGCTGTGCATTCCCATGCGCCTACCATATGCCGTAGCCACTCTAGGCCACTCTTTATGATTCATATACGCAGCATCACATGTCTCTGGGTCTTTGCCCATGCAGTTCCTTGTGCTTACAATGTTTTTTTACGTCTCTACTAACCTTTCTCCTGGGTCCTTCAGCTCAAACATTAACGCCTTCTGTTTCCCTAACTTGTATCTACCCCAGTAGAGTTACTGCATTCATTATGTATATCCATTCCCACACTCCACAGAGGATTTAAAGCAACATACAAAAATGCATGCAAAACAATAACATTGAAAGAAAAACAATAGTATTTCATCAGAAAAGTGTGCACCTGTGTGAATTTGATAGAATTGTTCATTTTCCTGTATTCTCATAACACTTTTTAAAACTAGATTATACTATTGTAATACAATTATTAGAGTATGTATTTTTTTTCCGTTTTTGTTTTCCTTGTTCTAAATTCCATGAAGGACAGAGATCTTATATTATTCCTCTCTCCATCCTTAGTATCTTGTACAATAGTAGACATGTAGTCAGTGCACAATATATGTTTGTTAAATTGAATTAAAGCGAATTGTCTAAGAGGTGTTCTGAAAAGTTAGTGGCTATTGTTCTGCCTCTTGGTGAGCATGAACATTTTTATGCTGATGCAACATTAGTTTTATGGTCATGTTGAAGATTTCACTGTGCACTACCTCTTCCAGATCATTTCTAAATATTGACATCACAGTAGTTACATTTTCACAGTGCTGTGAAATGGAATACACAGGCAGTAGAAATTGGAAGATGTGATTGTAGCTGTAACTCAGATGGCCAACACACATTGCTGCTTAGATTGCATAAAGTATAAACGTAGTCACAAAGTTTTTGATCATTATTTTATGCTAATTAGCATCATACTGTAAAAATTCTGAGCCTTAGTTTTTAATTAAAAATATCACTATTTTAAATTAGTGTTTTATACTTGTAAGAATTTCCAGACAACTCAGACATAATATATGTAATCTATTATTACACAATTCATGTGGTGTCTGCTGCCTGCTTAGTTTGAATTTGTTGTTAAAGAAAGTGATAGTGTAGTACATATCTAAAATTTTTTCTCCTTCTTAAAGATATAATTTTAATTTTTCTGCTTCAGAGCGTGGCTGCATATCATCCTAATGACATCTTTTTTCCCTTACAGTAGTCTCTTACATAGCTAATCAGTGCCTATTCATTAATTTGCCTAAGCCTGGTGTTCTTATAGATAATTTCTTTCACCAAGGGCACAAACATATTACCTTCTCCAAGGGGGTTATTTTCTTGTTTATCAGTTACCCCTGATTCATTTCTGCTTAATTGAACAATGATAACATACTTTCTCAAGGTGAAATTAACATAAATACTCTTCACGGGTACTATCCTCTGCTGTTGTGATTCCTATGACACAGGCAACAGAAAATAATAGAAAGGCTTTAAAAGGCATTTTTCATGTCTTGGATTCCCTTTTCTGGATGTGAAGAAAATTGCTGTCATAAAATTTCATATGCTGCTGATTGACCAACCATTAGATACATTTTGTGTAAGTAAAATTGCAAAGGACAGAAAAAAAGTGGGATTTTTAAAACATAGCCCTTAAGCTATGGTTGCATACTTGTCAGGCAATGCAGGAGCAGCTAAGAAATTGGTGAATGTGCATATCATTGGTTGTTAACAGACTCAATGAGCTGGACTTTTGCTGGTGCATACTTGTTACAATAGATAGTAATTGTCCATAAGACCATTTTTTCTGTTTTTTTTTTTTCTATTGCATTTTAAAACTGAACACTAGAGGCAAATAAGATCACAGAGAGGAGGTTCAGAATGAGCTGGAGAAATAAAAAGTATTAAAAAAGGAGATTGCAGAACAAGTTGATAACTACTGATCTCTTAACAAGAAGCTATTGCAAATGAAAAGCTCTGTTTTCTAGCCTACTTTGACAAACTACAAGGATGAAAACAACTTTTTTCCCTAGGAAATTAGCATTGTCATTCTCATTATCATGTAAAATATTTATTAAATTTAAATTAATTCAAAAAATGTTCATGGCAAAGATTTTTAAAAGAATTTAAAAATAGAACTTTAAAAATCAGGAAAAAATCTAACTGCTAGGAGACTTGGAGGTCATTATACTTATTTACATAATAGGCTTTTAGGAAGTATAATGGAATTATGCCAATTTATTCTTTCAGTAATAAAGTGGAAAAATAGAATCCTGAGAGTTGAAGAACAGACATACAGTGTTGCCTCTGTAATGAGTCCAGGTCCAGCTTCTGTCTGGTTGTCATTGGAAAAATCTGATTGTTGACTACAGGGTTGTACTCAGCTGTTGGGGTTGACATAAAGATGATGGCTAACATTTGTTGAGAATGTACTATAAAGAATTGAACTCAACTTTTAAGCAAGTTCTTGTAGTTTTAGACTGGATTACTTACTGAAGGAGAGGTTTGCCTTGCTCTTTGTAAAATATAGTACAATACTTACTCTAAAAAAAGATTTTATTTATTTATTTATTTATTTATTTATTTATTTATTTATTTGAGAGACAGAGTGTGTACACAGGTGTATGAGCAGGGTAGGGGCAGAGGGGGAGGGAGAGGGACAAGCAAACTCCACACTCAGTGCGAAGCCAGTCTCTGGGCTCAGTCTCATGACCCTGAGATCATCATCACCTGAGCTGAAATCAAGTCAGACACTTAATGGACTGAGCCACCCAGGCACCCCAATACAATATTTCCTTTTAAAAGATTGTCAAGACACGCAGTCTCTGTTTTACAGAATGTACATCAAGCCCGTGTTTACTTTATATATACTGCCAGTGGTTTTACTGATGTTGGTCATTACATATGCTCAGCTTTTCTTCCAGACGGAAGGGTCAAATCATCATCATCATCTGATTTTCTTCATGCAGATTGTCTTCATTTTGTATACCATCTTTTGAAGAGTTGTGGCCATTTTAATGGATTTTTGGTTTTGATTCAAAGCCTTTAGTCCCCAGGGTTATTCTTGGTTTATTCTTACTAACATTCGTGTAATATTTTACCACACATAAAGCCATTCCATGGTCATTTGACTCTGAAGACTCTCCTTGGACTCTGATAACTCAGTATATTTCCCCTTAAGTTCAGTTTGAATTATGTAACTTAAGCATTGCTTTACCTTTGCTCATGTTGAAGTGTATCTTCACTATTATTTGTGCACTTAAAATCATACTCCAGCTTGTATTTTAGTCCTATTTAAGCTTAGTTTTCCCCATCTGGAAGACCTTTGGGTCATTTGCAAATCTGGAGATTTCAACGTATATAAGGGCCTATCACTGATCTTGCAAAACCCCTCTGCTTCCATTTCTACATCCAGAGAGATGCCCACCTCTAGATCTCTTTTACTTAAATTTGAAGCACCACTACTTCCAAGTTCTAAGGAAACTTAATTTTTGATAGCCTCATTTTGATTATTAAAATATCTAAACAAAATGATTGCCTTTATTGTAGATTATGTGGAGAACCACCCTTTTTGGCAACCTCAGAAGAGAAGCTTTTTGAGCTAATAAGAAAGGGAGAACTACATTTTGAAGATCCACTCTGGGATTCCATAAGTGATTGTGGTAATTATAGATCTATTATTATTTACTAAGGCAAATGTACATAAGAAACTTGGCCAGTAATTTAAATACTCTAAATCTCTATTTTGTCATTAAATTTACTCATAGAAATAAACACTATTTACTTGTAGAAATAGTGATCTCTTCACTATGGTTGTAGTCAAAACTTCCAACAAAAACAGAAAAATATATAGTAAAAGTTGAAGGGGAAATTTCTGATCATCTAGCTCATTTTTGCTGTAGAACATAAACCAGCTAATCCAGGCAATGAAATCTCACCTTAGGTCCAAAACTTTATTTATTAGCCATTTTTTTCTGATGATTTTTATTATATAGTTGGAATCTTCCCCTCATGTCATATAGATCTAATCCTAAATAAACTGGAAAGTAAATGGTATTAATTATAGCTAAGATTTTCAGGATTTTCCCTTATTTGCAGCTAAAAGTGTTTTGAAACAGCTTATGAAAGTAGATCCTGCTCACAGAATCACAGCTAAGGAACTACTAGATAACCAATGGATAACAGTAAGTTACAGGATTACTTCTTTTTTTTTCTTTTTTGACATGCTACCATTGTTTTATTTTTATTTGGTCTTATAGTTTATGTACAGTCTTAAAACAGTCCATTAGTTTCATCTTCTGACAAGTTAAAAAAATTATTGAGTCAACACATTTCTGAAATGGGTATTTTAAAACTATTACCACAATTGTTTATATATGTTTATAGAGGTTTGAATGAACTCTGTTTTGCTCCATGCCATGAAGGTATCAAGTCTGGTAGAAGAGAGCTGAGAAATGCCCATTACGAAAACTGTAATATTGAAACAGTCTGTATATTAAGTGATGTAAAGCCCTGGAACAGTCCACTACTCTTTCAACTCTTTGGATGCAAGGAATCTTTGGGGACTGAGAAAAAACAAGATTTTCTAAGTGGCTGTGACCTGGCCTGAAATCTTGAGTAATTATCCATTTACATGTTGCTTCCTCCCATCAGACTAACTGCCTTCAGCATAGACCCTATGTCTTACCGAGCTTTGTATTCCTGTACCAGAACATTACCTGGCCACATAGGACCCTTGGAAGAAGCTGCTACTTACCTTTCAATATTTATCCTCTTTTTGTTCTCTGGTAATGAGGATCCTTGCTTGTAGCTGGAAACACTGCTGTTTAGTCTTCCTTGCTGGTTAGCCCTGGTTTCTGTTAATTATCATGATGGCAGAAATAGGAGCAATTTTCGGAAAGTGCCCTTAAATGGAGAGAGTACGGCCTTCCACAGGTCCATCTCCTTTCCTGGTGAATGGAATGTAGATGTGATGGCTGGAGTTTGATTAGCCATATTAGACCATAAAGTGGAATCCGTAAACTGAGGATGGTAGAGCAACAAGATGCGAAGATCCAGGGCTCTTAGCTCACAGAGCTGCCATGCCAGCCCTTGACTGCCTACTTCCAGACCTTTTCAAGTGAATAGCAAACAACTTCTGTCATCCTTAGGACATGTAAAAATATAATATTGAGCCTAATACCAATTAATACTCAAATAATTGCTGAATGAATGATTCAATAAATAAATACATCTGTAAGTATCTTTTAAAAAGCCCAAGAGGGGCACCTATAGTGGCTCAATCACTTAAGCATCTGCCTTTAGCTCAGGTCAAGATCACAGAGTACTGGAATAGAGCCTTGCATCAGGCTCCCTGCTCAGAAGGGGTCTGCTTCTCCCTCTCCTCCCTACTCATGCTCTCTCTCTCATGCTATCTCTGTCAGTATCTCTGTCTCTCTCTCTCTCTGAAATAAATAAAATCTTAAAAAAAAAGGCCAAGAGCTGAGATTGGATATTTCTAAAGACACATTGCTAAGCATTATTCATCTATGAAAAAATGGTTGTACATCTATTATTTGCTAGACACTGTGCTAGGTACTGGAGATATCTGATATGCTTACATTGCGTGGCATTGTTGCAAGATAATGGTGGCTTGGACAGGGTGGTAGCAGCAGAATTGGAGAGTAATAAATGCAGTATGTTTTTTAGGTACAATTGACAGGACTTGGTGGTGGCTTAGATGATAAGTGAGGATAAGGGAGGAATCAAGGACGACCTCCAGATTTTGCTGTAATGCCTGGTCAGGCCATGGTGGTGCCATTTACTGAGATGTGGAATGCTGTGGGAAAAACAGGGTTTTTTCCTGGGTGGAGGGTGGTGGATCAAGAGTTCCATACTAGATATGCAAAGTCTGAGATGCCTATGTGGCATCCAAGTGGAGATATTAAATAGATAACTGAATATATGAGCCTGCAACTAGAGAAGTCCAAGCTGGAGATATAAATTTGGGAATCATGAGCGTATAGATGCCATGTAAAGTCAATGTGCTGAAGAGATACATTGAGAAGAAAATACAGACAGAAAGGAGAAGAGGCCCCAGCACCCAGAAGACGAGAAGCCACCAGTGGGGGCTGAGAAGGGATGGACGATGTGGAGAGAAGAAAACCAGAGGAGTGGTGCCAGTGAAGTTAGGTGAGAAGAATGTTTGAGAAAGTGAGAGCAATCACCTCACAGGTAAATGCTGCTGAGAGGTCAAGATGAAATGAAGAGTTTCCATTAGACAGGCCAACAGGGAGGATGATGGTGGCATTGAAGGTCCAGGTAAATTTAGATACATATCAGAAACTTATAGTGATATCACTCATGTTTTCAAGTCTCTTGTTTTCCTTTGGAAATTTCTAATCATTTTTCTGAATTATATTTTTTCCTTCAAGGGCTAAAAAACCAGTCTTCACTGGAAGCTGGGTTATATCTGCCCTCTTCTGTGAATGTGTTGATCTCTGAAATGATTCTGTGCAATAAGTATTTCTGGCCTAAAGTAATTGTGCAAATGAGCTAGCAGCTACATCATTGCAAAACTTTTCTGAGTAGATTTGTAGTACAGCAAAATCAAAAACTGTAAAACAGATGGTGTGCCTTAGAAATCTATCTCTTTTCAGCATCACACAACATTCGGATTTGGCCATTTAATTATTTGTTTTCTAATTAGTACAACTTTATTTCTGGCTTTGGTCATTTTTCCAGAAGTCTCCATTTTTGAGCCTCTGTAACATTTGTCTCTATGTAGTGTTTGCCAAATGGATAGAGAAGTGACAGATAGCGTGTACTATATCGGACTACCCTAAGGAGTTCAGTGTATGAAGTTTAGAATACTGGCATTTTATAAACTTCTGAAAGGCAAAACTCTTTTCTTCCTAACCACTTGAAGTCTTCCTGTAATTCCTATCCTCTGTTTGAAATAATCTAAAAAGAATACGTTACTTCTCTCAGTACCTGGCTGCTTTATAACTAGAGCTTATCTTTTGCGATATCTAACATGTAGTGACATTTTTTCAAAGAGCTTTATTGGATAAAAAGTTTTTATGGTTCAGCCTATGTATTGTGCATTTTGAAATATGGTATATACCTGAAAAGTGTTCTGAGAAAAACAGAGTTCCTCTATGTACATTTAAGTGAATGGAACTTAAAATAAACACATTTGTCATCCTGATTTCAAAAGTTGAAGATTAGATGTAAGGAAAACCAGCCAAAAAGTGACTTTCCTACAAAGGAAGAGTTTGATGATGACTCCCATTGCCAGGAGTGTGCCTGTGATCCTCTTGTGTCTGTTTCTTCCTTTCTGTCCTCTTTCGTCTCAACAGTGGCTCAGGAGCTTTCTTCATCCTATTATTATTTTTTAATTTTAAATTCAATTTGCCAACTTATTCTATCTTATTAGGCAATTACAGTTGCTTCTTGGTCCCCTGATGACAACTAACACCAAGAATTTGCATGTTTAACAAGTTTCCTAGATATTTTTAATCCTTCCTTATATTTAAGAACCCAGCTATAAATTAAGGAAACATTTTTCTTCTATGGCTGTTCTAAAGTAGTTTCCAGATCTGAGTTCTGTTGGTTCTATTCATACATTCAGTAATTCTTTTGACAGATTTTGTCTGTGTGTGTGCCTACCAAGTTGTACTAGGTAATAAATAAAATATCATTAAAGACATATAGGATATGGTCTCTGATATAAGGAACTTATGACCTGGTAAGGGAGACAGGCTATGTAGAAGATACAATGCAGAGAAGATGATAAATGACATAAGAAATTGCCAAATGACCAGAGGGATGGAGGCAAGCAGGTATAACATCAGGAAGTTCAATCTGACTGACAGAGAAAATGCGTGAAGGAAAGAGGTGGAAAATACATTCCTTTTCCTTAAAAATGGAAAGAGAATTGTGAGGAACCTGAATACCAGGCTAAAAAGTTGTAACTTGCTCTCATAGATGGTAGAGAACAATATACACTCTGAAATGAAGGAAATTATTGTTGTAGTGCATCAGTCTTGCAAGGGGGCTTATTTTAAATGGGACAGCAGTCATTTAAATATCTTTATTGATTTTACAAGTATCTTTGGATTCTTAATCCATCAGGCATTCTAGTGGTCCAAAAAAATGAATAAAACAAGGTCTTTCCCCTTAAGTAAGTTACCACAAAGTACAAGGTACTTTAGTTTATGGTCACACTTTCCTTTCAGAAGGCACTTTTCATCAAGGCATGGGGTCTGATCTCAGAACGGTCTTTCCTAGTGTGTGAACAAGGCCCTTCTTCATTAATTTACAAGTTATTATCTGAGTTTTGTTCGTTAGCTTTTGACCATTAACCTTAACATACACTTTCTATACAAGAGAATGAAACTTTTTTTTTCTAAAAGATTTTATTTATTTTTTCATGAGAGACACACACACACACACACAGAGAGAGAGAGAGAGAGAGAGAGAGAGAGAGAGAGAGAGAGACAGGCAGAGGGAGAAGCAGGCTCCATGCAGCGAGCCTGACATGGGACTCAATCCCAGGTCTCCAGGATCACACCCTGGGCCAAAGACGGCGCTAAACCGCTGAGCCACCGGGGCTGCCCGAGAATGAAACTTTTCTGATGCCTAATTGTTAGGCATTTTTTCCAACTGTATATTTTCATCCTAAATATATTAAGACTCTTACTTTATTATATTTAGCTATTCTTAAATTGTGAGTTATCATATGTGTATGAATACATCAAGTTCCTATTTAATGAAGGTTTCTATAAAAATTATGTTACAAAGAAACCCAAGAGCCAGGAACCTTAGGGATTTATTCCATATTCAGTGATTCATAGACTTAATAATCCAATAAATATTTACTGAAGGGATCCCTGGGTGGCGCAGCGGTTTGGCGCCTGCCTTTGGCCCAGGGCGTGATCCTAGAGACCCGGGATCGAATCCCATGTCGGGCTCCCGGTGCATGGAGCCTGCTTCTCCCTCTGCCTGTGTCTCTGCCTCTCTCTCTCTCTCTCTCTCTCTGTGACTATCATAAATAAATAAAAATTAAAATAAATAAAATGCTTTAAAAAAAATATTTACTGAATAACTACAATGTGCTGTGGAAGACACAGGAATGAGTCTGGCATAGTCCCTGCCCACAGATTGTGCATAGACTAGTAGAGGGTTTAAGTGAAAATATAGGCAGTGAATGAGTATATAATAATGTGTGTGTCTATATATACACATATATAATATATAAAATACACTATATATAATATATAATAATGTGTTCTATAAATATACAAATATACTCTATATTTTTATATATAAAGTGATATATAATATGGTATAATACAGTGTGATAATGTGTACTATATAGTGCTATATAATGTGGTACTGTATAATTTAGCAATAGTACTAGATTTTCAAGAAGAGAGCTATTATTCCCTTTAGGGAATTATGAAAACTACTTAAAGTGAAGGTAATATTTGATCTGGCTCTGAAAGAGTGGATAAAAGTAGAAAGCAGTGTTACAGTCATGGTAAGAAGGATGGGGATTCTAGATTGGAAGAACTTTACAAAGATATATAGATTAAAAATGTGCAATATATTCAGAGAATATGAAGTAATTCTGTTTTTCTAGAACCATAGAAGACATGTAGGGAAGTAGTAGGAAATTAAACAGTAAAGGCAGGTTAGAACTATCTTACTCTAGACTTTGACTTATCTGGAGGAGACTTTATATTCAGCTTGTTTGATGATGCTACTGGAAGGCACTGAAAGACCCTGATCACAGATGAATCTATGCAAGTTTTTCCTTTGTCCCTCTGACCCTTGCAGAGTGATTTGGGTAGACTTGAATGAGTTCTGTGGGTTAGATTCTGAGGAGAGAACACCTATTCTAATGGAGTGTCCTGGCTGAGAGAGTAAGAAGCTGGAAAAGCCCTAGGAATAAATTTTTTTAAAAAATATTTTATTTATTTATTCATGAGACACACACACACAGAGAGAGAGAGAGAAAGAGAGAGAGGGAGAGAGAGAGAGAGAGGCAGAGACACAGGCAGAGGGTGAAGCAGGCTCCATGCAGGGAGCCTGACGTGGGACTTGATTCGGGGTCTCCAGGATCACGCCCTAGGCTGAAGGCGGTGCTAAACCGCTGAGCCAGCCGGGCTGCCCCCTAGGAATAAATTTGAGTTGAAGGTCTTGAGGGAGCCTTACACACATGGCTAAAGGGCAGGAACAGGATCTTGTTGGGGAGATAGTAAACTAGGAGTCAGGGTCTGAGTGGAAGCAGGATGGGTACTAGAGCAGGTTGGGGATAAGTAGCAAGTGTCTGAGACTCCTTGCAGCTCAGATCCATCAGTTAGTAGCCTGGTAGATGTATTGCTGGCAAGAAAGAACTTCAGGAAGAATAATCTGGCAACAGTGTATGTGCTGCATCTTGCTTGGTGGCAAACAGCAGCTGGAGCTTTGGGGTGCCTGGGTAGCTCAGTCAGTTGAGCATCTGATTCTTGATTTTAGATCAGGACATGATCTCAGGGTCATGGGATTGAGTCCTGAGTTGGGCTCCACACCCAGTAGAGAGTCTGCTTGAGATTCTCTGTCTTCTCCCTCCTCCCCTCCCCACCATGTGCACATGCATACTTGTGCACTCTCCCCTCTCTCTCTCTCAAATAAATAAATGAATCCTAAAAAGAAAGTTAGAGCACTGAAATAGGACTTGAGTGAGATGATGAAGATTGGAACTCGGGCAAAGAGAGTGGAACAGAGAGGAGGGGACAAATCAGACATTCAGAAGAGAATCAACACAATTTTTCAACTAAGTAGAAATGTTAGATAAAAGAGTACAAGGAATCAAACTGTTTGTTAGGTGCCTGGGGAAGTGATATAAAACAAAAAGAAAGTCTAGACAATTTCTGGTTTCATAGATTAGAAAAAGAGTGTGACATTTTTTGGAACATTATATTTACATTTTTATGCTTGAGTAATCCAAAAAGAATATTTTTAAAAAATGGTGAATCTCCTAGTGTATTAAGTTTAAATTTTTTTCATCCTAAATTTAATTAATTGCAAAGGATATAATTTCCCATATTTTGTAAATACTGATAATTAAACATAAAATTAGTATTGTTTTTACATGAATAGGACATTATCTATTTGTAAAAACTTATGAACAATCTCTTCTTTAACAGAAACTATAGGTTATTCATTCTTTTCTTTGGATTTCTGTTTCTATTCTACATCTTTCACAGAATTTTATCCTAATATTTATTTTTGCTTGAAAGGGTTTTATTAATCATCCTATCATTTATCTCATATTGCAAAAAAAAAGGTTCAAATACATATTTAAGTTTTGTTTTTATTTCCTGTGATTTTAAGATTCTAAATGTTTAAAAATTATTTAACAATGACTTATCATTATGATTATTAGTATGTAATTGATCAAGAGAACATTATTATAATTTGTTATAATTATTAAGTATCACAAGTACAATTATATTGGAAATGCATCTCTTTAGTGGATGTATAGGGCTACATCCCACCCCCTCCCAAATAGTTTATTCATCCATGATTGAATATTACTTATTGTTAGAAAGAGATAGCATTTAGCATCAATTATATTGATGTTTTTGTTTTTAAAGATATAGGCACTGAGAACCTTAAATAAATAAGTAGATGAGAAGGGAAGGAGTTTCAACATAGCAGCGTCCCTCAGTTCTTTAAATCTGTCTGAGTTAATTGTCAGAAACCACTGAGGGAAAGGCCTGTTAGAGAAGACTCTGGTTTCTGCCAAGATGCTGAATTAGCACAGACTACAGCATCTTCTCTGATGATTAAACCTAGAATAACTTTAGAGAAAAATCTCATGATACCAGGATTCGGATAAAAGTATGAGAAATCTTTGGGAAGATAAAGGATTTATTTTGAGTTGGCACGTATGGTGGGTGAGGTGACAGCCAGGAGCCAGGACAGGATGTTAAAATAGGAAGACAAAAAAAACCGAAGTTCCCCTTTTGCTTATCTTCTTTTGCCTTGGGACATTGATGCCTTTCCCCTCACAGGGGTCTGAAGAAATAAAATCAGAGTAGCACTGAAGTCCTATTATGAATGAGAAGCTAAGGAAAATGGATAGGAATTGACTGGTTTTTGGCATTGACTCCTTACCTGTTGAACTCTAAACACTGGGACTGGTGGGTTATACTTTTAGGAGTGCCTCCTCCTAAGATGCCTTCTCCTGAGAGAAGGTTGATAAGGATGAAACCCTGGGCTGAGGGGTAACTTGGAGGGGGCAGGTTTTTGGTGCCTGAGGTTCTTACCCTTTATTCTTCCTTGAACTCCTGGGCTGAAGGCCTTGATCTGGCCTTAGAACCATATCCCGTCCTCCCAAGGAGCCAGTACTCCCTGGGGAAGATGAGATCACAGACCAAGTTTCAGACACCATTAGGAGCATTTAGGATAGATAGTCCAAAATAACCTGAGAAATGGTATATCAGAAGTTGACAAAATTACACGGAGAAATTGGCAAATTCACATCATAGTGGGAGATTTTTATGCACTGCTCTCAACTGCTGATAATGTAAAGCAAATGAAAACAAACAAAGGTATGGAGATTTTAACAACACAATCAAAACCTTATCCTAGTAGATGCATATATAATTCTACACCCAACAATTGGAGGACATATAGTTTTCTTAAGCCCATGTGGAACATTTATCAAGATTGATCTTATGCTAGTCCATGAAGCAAACAAGCTTCAATGAATTCCACACAGATCATGTTCTCTAACAATACGCAACACGTTAGGAGTCAATAGCAGTTAGATTAAACATCTGCATGTGTTTGGAAATCATATCACATGCTTCTAGAGGAGTCGTGGGTTAGAGAATGAATACAAGGAAAAAAAAATCCAAAATCCCTAGAACTGAATGACAAAGAAAATACAACATGTCAAAACTTGTAAGATGCTGGGAAGTATATTTCAGCAGAATTTTTCAGCCTAAAATATTTATGTTAGAAAAGAAAAAAGGAAAAAGAAAAAAAGAAAAAGGTTAAAAATTAATTAACTACCTATCCAACTTAAAACTTCAGGAAAAAAATCCAGCAGAATATAAAATAAAGGAATAAGAAAAAAAATCTAAGTGAAAATAAACTAAATAGAAAGCAAAGTAGAGAGGAGAAGATAACAAGACCAATATTTGAATCTTTGGAAAGACCAACAAATAGAGAAAACTTGGCAAAGTAATCAAGAAAGAGAGAAGACAAAAAGAATATTATATATGAAAAAGAGAATACAGCCACAGATAAAGCACAGAAAAGGGTTAAGATTTAAAAGATAAGAAATTTAAAAGACAAGGGAACCCTACCAACAACTGTATAGTAATAAATCTGAAAACTTTGGCCAAATGGACAAAATTTCTTACAGCTTCATAAAACTCTCAAGGATAAGTGGAAAACTTGAAATGATCTTATAATTATTAAAGAAATTGAAGTAGTAGTTTAAAAGTCCTCCATAAGGAAGATGATGGGATGATGGGCATTAAGAGTACACTTATGATGAGCACCGGGTGATATATGGAAGTGCTGAATCACTGTATTGTACACTTAAAACTAATATAACACTGTATGTTAACTATACTGGAATTAAAAGTAAAAACTTTATATATATATATAGTATATATAAACTATATATATACTATATATATAGTTTTTTATATAAAATATAAAAAACTTTATATATATATATAAACTATATGTTGGGTGTAGAATTGTATATGCATCTACTGGGATAAGGTTTTGATTGTGTTGTTAAAATTATATATATATATTATATATATATATATATATATAATTAAAATAAGATCTTCCATAGGGAAAACACCAGGCCCAGATGATTTTACAGATTAGTCCTACAAGACTTTCATCTCAAATTTTAAATCACCTCCCACTCCCAAGAGGGAGTTTTTTCTTAACTTATTCAAAAAGTCTATTATAACTCTGTATACTGTAGTATAACAAAATTAGACCACTGAAAACTAAACCTTTGATAAAGGAAAATGACCCATTTCACTTATTAATATAGATGTAAAATCTTAAACAAAATATTAGCAAAGCGGATCCAATGTTGTATATGGAAGATAGTACATCATCACCAAGTTGGATTTTTGCTAACTATACAATGATGGTTTAATTTTAGAAAAACGTCTATAAATATAAATTCCCACATTAACATATTAAAGGAGGAAAAGCATGTGATGATTTCAAAGGAAACACTTAGAAGACTCAATGTACATTCATAATTTAATTAGGAATAGAAGAAAATTTCTCTAACCTGATATAAAAGATTATAGCAAATATCATTCTAAAAAGGAAATATGAGAACTTCCTTTAAAATAAAGTGCTAGTCAAGGAAGTCAGCTTTCGATATTTTTTTCCAGCATTGTTGTTCTTAGTTAACTTGAAACAAGGAAAAGAAATTAAAGGTGTGGAAATTGGAAAGCAGAAATAAAACTTTTATTTTTTATTATAATATATAGATTATTAGACATATTATTGGAAATAATAGGAAAGCCACTTGAGTAAGATAGCTGGATTTAGTATTGATATATATTTGATCCTTGAACAACATGGAGGTTAGGGGTATTGACCTCTTGTGCAGTGGAAAGGCCACCTATAACTGACTTCCCAGAAACTTAACTAATAATAGCCTGCTGTTGACCGAAGCCTCACTGATAACATGAGTAGTCAATTAACACATATTTTTTATGTTATATGTACCATATGCTATATTTTTCAAAACAGTAAGCTAGAGAAAAGAAAATGTTATTGAGAAAATCATAAAAAAGAGAAAATACATTTATAGTTCTGTACTGTATTTACCAAAAAAAAAAAAAAAAAAATCTGCGTATAAGTGGACCCACACAGTTCAATCTCATTGTTCAAGGGTCAGCAGTATATTAGTATAGAAGTGTATCAATCAACACATCTACGCCTTAAACTTACACAGTGTTGTCACATGTCAATTCTATCTCAATAAAGCTAGAAAAAAAGATTGGTGTACAAAGGTCAATTACATTTCTATTCACAAGCAACCAACAACAGAAAATGTAATAAAAATAAAGACATGTAAAGCAGTATCCAAGAATATAGAATATCCAGGAATGAATCTAACATAAGATTTCTAAGACATCTTTGGGTAAAGTTATGACATTTTATTGGAAAACATTGAAGAAGACTTCAATAAATGAATAAATTCTAGTATGGTCTAACAATGGAATATTATATAGCAGTGAAAGTGATTAAACTACATGTAGTAATACCTATGAAGCTATGAAATTTATCTTTAAGCTCATCATAGTTTTGTTAAGATATAATCTCACTATAAAATACACTGATTTTAAGTATATAGCCTGATGAATCTTTGTATGTGTATGTATCTGTGTAACTACCACCCAGAACAAAATATGGAACATTTCTATCCCAACCAGAAAGTTCCATTGTTTCCTTTCCCAGAGTGATTGTACCATTCGACACCAATGTGTGAGTTCTAGTTTGGCTCCTCATCTGCTCTAATGCTTGTTATTGTCAGTATTTTTAATTTGGAACTCTGGTAGATATATGTTTTAGCATCTCACTGTGGTTTTAATCTGCATTTTCTGAATGACAAATGAAATTGATCACCTTTATTTATGCTTATTGGCCTTTTGGATATCTTCTTTTATGAAACACTTGTTCAGTTTTTTTTCCCCTGATTTTTCTATTTGGTTTTATGTCTTTTACTTATTGATATGTAGGAGTTCCTTATTTTAGATCAGTGAGGATCTGTGACACACAAATAAATATATATACAATAACAAGAATTAGAAAAAGCTGACTTAAGAAAAAGAACATCAAAAGGATTACTGCAAATCTTTGCTTAAGGGGATGACTTTTGAAAAAGAATAGATCATTGGAAATTGGGGATCTTGAAATGGATTCCCTGCAAACTCTATCTGTGCCAACACATCCCTTTGAAAGTCTTCGTGAACAGCCAGATGTACACAGTTTGAAGAATGTTGGTTTGGAATATATTGAATTTTTAAAACTTTTTCCAGCTTTATTGAGATATAACTGTATAATGTATAAATTTCAGGCATAAAACGTAATGGTTTGACATATATATATATTTTGTGAAATGAGTAGCACAGTTAAAGCATCCATCAGCTCACATAGTTACAATTATTTTTCTTTTGATGGAAACTTTTAAGATCTACTATCTTAGCAACTTTTGAATATAGAATACAGTATTGAGAAGGCTCCACAACACCTCTGGCTGGAAATTCTTGGCAGACAATTGGAAATAGTTCTGGAATTGGGTTAATTACTAAATTTCTCAGCCTGCTTCCCCCTGAAGAACAGGAATATCAACACTAACGTTGTATATTCATATAGTTGCTATACTTGTAAAAGGAAATCACCAAGATGACTTGTAGGAAAAATGTTAAAGTGGCATGCAGTTGTTTACTTGAGTGGTCATTATTACCTTGATATGCTGCCACCTTGGACTCATCAAGGCCCAGTAGGGTGAGTTGGGTGGTTTTACTGGGTGCTATCAGTTCACGTGGGGACCTGCACTTTACATTATTTCTCTTCCTACTGTAATTTACAATTAATTACTAGTCATGTAAAGGTAATAGCCGAGATTATCTATGGTAAATAATTTAAATGGTAAACAAAAAAGGAAGAATAACTTTTCTTCCTCCATTCCCTCATTGCCTCTTACTAAAGATAGCCATTAAGTATCTATACATTCTTTTTTTTTTTTTAAGATTTTATTTATTAGCTTGACAGAGAGATAGTGAAAGAGCACAAGTAGGGGGAGCAGCAGAGGGTCAGGGGAAGCAGGCTCCCTGCTGAGCAGAGAGCCCTATGCAGGGCTCCATCCCAGCACCCTGGAGTCATGACCTGAGCCAAAGGCAGATGCTTAGCCAACTGAGCCACCCAGGCACCCCTATATACATTCTTTCAAAAAAGCTCCATACATTTTTATATATATACCTTACACAAGTGGGTTCATATGCAAGCTGTTCTTTTCTACCTAATATATCTAGGAAATATTTTCTTATTTTTAAAAAAGAAGTATTGTATCCCAAATTATGGATACACTATTATTTTCTAAATATCCTATGAATATGGAACATTTAAATTGTTTCAGATTGTTTCTGTTACAGCAGTGGTGCAACAGATGTTTTACAAATATATGTTTGCATGCTGTGTTATCAGATAAATTCTTCACAGTAGACTCTTACTGGTCAAAGAGAATATGCATTATACATTTTGTTAGGTTTTTGCTAATTTACCCTCCCATAAAAAGCAAGTAAATGAGAAAGCTTATTTCCCCACACCCTCACCAACACACAGTATTCTCTAACTTAAATTTATATCCATCTATTAAGTGAAAATTGGCATCCCATTGTTTTGATTGGGTTTTCTTAATTTTGTGAAGTTGAACATCCTTTTATGTTTTTAAAAATAAAGTGACTATTCCATTTTCCTAATGAAAAATTTTATTCCTAGGTGTCAACTATACTCAAGTGAAAAAACAAAAACAAAACAAACTTACTCTGAGGAACATTACAAAATGAAGAGTTCTGGCTATTTACAAAAAGTAGAAATGATAAGGAAAAGCTAAAGATCTAGAATGTTTCCTTTTAGCTTTGCTTATTTATTTATTTACTTATATTTATTTATATATTTATTTGACAGAGAAAGAGAGAGAGAGCACAAGCAAGAGGAAGAGCAGAGGGAGAGGAGGGACAGAGGGAGAGGGAGAAGCAGGCTGCCCACTGAGCAGGGAGCCCAACATGGGGTTCGATCCCAGGACCCTGAGATCATGACCTGAGATGGAGGCAGGTGCTTAACCAACTGAGCCACCCAAGCACCTGTAGCTCTGCCAATTTTATGTGTCATACCACCTCATTCCAGCTCATAAATATCATTCATTCTTTGGTTCATTCAAAAATACTCATTAAATACTTATTGTTTATAAAATATGATAGTCATAGTCTAGTATGGCAAAGTATGCTAGAGAGGGACCTATATTTAGGTCTCCAATTGTGGTCTCATTTAATATTAAGGTATTACATCCAAATCTAATTTTTGGCCAATGCTGCTTCTCCATGAGTATTCATTTTTCTATTTTTCAAAATAAAATAGCCTCAACCATCCATTAGTTAAATAAGAGGAAGAGTTTAGTAACCAAGGTTGCTGTTCTACTATTGAAAGCCTCAGATTATTGGCCTGTTACTGCTGCCTTCTTGCCATTTACTACTTCACAGTTGTTGAGTTCAATGTTTGACCCCTGATTATAGCCAGTAAAGAGAATTCAGAAGTTAGTGTCCCGATAGTGAAATGACAGTGTCTGTCTTAACAATTCTGCCCATTTTTGTTGGTTGGTTCATTTATAATTTCTGTTGAGCCTAGAAATCTCATGTCACATAGCCCTGGGCCACCTATTCATTGGTCAGTCCAAGCATTTGATGCAATTCCTCCTCCAGCCACTGGCAAGCAAGAAGGGGGTAGTCTAGTAAGTTATTGACTGGACTTTAGACAGCAGGGAAAGTCTGAAAATGGTATCACCATTTGTACCCTGTTTGATATCACACATGAATGTAGGAAGCAAAGAGTTAAGGATTTCTAAATAGTAGGGTATTTCTTAGGGGATAATGTCCTATTCTGAATCCTTTCTCCTCTTCACAGTCTCTTTGGAATGAGAAATAGGATCATTTCTTTGAGTACAAAGGCACTCTACTTTAGGTATATAGAGAATCAGTCATCACGCTCTTAGTGTATTACAAGCATTTGAAAACTTGCTAGAGATGCAGATTCAAGATAATACAGAGAATCCTTGCTTTGTATAGTAGTGCAAGACCATAAAGAATAACAATGCAGGTTGAAACTGCAAAGTGATCTTAATAATCATTGGGGGAAATTATAATTGTTCCATGCCCTTAAAATTTTTTTTTTTAGATTTTTTTATCTACTTATTCATGAGAGACACAGAGAGACAGGCAGAAACATAGGCAGAAGGAGAAGCAGGTCCCTTGTGGGGAGCTCAATGTGGGACTCTATCCCAGGACCACCAGGATCACAACCTGAGCCAAAGGCAGGTGCTCAACCACTGAGCCACCTAGGTGTCCCTAATTTTTTTTGTTAAATGATAAAAACTAACTGTTGGTTATAATACTTAGAAAATGAAACAAAAGAAAAACATATTTTTCTTAGTACATTGTAAATTAAAACATTAGAAATATCAAGAATGAAAGTATCTTATTTTTTCAATAAAAACTTAATCAAAATTAGCTTAAACGGTGCTTACCTTCTTTTGCTTGTCATATAACTTACAATATGGAGAGGAGCATCTTTTTTATGCTTTGCTGAGTTATATAATACTATTTTCTAAGTTTGGATCGGCTTCCAACATTTTATCCTTTGTGCTTTCAGTGTAATGAATTATCTTTGAAAAGTATTCAAATGTCACCTTCTTTGCAAGCATGGCTTTCTCTGGAGCACCTCTGTCCTTTCTGCACACCACTTCTCATTTATGTTTATAAATTTGCCTTTGCCAGGTTCCTTTGGTTAAATATCTAGGTTCTCTCAAATGGTGGCAGTGTCACTGTTTCCAAGGTCAGCTACTTCTTTTATTACTCTATTGACATTTGATTTAAATATTTCACTTCCAGCATGATCACTTTTAACTTATTTGCTGCCCTTTCATCTTAGCTGGCAAATTCCTGGGGAGGCAAGGAGGCAACACAACTGCATAGTTTGCTGCCTGTGTGTGAATTGAATAGCAGATGCCTAGTGTCCCATCACCAACAGACTGTGAAAGAAGTGACATGTTTTGCCACTGATCACCATACAATCTGTAATTTACATAGTGATTGTGGCTTGAAGAGCTAGCAGGGAAATTTGAACTTTATGTAATTATTGTTAGTTTACCATGATGACTGAAATTTGAACTGTGTTGTTTGGGGACTGATACTATTTATCTAAGTCATGATGATTGAAATTCATATATTGATATATGCTGTGCAAAGTAAGGACTGCCCAAATAAATGGGCTATCAGATGGTACTGATGGGGTGTGATTTCTGTACAATTTTGTTGGGTATGCTGGTTGTATAGTGGGCTCACTCTTTTTTTTTTTTTAAGTTTTTAAATTTATTTATTACAGACAGAGAGAGAGAGAGAGAGAGAGGCAGAGGGAGAAGCAGGCTCGCAAGGAGTCCAACGTGGGACTCGATCCCTGGTGTCCAGGATCACGCCCTGGGCCGAAGGCAGTGCCAAACCACTAAGCCACTGGGGCTGCCCAAGCTCACTCTTTTTAAGGCTTTCTGGAAGTGACTTAAGAATGCAAATGTTTAATTTGCTGTTTATATCAGGATAGGCCAAATTATGCTTTGATTAAAAATGACCCCCAAACCTCAGTGGTCTTGATGCTTTCCATCAGACATTGGCTGGGAGGAGGGGAGGAGGCTTTTTTTTACTTTGTCCTCACTCAGGGACCCAGGCTGAGGGAGGCTACATCTCTATGCTTCTATAGTTACTAAGGTAGGAATTGGGAACATGATAAATTGCATGCTATCTCTTATAGTTTCCACCCAAAAGTGATATATACTATTTCCAATAACATTTCACGGGCCAAAACAAGTCACATAATCCTATCCCAAAAGGGATAGAGATGCAGAATTCTATAACATGCCTAGAAGAAAGGAGTGTTAGGTGAGCAGCACTAGTGACTACTACCGTCTTCAACGAATTATAGAAAGTTTATTAGGGTAGAGCATTTGTGGACTGGAAATACAGACGTAGATAATATCAGATTGTCTGCTAGTGAAAGAATCATGCTGAGGCAGAGTTTTGTGTACTAGCATTCGAGGAGCCTGGATATTGTGATTACATGAAAATTATGGTTAAAGGTCAGGATGAAACCAGAAACTTGTAATAGAGGCTAGATGGATCATAGGGATCAAGCAGGGCTATTGGCAAAGTCCTGGAGGCTAGAACTCTTTCAGATGAGAGATCAGAGACTCTACCATTCTAGACAATTCCAATTCTTTTATGGTCTCTGAGACTCCATCTATACTTCATCTAAGTTTAAATTGACAACAACTTTTGAAGTTCTGAGATGCTTGACAGAGATGACTCTCAAATTCTGCCTTGGAGGAAATGTATGTTATTGGTTGGCAGAAGGCATGGTAAGGGCATTCTGGGAGTGTACTGGTAGAGGATACTATGAGTAGAGTATAACCAAAAGCATGATGTTATGAAAGTGGTAAGAATGTAGAACTTCTCAAAACATGATGAAATAGAAGAACCACAAGGAATTAATTGCATAATGAGCCTCAGTTATTACCTTTCCATACTTAATGTGTGTCTATGTCTTTAACCACAAAAATGTTAAACTCTACAACTCCTCAACAGTGTACTCAGATGGCTGCCCTTAAAGTGCACTGTTTCATACTATTCTATGTCACTGATGCTTAATCGTTTAATCCACCCACATTCCAAATTAATGTAGAATCACTGCATAGCTGTGCCCATACCTAAATTTCCCATTTTAATCTAAATGTGATCTAAACTTGTCTAAACTTTCTCTACTAGTCTGAATTAGGAGAAAAAATATTTAAGGCATACCTACTCTAGTAGGAGCCATTTGAGACTGTATTCATGTATTTTTGGCATTTAATGGAATATTATATTTGAGAAAAATATTGTTAATATAAAAATCAATATTTGGGATTAATATTGCTGAATCAGTTATAATCATGATCACTTTATATTTAAATTTTCCAGTTGACTAAAAGCTTTCAGATCAACTATCTTCTTAGGCACAATGTTTAACTACTCAATGGGTTTAGCTTTCCTACTTAAACATTTTGATATTATATAAGCTTGCCGTTAGTGTTGGACCCACTAGACTGGGGGTGACTTTTTTCATTCTTACTGCTTCCCTGTTGGTTTTCTGAGAATGGCTCTGTAAGGGGGTCTTTGGATTCCAGGGAATTCCCATGTCTAGTGTCCTTTGCATGAGCATGTTGCATTGTTCTTTCAAATTTGAATATTTCCCCCAAAACCCTAACATGTCATATATGATCTCAGTCTAGAAGCATGAGCCATGTCAGTGTAGGGAGTATGCTCCAAAGGGTGTCAGAAGTTTTGCTGCTTATTCAGCATTATAGTCATTCCATATGATTTACTGAATTTGGGAAAATATATTACTAGAAGATGTAAAAATCTTTTCAAATGTCTAAACTGTTTTTAACACTGAAAATTCATTGTTAATATTAGGGCAATATGCTTTCTTCAGCAAGACCAACTAATGTGTTAGAAATGATGAAAGAATGGAAAAATAACCCAGAAAGTGATGAGGAAAACATGGCAGATGAGAAGAACAACTGGTCCATTCAAGAAAAGTTCAAAGGTTATCAATCCAGCAGGCCCAGCAGAAATGTCCAGGATAATAATAGCACTTCGGATGAAGAGGAGGAAAAACAGGTAGGAGGAACCAACAAAGCAAGAAGGGAGACCAATTGTTTCATTTTTCCAATATAAAATACCCTCACAACACTTAGAAGTTATTGCAACTCTACAGTTTTTGCATCTCTGTCTTTTTTGTTTGTGGTTTGTTTCTAAAGAAGGACCTACACAACAAAGCAAGTAAAGTCTTCTCCTCCCTTGAGACTATCATGATTTAGCACTGTAGCCTACATGTTTAATTTAAGATCTCTGATTATGTAGGGCAGGGGTTGCAAACTGTTCCCATAAAGGAACAGAGAGTAAATATGTTAGGATTTTTGGGGCCATAATAGTCTGTGTCACAAGGTCTTAACTCTGATGTTATAATATGAAAATAGGCATAGGGAGCAAATGAATGAGTATGGCCATGTGCCAATAAAACTTTATTTACAAAAACAGATGGTGTGCAATATTTGGCCCATGGGTCAAAATTAATAATTTTTGTACTTTATCAGGTTATACAATTTGGAATGAGTTTACGTATTACATAGAAAAAGATTTATTACATTATCCAGTTATTTGCTTCCAATTTTATGATAACTAAAACTGTTTATATAGGTTTACCATTTTGCCTTATTAGATCTGAATAGAGCTTTATTCTTTTTGGTGAATAAAATTTAGTAACATTTTGATTAATTCCAGACAGTGTTCTACTAACCAGATACCCTAACAATTTACCCAAACCCTTTTCTCTTTTGTTTTATGTTTGTGGGACATTTTTCCATGGGTTTGTTCTCTTACTTATCTTGGAATCTAATGAACATATTTGAATTCTTTCTCAGTAATTGAATGTCCTGCCAGTGGGGGCTGTGTTCACCTCAGGGTAGCCCAGAACCCTGTGAGGAGCTGTTACTTTCTGGCTCTCTGAGGCTTAGCATAGGCAGAATGCAGAGGTGGCCTGCCAGGTTGGGTTCTGAGCTGCACCCAGGGAAGGTGCTGTGCTGGCCTTTCCCTCCCAAGCTAATAGATCCACTAGAAACCAACAGAAAGAGACTCAGTAGAGTGATCTACTGGTTGATTTTGACTTACTGGTTGAGAACTTCATCTATTTAATAGCAAATGTCTAGATAATGTTTACCATTTAATGACTCAGAAATTTGGAAATAATCATATTTTACTATAATATAAACGTGTTGACTTCCCTTCTTCCTCTTTGGTCTGTACATGACTCTTGAAATGCTTAGCAGCTGTTTATATTTTATATTGTTAAAAACAGTACCCTAAAAACCCATGTTTGCCTTCCTTATTGAATACGATTTGAAGATTTTTCTGTTAGCCGATTTGGCGTATGATACATACATATTCATATGCACACACACACACATATATATATATACCTTCTCACACACATGCACCTACACCATATACGTATATACAGTTGATCCTTGAAAAACAGAGTGGGTTTAGGGGCACTGACCCCCGTGCAGTTGAAAATTTGCGTATAACTATTGACTCCCCCAGAACTCAACTACTAATAGCCAATTGTTGACCAAAAACTTTCCAATAACATTAGTACCCAATTAACACATATTTTGCATGTTATATGTATTATATGCTGTATTTTTACAATAAAGTAGGCTAGAAAAAAAGAAAATGTTATTAAGAAAACCATAAGGAAAAGACATTTACAGTGCTGTGCTGTACTTATCCAAAAAGATCCATGTATAAGTGGACCTATAAAGTTCAAACCCCTGTTGTTCAAGGGTCAACTGTATATAGGGTCAACTCACACACTCAGACATATGTATTACACATATATACTCACATGTATCTACATCTACATATGTATATACAAACACAAATACTTATACATACACCACACACATTCACATTATCTTTTATATTTTGTACTCTTGGATTACATCTGTGTTTATCACCAAATCTGACCTTTGTGAACCAAATATTTGGTTGGTTGTCTTCCATCTCCTTTTCCATGGCTCTGTCACACCCCTTCCTTCCCCACTCCCTCCCTTTCCCCTTGCGAGTCATAGAGTGATGGGACTTACAATGCTGTTCTCAGCTACTACTTCCAACCAGGGAACAGAAGAATTGGAATTTGAAGTGTTTATGGATGCTAAAACCATAACCAGTGGTATATAAATTTTATACCAGGTAGGTTGAAATTTTAAGAATATAGATTTCTACTCATTAGCGGGATGAACTTTTCTATAGTCAGAGCTCACCTGCAATAAAACGTGCTGGACCATGCATAGTAAACCTCACCTCCCAGTTAGTGGAAATATTCATGGAGATTCTGGAAAGCTACTTATTATAAATGCTGTAGCAGGAATTCCTGCAAGATGGTTAGGAGTTTGTCCTGCATGACCTCTAAGGAACTTTCCCATGCTTAGGTTTTGGGTGTGATGTCTTGGGAGGAATACATTACCTCGTGTGAGAGCTTTTCTGAAAAATGTTACCCCTTAAAAGAAAGACTTCTCATATATTTAACATATTAAGTTTTTTCTTGGACTTCTATGAAAAAAGTACATTACTTTGTTAATTATATTGAAGCTGAGCTTGTGCTAAGAAATTACTTCTTTTCTTTCAAATCTTCATTAACAACAGTAAATAGTGGAGTATAAAGTTCTCAAGTGATAACTGAAAATAGAGCTTGCCATTTATTCTTGAGTCCACACAGGATTCATATAATAATTAATATTCTTAAGAGTGAAATTTTAATTTTATTAAAATTATTCTATGAATATTAAAATAGTTCCCATGGGGAAAATTTTGTTTGTTAAAATTAGATTATATGAACAGTTTGATGTGATAATATAAATAATTTATAACTACTAAATTAAGGAAATTCTTTTCCATTAAAAATTTTGAAATTTGACTTTAAGTGGAAATCTGCTAGCAGTTTTCTGTTTTCTGTTGTATCATTGTTCTCTCTTTTGGGGAATCTATAAATCCATTTAGAGCTCTGATTTTATATTTTTTATAAGCCAGGGTAATCATGCTTTTTAGTTAAGTGGCAGAGCTCTTGGAAGACTAGCAGAGAAAGTGAAATCAAAACACTTGAACTAAGCACTCTCTTTCACTGAATAACCATCCTTAGTTCCAAATGCCCTGGTCATCATGGAAAAATATAGTATGCATCTCCTCATTGTTCATGTTTGGATTAAGTTATCACACTACACTTTTTCAGACTTGTCTTCAAATAGTTGACATTTGGCCATGTCCTTTTTTTTTTTCTTTTTATTTCCAAATTTTAGCCTAATTTGGGTAATCATGTTCTTTGAGGATAGAAATGTCCTCTTGTATATATCTCATGTTTTATAAGGCTGAGTACATCTAGGTAATGTTTTGTGTTTTTAGTAACCATCTAAATTCCCCGTAGTGGGTTCTTAATCCCTTCTATCAGGTAGACCCAAGACTTCAACTCCTACGACAGCATTTACTCATCTTCAAATGAGATGCTTGGCAGACCATTGCTTATTGCAGGAGCATGCCTTTTGACATTATGTCCTTAGTGATTTCTGATAAGTAGTACAATACTTTCATTATTTGTTAAGCTCAGAAAACAATTGAGAAATGAATATCTATAATTAAAATGCATTCCCCCATAACCATGGAGGAAGGGGCTAAATATTATGGATGTATATTTGCATTACAGAATTCTTGTTTCATAAAGGAGATACTTATTCATTGTTAAATTATTTATCGAACACAGTCTTGAATGTACTTGTCTAGTGAAAATGGAAGATTTTTCTGATTGTCTTCTTTAATGATAATTTTTCTTGACTGAAAATATGGCCTTTACAGTGTCACAGGAGATGGTACATGTAGCAGATATTTTAGTCTAGAAAGTAGAAATTCAAGGTTGCTTAGAAATTTTGAAAAGTTATTTTGATTAATGAAATGTATTCATGTAGCAGTTCTTCAAAGACAAGAAATGTTTGAATTTAAATAACATTGAAATTAAACAGTTGAACTGTGGTATGTTGATACATTTCTATGAGAAAGAGTCAGGTTGTCTTGGTATTTTAGTAGGATAAAAATTTTCTTCTCTTGACAAATTAAACCTTAGCTTTCTGAGCCCATGTGAATCATGTGCAAATTTGGTGGAGCTTCCACAACTTTGGCATATTTTTCCAGCCTGATATTGAAGCCTTGCAGTCTGGCATGCACTGAAAATATAACGGTTAAAAGCATAAGCTCCAGGGCATCCCTGGGTGGCTCAGTGGTTTAGCACCTGCCTTTGGCCCAGGGTGTGATCCTGGAGTCCCAGGATCGAGTCTCACATCAGGCTCCCTGCATGGAGCCTACTTTTCCCTCTGCCTGTGTCTCTGCCTCTCTCTCTCTCTCTCTGTCTCTCATGAAAAAAGAAATAAAATCTTTAAAAAATAATAATAAAAGCACAAGCTCTGGATGGAGGCTGCCTGTATTCAAATCCTGACTTCACTACTTATAAGTTTTATGACCTTGGACAAACCTCTTGGCCTCAGTTTCCTCATCTGTAAAATGGGAATAATGATGGTATCAACCAGGGATTAAATGAAATAATGCATGTGACACTCTTGATACATTAAGAGTTCATAATATTAGCTTTTATTACTTTTATTATTATCTTGCTAAAGAACTTGCATAAACAATTACTAATATTCCATGTTTTTGTCCTGTGAGCTTCAAATCTCCTTTGGGTATAGGTCTTTGAATAAACTAATGAACAAACCAAGAAAAATCATTTTCAAAGGTGATAAGGTGATGCTTCCAACCTAATTTGCCCTCTGAGTTTCATGAGGCCCCTAGGATACTGTGATAGATTAGATTCTTTTTCCCAATTATTTAATTTCTCTCTGTAAGTGATTTGTACATTCACATCCTATGTCATGTGACATTGTGGTTCTCCCTAATAGAGTAGATGAAGGATATTTTCTCATCTCACTCATGTTGGTTTTAACTATATGACTTACTTTGGCTGATGCAATGTTGAGAGGTGTGATGTAAGTAGAGACCTTAAAAGTGTTTCCATGATTTAGCTCGTTCTCTTGTATTTCTGCTATCTGCTCTGAGAAGCACATGCCTGTGGGGAGCCGCAGTTCTTGAAACTATGAAGATTTGTGGAGCAGACCTGAACCCAGTACAAAACCTGAAGTCTGGTCTAGCTTTGCATGGCCAACCCCTATAGCTGAGATTTTTATAGTTATTTGTTATGTAGTTGTACAGAAAAGAGTTAACATGGCAAATCTAAGCTGCTGTCCTTGAAAAGGTCTGCTTGCAGGCTTGGCCCTTGGCTGGCCTCTGGGAACTCAGATTTGGTTGCTATCATTATCTGGTAAGAATGATTTATTCTGCCTAAACTGTGCAAACAATACAGTGTTTGCTGAAACCTGCTTTTCTTCTTGGGGTCTGGGATTTTGGTAGGTGCTAGGCAGAGAATGCCTGCATGACCAGTTCCCAATAAAAACCCAGGGTGCCGTCTCTAAGACCTTTCCTGGTTGGCAACATTTGACACATGTTGTCACAGCTCATTGCTGGGGGAATTAAGTGCATTCTCTGTGACTCCTGAGAGAGGACCCTTGGAAGCTTGAGCCTGGTTTCTACTGGACTTCATCTCAAGTGCCTTTTACCTTTGTTAATTGTGCTTTGTAATAAATTGTAGCAATGAGTATAACTATATGCTGAGTCCTGTGAGTCTTCCGAGTGACTCATGGAACCTGGGGGTGGTTTGGGGGACCTCCCAAACACAGTAGCATAACTGTAGCAATAGATGACTAATATAGGTACAAATAACCGTGCTAATATGAATCTTGACATGTTCTTTGACCCAATGCTATTATAGTGTCACTTGCTAGTTTGGATTCATTGGATTTTGTCCCTACTATTCCCACTAGAATGTTCTATATAAGGCTTAGATTTCACCACAAGCTTAGCCAGACTTCCACAGTTGAAGGGATGTATTAGAGAATCCTTTCAAATCATTTCCCTCCTCTTCCAAGCCTGGCTTTTGCTCAGCTCCTCTTAGGGATTGTAGCTGTTAGGATATGCTATGTATCTTTTCCATATGGAGAACCAATACATTGGTTCGGGTTATAACAAATATTGCTTTAGTTCCACATATATTAATTTGGATCTACTCATCTGTTATACTGCCTTTAGGCTATAATTGTTACATGTATTGTAGCTACAGAATATAAGCCCCACAAAACAATGTTTTAATTTTTGCTTTAAATAGTCATATATATTTCCAAGAAATTAAGAGGACAATTTGTCTTTTATATATACTCAGGTATTTACTACTTCTGATGTTCTTTTTTCTTTTCTGCAAATCCAGTTTTCCATCTGGATTTCCATTTCCCTTCAGCTTGATTCAGTCTCCATTTCTCTGTTAAACTTACCTGGTGAATATTTGAATTTTAGGCATTTTATTCCAAAATTTCCACTTGATTCTGTTTTATTATTTCTTTTTCTCTTCAGAGATCTCCTTTATTCCTCAAAGAATATTTTCCTTTATATCATTGGTAATTTATGATACCTGCTTTAAAATCCTTGTTTGCTGATTCCAACATCTGGGTCACCTCAGGGTCTGTCTCTGTTGTCATTATTTCTGTTGCGTAGTTTGGGATTGTATCCTGGACATTGGACGTGTGATGTTGTGCTGACTTCAGATTTGACTGTTTTCCTACAAAAAGTGTTGATGTTTCTGGTTTAGCAGGCGAGTAGTTGGTTGGACACAAATTGCAAATTGTCTTTTAGCCAGCAGTTCGAATCATAGGTCAGTTCATTTCTCTTTATCTGGGCAGAATTTAGGATGCCCCTTCTCTGGCTGTCTCCTTCCAGGGATTCCCTCATTACTTTCTTGTGTCTGATTGCTTTGAAGTCTGCCCTCTAATTCTTTAGACTAGAGAGAGAAAATTGTAAAAGTGTCCAGGGTTGGGAGGGTAGTAGTGGGGAACACATTGCCATCAAAGGAGTAACATTTGATCTACCACCAGAAATAATGGAAACCAGGAGACAATGGAGTGATTGTTAAAGTGCTAAGAGGAAATTAACAAAACTAAGAAACTGCCAACTTGGAATTCTATATGTAGTGATAATTTTCTTCAAAAATAAAGATAAAATTTAAAAATGTTTCCAAGTATGTAAAAGATGAGAAAGTTTGTTACCAGCATATCTTACTGTAAGAAATGCTAAGAGAACATTCTCAAGGTAAAAGAAAATGATCCCAGTTGGAAATGCTGACTACAAGAAAGTTCTTGAAGGGCATCAGCAAGGGTAAATACATAAGTAGATATAAATAATGTTGACTGCTTGAAACAATAGCAATAATAATGAATCTAAGCTTTCATCTCAATAAACTAGGAAAAGAACAGCAAATTAAGCACCCTTCCTATAAGAGGATATTGTGAATAACTTAGTGCCAATAAGTTAGAATATTTATATGAAAAGGTCAGATTTCTTTAAAAAACATCAAAGCAGATAGACAAAAATACAAAATCTGAATAATTCTATATTTCCTTTAAAAATTGAATCTGTAATTAAGAACTTTCCAGTAACAAAAATTTCAGTTTCAAATGACTTCAGTTAATTCTGTAAATATTTGCAGAAGAAAAGAAAGCTAGTTACACAAACTCTTGAGGATATTGCCCAATTCATTTATAAAGCAAGTATAACTTTAATACCAAAACATGACAAGGATATTATAAGAAAAGAAAATTGTTAAAAAAATTGTTAACAATATCTCTCATAAATATAGATATAAAAACCCCAAACTCAATATTGGCAGACTGATTCCAGAAATATTTTAAAAAAGAGCACATTCATGATCAAGTATACAGTATATGCCAGAGATGTGTGTTTGGATTAACATCCAAAAATCAAGCCTATAATTTACCATATTAATAAGTAAAGGAAAAAAAATAAGTAAAGGAGAAAAGCCTATCTCAATAATTGTGATAAAAAGCATTTAATGAAATTCAACATTCAAACACGAGTAGTAGACTAGGAACAGATGGTAAGTCCTTTTGACATATTAAGGGATTTTTATATTTAAAAAATCCCCTCTAATGCTAAATATCATTCTTAATGGTGACATATTGAACACTTTCCAACTGAAGGTAGGAGAAAGGCAAAAATGCCCCATTCTACTTCTCTTTAATATCATACTAGAGATCTTAGTCAATGCAACAAGGCACATAAAAGATAATAGATTGGAAAAGAAGAATAAAAGGGTCTCTATTTGCAGATGACATGATTGTGTACCAAAAAAATCCCATGGAATCTACAAAAAGTGAATTGAACAATTCTCAGGGTGCAAGATCTGTGTATAAAAATAAAGTATATTTTTATATGCTAAGAATGAATAATTAGAAAACAAAATCTTCAAATACCATTAAAATATCACAAAACATAAAATACTTTGTCTTAACTCTAACAAAATATGTGTATAATACTTATACCATATCCCATGACACACTGAAATTGTGAAGACTGAAATATTTGGCGAGAAATACCATGTTTATGGACTGGAAGATTTGATACTATTGAGATGTCAGTTCTCTCCAAACTGAGTTATAACTTTAAAGCAATCCCAATTAAAATCCAGGGCGTTGCTTTTCTGTTAGAAATTGACAAAATGATTCTAAAATTTGCTTGGAAATACATAAGACCTAGACTAGCCAAAATAACTCAAAAGTACAAAGTTGGAGAACTTATATGGCATAGTTTCAGCACTTACTATATAGCTATAGTTATTAATACAATGTGGTATTGATGTAAGAATAGACAAATCAAGGAAACAAAATATAGTCTAGAAATAGACTCACCCTTAGGTTGATTTTTGACAGAGATTTCAAAGCCATTCAGTAGGAGATAAGATAGTCTTTTTCAGTAAATAGTGCTGAAGTAATATGTTAGATATCTCTATGGGGGAAATGAACCTTGACGCCCAGGTTACATTGTACACAAAAAATAGTTTGAAATGGTAGTGGACATAAATCTAAAAGCTAAACTGTAAAGCTCATAGGAAAAAACATAGGACAATATCTTCCAACCAGAGAGTAGTCAAAGATTACTTAGAATACCAGGCAGCATTTTAAAGTCAGATCAAATGGACTTCTTCAAAGCAAATGTATCTTCTCATCTTAAGGAAAGGAATAGGAAAGCCACAGACAGGAGAAAAAAATTGTAATAGATACATCTAACAAAGGGCTTGTTTCCAAAATATTGAGACAGTTCCTACAACTCAATAATAATAAGGCAACCCCACTTTTAAAATACACGTAAGATTTGAACAAACATTTCAGGTATGAAAATATACTAATAGTCAATAAGCATATGAAAAAGTATGCAACATCACTATTTACCAAGAAAATGCAAATGATAACAGGAAAAGCCACAATAATATATGATTATATCCTTTCTAGAATGGCCAAAATTTAAAAAGGGAAGTTCATATTTTAGCAAATATTAGAGCAATTCGGAAATTTCCTACATTGCTTATAGATTGCAAAATGGCTCCATTTCTTTGGAATAGAGTTGGGCAGTTACTCATAAGGTTAAACATTTACTGGGCAGCCCGGGTGGCGCAGCGGTTTGGCGCCTCCTGCAGCCTGGGGTGTGATCCTGGAGACCTGGAATCGAGTCCCACATCGGGCTCCCTGCGTGGAGCCTGCTTCTCCCTCTGCCTGTGTCTCTGCCTCTCTCTTTGTGTCTATGAATAAATAAATAAAATCTTTAAAAAAAAAAAAAAAGGTTAAACATTTACTTACCATTTATCCAGCAATCCCAAATTTGAGTTCATAAAAGTACTGGTAGAATATATTTATAGCAGTTTTATATATAAAGAGCCCTAAACTGAAAACAGCCCAAATATCCATGAATAGAAGAATGGATAAGCAAATTGTGGTATATCCATACAATGGAATACTACTTGATAATAAAAAGGAATGAACCACTAACACATGGATGAATCTCAAAAACATATGTTGCGATAACACGAGACTCTAATTATCTCAATAAAAGTTTCTTTTTTAAATCTCAATACAAATTTCAATTTAAAAACAGGTTAAGCAGAAAAAGTCAGAAAACAAGAGCACATGCTGTATGTTGTTTCATTTACGTGAAGTTTTAGAGAAGTGATTATGTTGAAAAACATCAGAATGCTGGTAACCTCAGGAAGGGAGGGAGTTGAGTGGGATGTGGCCCCAGGAAAATTTGTGGGGAGTTGTTCTATTTCTTGATTGGGCTGTTGTTTATACAGGTCTATGCATTGTCAAAACTCTTCAAATTGTACATTTGAGATTTGTACATTCTACTGTATGTAAATTGTAGTTTAACTAAAAAAGAAAAGAGGAATTTATATCGCTCTCTAATTTGCAAGTTAGATTTTATTTTCATTAACTCCACACAAGGCCCAGCTATTTATGTAGGTAGCCTTATAAAAGAAATCTATATATTTGGAAGTTAATTACCCTTCTTCCCTTTGGTTTTTCTTTCCCTTCCTTCTTCCTTCTGAAAACCACAGGAATGTGAGAGAAAGTGGGTGACCATTGCGAGCAAAACTGGAGCTGAAAACTTGTATCAGAATGTTCTGTCACTTGGACCTTGTGCAGGCCTATAATTTGAATGTGTGACTCTAGAAATGGTTGCTATGGTGATAAACCACTTTACTTAAATAGCATGTATTTTACTCAAAATTCAGAGAAATGGTAACAGTTTCTAGTAATCATGTACTGGTATTAACTTGCAGGGATATGCCTAGAGCTTACAGGTTTTGCATCCATTATCACCAGATGAGTTCATCAGGTTAAAGTTACGCCAGTGAATAATGAAATATGTATATTTAGCCCAATTTTCTTGTTACATATCTCCCCTTGCACACATGGAGCCCCTTTGCAAGATTAATAATATGAGCTGGGGAAATCAGGCCAAGGGTGTTGACTTACTAAAAGATGAAACTGGAGGGAACTTGTAAGGTCATCTTTTCCATCATCCCGCCTACAGTAGGACTGACTATTCTTCAACCGTCCCAAGCGGTAAGAATCTGTTAAGGATGAGAAACAATTGAAATGCTGCTTGGGCCAGCCCCTGGTGTAACCATCCTGATTGCAGCACTCACAGCCACTGTCTAGCTCCACAGAACTGAGATCTTTCCCCTTCTGCATTCTACAGAGTGAGATTATATATGTCCTCTATTCTTTATATTTCTAGACTGAAGATCTCTCTTGTAAAGAAACTTCCACCCATTAATCATATTAGTAACCTGTCTGTAAACCTTCTCTGGTTCCTTTATCTCTGTTCAAGCTGATTGCAGTGTTTCAGGTATGAATTCTTCATGATTTTATATAAGGATAAAAGGAATTTTTTTTGTTTCTAAGATGCTTTCTGATGATAGCCAGGTTTTCTTGATCACTGTGCAATGGTATGTTGCGCCAGCATCTTCAGAGAACAATCTATAATGATTTGTAGATCCTTTCTTGGACTGATAATGATGGCCAGCTCTCTCATAATGATCATTTAGACTCTTTTCCCCTAGAACTGAATATTGAAATTCCCCTCTCATCTTCCTCCCCCTCTACATAATCTTGTGGGAGATCATCACCTTCTATTTGCGTTTTATAAAGTAGAAGATCTTAGCAATTCCTATAGCCTTGGCAATTTCATTTTTCATTTCTCTGTCATGTTACTTACAAAACTGTAAAATTGCATCAGTGACAGCATAGATCCCTGAGGAATCCCTTCAACTATGAGAGAAGAAAAAGAGAAACCTAAAAATTTAGAGAACCCTATAAACCTACAAAGGAAATCCCTTAAACATTAAGATTTGTTTATATTCCTAGAGAAAAGGTTGGAATCTGGAATTTGCCTTGGCCATTTGTGTTCAAGGAGATGAGAGGCATGGCTCTTGGTGAAGAAAGCTACAGCTCAATCTGAAGGATACCATGAGGGTCAGCCTGCATCCATGTTTTGTTAGCATCAGAACACAGTTTCAATGAGGTGATATTTCATGGCATCCTAAACTTAATGCAACTGCAAATTAGCAAAGAGAAATGGTAAGGTGTACACGGGTACACACACACATAAAGCATTTTACGAGGTACACATATAAACACAGAAGCTTCTAAGCATTTGCAATAAACATTTGCATAAAGATGTGTAGATTTGCGTTAATGTTACCAGAGAGTAAAAGAACAAATATTGAGATTTGTGTCAGTGTAGCCAGTTTTAGGCCAGCTTGCAGTTCAATTAAAATCTAGCTATTTTAGTTTTAATATGTATTAAATACCAAATTGAGAAAGAGAAGGCGCTCATACGTTGCTGGTAAGAGTATAAGTTGATACAACTGCAGTGGAAGGCAATATGGCAATAGCTTTCCAAATTACAGATCCATATACATTTTGACCCAGGTGTCCCACCTCTAAAATATATACCCTGGAGATATATTACACATACACAAAATGACACAAGTACAAGATTATTCATAGCCTCAGAAAAAGAGAAACCTAAAAATTTAGAGAACCCTATAAACCTACAAAGGAAATCCCTTAAACATTAAGATTTGTTTATATTCCTAGAGAAAAGGTTGGAATCTGGAATTTGCCTTGGCCATTTGTGTTCAAGGAGATGAGAGGCATGGCTCTTGGTGAAGAAAGCTACAGCTCAATCTGAAGGATACCATGAGGGTCAGCCTGCATCCATGTTTTGTTAGCATCAGAACACAGTTTCAATGAGGTGATATTTCAGAGAGGAGTCTCAGAGTCTTCAGGAAAGCTCTTACAATTCTGACTCCTGAACAGTGGCATCCTAAACTTAATGCAACTGCAAATTAGCAAAGAGAAATGGTAAGGTGTACACGGGTACACACACACATAAAGCATTTTACGAGGTACACATATAAACACAGAAGCTTCTAAGCATTTGCAATAAACATTTGCATAAAGATGTGTAGATTTGCGTTAATGTTACCAGAGAGTAAAAGAACAAATATTGAGATTTGTGTCAGTGTAGCCAGTTTTAGGCCAGCTTGCAGTTCAATTAAAATCTAGCTATTTTAGTTTTAATATGTATTAAATACCAAATTGAGAAAGAGAAGGCGCTCATACGTTGCTGGTAAGAGTATAAGTTGATACAACTGCAGTGGAAGGCAATATGGCAATAGCTTTCCAAATTACAGATCCATATACATTTTGACCCAGGTGTCCCACCTCTAAAATATATACCCTGGAGATATATTACACATACACAAAATGACACAAGTACAAGATTATTCATAGCCTCACTATTTGTACTGGGAAGAGAATGGAAACAACCTGAGCTCTCTTGTAAAGAAACGCAAGAAGCCACAATCTCCACTGTGAAGGGAGCCACTAAATAAATTGTAGTACCTTCAGACAAGAGAATGCTGCATAACCAAAAAGAAGAATGAGCATTCTTTTTACATATGGACATGGAAGGATCCTTAAGACAATCATTAGTTTAAAAAAAATCAAGATGTGAAAGAGTGCTTACAGTGAGCTACCAATTGTGTAAAAAAGGGAGAAGAAAGCATGTCAATACATGGATTAGACTGAACCATATGAAATCGCCATTATTAGGCTGTTTTTGACCTGCAGGAATGACTAGCAATTCTATTTGGTTCCACTTAATATTTGCTCGGAGATGCATGAACTCTCTCTGGAAATGTACACTGTAAGTTGATAGTATTGGTTGTCTTTAATGTGGGGCAGAACTGAGTTAACTGGGAGATAGGAGATTTTTAACACTGCGAATATGAAATCATGGGGGTGTGCCACCTATTTTAAAAATACATCACTAAAATTAGGTATGAATAAATAAAATAATGTAGCTGAAGAGTATCATTTTCTCATCTTGCTCTAGAATGAAACCGAGAAATATTCACTGAAGCAAGCAAACATTTTGGTTTAGTTTTCTCTTTCCTTCCCCTTTGCCAGAAAATTCTGAGGATTATCTTATGGTATCTTACCCAAGAAGAAAATACCAGAGCGTCTTATGATTTTGGAAAATCTGACCTACATCACCAGCCCCGCCCACAGAGACTGTTTTTGAGTATTTTTTCCTGGTGACTGCAACTTCTGGTCTACTTTAGTGACTCAAGTCCATTAACAAATGGAACCCTGGAGAAGAAGGGAAGGGTTAAACCAGATATGAATATGCACACTTTAAAAAGAAAATGCCAGAGTCTCTGTTTCTATTCTAGAGAACAGCAGTTGTAGTGGGCATGTTGAAAAACATTTCCTCAACTCCTTGGATGATAGCTCAAAAGGTGGAAATGTCAAAAGGGAGAAGGTTACACTTAGATTCACCTTTTAATAGGAGTTGTATGTCAAGTGAATTAAAACTTTTATGAATTGAAATTTCCAAGATAGGTTTCCTGTCTTAGGGATCAGCACTGTACTCAACAAAGCAGCTTCTCTCCAGGCGGAGACCTGAACATCAAGGGAGTCTGCGCTCACCCCACTGCTGCACATGGGCGTTCTCAGTGAGGGTACCAGCTGTATTACGGAATGCTGATGCATCTTCAGTATTTCCTATTTCGTGAAAGAATCCACAGAGAAGCAACCTAGAAATTTTGTTGGAAAAAAAAATCGATGGAGGAAAGGACTTTCCTACATTTCCAGATGTATACAAATTAACTTTTCAATGTACAAAATTAGGAGCTCAAGAATTAGCAGACACAGTTAATGAAGGCATACGTGAGTGACGTCTGAAGAGACATATTTAGCAGCTGTCTGCAAAGGTCAGGTGAATTTTCTCTTTCCCTAAATACAGCTACCAAAAATCCTAAGTGCCTGGAAGTTCTGCTGCAGCCCAGGGAGGTCATTGGTTCATCGGCGAATACATTAAGTGCCCACCACCGTGCACGAAACCCGCCACTGGTATCACAAGAGCCCGAGTGATCAAAGAAACACCAGGTTTATTTGTAGCGTATCACCTGTAATCTTTTCACATTTCTTTGAAAATTGTTAACCTGATTATTAACTCATCTGTAGAGTAACTCTGTGATGAGCCCTTTCCAGAGCATCCATCCTCCCGTGCCCCCCTCCCCCCGCGGGGCCCCCTCCTCCCAAGGGCTCTGCCCTTCCAGAATCCTGCCCTCAGCTCCCGCCTCCAGGAGTGATCCCTGCTACTTCGGGAGGGGGGCACCCTGGAGGGCCGGGGTGAGCACTGGGCGGGCGGGGGGGGGGCGCGGGGAGCGGGGCGCCCGGCAGCCCCGAGAGGTGAAGAGCGCGGGAACCCTGGCCCACTTTGCGCTGCCCGGCATTTATTTTCATTTTGCGCCGTAGAGAATGGGAAATTGTGCCTGTAGTTTGCACCACACCAGACACTGAACGGTCCTCTTTTCTTTCTTTTCTTTCTTTCTTTCTTTCTTTCTTCTTTCTTTCTTTCTTTCTTTCTTTCTTTCTTTCTTTCTTTCTTTCTTTCCTTTCTTTCTTTCTTTCTTTCCTTTCTTTTTCTTTCTTTCTTTCTTTTCTTTTCTTTCTTTCTCTCTTTCTTTCTTTCTTCTTTCTTTCTTTCTTTTTTTTTAGATTTCATTTGGAGATCCCTGGGTGGTGCAGCGGTTTAGCACCTGCCTTGGACCCAGGGTGTGACCCTGGAGTCCCTGGATCAAGCCCCACATCAGGCTCCCTGCATGGAGCCTGCTTCTCCCTCTGCCCGCGTCTCTGCCTCTCTCTCTCTGTGTCTCTTATGAATAAATAAAATCTTTTAAAAAAAAGATTTCATTTATTTATGAGACACACAGAGAGAGAGGCAGAGACACGGGCAGAGGGAGCCCTAGGTGGGACTCCATCCCGGGACCCCAGGATCACACCCCGGCACTGAACCGCTGAGCCACCAGGGCTTCCCCCTCCTCTTTTCTTGGAGGCGCTGAAGGAGCTTCCTCTGGCGTTTCGGACTGCCCTGCAGCGTCCTCAGTGCCTGCCCCCCTCGGGAGAGGACTCCGGCTTGTGCCTCCTGGACCACTTCCCAGTCCCTCACTTCCTTGAATGGCTACATACCACTTCCTGTCTGAAAAGTGATCCAGGCCTTTTCTTTTGTTTCCAGCCCACTGCGACCAGTAAGAAGGAAAACGTGGACAACTTGGACGCAAAGTGCACAGCTTCCCCCTCTGGCAGACACCTTCTCGCTGGGCTCAAAGGAGAGCCCCCCACGACTGCAGGCCAAGGAGGGGCAACCAAATCAACTGCGAAGTCCAATGCCCTCCCCAGAACCAAGAAGAAACTCTAAGTCGCCTTTACCAATGAATAGCACCAACCCAGAGCTGCTCTTCCTAGCGCTGGATGAGGGGCCGGGAGGGGAGAGGACAGGACTGTCAGCTCTTTTAGCCTTTCAGCCCCGCTGAGCCCTGCCCTGTGTTGGCACCGGTTCAGACCCGCAGCCTGGTATCTCCAAGGCGGCTCAGGGTGTGGGAGGACCACCACTCACCTGCTTGATGGCCGGCTGCGGCCTCAGTCAACTCCAGAGGCTTCTGAGAACTGTTTAGAGGAGCCCGGGCCCTCAAAGCAAGGTAGTAGGCAGACTTGTTCAGTTTTACTTCAAATTCTTATATTTAGGCACCATTATTTGTAGGAGAAAATGAGAGCCAGGCATGGCGATGGAGGTTCCAAATAATTATGTGCACTTTGCACTAGAAGATTTTGTTAGGAAATCACTAATAAACTTGCCATAGGCATAACAGCAGAAGTGCTTCAGCCATTCACATGTGTTCTTGTGATTTGAGGTTGCTTATAGATTATTTAAGACCATTTATTTTAAATGTAGAAAAATAGGTTTTGTAACCGCTTGCCATTAACTTGCTGCTAAATTCCCAATATATTGATTGAATCAATAAAAAACAGATGTTACCCATGCACGTTAATTTTTATGTTAACAAGAGGTGGCTATAATAGGGTCCTTTAAGCCCTTATGCAAATTATGAGTTTGGGCTGCTTTTGCAAAGGTGGGCACCTATCTTTGGGAGAAATCGTGCAGCTGGACAAGGGGAGTGCCTCATTACTCTGGGCGTTATTAGGTATCTCCTTTCCACCTGGGCAAATCATCTTGCCATTCGAGGTCAAACCGGGTGAATAGATGCTTTGCTTGGCCCTCAGACAAATCCTAAAGAGTTTGCATGTGCTTTTACCTGTGTCAAGCAATAACCTAGCTTCAGCCCACCTCCCCCACGGGATCGTTGTAGACCTCCAGAATGACCCTCGCCTGGCCTGCTGGGCTCGTACTACTGGCATATAAATCCCCTCAGTGGCTGGGGGTAATAGAAGTGCTTCTCGGGCTTAACGTGAAGGCCCTGTTGTATTTGTGAACCCGGCAAAGACCGCACTCGTAGGTAGGGTTTGGCCCTGGCTGAGCAGCTCGGTCGGCATCTTCCTAGGGCCTTCAGTGTGCTTCCCTGGGGGATCTGCGAGCTGAAGTGTACCTGATTTAAATCGCCTAGACTTTATTGTCAAGCTGGAGTTGGCACAGCTCCTTCGAGTTCTTTCTCCCCTTACTGATTATTACTTCCAGTCCTGTCAGGAGTCCATAAACCATCTCCTGAGCTTTATGCCTTCTCTCAGGGTTTAGCGAGCCAGTCTTCGAGGATCATGTCCTATTTACCTGTGAGAGGCCCGGCCTCATTGACTAAGTGGAGGTTTCCCTTCCTAGCAGTCCTCCCCATGGCAGGGGTAGGAGCTGGCCGCCTGGTCTCTTTGCCTAAAAGCCACCTGGGACAGTGGCTCTGATTCTGTCCAACCCCTGAGCCGGAAAATGGAATATTCCCTGTATCTAAAATGCTCTGACTTTCATAGTAACACAGTCTTTAGTATCATGCATTGGAGAAGTCTAATGTTAAATTTAAGATGATCCAAATTTCTGTCCACATTTCCTCTCTTTGGTACTGAATTAGTGACTCTGCTCTGTAAACTTGACCAAAGGTCCAGAACTCAGCACTTAGTGACAGGTGAAGTGGACTAGTAAGTTGGGATCGTGTCTGTACCTTTTCTCTGGGCAGCCATCACCTCATCCTGTCAGCTCTCATCTGTCCACACCTTCGTTTTATTTATGTAAAATCATTTTGATAGAAGCTTAGCTCACTCTTTCTAAAGGGAATTTTCAAATAATTGGGAATTTTGAAATAATTTTCAAATTATTTTTATTTGTTATTTATTTGTATGGAACACCCGGGCCAGACCATGTCTGAGCTTTTCCTCCCAACTGTTGTACCTCTTTACCATCTGGGGGTTTGTGGCCTTGCTCCCTCCATTTGCTTCCATGGCTATGAAAAAAGTAGCTCTCCTGCTTCAGAAGGGTTTTCAGTGACTAACAGGCCAGCTCCAGGGCATCGGTGGCCATTGCCCTGACACCTCTGATGCCTTGCATGGAGGGATGGGCTTGGCATGGCCTAGAGGGACACTGGGACAGTACAGAGCAGGTGTTCTTGCCAAGGCACGCAGATGCTATCGCTCTCCAACTGAAATAACAGACAAGTTGAGGCAGGAGATAAAATTGATAAATGCAGGCTTGGGGCTGAGGAGAAGTTCAGCTGAGAAGAACAGAAGATGCTATTAGAGAAGGGCTGAAACCAGAGGACAAAGGGAGATGGGTTGAGGGGAAGGGGGCAGAAAGAAAACAAAGTATAATTACTAAAGAACATGGGGCGCCAACACACAGTTCCGCCAAGCTGGGGCCCGGCGTCAGAGGAGGGAAGCGCTGCAGAGTGCTGGCCCTGGGCCCAGCCCAGGGAAAGCCTACCCTCCAGGGCCTGTGCCCAGACACAGCCAGACCAGATGAGGACCCAGGCTGAGGAGACAAAGACCTGGGTGAGGGCGTGGGGGATGGAGGCTGAGAGAGAAGCTGTGCTGGCGACCACAGGACAGCCCCTACCTCTTGAGTACAAATCTTATGGGGTGTTGGGAGGGAAAAGGAGAAAAAGACCAGAACATGTTGTGCTTATCACTGAACTGCTTTGTTTAAATAATTCTATTTGACTCCAAATTGTAAGTTCCAGGTTAGACACATCAAAAAGCAGCCAGTCTTGAAAATGAAGCTTTTTCAATTCCAGCCCTGCTGTTGGAAGAGAGAGAATAAAGGCTTTGTTCAAACATGCATTCCCAGCAGTGAGCAGAGCTTTGAAATTGGCCAGGGAGGTTGTGTCCTGTAATGGTTGCACTTGGCTGGAGACCAGGAAGCTGCGGCCTCTGGGAAACGACCCTGGGCTGGCCATTTCCCATCTGCCCCTCCGGAGCCACCCTGCCCCACGCTGCCCTCCCTGCTCCGAGAGGCTGATCTTCAGGGACTGCGTTCACCGTCTCCCTGGGCCTCTGCCTAGGTTGGGCTCCTGTCCATGGGAGTCACCCACGGGACATCAGGGGGTGGGAGAGCTGAGGGCCGGTCACCCGCTCCCTCGGGGCCTTCGTGCAGGGCAGCTGGGAATTCACTGTGGTCCCTCATGTGCTCCTGCCAGCAGCACCTCTGGGCCAGGACCAGGGGCTATTGTCCTGGGTACTGTGTCTTCCTTTGTGGGTTCCCCTCACTCTCTCAAGTACCTTTTTCAATAGTCTCCTCGGTAAACTCTCAGCTACCCCATTTGAGTGGACCATCTGTCTCTTCCTGGGACCCAGAGTGACCCAGACCCTTTCCCTGTGTGTTCTGCTGTGGTCTTTGATCTGGGGCAGTTTTGTGTTGCTACCAACCTCCTGCCAAATAGCAGTCAGGTGAAGAGCGGAAAGCCGGGCTGAGTTCTTCCCGAAGCCAAGTGGTTCGCCCAGGTGGTTACTAGGGGTCGAGGGAGGGGACAGCAGAGGTGACTCCCGAGGGTGGCCCTGGACAGAGCAGGGGAAGTCTAGCATTACCCAGCTGGGTCTGAAATTGTCTCCACCCCTTCGGGACAAAAACCACATTAGGTTTAAATTCCACCTGTGGCTTTTGAAGCCTAAAGAAAGTAACACTTGTGACGCCAAGGGGGGGTTGCCTGGCCCGGGGCCCAGGGCTGCCACCGCCGCCTCCCGCAGGAGGAGGGCCGCAGGGCAGAGGCTGGGGGGGGCGGGGGGGCAGCAGGAAGCGACGGCAACCTGAAGACGAGCCTTCTCCCGGGCCCCGTGTTTCATCTCCGCGAGCGCTCAAATCACTTTACAAAGCATTTGAAAGTAAAATTTTCACTCTTCAAAGGTCTCACCTAGTTCAGTTTTACTCTTCAGGATCCTGTATTTTGTCTGAGTGAGCTGGCTTAGAATTGGTTTGGATTTCTGCGCGGTACATTGTTATCACTTCATTCTCATTGGTGGGCCAATTTGCTTTGCTTTTGTTCTTCAAAGGAAGGCCATATTCAGTGTCTGCCTTGGATTTTTGCAGCTTCCTTCCTCAGTAGCCAGTATAATCAGCTCCAGTCTGTGCCTTCTGTGCCAGTACTTCGCGTGGCTCTAAAGACAGTGGGGCAGCCGGTGGCAGCGGAGCGGTGGGGATTCCTGGGGGTTCCTGCTGCGGCCCCAGCCGCCTCACTGCAAGCAGCGACGCACACGGGACCGGGACATTGGGATGACTCTCAGGGCCACTCCAGTGTCACCACCTGCCAGCTCAGCGACTCTCCTCTCCGTTGCCTTGTGCCATCCCAGTCACGTTAGGAGGACCCAGTGAACCCAGGGTGAAGACCTCCCCAAAATATGTAACACTGCCTGGCTTGGCCCAGAGGACAGGGCCTTGGACCAGTGCAACTGTGTTCCCCTCTCCTAACAGGTTCTATGGCCTCTTGGGCATTCACGTCCCTGCGGCTGATGCAGAGATTGCACCTTGCCCTTGGGGGACAGATGCACAATCTTTGACCCTCACCCATGATGGCCTCTGCCAATGAGATCCTGACATCAAGCTGGGTTTAGAAGAGATTTTTCTCATCGGGACAGGAAGTCATCTCTGTCCCCCGGGCAAGTGCAAGGTCCCAGAGCCGGCATCTGCAGTCCAGCCCTGGGGTGAGGCAGGTGGAAGATGAGCCAACAGACATCTGCCCTGGACCCTGAGGAAGAGGCCCTTGCTTGGAGGTCCCTGCATTGATTTATACCCAGTTTACTAGAAATCAGAGTCCTCTTGGAAGGAACCAAATTAGTGGAAGGGATCTTGCCTTTTAACTAAAGCCCATCTTCAGGGTAATGATGTAGAAGTAGCAACATTCACAGAGCCCTTACCACATGCCAGACACTCCTCTAAGTGTTCTTTTAATCCTTACAGCAGCCTGTGACCTGGTACTGTAGATGGTACCTGACATCTCCAATGTACTGTTCGTACATTAAGGCACAGAGAGGTTGACAGTGTCCAAGGTCACCCCACCTAGGAAAAGCAGAACAGAGATTCGAACTCAGCCAGCAGGCTAAGTATGCCACTGTTGCACTACCTGCCTCTCAAGGTCTTTGTAGTTTAGGCTGAGGCTGCTGTCAAATTTGATCTCAGAGTTGCAAAAGGCCAGTGGCTCATGATCACGTCCATCTCTCAGCAAAAGCCTAGAGTAGTCATGTTGGCAAGTTGGGGGTTGAGGTCTCAGAATGGAGTAGGGTTATTTGGCGTGTTGATGAATTTGAGTAAGGTGCAACCACACCATCCCAGGGAGAGCTGTGTTCTGAAGGACCTTGCGGAGCGAAAACCAATTCTGAGTGCTTTGACCGGTCATTGTCAGGAGCAGTCTTTGGAAACTTTTGAATGTGTTTTTGACTGAAGAGAGAAAAGAGGCCCCATGGCCGCCCAGACAGCCCTGTCTGTATAGACATAAGAGACAGACGTCGCGGGGGCTGGGAGCTGTAACTCCCGGGGCGCCTTACCCGTGGGGCTAGGGCTCCCTACCACGCTTCCATTTGCCCGCATGGCGTCACCAGGTAGCGGGCGCAGCTGTGCAGCAAGCAGGTGTGGAAGTAAGTCAGCGCGGGCACACTTTCAGCCCCCCTCTCTCTCGTACTCTTAGCTTTTGCCATCCTTCCTGCTCTCAGCTTCTGTTTTCCTCCTCACACTGACAGCACTTGGTTTGGGGAGGACAGACTGTTTCTGGAGGCTGGAGCCCACTCTCTCATGCAGGACAAGGTCAGACCTCTGCTCTGGAAAGAAGCTCAGCAGCCAAGGATGGCACCTGCTGCCCCGGCTGCCAGCTGGTCTGCTGCTCACCGCTTGGTCCCAGGAGAAGAGAGGCACTTCTTACCCTGGGTGCTACTCAGAGCTTTGGAAGAAAGGCTTCTAGTGCAAAAGCTCCCAAAGCCCACTGACATGGGTGATTTTTTTTACAAGAGTGTTTTCCCTCCAGAAGAGTTAACCAGTTGGCTTAAGTCCCTTCCTCCCATCAGTGGGGACTCAGTCATGGGACCTTGGTGTTTCAGCCTCTGGGACCTTGTCTGGGCCCCATCCCCCCAGTCTGGAATCTTGGGGGGATATCTCACCTATGGTACACTCTGCTTGCCTGGAGGGGAGCGACAGTCTCTCCACTGCTGATGTCTCCTTCACGTCCAGGGTGACCAGCCCCACACTCTGCGGCAAGGACCAGGAGTTACCCCCAAAATTTTCACTACATAGAATTGGATTGTGAGGGGCAGCCCGGGTGGCTCAGCAGTTTAGCGCCACCTTCAGCCCAGGGCCTGATCCTGGAGAACTGGGATCGAGTCCCGCGTCGGGCTCCCTGCATGGAGCCTGCTTCTCTCTCTGCCTGTGTCTCTGCCTCTCTCTCTCTCTCTCTCTCTCTCTGTGTGTGTCTCATCAATAAATAAAATCTTAAAAAAAAAAAAAGAATTGAATTGACAGACTCAGTTGGTTCGTTCAAGAAAAATACATACTGACTGACCCTCCACTATTGCCAGGCACAGTGATGGGCGCTGGACATAAGAGGAGGTAAGAGACAGCCAAGGTCATTGTCCTTGAGGAGTTTGCCACCTTGGTGTGGGGCAGATGACCAAGATCTATACAAATATGTAAAATAATTATGTACCGTGATTAGAGCAAGGATGGAAGTAAATAGAAAGCTAAAATGGGTCGGGATCCCTGGGTGGCGCAGCGATTTAGTGCCTGCCTTTGGCCCAGGGCACGATCCTGGCGACTCGGGATCGAATCCCACGTCAGGCTCCGGGTGCATGGAGCCTGCTTCTCCCTCTGCCTGTGTCTCTGCCTCTCTCTCTCTGTGACTATCATAAATAAAAAAAAAAAAAAAATTAAAAAAAAAAAAAAGAAAGCTAAAATGGAGCATGACAGGATAGGAGTCTTCTTGGGAGCCTTTCTGAGCTTTAGCTAGAAGGTTAAAGGGAGGGCTGCTTTAGGCCGAGGGAACTGGGACACAGCTGGGTGGACTTCAGGACCTTGACCACAGGCCAGGAGGGTGGGGTGGTGGGGAGAGGCTGGGGCCAGGTCCTGCAGGGCCTTGGGGGTCACAGGAAGGAGTCTGTTTATTCTAAACACAACAGGGAACCAGTGACAGGTTTCCAGCTGAGGAATGACATCTGATGAACACTTCGCTCTGTCTTCTACGGAACAAATGACGCCGAGTGGAGCAAAAAGAGAAGCAGGGAGTTTGGTTAGGAGACTTGAGTAAGATGGTGGCAGAGAAGATAGGGAGGGATGGTTGGAGGTGAAAAACAGTCTGGGGACAGATCGATCGGATCCAGTGAGGGATTAGACACGGAGGGTGAAGAAAAGTGGTCCGAGACCATGAATGACTTTCAGCCTCGGTAACCAGACTGATGGTGGCTTTACTCACTGAGGAAAACCTAGCGGGGGGTTGGCAGTGAAATGAAGAGCTCCTCCAGGTCATCCTAAGTCGCAGTGCTATCGGACTCTGAAGTGGAGGTGGCCTCTTGAGGTGGATTTAAAGGCCAGAGTGGGTCACAGTGGCAGGAGAGGAGGGGAAAGGATGTGAAGAGAGATCCAGGGCCCTGGGGAGACGGAGGCATCGCAGCATCATCTCTGCTGCACCCTCACTCAGGGACCAGGCATGGCCGTATCCGGGCAAGATTAGCAGGAACGTGGTGCGGGATGATGTGAGAAGCCGTTTGGAGAAGCGTCCCTAGGAGATGCAGCCAGACCTCCTTCTGGTTGATTAATCACACCTGAATAGTGACAGGTAACAGGTCTTCACTGGCTCAGAATTCCACAGCCTCCCTTCAGCATAGACCAGGAAACAGTGGCCCAGATACTTTCCCGCAGCCCAGATTTGCAGAATCGTGGACTGTCCGCAGCGGTCCTTCAGCCTCACTCCCCCAGCAGAGGACCCCACACACAACCGCTGATGAAACACTCCCCGGGAGGGCAGGGGGGCTCACTAGAAAAGTCTCCCTGTTAGCTGACACCTACTCCTCGCTGGCCACTCTGGAACAATTTAAAGTCTACTCCTGCCACGTGATGGCCCTTTGGGAGCTGGAGGCGACCCCCACGTCCCTGTGAGCCTCCCCTAGCTTAAACATCTCTGCTTCCCTCCGACTCCTCCTCAGATGTTTCTCAGGCCTTCATTCTAGTCCATCTGGGTCTTTTTCCAAAATGAACCTAAGCCCCCAAGTGTGGCCTGCCACCCCTGTCCTCCGGACACCGGTCCCTGTCCCCCGGGGCTCATCATGTTCCTGTTAGCCCGAACTTGTGGACAGTCTGGTTTGAGTTTACTAGCACAGCATTTAATGATTATGCAGCCCTGAAGCACATTTATTTTCCTATCAATGTCCTTGTGGCAGACTCTCAGGGACCACCAGAGAGGCCTCTCCCAGTGTGGTGCCAGCAGTGAGCCGCAGAAGGTGCCCGGGTCGGATCTGAGGCCCCAAGGCCTGAGATCCCCCAGGGAGACAGACACATTTTCCTTTAGTATCTGTCTTGCTCACCACCACTGAGATACACAGCAGGGAAGTCACGAATGGAGCCAGACCTGCTCACCAGAGAATGTACTAGTGGCTTAGCTACTGCCGGGGGACCACTAAGGAGCCACAGGCTTGGTGCCCCTCGGACCAGGCCTGTCCTCCAAACAGGACGAGCATGAGGTGTCCTCTGTGTCTGTGCACCCAAATGTCTCCTGGCCTCACTGCCACAGGGACACATCAGCATCTGGGCCTACACTAAATGGCTCTGAGCCATTTAAGCATTGGAGTCTTGTCAGCAGATTCCGTCCCCAAAGCTCTCTAGACTTCCCAGGAGGGCTCACAAGCATCCTTGTTCCCGTGCTGCTCCTCGCCAGCCAGCAGAGGCTCAGATATGACACGTAAGACCAAAGCATCACTTTTGATGTCCTCGCCTCCCACCTTTATCCCGAGAGCTTCTGCTTCCCCAGCTTCTGTACGGCACCTGGTATGCATGTGTCCAAAGCCATGAGGCTTGGGCCCAGGTCCCAGGGTCCACCCGGCAAACACAGAGCAGCTAGGCCTCGGGTCCTGGAATGTCCCTCTCTGTGGGGCACCCCCTCTTCCGGCCCCTGATGTGGGCTCAGCTTTGTGTTGTGGGTGGCTGTGGGTGGTGAGGGGGTGCTAGGTGCATGAGATGTAGGGTGGGAGATGAGGGTGAGTGGGTGTGTGGGAAGGAATGTCATATGCACTGGAGGAAGGGTGGGAGGACCCCTGGGGGATCTCTCAGATCTTCCCTGGTCTGCTCCCAGGTCTCAGAACACCCAGGTAATCCTGACACACGTAGAGGTCTGCTTCTTATCTGGGCCTCAAAGCAAGTAATGGGATTTGCAGGCAATTTTTGAATGTCAAGGAATGTTATGGAAAGAGCATATGAGTCCGTGATGAATGTCTCTGACCACATACCTGAAGTTATTGGTTGACAAAATCTTTCAAAACACAGAGCCCACAGAAGCAATTTTATTTTTTAAATGTTTTTAAAGGTTTTATTTATTTATTCATGAGCGACAGAGACAGAAAGAGAGACACAGGCAGAGGGAGAAACAGGCTCCATGCAGGGAACCTGATGTGGGACTCGATCCCGGGTCTCTGGGATTACGCCCTGGGCCGAAGGCAGCGCTAAACCGCTGAGCCACCCAGGGCTGCCCCACGGGAGCAATTTTAAAAGGCATCTTTGGGAGTGCAGAGGGAAGGATGTAGCCCGACCCCTCGCAGCGCAGCAGGGCCCGACAAAAGGGCTGTTTGGGCTACTCGGTGCCCATTGGACTGATAGCCAGGAGGTGGATGCTGAAGTAGTCTCTTGGGACCCTGTGCTCAGGATGCCCGCTGTGGGACAAATCTTCTGGATTCCGTGTGAGGGCCAGGTGGGTGCTGCTCCATGACCTAGTCACCCATAGCCCTAGCGGGCCCTCACCCAGTAGCTGGCCCCCTGCCCTTCTGTCTGGGGTGGCAGCAAGAGCCTAACCCTAAGCCACGGTGAGGGTGAAGGGCGGGGCAGGAGACCCTCAGCCACCTGATGTCTTGAAAAACCCTCTATCAATCATGTAGGGGTCCCTGTCACTGCCTCTGAGGGATAAGAGAGCTTGAGATGTATTTTAATTGGACAGTTTTTCTGGGGTTTGTTGACCAACGTGAAGATTGAGGGCTCTGCATTGCTCCCACATAGGCAATGAGAAGAACTGCATCCATCCACGACCGTGGGCATGTTTATTGGTCATTCTTGGTTAACAAGGGCACGATCTCTAGCTTTTAGCGTTGGCTTGGACTGTGACATAGTTGAAGGGAAATGGGTCTATTTTATAAGGTGCACAGAGGCACAGTCAGGTTACTGGCTCTGATGAATGGACAAGTATGCAGGATACAGGACACCTGGAAGGAGAGCTCAGATGCCGGCAGATAAGGCTTCAGATTCGGCCACGGACGACACTTTCCTGCCCGGGGAAGAGTGTGGGGAGCCTCAGGGATGGCAGGAGCCAAGTGCAGCAGCTGGAAGGTGTGCTGATTTAAAACAAATGCACAATGAAGGCGCCCAGGAGAGACAGGAGGAAGGGGAGCTCCGGGAGCCCAGACTCTGCCTCAAGCGTCCTCCCTTGTCCCAGCTGCGGCCGAAGGCTCTAAATAACATACACACGTGAACACACTCGTGTGCAGCTTCCGAGCCTCACTGCTGCAGGGGGTAGATCTGAGCTTGCCCGCGTGACGTGTCCAGACATATAAAACTCGGAGTTGCTCTGTGCCCCTCCTGCCCAGGACCCAGATACCCCGGTCTCCTGCCTCTGCTGGGTATCACTCAGGAACCACAGCTCCAACTTCGCTTCTCCTCCTGGGGTCTCTTGGGAACATTCCATGGGTGGCTGGCATGAGAAGCAAAGAATGCAGGAAGCAAAGGGATGCACCTGTCCTTTTGGAAATCTGAAAATCCCAGTGGCCCGAGTGCCCAGAGAGTGGACTGTGTTCCGAAAACTGAATTTCCCTCCAAGGCTCACTGATCTGCTTCCACTCTCTAGGTAAAAAGAATTCACAAATTACGTTGCAGACAACTCGCTGTTGGCACCACGTATGAACTGCGGTGTTTTTTTTTTTTATATATTAATGAATATAAGTTTGAACACATTATAAAACAATTCTATGCATACTTGAAAATCCTTGGGAATCCCTGGATGGCTCAACGGTTTGACGCCTGCCTTCAGCCCAGGGCCTCATCCTGGGGACACGGGATCGAGTCCCGCATCAGGCTCCCTGCGTGGAGCCTGCTTTTCCCTCTGCCTGTGTATTTGTCTCTCTTTCTCTTTCTCTCTCTCTCTCTCTCTCTCTGTCTCTCATGAATAAATAAATAAATCTTTAAAAAAAAGAAAAGAAAGAAAATCCTTCAGTGGTTCTATCGTTCTTACCTGATGGTGCAGGGTCAGCCATTCAAGGAGCACACATTCTAGGGTTTTCTCACCAGTAAGGAGTTTCTCTGGGAACAGCAATGTGGGGAGGGAGTGGTGAGTTATACCTCCACGGTAGCCACGGATAGAAACGTTTCACATCTGAACCAACAGGAGTGTCCACCCTCGCTGTTAGGTGGTGGGAAGTCCCACTCTAGAAACCCTGTTGTCGCAAATATGTGTCACAGCGCATCGTAGGGTTAACCAACAATGATGAAGCTGAATTGATAGAAGTCTGCACTTAGTGGAAAGACTAACACCTAATTTAAACTACTCTGAATAGTGTTCTTCAGCCCCTGCAAGGGTGTGTTCCTATGGGAGCTTTGAAGCCTCGGCGGTCACCAGACTTCTCACCCGGGCTCAGCATCCGAATCCTCCATAGGCTCTGGAAGCACAGTGATGACTTCAGTTTGTGATGCATGATGGGAAATGTTATTGGTTAAAATTCCTCCTGGGAAACATACTTCTTTGCAAAACATCCCTTGGTGAGTCCCCAGTTTAAAAGCCAAGCTGGCCAACAGGCCTGAGCCAGGTGGAAGCATCTGAGGAGAGATAGGGCGGGTGACATCGTCTGTCTGGGAGAGGAGACAAGGGAGGAGCAGTCAGATGATCCAAACCCCCCATTTGCAGTGTGATCTCTCTGCGACGACATCCCTGTTATGGACTGCATTGTACACCCCCTCCCCAGATTCCTATATTCAATGCCCCACAGCTCCTGTAACTGTATTTGGAAGCAAGGCCTTGAGGGAGGTCACTAGGTTAAGTGAGGTCATAAGGGTGGGGGCCTGGTGTGGTGGGGTTGGTGTCCTTATAAGAAAACACACCAGGGACGCCTGGGTGGCTCAGTGGTTGGGCGTCTGCCTTTGGCTCAGGTCCTGGGATCGAGTCCCACATCAAGCTCCCTGCATGGAGCCTGCTTCTCCCTCTGCCTATGCCTCTGCCTCTCTGTGTCTCTCATGAATAAATAAATAAAATATTAAAAAAGAAGGAGGAGGAGGAGGAGGAGGAGGAGGAGGAGGAGGAGGAGGAGGAGGAGAGACACCAGTGAGTGAGGACATGGGATGTAGTAAGTTGCTGTCTGCAGGCGGGGAAGAGCGTCCTCACTAGCAGCCAGGCCTGTCGGACCTTGATCTTGGACTGCCCAGCCTCCAGAACTGTGAGAAAATAGTATCTATTGTTTGAGCCACACCCTCTGTGGTTTGTGTTAGGGCAGCTGGGGCTGGCCATTCAAGCCCCCTGACTCTACCAATCTCCCCCTCCTTCCAGCTTCCAAGCACCTGAGGGCAAGGGGCAGGCAGGGCTGGGCTCTGGGCTCTGGCCTCTTGGCGGGGACCTTGGTGGGCCCCAGGGCAGTGTGAGAGGTGGTGCGAGCTGAGAGGCAGAGAAGCACCAGAAGCCCCAAGAACTGGAGACCCTTTGAGGGCTCTGGACCCCCACAGGAGGGTAAGTGATGTCGAAGCAGCAGGGGTCCCGGCCGAGACAGGGGGTGGGGATCACACACTAATATGAGCCTTAGTAAGCAGGGGGCTCACAGCAGAGAGGGTTGGTGGGGAGGCCCCGGGATGAAGGAAGACAGGGAAGGGCAACGACCTGGGGAAGCCTGGGCTACACTGGGCCTGGGAGTGAGAGGAGGACCCCCCAGGCCCCCGGAGCAGCCGCAAGCCCAAGGCAGAGTCCCCAGAACCAGCTCCCGGGGGGAAGCAGCCTGGGAGGCTCCAGCGCAGGACTGGAGCTGTGCTCCCCCAGGACTCCAGGTCCGACTCCCTGCCCCTGGGGGGCGGCTGGGCTGAGCCCCCTGGGAGAGGGTTCCTGTCCACAAATCCCCGAGTGTGGCATGGAAGGTGAAAGGGTGTGGACGCTTCCTGTCTTAGCCTGACGGCCTGACATCTTGGGGCGGCAGGGCCTCCCTGGGGCCAGGGTGAGTTTTCCCTTCAGATGAATGGGAAACTGCTCAGGGGGGGGATCAGCAAGAGCTGGACTGGGCCCCCCGAGGGCGGGGACCAGGCTCCCATGGGGGACACAGGGCTTCAGAACTGGAGGGGTTAATTAAAGAGGGCTTGAGAAATCCATAAACACCCGGCACTGACTGGCAGGTGCTAATTTCTTCTTTGGTATTCACGATGACTTTCTGTTAATTAAGCAGAGAGAGCGCCCAGGGGAGGGGCGGCCAGCCAGACATCCTGGCACAGGCGGGCCAGGCAGGCTGCCCAGCCGGGCCTTCGAGGGTGGGGGTGGCCGGGGCACAGCTTGACTTTGAGGCTCTGAGGCTGGACAGCGAGGCAGACCGGACCCCAGCCCAGGGCAGCCTGGCCCTCAGGGAGCACCTTGGGCGACAGGCAGCATTGTCTGTCCATGGGCAGGCTGTAGCCTTAGGTTCCCTTTTGAGCCCTCTTAGGAGGACTGGCTTGGGTGGGCACACACGAGGCTTGGGTGGGGGCTTGGGTGCTCTCATTTCCCAGAGAGTCCTTTTCACAGGCTCAGGGGGTGGCCGGGGGGCAGCATTCCCCCTCGTGGAGATGGAGACATGAGGCTGCACCGTCTACGAAGCGGTGGTGCGTGCTTGGTGTGCTTGGTGTGGGAGCTCCTGCCCTGCTGGGGCTGCGGGGGTGTGCTTACAAGGTGGAGCCCACCCCGGCTCCGGCTCCCCTTCGTCCCATGCCCACCGCCCTCCTCCCTCCGACCGCCCCCCGAACCAAACCGGGGCTGAGCTGCAGTGCTGGGGTGGGTCACTCCTGACAGCTGGGGCACCTGGAGACGGCCCGGGGGTGTGGAGGTGTGTGGAGGTGTGTAAGTGTGTGCTCCACATGCCTGTGTGATCAGGAGTGTGTGAGCGTTGCCTTGTCTACGTGTGCATCGTCTATCATCGTGTGTGCAGACGTGTGTGTGAACATGAGTACCTGTCTGTCCAAATCCTGAGTGTGCCACTTTCAAGCTACAAGTCTCTGGGCAAGCCGCTGAACATCTCTGACTCGCTTTCCCCATGTATGAAATGAAAATATGATAGTGCTCACTTCTTGGGCTTGCTGAGAAGATTATATGAATGTGTAACCCGCTTGGAACCTTCAGCCTGGAACGCCCTTCTCTCCTTTACCTCTCCAATTGCTTGGTGAACTCCTACGCATCCTTCAAAACACGGATGAAGGTCCGGCAGCATCAGGTCCGTGTCAAGGGCAGGATCTACTCTTAAAACCCTGGGCTGAAGGGCAGAAGGCCAGTCCCTGGAACAGCAGAGGGACTGCTCCCTACCCCACACCCATGCAGCAGAGAAAGGGCTCTGCTAGCCAGAGCTCCTCGCGCTCAGCACACGTGTACAAGTGAGCACACTTCCACCTATGGGTGTCTTGCGCACACTTTGCCGTGATGCAGGTAGACATGGGATGGTGCACCCACATATGCACATGCAATCTACCTGGATACAGGAGGCACAAATTCTTAGTGTCCTCAGTGTTCACAGACATAGGATGCACATGATCTGTGTGTACACACACAGTGTACATAGATGTAAGCTCTCTGCTGTGTACAAACATACAGGTGTAATTTATATGCACACATGTTGTACACATATAAGGCACATAATGAGGGCACAGAGTACTTTGTTCACATATATACGAGGTTTATACTCTGTACATGTGAGGTTGTGCATACGTACAACACAGATGTACACAGAATGCACACATGGGTACACGTACACAAGGGCTATACCAGCAAAGGATGAACATGCTCTTTAGACACAAGGCAATGCAAGGACTATATGCACACACAAGCTACACAAACAAGCCTGTGACTATCATCCTGGGGACAAACCGCCCTGAGCCAGGGCCCCTCCCTTTAACCTTCAGCACTGAAAGCTGCATGGGACCCACAGATGGGGAATTAATTGGTGTCATTAACATGTGGCGATGATAATGACTTCCCATCGATCCCGGTGGCAGACGTATGGTCACCCCCAGGTGGAGTTGGGAGCCCAGGACTGGGGGCCAGGCCTCCCTTGCGGAGCCCTGACCTTTGGTGGCCATGCCAGGAATCTCTGTCCCTCCACCCAGGCCACTGTTCCCAGTTCCCCACCGTTCCCACAGAGAGGAGGGGAAATGGAAATCCAGGGGGTCGGTTAGCGACTTGCCCAGAGGTCCCCTGGCCTGCTGGAAGAACAAACAGACCAGCAAACTGCTATTCAAAATCCTCCTCAAAGATGCTTCCTCCTCCAGGAAGCTCCCCTGACGTGCCCCACATCTGAGGTCCTGGGGTCCCCTCTGCTTCTGCTTCCTCAGTCTTCCCTCCATCCCATCCCTTATCTCACGGACATGTGTCCGTCTACACAGTTCGTTCATTGCTGTGGCATGAGCCACTTACGGACTTTATCTGACCTAGTTTGTAACTACTGCAGGCTTAGTCCAGAATAGGCGAATAGTAGATGTTAATGAGTGTTGGATAAATGCAGACATACTGAGACAGGCAGACATAAAGGCTGAGCCAGCGCTGGAGAGACAGACAGGGATAGTCCAGGACACACAGACGGACAGGCAGGCCCTCAGATGTTTGACCTTGGACCTCGCAGGCTGGCCTGGGGCCCAGGGTTGGGCAGAGAGCCTGGGCTCTCTGGGCCCCCTAGAGGCTTTGGGGTCCCCCTTGTTATCTTGGAGCCAGGCTACCTCCTCTGTCTGGACCTTGAAGGAGAAGAGGGTGGCCTCGCGTCTTGCAGCTGGGGGGAGGGGCTGGGGTGCCATGGTGCGCACTGGGGCAGAGGGCATTTTAATGGGATCCGATGACTGGGATTCAGACTCTGAGGACTCAGGCCTGGGTGGTGAGGCTTGAGCTCATTCCCAGTAGCCCCCCAGAAGCCCAGCCTGGGTCAGGCCTCCAGGGACACCCCAGACTGCCTGGTTGCACTGAATTTGTTACTGTCACTGCATTTCCAGGGTTTCTAATGAGCTGCTAATGAGCTGTCAGCTAATTATGAGAATTAAATGGGGCAGCCAGGCCAGGCTGATACTGAAAGCTTCAGGAGTATCAGGAGGAGGGAAGGTCCCCGGACCGGCCTCCTGGCCCCACATGCCTGATTTGATCTCAGCTCCTGTGTGGAGAGGCTGGAGGCATTTGCCCATGGAGAGGGAGGGAGAGCCCAGTAGACCCAGGATAAGGCCAGTTCCAGCCTCACAGCTGGGAGGGGCTGTACCCTGGACGCCAGCCCTCTGCAGAGTACGCAGACTCCAGAGGTCTGTGTGTGTGACCTCAGGCAAGGCCCTCTGGGCCTAGTGTCTATCTTCCTATCTGTGAAATGGGTTTGGGGAAGGGGAAAGAGGTAAATTTGATGATCCCTGCGGGCCCTTCCTACCATCTCAGTCCAATTATAACCCTGTGAATCCTCTTCTTTACAGATGTGGCCCTCTGACGGTGGGGTCTTGCCTGGGTCAAGTGGAATCATTAGTGAAGCTGAATAAAAAAATCTTTAGGGGCACCTAGGTGGTGCCCTGACAGTTAAGCATCTGACTCTTGGTTTCAGCTCAGGTTGTAGTCTCAGGGTCATGAGATCGAGCCCTGTGTTGGGCTCTGTGCTCAGTGGGGAGACTGAGGATTCTCAATCTCTCCCTCTGCCCCTCCCACTCATGCTCTCTCTCTCTTTCTCTCTAAAGTAAATAAATATTTTTTTAAATAAATAAATCTTAAAAAAAAAAGAAAGAAGCAGAAATCTTCTCATTTAACCAGCTGAAATGAGTGTGTATATTGACAGGAATGTCCATAGCAGCCCTATTCATAATAGAGGCAAACTGGAAACAACCCAAGTGTTCATCAACAGAAGAAACAGTAAATAAATTGTGATATAATCATACAATGGAGTAGTACACAGCAACGAAAAAGAACAGATTCCTTATACAGTCTTTATTTTACATGGTTCTGACATGCATGGATTTCAGTTACCACAGTTTAGTTAAATAATCCTAGTTTCCCAAGAATGCTGTTCAAATTTTAGTTATCATGGTATATTAACAGTAATTGCATAAAATTCAAACTAACCTACCAGCTTTTCCACAAGTCACTACATAAACAGCAGATGCGCATCATGATCTGTGACCAATCATGTCACTTCTTTCAAAGTCCATTGGTGACTGGCCCCTGAGCACCTGCTGTTCATGCCATGCATGGCACAGACAGCAAAGGGTGCAGTTGTGTTGCCTCCTTATCTCCAAGTTATAAACCTGTGTGACATTTTACAAAATTGATAAGCAAAAAAAGAAGGAAGTAGTCAATGAAGATGTGAGTGCAACAATGAACTAAAAATCAGTAACGATAACATCGAAATTCAAATCCAATATAAATGGAACTGCAGAAGAGCTAACCGGCACTTTGTGACCATGAACTTATCAACATGAATGAGGCATGAGGTAGTCACAAAAAGGATGAAGACGTCTCAGAGAAAGTGATGCTCAGAAAATAACCTCCCATGAAAAGAACTTTCAAAGATATTTCACAACATTGAAAGCACAAAGGATAAAATGTTGGAAGCTGATCCAAATGTACAGTTCACCACAGCACAGAAAAGACCAGAAAAGATGCTCATTCTGTATTGTAAGTTATATGATGAGAGGAAAGAGGCAAGCACTATTCCAACTGCCCTTTATATGTTTTTACAAAGAAATAAAACTCTTGAATTCTTAATATTTTAAATTACAGTATGCTAAATGAATATTAGTGTTACTACTTTATAAAATATTTATTTTTTAAGAAAGAAAGGTAGCATGAGCAGGGAGAGGGGCAGAGATAGAACCTCAAGCAGACTCCCCACTGAGCACAGAGCCTGATGCAGGGCTTGATCTCATGACCCTGAGATCATGACCTGACATAAAACTAAGAGGTGGATGTTTAACCTAATGAGTCACCCAGGTGCCCCAGTGTTACTGTTTTTAAATTTCCCTATACATATTAAACCAACAGTAAGAGTTTTTACCGTTTTGATTTCAAAATTTTAAGTCGCAGAACAATTGTGATTTCCCCTACTGATTATTAAGGTCACTTTCCATGATTTTGACCTACACAGTATTAACAGTTGCTCACTACCGTGCAAAGCCAGAGCCCTGCTGGCACCCGCAGTGACATGGATGACTCTCACAGACACGAAGTTAAGAGAAAGGAGCCAGATGTAGCAAAGTACAAACTTCATAATTCCATTTACATGAAGCACAAAAGTAGGCAAATTCAACCACAAGGATAGAAGTCAGAATAGTGGTTACCTATGGGGCAGGTGGGGCTGTTAACTTGTAGAGGTCATGAGGAAGGCCACGGGGTGCTGGAAATATCTCAATTTAGGTGGTGATTACAGGCATGTATAAATTGATAGGAATGTTATCAAGCTATATGCATAATATTTGTGTACTTTACACAACATAAGATAGTTTTAAAGAAATAATTTTTTATTGGAGAAATTCTGTGAGTGCCTTGCAGTTTTCTGTGGCTCCATCTTCTAGAATGTGATGGTGTTTGACACAACTGATCATTTTCTTCCTCAGTCTTTTCTGCCTGACTTCTATGCCCCAGCACTCCTGGTGTTCCTCCTTTCTCCCTGGCCACTCCTTCATGCCCACTCCCTGGCTTCTAAGTGCTGCTCTTCACCAGCTCTCACTCTGCTCTTCACCTGCTGCACTTGTGCTACACAAGGGGCACTGCCTGCCACCCTGGAGCTCAAGGATACCCAGAACCCTCCTTGCCCTCTCTCCATCCAGTGTGGTCAGTGGTTTAACCCTGACACCACTATCTCCTCATCCTTTCCTAGGAGGCAGGAAGGAAGGAAAGAGGGAAGGAAGGAAGGAGGGAGGGAGGAAAGGAGGGATGGAAGGAAGGAAGGAAGGAAGGAAGGAAGGAAGGAAGGAAGGAAGGGAGAAGAGGAGGAAAGAAGGAAGGAAGGAAGGAAGGAAGGAAGGAAGGAAGGAAGGAAGGAAGGAAGGAGAGAGAAGGAAGATAGGCTTCGCTGCTGGGTAAGAGGCAGTGTGGGGGGCAGTCATAAGGAGCAGGAGTTGCTCAGGAAGGATTTGAGCCTCATCCCAGCACTAAAGAAGTGATGCCCCATTAATGCCTTCCTGGCCACCGACATGTCTCCCTGATTGAGCCTGGAACTCCACACTATTAGCCACAAATGGCATTTTGAAATGGCCTTTTTTTTTTTTGGGCGAACCCCAAAGACATGGCTAAGATTTACATTTTCAAATATATGCTGACCTTTTTTTCCTCTTTCTTTGAGTTCATTTGTCATCAGTGTATAATTGAATCAATATATTTCCTGATCAGCCCCAAGATTGAATAAGGTCACGGGGAGCCGTGTGTGGGCATTAGACATCATTATTTCACTCTGAATGAGCGGCCATGGCATGGAGCATTCCAGGCGCCAAATGAAATTCTATTAGATTCTATTACACTTTTACAATTATAGAGACGTTCCAATATTACAAGGGGAAATGAAGTCATAATAAAAAAGCCCAGAGGTGTATTACAGAGAAATGGGCACACTATTTTTCTAGTTAAAAACTTGATGGAAGGAGCTTGACTGGTTTTCGGTTGCCGAGATGTGACCTCGTTCTCCAGAGCCCGTCAGCCGCCTGCTGGGGCCCTCCCTCCCCGACACTCTGCCAGCCTGAGGATGGCTGGAGCTAGAGCCTGGGGAGCCAGCAGACCTTCTCTGTTCAAACTGAATCCAGCTCCTGGGCCCTTCGAGGCAGAGACACGCTCCCGAAAGATGTCACACCGGGGGAAACAGGCAGCCCAGATACTGAGCCATTCTTGGGAGGGTGTCCAGTGTGGGAGGGGAGCGAAGTGGCCTGGGTGGGTATGTAAGAGGGTGTCATGGGACCCTGTGAGGGCTTTGGGCTGTGTGGACTTGGGGGCAGCTTCCCCTACCGGACCCCCTTCACATAGGACTGGGTATCCCATAGTCACATGGGCAGCATTGGTATTTTGGGGTGCTCCCTCCCTCCTGTGGAACACTCCCACACACAACCGTGCTACAGCAAGCTAGGGTTCCCTCCGCCTTATCCTGACTCTTCCAGAGGTAGTTCTGCTCAACTCCCAGCAAAGCTAAGACAGAGCCCAGTGGGTAGTCTCGTTGGGCTTCCAGAGGAGCCAGTAGACAAAGGAGGCCTTGAAGCTTTAGGAGGACATGAACAAAGGTGTCAGAGAGGAAAAGCCTGCAGCTCAGTGGGGAGGAGGGCCAGTGTGATGGAAGGCCTAGAAGTTGGCCGGAGCAGGCGCCGGGGGAGTGAGGGGTGAGAGAGTGGAGGGCAGTGCAGAGAGCCCAGGCTGGAGAGTGGGAGCAGGCCCGGGGTCCTCCTTTTCTCTTGGGCCCTGTCCAGGTACTGCTGAACATTATCTGGTGGAGAGATGGATGGATGTCAGGAAGGGTTTCTGGAAACACTGTGATAATGGTCTGATAACTTTTCACTGCCCCCTCTCTGGGGAGATGCATATCTTCCCACCCGTACACGCTGTGCTTGGCCATGTGCGGTCAGCAGAATTCTAAAGGTGGCCCCTCAAATTCCTGACCCTGAGTTATTCAATGAACACTAATCCAGGTACCGCTGTGAAGGGGTCTGCAGATATAATTAAAGCCCCGAGTCAGCTGGTCTTCAAACGCAGAGATGATCCAGGTGGGCCTTTTAAAAGGTGAGCCCTTTAAAAGCTGAGTGATTGCTCTCGTTAGCAGCAGAAAGGGAAGCCAGGAACATTCCAAGCCTAAGAAGGATTGTGGCACCACTGCTAGCTTGAGGATGGAGGAGGCCTCATAACTAGGAAAGCGAGCAGCTTCTAGAAGCTGAGAGCAACTCTGGCTGAGAGCTGGTCCAGGAAGCCCAAGGAATGATCCTACAACTGCAATTGTGGGCATGAGCTTGGGGGAGGAGCCCGAGGCCCACTCATGTCAGCCTTGACTTCAGCCTGAGGGGAGAATCTATCACCCCAAGCCTGACCTCTGACCTCCTGACAGTGAGCTATTGGTGCCTGTGGTTTTAAGTTGCTAAGTCTATGGTAATGTGTTATGCAGCAGCAGAGGACTAACAAGTCCTATGACTTGCCCAGATGGTGGCAGTGACAGAGTGTGGCTCTGGGACAAGGTGTTGTGATTCTGCTCAGCCTCTTGCCTTTGGTGGTGTGAGAAGCACATGCCCAGGGAGGCACTGCTCTTCCAGCTGCGCCTGAGGGGCAGGCCCTAACCCAACAAAAACCTCTAACCGACCCAGCCAGCCTGTGTCCTGAAGTGGTCACCCACCCACCCTGCAGACCTGGGTGTGAGAGAGAGAGTGGCTGTAAGCCATGGAGTGCCGGACTGGTTTGTTACACAGTCATGTCACAGCAATAGCTGACTGTTACACATGTCTTCAGCTCAGCAGCAGCTGGGCACAGGCTGGGACAAGAGGCAGAAGCTGTACTGGGGTCCTGCACGGGCCCCCTGTGCAGAGGCGAGTTCCACAGTCCACATACACGTACTCAGTGCATGCTGGCTTTGCCCTGCCTGGGCCTCCAGCACTCAGTCTGCTCACTTGTCTTTACAAGCTCTCTGGGCTTCTGCGTGCCCGTCTTATCAGGGTCACCTCCTGAAGTCACCATGCCCTGCCAGCCCCCTTGGATAGGGTTCTTTCAAGAAAGCTGCAACCCTGTGTCCTTTCCCTGGCTCCCAGAGACACCCTTACTTTGCCCACTCAAACTGCCAGCACAGAGCACCTGGACTGGTGGGTTTCTTCTCTCTGCAGCACAGACAGCTCCAGGTGGCCTCTGGCCTTCAAACTGCCTGGAAAGATGTCCATCAGCTGTCCCCAGACTCTGGGGACACAGGCCATGTTCCCTTAAAGAACTCCGTGATGCCCTGGCAGCCCTTCCCACCACTGGGGAAGGGAGAGGAGGTGAGCATCATTGTGCGATCTCTCTGGAGGAGTCCTGGCTTCTCTCTTCCACCAGCTGGAGGCAAGTGACTGGCTCAGGGTCCTGGGCCACCCTGACCTTCTCCTCACGAGCCTGGCCTAGAGCATCCAGCACCTCCCGTGGAACATGGGTGACGGTGCTCTGGTTTTTCCCAGCTTTGGGCCTCAGGACCTCCCCCTAAATCAGGACCTCCCCCTAGCCTTTTAAATCTTATTTTTTACGTTGAGGTAACTTGAACTTTACAGAAAAGCAGCAAGCACCATACACACAACTGTCTTTATTGCTGAACCATTTGAAAATAAGTTGCCTACATACTACCTCATCACACATCCCCATGTGTCAGACTGTATTTCCTACAAAGAAGGGGATCTCCTTCACGTCCACCATGCAGCCAGCAAAGTCACCTGGACACATAACCACCTTTCAGTCCTCCACTCCCACCTGAGTTCACCAGCTGTCCCAGTCATGCTCTTTATAGCACAAGGATCCAGGGTTTCCCACCATGAGTCTCACTTCATCATTTATTTCCTCCCCTTTGGGAGGTTTCTTTCTTTCTTTTTTTTTTTTCCAGGAGGTTTCCCCAGCCTCTCCTCACCTGGTCACTTTTGAGACCACAGGCCCGGTATTTGGCAGACTGTCCGTCAATCTGGGTTTGTGCAACGTTTCTCAAAGTCCGGTTCAGGCTGGGCGCTTTTGGCAGGAACCTGACGGAGCAAGGCAGGGCTCCCCTCCTTGTGTCCAAGCGGGTGGCGCCCAATTTTGACTGGTTCCATCACCAATATTCACTCGGGTCCCTTGCTGAAGATGCCGTCTGCCAGGCTCCTCCACCGTAACATGACTGCTTTTTCCCTTTATAATTAATAACTGTGTGGGAAGGTACTCTGAGACTATGTAAATATCCCATTCCTCATTAAGTTTCCAATTTATTCATTTATGTCAGTATGGATTCATGGTTTCCTATTTTATTCAATGGGTTATAAACTGCTACTATCATTATTTATTTTGATGTTCAGATTGCCCCAGATTTGGCCAGTGGGAGCCCCTCCAAGCTGGCTTCTCGGTCCTGTTGCTATATCCCCGTCACGATCTGAGCACATGTTTGCTTTTTGGCCCAACCGGGTATCCCAGGTTCACCCTGTACTTTGGAACCTGCCCCCACCCTGGAATCAGCCGTTTCTCTAAGAAGCGGTGCTTCACTTAGGTGGATGATTCCATCTCTGTCTCTATTGAAAACTGCAAATTCACATTGATCCTTCCAATTCAATCCCAGGGTTCGTTCCAGTTCATCCCTTTTTCTAATTTTTACCTCCCTTTCCCCAGTCAGCCCTCCTGTATGCAGGCAGCCCCCTCTGCCACCCCATGTTACTTTTTTAAAAGATTTTTATTTATTTATTCATGAGAGACACACACACACACAGAGGCAGAGACATGGGCAGAGGGAGAAGCAGGCTCCAATCAGGGAGCCCGATGTGGGACTCGATCCCGGGACCCCAGGACTACGCCCTGAGCCGAAGGCAGACACTAAGCGGCTGAGCCACCCAGGGGCCCCACAACCCACGTTCTGACCCATGTGGCAGCCCCCCTTCCTCCTGGGAGTCCCGCTCATCCCACCTCTGCTCTGGGCCACCGTGACTTCCCCTGACCTTGTCTGGCCCCACCTAGTGGCCTTTAGACAAAATTGCTATGAAAAGAAGGGGGAGGATGGGAGGTGGGAGACGAAGACGAGGAAAAAGAGTGGAAACCTTCCTATGATCCTTCTCCCTTGCCCGTGATGGGAAGCCACCCCCTTTCCTGTAGGTTCCACGGGGCACTGCCATTTTGCAGACCCTGGGTGCTCCCCAGCAGATGGGGGAGTGGCTTTGTGCTCAGCCTCCCTCTCTATTCCCTCTACTTAACCTCTCTGGGCCTCAGCCTTCTCCTCTGTGAAATGGAGGGAGCCTCACACGTTGTTAAGAGGATGCAATGACCGAGGCCCAGGACACACCAGGCCTTCTGGGGGGACTGGCCCACAGCCTTGTCCCAGCTCCTGCCTTCCCCTCCCTGTCCTGCCAGCTCCTGGCCACTGCTCAAGCAGAAGTGTACCTGGGCAAGCCTCCAGTCCACCCTTTCGTCCTCCAGGCATTGTTCAGCACCCCTCAGACCACTTCCCACCCCCCACTGGAGCCATCAAGGTCCTGACAGGCTTGGGCCTTGGCTGGAAGGCAGAGGCAGCCCCTCCGCCCAGTGGCAGATGCTGGCTCCTGCCCCTGGCTGGGGCAGACCTAGGACTGAGGACTGAGCCAGTGACCTCCTGGTGCCCCTTTTGGCTCAAAGGGAGTCTATATAGGTGTCCTAGGTGTGTGCTCATTGCCAAGGCCCAGACGTGCCCACCCCACCCCAGGGCTGTGGCTCCTCCTGGTCTCTGAATCCTAAAGTCTTTCCCCGTGTTTCTGAGATGAGAGTGCACAGCAGGAGGGGCCTGTGCTCAGCACGGCCCTACAGCCGCTGGCAGGCGGTCCGTGATTTTTAGGGTATGGAGAAGGTCTGGTGGCAGCGGCATCATAATGGAGGACATCTGGACAGAGTCCGGGGAGGCAAGGGAGGGCTCAGAAGAGAGGCTCAGTGACCCTAGGAGCCCAGTTGGAGCAGGGGCTGGAGTCCCTCCGGCCGCAGAGGCTGGGCCCTAGGAAGCCAGCCTTCGGGTAGAGAGCCACCAGGCAGGCCAGAGTCCCTACACTTCTCTGGCTTCAATCCCCTGTATCTCTAGACATCTCGTGGCATGAAGTTTGTTGACAGACTGCACGTGAGCCGTCTGAACCGAAGCCCCAGATAGGCCCCATGTGGGTGGTTCCGATGTGACTTGGGGATCCCCCTGAAGGATGTGGGTCCCCGTGATTCCTGTGGGCTTCCTGGAAGGGACTGCGGCCCCTCACCTCTCCCTGGCCCTCTCCTGGTGGGGAAGGGTCTCAGGGCAGACGCACCCTGAGATGTGCGGGGCCTTCCCTGCGGGCCGTCCCCTACCCCCTCTCATGGTCCGGGGCCCAGGTCTGGCTGTGCAGAGGCCTGGAGCTCGAGGCTAATTGTGAATTAGGAGCCCAATTATGCCCTGCAGAATTGGCTCGGCGCTGCCTCCTCTTCCCGACAGACATGTATATTAATAGTTGGCACTTATTGAACCAAATATGAATATTCATCTTCATTTATATTTCAAGGCCTTTCCTCCTGGAGGCCCGCGGGGCTGCGACCAGCTCCAGCCCCATCACGGAGCTGACAGCTCGCACTCCTGGGCCCTGACTCCTGGCTCGGCGGGGCCGCGGTGGCGGGCCTGGCTCCCAGCTGTCCACAAACACTCATTAGGGGGCCGGACCCAGCGAGCTGCGGAGAATGTGTAATCGCTCCGCGCGCTGCTAATTAGGGAGCTGATGGGGCATTGAGGGCGAGAGGACGAATTCTTTAAACAGAGGACGGGAAACTTGAAGAGCTGTAATTACTTGGAGCAGAGTTCATTTCAGAACTTGGGAGCCAATGAGTCTGATGACAGCCCCGCTCGCAGGAGGGCCGGGTGGTGGGGACGGTGAGGGGGAGGGAGGGAGGAGCAGCTGCCCCACGCACCCCAACTCCAGACCTCCTTGATGTATTTTGTTCAATGCTGTCCTGCTGGATGGGTGCCTCCCCGTTTGGGGACAGCTTCCTCCCCCTGGGGGGCTTAGGGTCCTGGCCGCTGGCTCTGCAGAGTGCTCCCCTGGGGTGGCAGGTTGTCAGGCACTCCAGCTCCAACGTGGGCCTCGGGTCTCCAGTGACAGCCGCCAGAACGGTGGGTCACAGTCTAGCCATCTGATAGACCATGTTGTTCTTTCCCGGAGCCAGGAGAGAGTAGCAGGGGAAGTAGGGGACTTCCAGGTCACCCTGGGCCTCAGGGCCTTGTGGAAGCTGGTGATTTCTGGGTGTTCCCCTACTCCTCATCGGCTTCCCCAGCTCCAAGGCCACGGCCCCGCCATGGGTCTCCTGCAAACCTCTCTGCCTAAAACCTGCCACCCCCTTTCACCCCGCTCTCAGGAAACCTTGCCCATGACCAGCAGGACAGGATAGCTGGCCCTGTGCCTGTCCTTCCACCCTAGTGCAAGCACCTCACATCGGTCATTTACTTTGGAGCAGCTCAGAGGGGTCCCCACTCCTCCACCTCCCCAGTTACTGTCCACCCCCACCCACTCAGCTGTGGGCAGGGAAGGGCCAGGCCCATGGTCAACGGTGGCCGTGGGAGCTTCGGGGTGATTGTCCTGCCTCTGCTCCCCCTGGGCTGAGCTTAGTGCCTGACTGTTCCCATAACTACTGACAGATCCCAGCCATCATGTGCGTACCCAGCCCCGGCCCCCACCAGATTGGCAGAGATTCTTAGGTCTGATCCCTACTCTGAGAGGACCCATTTCTTCAGCTAGCAACAGGTATTATTGCCTCCCGCGCCCCACAATTGCTTGTGCAATTTCTCTGCTGGCGGCCTTTATTGTCACTTGAGAAGCTCCAGACTTAGACTGCGTTTTCAGGTCTGCAGCCTCCTTCCAGAGGACAGTCGTCAGCCCTCGGTCCACACCTAGTGGCTGCTAACCACCGGTTAGCTAGTGAGGGCAGTGGTGATGACTGCAGCACAAACAAAATCCTCTGCTTCCGATTGCTTCCTGCGGGCCAGGGGCGGGCCTCAGCGCCTCACAGAGCCGCACAGAAGGCCCCAGAAGAGAGTAGTAGTATGTATTCCCCCCTGTTTTACAGATGAGAAAATGGAGGTTCGGGAAAGCTCATGGCTTATTGGTAAGTGGCCAGAGCAGGGGTGATTTGAACTCCAGCCCCAAAGGCTCTGCTCCTGGAAGCCCAGGCTATGGGGCTTGGGGCTCCCAGGACACAGGCCCGATGTGGGGAGGAGGGGGGGCTTGGGGCTCCCAAACACAGGCCTGTTTGGGTGAGTGAGAGAACAGGATCAGGGGAGTCATGTCATTCCTCAGGTTCCTCTCAGAGACCTGGGGGCAATCTGGGTAACACTTGCCTCACTTCCGTCTGAATCTGTGCTTCCCTTACCTGTGCTATGTATATGAACTACAATTAAATGACACGTTGAGCTCCTCAGTCATGCCAGCCACACGTCCGTGTTCAGTAGTCAGATGTGGAGTATTAGCCTCCACTGTCATGCACCGCCCCGTGCCAAGTGCCAGTGGCTTTCCCAGCCCCTGCTGGAAACCTTCCGGAATCTTCTCCCCCAGCGCCACCCTTCAGGGCCTCAGAGCAGTGAAGCATGCCCAGTGGGGGCAGTGCGGGAAGGGGCTGGGGCGAGAAGTGCCCCGCCTTCCACCTGCCCCCCCTTCCCACCTGCGCCCCCTTCCCACCTGCCTCCACTGCCCCATTCAAGCATCAGAAGCTGCAATTAGCAGGTGGCAGCCACTGCTTAGACCCGCTGTTCCCCTCCTCCCGGGAGCTGGGCAGCTCACAGCGGCTTTGGAAAAACCTGCACGAACAGATCAGAAACAGAAGCGTTCAGGCTGTGCCGGCTCGCTCCTCGCTCGGCGTGACGCCCGCGCCCAGCCCTGCCAGGCCGGCTTCCAATTAGAGGAGCGAGGCTGTGGCCACGGGGCGGCGCCCAGCCGGCACCCACTTGGCCCCCTCCCCGCTCATGGGCGCCTAACTGAAGGGTGGGGGCTTGCTCGGCGCCGCTCCCCTGCTTCCGCAGGCCCAGCTGCTGCTCCTCAGGAAGGGGCTCAGCCTTTTGTCCCAGCAAGTTTGAGACCATCTGGACAGAAGTTGGCAGCCCCGCGTTCACAGCATTCTGGACTCTCTTCGCACCCCCCAGGCAGATTGCTGGGAGGGAATGTTCCCGCAACCTGTGCTGAGCTGGGTAGGACTGCACCCCCCGGGGCCTGTGCTCTGTGCCTGAGTTCAGACCTGGACACATAGGTACCCTGAGGCCTGCGCCTTGGGCTCTTCTATCTGGGAAGGAAGGATGGGACAGGGGTAGGCAAATTGTCCACTGGGGAGGGCATAGAGCTCAGGCTGGGCCTGGCAGGGGGTTTTCCTCACTGGTGCTGCCTTGTCTGCCTTGTCCGTGGAGCCGATCCACGTGGAGGAAAGGCAAGGAAGGGAGTTACAGACCACTCTCACCTTGGAGGCAAGGAGGAAAGGCAAGGAGACGCAGTTACAGACCACTCTCACCTTGGCATCTCAAGCTACAGCTTATAAAGTGCTTCTTCTCCATTTATCCCCACAGTTCTGGGAAACAAGCAGGGCAGGACCATCATACCCATTCTGCAGAAGGGAGAAACTGAGGCCCACAGTGGGGAGCTGATTTGCTTAAGGTCACACAGGGTCTCAGTGGAGTTGAAACCTGACCCTCGCCCTTTCACTCCCTAGCCCAGGGCTACAACATCTGGCTGTGGTCTCTGGCTGCCCCTAGAGATTTTGGAACTTCACTTGGCTTAGAAATGTTACTTATTGCTGAAGTGGCCACATTTGGTTCCAAATGGCCTGGATGGAGCGCTGTGGCTGTTTTATTTGGAGTCTTAAGGAAAATGGCACAGATGAGAGAGCTCAAATTAGCTCTATGAAACTTTGAAAACCACTCCAGAGGAATCTGGTCCAGGCTGCAAGGATAAAGAAGTAGTAGTACCCTAGGTCCACCCCCACCCCCCCACATTCCCACCTGCTGCCACAGAGGCCTCCAAGGAAGGCCCCTTCTGTCTGAGACAGCCAAAAAGCAACAGGGAAAGGAGAATTCTGGACATGGAGTAGCATATGGAAAGGGATTTCATTTGGGGCATTAATTTCTCTCTACGAACTTAATGATGGGAGCAGGGTGTGAGGTTCAGACTCGGGGGATTTTTCTGTTGCTGCCTGGGCCTGTGCTGTCTGTGGCACTCCTTATGCGGTCCTCGGATGAACTAGCTGGTGAGTGTGCCTGGTTATAACTGAAGGTGGGGAAATGGAAGGGAGGGTGAATTTTGGGCCTAAGTGTGTAGGCCAGCCTTGGCTTAGCCACTTAAAGGCTAGTTCTAACCTATTCAGAGGCCTTGGGTGGGGTGGGGGTGGGGGACAGGGCTGTGCTTTCCAGGAGGTATTGATGGATGAGTCAAACTAGCTAGGAATAGGCTGCATCTATGGGATGGGCTGCAGATTGTCCCCCGTGGAGGCAGCCCTGACCCTGCTAGGCAGACCAGAAAGAGAACAAACACTAGGTGGCTGGAGGGAAGGAGGTGCTTTACTTCCCCTTCTCTCTTCCCAGGCCAGACCTTCCGCTGAGCACTGTCCTCCTAGCTCCTTCCAAAGGAGGGCTTTGCCCACCTGCTTGGTCAGAACCTAAGGCATCCCCGGGACCCTAGTGGGCCCCACTCAGGTTCGTGGCATCTTGCTAACCCAGGCAGGGCATGAGCCCTGAATCCCACCTCTCCACTCATCCCTTCTGGTTCCATGTCCCAGGAGGGAGGTGGACCCAGGGCCTCTCCCGGGGCATCCTTCTCACTCCACAGGCCCTCCTGAGGTGCTGATGCCACATTTACTTTAGGGGAAATGATGGACCCCTCTGAGGACCTTGCGCTGATGGTCCATGTTCCATCGTGCTCCAGAACAGGTGCTCAGAGCACTGCGCTGGGGCGGGAGGCCTCACAGAGCTATTAACAAAGCGGGCTCTGACTTCCATTCTGCTTCTGCTCCCTCAGGAAGCCCTCCAGGAAGAGGGGTGTGCGGGGCAGGATGCGGGAGCTCCTGGGTCCCTAGCAGAAACCTTTTCTGATGGTACCACAATCTCCCCCTCAACCTAGAATGACTATTAACATATTAATTAATATTTTAAAACTCATTACGCCTTGATGATGGCTTCCTTAAGCTGCTTTTATATTCATTGCAGCCACCCAGGAGCAATAACCATACTTATGTGGCAAAATGGAGTCATTCTACTTAATTACCAGGGAGGTTTTACAGGCAGTCTTCTCAGCCCACAAATAATCAGAGCGTTGATGTGATGTCTTCTTAGATTTTCTTTTAAGTCAGATGCCACGATGGTTAGAAAGTTGTTCTTATATTGAGATTAAATTTTCCCATCGATACCCTACTCTTCTCTCCTTGTGCCAGGCTGGAGCCCCAGGCCTGGGGAGAGCCTCTTGAGGCTGGGGACTCACCCCCACCCCCTCCAATCTCAGGGCTGCACCGCTGGACAACTCCACAGGCCGAGGTTCCAGGTCTGGAAATGCTTCTGCATCTCCTCTTGGCCTGGGGCTCAGACCCTAGGGCTCGGCTGGTGGTTAAATCAGTCTTCTGGGTGGGCCATGCCTTCAACAGTTGCAGTTCCCTGGGGGTAATCCTGCCAGGCTCCAGCCACAGCCTCCCTCCTGGTTACCTGCAGGCTTTTCCTGAACCACTTCTCCCCAGTGCTCTGCTCTGCGGCGGCTCAGCCAGCAGCTACCCGCCAGCCTGGCCCCTGCCCGTGGGGTCCCTGCCCGTGGGGTCCAGCGACAGCATGAGGCAGCTCGTGTTCAGTCTGTTGGGACAGTTGCCAATGGTCAAGGTCAAGGCCCTGCTTACATCCTTCCTGCCCAAGCACCTCTGGAGTTTTAGGATTTCTGTCATCTTCCAGAGCGGCTGAAGGCACAGCTTGGTGGGGAGCCCTGGTGGCATTTGCCCTACCTGCCTCCTTCAGGCCCCAGGGAGGTGCTCCTGGTGGCATCAGGCCTCAGATGAGCCAGCAGTGGGTGCCAAGGCCAGAGCAGAGGGGGCCCAGTGTGGCACCTGTCTCGGAGGCCAACAGAATGTGTGACTGCTGGAGCATGGTGCCTATCAGTGTCTGGAAATAATCACACTCGCGAGCCATCTCTTCTGGGTCCTGGCCCCAGGGAAGCCTTCAGAGACCGGGATGGAGTCAAATGGTATTGTGAGGTGGAATCAGCTTACTGAGCCTCAGAAATCATAGTAAAGTGACAGGCAGGGAGGTCGGTGAGTCCCTCCCATGGTGCTGATAACACCAGAGCCCATCTGTCACCACTCGATGGCGAGAGCCATGCAGAGCCCAGCGCTCTAAGAGGTGCCCCCTGACCCTCAGAGCAAGGTGGGCAGAGGGCTGCAGCCACCAGGGGGCCTGCAGGGTTCTTCTGAATGAACAGAGCTGTGGCCCTGGACACACAGGTCATGCTGCCCGGTCACAGCCAAGGTGGCAGGGTCACAGCAGGCATTAAAGGTAGAGGTAGGGACACCTGGGTGGCTCAGCAGTTAAGCCTCTGCCTTCAGCTTAGGGTGTGATCCTGGAGACCCGGATCAAGTTCCACTTCGGGGTCCCTGCATGGAGCCTGCTTCTCCCTCTGCCTGTGTCTCTGCCTCTGTGTGTGTGTGTGTGTGTCTCTCATGAATGAATAAATAACATCTTTAAAAAAAAAAATGTAGAGGTAAGGTGAGAGGGGGATTGACAGTGCAGTCTGGGGTCAGTCAGGGTAGGTTTTAGGGAAGCCTGGATTTAAGTCGGGGTCAAGTGAGACTTTCATCTGAGTTTAGGAGAGTGCTCAGGGTCCAGGGATAGAATCGGAGTTTGGCTTCAGGGGGATGGTATTTTGTCCCAGGTGGAGGGTACAGTTGGGGGTTACATGTGCATCAGACTGTGGGGGTTCCTTATCCAAGAGATCCTTATTTACTTGTCATTGTATCTGGGGGCCCAGACAGAGGATAAGACCAGGCATGTCAACCCAAGGTCCAGTCCAGCTCCTCTTGGGGAACACCCAGGGATTTCCGTCTCTTGTTTCCAGTCTAGTGTCCTGTCTCTCCTTCCCTTGTACCAACCCTTCCTCTATCTCAACTATTTCTTGAACAAAGGGGGCTGGGTAGTAGCCCATAAGCCCTGAAACTGAGGGTCCTCAGTCACTTATACTGCTGCCATTGTGGGCAGTGTGTGCCATCTCCAAAGCACAGTGATTCTTGGGCTTCCTCTTCTCTCTCCTTTCCTGCACACAGCCATGACCACCAGGCCACACCTGCCATTTAGCTGCAAATCCTGTCCCCAGCTCAAGTGGAAGTTTAGCTCCAGATCTCAGGAAGGGGAAGTCTGGACTCCTGGTTGGCCACACTCGACTTAAAGCCACTCCTGCAGCCTCCCAGGACTTAGGCAAAAGCTGCTCTGTGACAGGTCCCAGATGCTGCTCCTGTCTGCCCTCCCCTACTGACACCCCCAACACCCTCCCACACCGTCCAGCTGAGGCCCATGCCCTCCCCCCAGCTCCCCCATCAGTAACTAGAACAGGGTGATCCCTGAATTGAGATCAAAACTTGTCACTTAATGGTTGTGTCTCCCAGCTTGACTCATGACCCTCCGTGACCAGATCACTCCTGCTCTCAGCATCCCACATGGGCCTATTCCGTTCTTCCTAAAGGCTGGAGCATGCTGAGAGTCTTATGGTATAAGATAAGGTGTTTATAGCCGGGAGAGCAGCATGGGGCAGACCAGAGTCCCCGCAAGGAAACAGTGAGATGTGAGCTGTAACCCCCCGGGCTTCCCCGGTATGTGCGCATCACTGTGGCAGGTGCACATGCCTATGGGCTGGCTCAGCCCCGCCCATTCCCAGTCCCATGTCCTAATCCCAGGTAGGGGTCTGCTTCTCTACACATATTCCCACTTTGAGCTCTTTCCATGATTTCTCCAAAAAGGATTTTGTTCCTCCCCCATACTCCCTGGCCTCTTGCCATAGGAAATCTGGGCCCTATTCGCTCATTGTACATCCTGGGGTAGGGTGGGCATTGGGAGGGTGGCACAGTCCTGGATCCAAATCCCACTTACCTGCTGGAAGGACTTCAGTGAGTCAAATGACCGCTGTAAGCCTTGGTGTCATCTGTAAAGTGGGAATAATAATGTGTCCTCTCTGGCAGTTTGGTTCTGAGGATTAAGTGAGACCAGGCATGTGAAGTGCCATTCACAGGGCAGGTGCTCAGCAAAGAGCTGACACTCTTAACCTGCGTGCTCACAGCCTGTGGGGCACCTGGCGCCTCAGGGCTGGGCTCTTGGCAGCAGCCCCCGGGATGAGGATGTGTGCTCACACGGTTTATTAAGGAGGTGCTTCCAGAAGAAGCCTGTAGGGAGTGGCAGGGGGAAGGGGGAACCTGGTGTGTCAGGGGATGAGGCCTAGAATTTCAGTGTCAATTCCCCAAAGGGCAGTGTCAGTCCAGTCTGTGGGCGGGGGTGGGGGGAACTCTGGGGTGAAAGGCTGCTTCTGGTTGTCCTGACCCAGGTCAAGGGAGCTGGGCTTTCATACTCCAGCCCCTGCTGGGCCGAGGCCCATGTGATGGTTCATTTTATGGGTCACCTTGACTGAGCTGATGGATGTCCAGAAGGCAGGTAAAACATTACTTCTGGGTGTGTCTGTGAGGGTGTTTCCAGAAGAGGAAGGGTTTGAATTGGTGGACTGAGAAAGAAGCCTGCCCTCACCAACGTGGGCGAGCATCTTTGAATGTGTTAGGGCCTGAGTAGAACAAAAAGGCAGAGGACAGGCACATTTGCTCACTTGCCTGAGCTGTGGCATCCATCTTCTGTAGCACGGGGACCCGATGCCACCGTGAGGGGTGCCAGTGGCCCTCTGCAGCCAGCAGCCATCTTGGGAAGAAGGAAGAGACAGTCATGATGGCTTCATCCTGGAAAACTGAGGATTTATGAAAAAAATCATTGAATTAAAACCTGAAGAGACTTTCAAGCTGGACAAGGCTGGGGTGTCTTTAACTGGGAAGCCAAAGGATGCCCCACCCTCCTCTCCTCATCGTCTGTGGGAGTTCGGGCTGGACAACAAGATGAGACGATGACAGAAACGAAAGGCCTGTGATTTTGCACATCTGAATGTATAACGTCCTGCAGTTTTGTGCTTGCTTAACTCGGTTCTGTCTACCTGGCCTGTCCCTCGCTGACCCAAATAGCTCAGGTTCCCTAAAATGCTGCCCCGCATGGGGGAAGGTTCTCCAAGGGGCCGTGTGCCTGGCCTAGAGTTGTGGCGGCAAGAAAGATGGCAGCTGGGATAGGGGAACCCGAGGAGGCCATTTCACGGAGCTGGTTAAGTCCTTTAAGAAATAGATAAAGGACAAGATGAGGCATGTCCCCCAGGGCACGGAGCCAGTGCTGGCCACATGGGAGCCTCAAGGCGGAAGCAGGGGCCTTCCCTCACTGGTGTCCTGCCCTCCCTTGTCTCTGACTCTATCTCAGAGCATCATGCCACCAGCTGCCACCAACGCTGCCACCAGACCTGTGTCACCCTTGACGACTCCTCCTCCCCTGCACTCTGGCCCACCCTGGGCTGGACCCTCCAGCCCCACCCCCCCCGGGCTCCCCAGCCCTGTGTCTCGGCCTCTGGCTGCATGGACTACCTTCATGCCCTCGCCATTCTTCTCCCACTCCAGTCCCTGCAGGGTCACCACAGGCTCACTGTGTCCTTTAGCTGAAGCCCAACACCTCCTGGGTGGCACCTCACTGCTCTCCTCTCCCTCTGTCTCCTTTCTGGCCTAGGGTGGTCGTGGCTGCAAGTTTAGGGGCCACACCATTCTTCAGACCCTGTTCCCCTGCTCAGAAAACAGCCATCAGGTTAAGCTATTGTCACAGTGCTCAGTTCGGGGGCACTACCTGCTTTCCGCCCTGATGTGGCCAACAGGACCTGCCTGGGAGGATTTCTGTAAGGATGGAAATAATTACGTCAAGCACAGAGATCCAGCACCTAGGACAGTTGTCACTCCATACTCAGACGCTGTGATTAACTGTGACCTACTAAGTATCTCTGAAACATCATTGATCTCCATCCCCACTGCCACTCTCCTAGGCCAGCTCCTGTCACCTCACCCCTGACCATCTGAGGCGTCCTCTTTGACTCCCTGCTCCAGTCTCACCCTCTTCCTCTCCTGCCAGAGCTCCCTCTCATTGCGACACCCTCATATAGAGCCTTCAGCCCCTGGCTGCTCAGCCTGACCCACAGGCCCTTCCTGGCCATCCCTGCCTGTCACACACACATGAGCCCTCCCAGCGGGGACTGTGTCCCCAACTCGCTGGGTTGCCCTCTGCCCATGCTCACAGTCCACAGATGGGTTTTCTGGGCCATCTCTCTCACTAGACTGTTAACTCTATGAAGATCAGTATTGTGTCTTTCAACATTTTCCCAGCACCCAGCATTTGCTCCATTAAGTGTTCAAAACATATTTGTGGAAGGAAGGAAGGAAGGAAGGAAGGAAGGAAGGAAGGAAGGAAGGAAGGAAGGAAGGAAGGAAGAAGAAAGTTTAGCAGCTTCTTCTCTGTGCCAGGCCCCTGGCACATTGTCTTCTGTTTGCATAAGAGTTGCCAGCCTTTAATAGTGCTAACACAGACACAGTAGTCTTATGACTAATATAGACCAGAACTTTCTAAGTGATGTTAAGATTAGAAGGTTGGGATTGTCAACAGCTGGAATTTGGATGCTAGCAGGACAATTTTAACTTGGACTCTGCAGGTCCTCTTAGGAAAGCTCTGGAGGTGCCTGGAGTCCTGCAGCTCTACCCTCACCCATCTCTGAAGCCAATTGTGGTGGAGGGTGGAGGTGGGGCAGTGAGGGATTCAGAGGGGCAGGTCTCCAGATGGGCCCTTTTCCTGTGGATCCTGAGCTGATTAGGGAGGTTATCATGTCCAACCAGGCAGCCCAGAGGTACATGGGAGATGTGACAAGCCAGGTGCTAGGTGAGAAGGAGCAGAGGCCCCTAACCCCAGAGGCCTCAGCCAGCTGTGGGATTTGACTCCAAGCCAAAGGGGTAGGCAATAATGTGGACTTACGGCCTGAGCACTCCTGTCCACACCCTGGAAGGAAACAAAGCCTATGACTGACCCACAAACCTGTGAGAATAAAATAATGGTTAAGACTCTGGAACCAGACTGTCGAGGTTTGAATGCCAGCTCTAGTCCTTACTAGCTATGGGATCCCGGGCATGTTTCTTAACCTATCAGTGCTCGGTCTTCTAGTCAGTGAAATGGGGCTGACACAGTATGTACCTCACACATCATAAGGGTGAAAGGTGTAAAGCTCTTGCAGTAGTGTGGACACAGAGTTAATGCTGTCAAGGGCGGTGCTGCTGTATTTATATGTGTTGCCTGGTTGCTCAAGAGAGGAAGAAAGGGGACTGCAATGGGCTTCAGGGAAGACGGGGCCATGGACTGCAGCTTTGAAGGAGTAATACAATGACTTGTGGGGGAGAAGAGCATGGAAGGGTATTCAAAGCTGAGGACACTGCCTGAGTTTGTAATTGGGGTGCCTTTGGGGATGGTAAGGCTGCGTGGTGATTGGGACCCAGGCAGCAAGAGGGTGTGTGGTGGGAGATGAAACCATATCTCCCAGGGTTGGGAGTGTTGGGCTCTGTCCTCTGGTGCTAAGAAGCCTCCAGAAGGCTGTTACCAGGGACAAGGCGCGGGTACCACGGTATTCTGGAATCAGTCTGGAATAGCAGAGAGGATGGGGCCATGGGTGGTGGGGACATTCCAGAAGGAGGGGGGAGCAGAGAGGCCAGTTAGGAAGTGTGACTCCCAGACTCAGTGGAGGCAGGCCCAGGAGTGAGCGAAGCATGCAGCCTCTGAGCTCTGATCTGGAGGGCGCCTGGGTGCCCAGGCCTCTCTCCTCTCCCCCTGCTTTCTCCCTTTGTCCGGGGCCTGCCCCAGGGCTCCACCCCCACTCTGGAGGGTGTCCCTCAAGGGCCTGGGCACTCATCCCTTCCAGGCTTGCAGAGTGACAGGCCATCTGTTTCCTCAACTTTGGCTCTCATCACTGGCCCCAGCAAGGCCCCTGGCTCAGTGTACCCTGAGGAGTCCTGCAGACAGGCAGCAGAAAGCACAGCCCAGGCGGAAACAGGCTCCCAGAGCCCTGACAGGGCAGGTGCCCAGCTACGGCTCTGACACCCTCTGAGGTAGTGGCTTGGGTTTGGCTTCTGCTTCCCTCAAGAAAGGTTGGGACCCATCTTACTGAGACACTCCTCTCTGACCCACTGTCCCCCCTGACCCATCTTACAGAGGGCCACAGACCCTGTGTCCAATAGGAGGGGGCCGTCTAGTCAGGACAGCAGGGTCCTTCTTGTGCCCAAGATGGTATTCCTGATGGCCCCACCTCCAGGCTGGGCCCAGCTATGAAAGAAACCATGGGTGTAGTGGCCTATGTGGTGGGAGGCAGCACAGAATGGGGGCTCAGCCTGTGGACCTGGGGTAAGCCGCCTGATACCACCGCTTCCCGATAGTGTGATGCTGAGCAAAATAGCCTTGCTGGGCCTCAGCTTTGCCAGCTGTAAAATGGGGATAGCAATACCTGGTTAATCTGCAAAGTTGTGGCACACGCCATCCCTATGTAAGTGTTAGCTCATCTTTACCATCATCTTTTTGTGCTCCAAGGACCTACATGTTCCCAAAGATGTGTGAGCAATGAACCTTGGGGACAGAAGAGCATTAGGTGGAAATTGGGCGTATCTGAGCAGGAAGGGGAAAAGAGAGGAAGAAGCAAAGAAGAAAAAGAAGGATGAATCAGGAAGGCTCATCTCACCCCTCTCAGGATAGGACACAGAGACTTTCTGCAGTATCCCTGGCAGGCAGGGATTTAGAGACTTGCATCCTCACAGGGATGGGGAGCTCATTCCCACTCTAGTCTGTTTGGTTTGTTGTTAGACCCTCTGAAGTTAGCAAGTCCATCCTTATGTGACCTGTGTGTCTCAGGCATTAGCAAAACAACTGACTCTCCATGGTCTCAGGCCCCAGCTCAGGTCTCTGTAGGCCTTCTTTCCCCGAGTGTTTTGGGTGATTACCAGAAGTAGCTTCTATGATTCATGCTCACAGGGGCAGCCAACTGAGCCAGAATCCTGGCCAAGCTTTCACTGTTACTGCCTTTGCCACCACCTGGGAGCTCATCGTACCAGGCGTTTGCTGCTGCCTCTACTGCCAGTCACATGGCACGTGAAGCCCATGTCTTCAGGGTCCCCTTTCAAAGTGAGGGGCTGCCTCTCCTCCATGCCATGCCCAGTTAGAGTCCCACAGCTTGGTGGCTTCAGAGTATGCATATAAAAGTGACTCAATCTGTGATGGTTTCCTCCCTGCAAACATGTGTTCCCGGGATGACCAGCCCCTCCAGCTGCAGGGCCATACCCCACTTTCCTGCGGGGGCTCTGACCTGGCTGGGTTTGGCTGCCATCTCAGCCATTATCACCCTTTGGATGAGCTGTTACCTGGGGCCTGTTGTCCATTGGGGCCCTAGCACCCATATTAAAGGATTGTATGTGGTTCTAAATTTAAGTCCTTTCCCAGTATATTTCTTGGCTCTTATGTAAATCTTGGATGTAAATGGTTGCATAGGGATGGGCCTTAAGGTTTCCATCAGAAGTACCACAGGCAGAGATGCCTGCGTAGCTCAGTCGGTTAGGCATCCGACTCTTGATTTCAGCTCAGGTCACAGTCTCAGACTCACGCTCAGCATGGAGTCTGCTTGAGATTGTCTCTGTCTCCTGCTCCCCTCCCCGCTCCTGGCTTTCCCCCGACTTGTTCTCTAAAATAAATAAGTCTTTAAAAAAAAATAGTATGGGAGGTAGCCCTTGCCCCTACATTCCTGCTCCATTCACTCTCTCTGGCACATAACTTGTCCCCTTGATTCCCCCCAGTGGGCCTCATTCTGCTTTTTGGACTAGCACAGGGAAAATTGAGTCTAAGTAACAAAAATGACTATATTTATTGAGTTCTCACGCATGCCAGGACTGTGATATCTATTGGAAGAATGCCTATTAGCTGTGTGGCAAGTATTAGCAAGTATTTGTTTTTTTAAGATTTATTTATTTATTCATGAGAGACAGAGAGAGAGGTAGAGACACAGGCAGAGGGAGAAGCAGGATCTTCTCAGGAGCTCGATGTGGGACTCGATCCCGGATCCCCAGATCACAACCAGAGCCTAAGGCAGTCGCCCAACTGCCGAGCCACCCAGGTGTCTCTTGAACAACTATCTTAACCTCTGTGTCTCATTTTCCTGATCTGTAAAATGGGGAAATGATACCTATCTCGCAGGTTTGCAGTGCAGATCAAAAGAGTGTGTGGATATGAAGTGTTTAGAATAGTTATAGCAGTGATCCAAATGCATTAGGTCTCATAATCATACAACTTAATGGCTCTGTTGTTCCATTTTTCCAGACAAGGAAACCGTCTGTGAAGGTGGTATGACTTTCAGGCCCCACATAGTTGGTTAAAAGAGGGGCAGCAGTTACAGTCCGATCTGATTTTGGGGCTCACCCTCCCAAGCCCCAAATGTTCTGCTTCCCCCTGACCCCTCAGGACACATTCTTCTCCATCTCCTTCCTTCTCCAGTTCTTCCAGCTTATAGGTTATTGTTACTACTCAACGAGGTATTATTTCTTCTCCTGTTAAGGCAGAAGGCAAGGCCACAGTCACGAAATCAAGAAGGAAGTTAGTGGGTGGGGAGGCGACTGTGGGCATGTGAAGAGCTGCTCTGGGAGCCCAAGGATAGGAGCAAAGCAGAGAGTTTCAGGGAGACAATGGGAGTGGTGTGGGAATGGCCCCCCTGGGAGGCCCAGAAACTGCCTGCAATGTGTTGGGGGCAGGTGAATGAGGAATTAGAACCCCACAGAGGCAACTGCCCTGCCCTAGAGGGTCACCGTCACTGCCTCCAAGGCAACGTGGCCTCGCCAGATACAGCAGCCCGAAGCCCTGTGGCTCCCAAGAAGACCAAAGGTGGTGATGGGGTGCCTGGCCCTAACTCCTAGGCTGCTTATTAATGCCTAAGAGCCTGGGAAAAGCCCCCTCTAAATATTACATGGGGTCTCTGGGAGCCTCAGTTTCTTTGTAAAATGTGTAGCCAAAGGTGCTCTCTGAGGACCTACTCACGGCCAGGGCTCTTCTGAATGCGTTGCCTCTCAGACTGGAGCTGGAGCCCCCCTGACGTTGGGAGACAGCCTGGACTCAGGGGAGACCCAGGTGCCACCTCTGCTTCAGCCTGGGACCTGCTTTGTAGTTGGGGCACACTGCCTGGTCTCTCGGTGCTTGTCTCCCCAACTGGAAAAAGAGGGAAGAGGATAATTGATCACAGTTGAGGGTCTTTCCAACTGAGGTCCTGTAAGCTTTACTTTACTCAAGGTCTGAAGAAAGATCGTAAGAAGCAACTGAGGAGGCTTCCCCAGAGGACGGGTCCTCCAGGAGCCACACTATTGGACACCACCTCGGGGCAGGCACGGTAGTTGGCACTTGGGTTCACCAGTGATTAAAAACCAAGCCCCCTGGGAGTTGCCCGGCAGGCCAGAGAGAGACGGGAGGGCACCGAGGTACACTCCGCCTGGGAGGCAGGACCCCTGTGTTCCAGGAGAGCTAGGATCCCTTTGCAAATCCAGGGAAGTCCCTTCATTTCTGTCCTGAAAAAAAGCCCCCAGTTTTGTTTTGTGTTTTATAAAGTGTGTTTGCTTAAAAGGAAGCGATCAGAGACCAGCCAGTTTCCAGGCTGTCGGAGGTGCTCATTTGCATATGGATAAGCTATTTATAAACGTACTTCTATTCATTAAAGCAGGTTCCCCAGGGCCCTGGGCTGCTTGACAAGGTGCGGCGGCGCGCGTGCGCCTTTGCCGGGACGGGCCCGCTGCCCGGGGCGCAGCTCCGCACCAGCCCAGCGGAGGGGGGGGTCAGGCCGGGGACGGGGGGATCAGGCCGGGGGGGAAATCAGGCCGGGGGGGGGATCAGGCCGGGGGGGATCAGGCCGGGGGGGGAATCAGGCCGGGGGCGGGATCAGGCCGGGGGGGATCAGGCCGGGGGGGGGTCAAGCCGGGGGGGGGGTGCAGAGGGCTGTCCGGTGGGGATGGGGGAGGTGACGGGGGCGGGGGTAGGAGGGGCCTCGGCGCTGCGCTCTGGGCCCCCGCGGGCGGGGCAGGCGGGGCGCAGGGCTGGGGGGCGCGGGCCGCCCGGTGGAGAGCGTGGGCTCCGCGGGTGCTGCGGCCCCGGGGCGCGCGGGAGGCTGCCCGGGCGGCAGGGGGAGGGCGCGGGTGCGCAGAGCCGGCCTCCCGGTGCGCCGCGCCCCACCCTCCACCCTCCACCCTCCACCCTCCGAGCGCGCATCCTTCTAATGGGATTAGGCTTCACACGGGTCAGGGAACAATTTATTATTCTGCTGGCTAGAGCCAAGTTTCCCTTTGAAAAATGGTTACTCCTGGAGTCGGCAATTACTTCAAAATAAATTTACCAAAGACAAAATTGTGCCTCTTGGGTCAGTAAACGACTTGCCTGTTTGGGGCTGAGGAGACAAGGTGTTTATTAAGGACCGCCTTCGTTTTCCGTGCAGGTTTTTCAGTTTGAATAATTGTCCAATTAAATATAATTTGGAAGTCAGTGCTAACCCAGTGCCTGGATTGCAGGAGGAAGAATCACTCGGAGGCGTGCATTAATAAATCCCTCGGAGCCCCATCGCTCCCCAAACCCCTCCTTTGGTTTAATTTTGAGAAATTTTTTTGTCTTCCCACGGTCTATATGCCTACCGTTTGGAAATGAGCTTCTTTCCCCCAAAGAATTCCTAGGCCTGCTGGCTTCCATCTGTCTGTCTGCTCCCCAGCAAGCAGATGCATGGGGTTTCTCAGTGGGGCCTGTGCGCTGGGGCTGGGGCTAACAGCCCGTTCTTTGATGAGCCTGCGCACTTGTGGGTTCTTCTTTCATCCATCTAACACCTCCGGGGAGCTTGCTCTGGGCCAGGCCCTGAGGTGGGAAAGGAGAAAAAAAACAGACATGGCTCTGGCCCCCAAAGATGACTCCGCCCATTGAGAGAGAGGGACAGGTTAAATGGACAGGTGTAGTGCAATGTGGTTAGTGCCGTGTCCTCCTCCCATAGGGACCCTGGGAGCAGAGGAAACCCCTAGCCCACGCTGGCCAAAGGAGGCTTACCTGGAAAAGGTGACAGCCAAGGGAAGACCAAGAGGAGACAGGCCCAGGAGGAGAGGGGGTACAGAAACCCAGGAGTGGGGGGGGGGGTGGAAAATAATGACCCCAAGTACTTTGTTGGGGGGAGGCACAGGGGCACTGGGGATTGGGTAGGAGACAAGGCAGGAGAGGGCTGGGGCTGAGGTGTGGTGGTACCTTGAGCCAAGTGAAGGAATATGGAGTTTATCTGGATTTAAGGGTGATGCAGGGCTGGGACTGGGACAAGTCCAGCAGGGCCCCAGATTTCCACAAGGTTTGGCACAAGATTTACAGAGGCACTGCTTTTTTAAGAATGACTCTGCACTCACACAACTCTCGGAGTGAGTGCCTTCTTAAATTTTGTGCCCTAGTCTGGGCCCAAGGGCAAAGCAAGCTTTCCAAGAGGTAGATAGGGGACCAGATTTTTAAAGAAAGCTCATTGGCAGCTATATGCTAGAACCCATCCTCCCAGCCCAGTGCAGCCTAAGGTTTAGGGTCAGGGTCAGAGAGGCCAGTTGGGAAGTGACTGCAAGCACCCTAGAGAGAGGAGGGCCATACTTCACTCAAGGTAAGGACTGGGGGAGGATGGGGAGGAGCTATATCTGGCATCATGGCTAGGCAGACCAGAAAGGCAAGAATCACTGATTAGCCTCACTGGGTAAGTTCATAGACTAAGGGAGAGAAACTGGCCTCTTGGAGGCTGGAGGGGTCCCTGTGGGTGGAGATGCCACCTGCATGGACTGCAGATGAACGTGGTGGAGACAGATGCAGCCCAGCAAGGAGACTGGCAGCCCTGAGAATAACATGTCCACTGAGGCAAGAGGTCTGGGTTGGGCCTGGTGCCAAGGTCACGGTCAGCCTCAAGGCTGAGCTAGTGACCAGGATTTTGCTCAGCACATTTAAGCTGGGAGAAGCAGAGATCACAGAGTCATGTACCCTGAGTCAGAGACTCTTAGCCACTAACTCCTCACCCTGACCCCAAACATTAAGAATTGATCAGTGTAGTCTCCTTGGGGGCTGAGGTCAGGTTTGGTGGCCTCCTGATCCTCATAGCTGGGCACCTGGCCTGTGGCTTACTTTGGACCCAAGAACAGAGGGAATGAAGTAATGACTTGGGGTGCTTCCTTCATTGCCACCCTCTTACCTGTCTCTTCTGGGCCTGGCCCCAAGGTTCCACTCTATCCCAGGCTCTCAAACCACCCTCCTGGCTGAGTGAAGCCCAAAGATGAGAACTGACATGAGATCAGTCTAGCTGCTGGGCTTGCCTGCCTGCAACCGCAGCACCTCCAGCTGGTGGTTATGATTTGCCCCAGAAGGGGCCAGGGGCTCTGATTATCAGGCCTACAGTGGGGTCCTTGGGTTTCATGTTGCATGTGGGAAGACTGAGGTCAGGAGACTGAAGGAGAGTCACTTGGGGACACAAACTGGGAGAGCCAGGCCTAGCTCCAGGGCTCCCATCAGCCACCCAGGGTGGTTTGTACACCGCTAGGGCTGCTATACCAAAACCCAAAGACTGAGCAGCTTATAATCCATAGAAATTTATTTCTCACAATTCTGGAGGCTGGGAGGCCAGGATGGGGGTGCCAGCATGGTCAGGTTCCTGGGAAGGCTCTCTTCCATGCTCTAGACTGCTGACTTCTTGCTATGCCCTCACATGCTAGAAGGGGCCAGGGAGCTCTGTGCAGCCTCTTTTATAATCACTTCCCAAAGGCCCCATTTCCTACCAGCACCTTGGGAATTAGGATTTCCACATATGAGTTTGCGGTGGGGTAGGTAGGGAGACGTGAACATTCAGACCATGGCGTTTAGTAATTGCTGTACCTACTTCCCAGCCTAGAAACATAATGAGGGAGGTGGGCGGCAGCCCTGGGGTCCCCACAAGAGGATCCATCCTCTGGGTGCGGCTTGTAGAGGGCAGCTGGGGACCCAGAGCACTTCTGTGGCACTGTCCTGGCCAGCTGGATCGGACGGGGTGAAACACCTTCACACCTGGGCCTGTCCTGCAAATGTTCCTGCTGATGGGGAGTTTAGATTTTAGTTGGGGGGAAATAGCCACACACGCAAGTAAAACGTACAATATGTCAGTTATAATATGGGCTATGCAGAAAAATAAAATGCAGGAGGAAGCTAGGCAGTGGGGAGTGCAATGTGCCATTTTCAGTGGGCCAGCCACTTAAAGGAGTGGAGGACTGAAGGAGGGTGCCCGGGGGAAGAGCTTTCCGGGGCGTGAGAACAGCACTGCTAAGGCCCTGAGGCAGAAGCATGTGTGGCCTATTGAGCAAGGAGTCGAGGCTGGAATGGGGTGACCAACGTGGCAAGGCTTGAGGGTGGGACAATCGCAGCAGATGAGCGGCAGGAGGCATAGGAAACGGGAGAACAGGCTGAGGGCAGAGATGGACAAGTTCAAGGGTCCCTGGAGTTGTCCTACTACCCAGGAAGGGCAGGCAAGGCCCTGGCTGCCAGCTCCCCAGCCCAAAGCCTCCCTGCAGGCTCACGGTGCCTTCCCTCCCCCAGGACAGGGCTGGCTCTGAGCCCTGTGGGAAGGCACACAGTGGGTGGCAAGGAGGGTGCAGCAGCTCCCAGACACGCCGCCCCCATTCTTCCGCAGCCCCACTGGCGAGGAAGAAGTGGGATTTGTCTGCCCATATTCACAGCTATGGAGGTGATCCAGGTTGAAAGAAAATCAATAAGATGTGTCCATTTATGTGGCACAAAGGAAGAAAGGTCTGCAGACAGAAATAGGCCGGGATTCACACGCAGGTGACTTAATAAGACTTTTCCCCAGTTTGAAGAGGACGGTAATTTAGATTTGCCTTTGAACGTCTCCTTTTTTGTGCCTCAATAACTCTCAGGATCAGCCTGCTTAGGAAGCAAGGGAAAGGAGATTGGCCGCCTTCTTAGAAGACAGGCCCGTTTGGGAAGGCCGCTTGCTCGGAGGAGTTCAAACACCGGCCTTGAGAAAAGATGAAAGTGCCTTGTCAGCACATCCTCGGCCCATTGATCATGATTGAGGCCTGGGCCTGGTGCATTTGGGCTGGAGCAGGACAATGAGAACAAGGCTGGGCTGCCAGGAGGCCTCCTCTGAGCCACGGTGGTGCAGGAGATGCTCATTACCAGCATCGGGCTTAGTGGCCAGGTGGGGGCAAGAGGCAGATAAACCCTGGCTGCAGAGTGCAGGCCCCACAGGCCCTAAGAGCTACAACTAACTCAACCTTGGCCTGGGAGGCAGGCCAGCTCCCACCTCGGGCTGTGGCTCCCTGGCTTCAGGCAGGCAGGGCTCAGGCTGCCTCTCCTGCCCAAGCGTGGCCCACAGGCAGACTCGGTTCATCCCCAGGAAGTCCAGGAATGCCCAAAGGAATGGGGGAAGAGCCGAGGTGAGGCTCCTTGGGGCTCTGCTGAGGAGGACACAGCAGCAGCCTCCACAGAGACGGGCTGTGGGCAGGGCTGGGCCGCCCACTTTGTGCTTCCTTAGTGGGCTCCCCGCACTGAGCTGCTCACCGTTCAGGGATAGCTGGGGTCCTGGGGTTTTAAGAAGCTGGGTGGGTCCCAGCTGCAGAAAGAGGCCTCTGAGCAGATTTCTGCTCCAACTCAAGTATCACCTCTCCCTTCTCCCCGTGAATCCCTGTCCTCCATGGCTCCCCAGTGCCATATGCTCCCCTCTTATAGGCCTTGCCACACTGTGCTGTCCTTGTCACATCCTGACAGTGAGCTCCTCCAGGTAAAGACCGCCCCCGCCCCGTGCACAGCATGGCTCCTGGCACACATCAGGTGCCAGAAATATCTGCCACTCGGCTGTCTTCACTTGACCTTCTTGCACGGTTGACAGGATGAGAGGGCAGAGCCAGTAGGGGCCCCAAGTTCAGTGCCATCCTCACCTCCCCATTAAGGCCATACATGGGGAGGTTACCAGTGGACCCAGCACATGATCCCAGGCCCAGCCCCAGCCTGCACCCCCAGGACCCAGTAAGGCTGTGGGACAGCCAGCGACTGGGTTCAGGGGACTTCATCCTGAAGTTTGGTTTGCATTTGACCCCAATTAAGTCTGTCTCAGTCAGTTTGGGCTGCTATCATAGAGTGTCATAGGCTAGGTGGCTCATAAGCAATAGAAATTTATTTCTTACAGTTCTAGAGGCTGGAAGTTCAGATCATGGCGCCAGCATGGTTGGGTTTAGGGAGAGCCTTCCTTCAGGAGTTAGACTGCCAACTTCTCAGTGTGTCTTCACGATGCAGAGAACCAGCTGAGAAGAAGTTAGCTCTCCCTCTCTTCACTGAGGGCCTGGGGACCTGGGCTAGGGATCAGGAAGGGGTGTTCTAGTTGGTTGAACTGAGAGTCTCTCATTCCCAGGCTTCTCTGGCCTCCCTGCACTTGCCCACTGCTCTTCTGGATGGCTCTGTTCTTTCCACCCCCTGGAGACTTCCTACTGAAGCTCACTGGCACCTAGCTGCTCAGAAAGTCCCCAGATGGACTCTGTGACCTCCCTGTCAAATGCTCACACCTTTTACACTTTGATGGACCTGCCCTGCTGCTTGACCTCTCATCTGGCTGGAAGCATCCTGAGAGCAGCATCTGGCCCCTGGGTGTCAGTACCCATGTGGTGTCAGGCACAGAACAAGCCTACATACTGAGGGGGACTGTGAGCTACTGGGCAGAATGTGGTTCCAGATCAGCCCTGGAGCAGGGCGGAGGGGCTGCTGGGGACTAGGCGGATGAAGACAGAGCTCAGGAGGGGGACTCAGAAAAGCAGCCTGTACAGCAGCAGAGGAGGAGAGGAACACTGAGGGCTTCTGGGAACTCCCATGCCCTACCCCGAGACCCCCACTAACCCTCTTCAAGTGTGAGATCCTCCCTGCAGGGAGCCACACCAAACCAGGTGAGAAGGTGAGTAAGAGGGGAAAGGTCATTGCCCCCTCATCCCCTACCCCCCACCCCCACCCCACCCCTGCTTTCTGGGAAGCTGGAGCCTATTGGAGCAAGTGGGGGATTGGGCCCAGAAACCAAGGGAGCCACTGGGGGACTTCAGACAGGAAGAGGCTACAGAGACTGGGAGAGAGCGGTGCCCTGTCTGGAGATGAGGACTCTCTTTGGCCTGGGAATTTGGAATCTGGAATAGAAAGGTCTCTTGAGAGATGAAAATGCCCAAATGTCAGGTGCCAGAGGACTAAAGAATCTTCCTGGACTGCTAGGGCAGGCCAGCATGAGGCTGAGCTGGGGGAAATGGCCCAGCAAAGCAAGAGGTCAGGCCTGGAGGTGAGAGGAGGCTCAACTGGGAGGTTGCTGGGAGCTCTGGGATCCTGCATGGCTTCAGCCACCATGTGGGCAGGTGTATTGGCAAGGCTGTGGGCTCTGCGTCCTACTGCCCCACTGAGCTGCCCCAGGACACTTGGCAGCCTCTCTGTACTCGTGCAGGTCCTGTGAGCAGAGAACATCATTGTGGCCTTCAGGCAGGCAGCCCCGAGGTGTCCCCGGACCAAATGGCTGGCTTCAGCAGCAGCTCAGAAACTGATGGCCTGGGACACCATATCCTCTCCCTAAGCCTTGGGCTTCTCCTCTGTGCGTTCCCTGGGGGCAGCTGCCACTTCCTGTCCACCCTGGAGGGTCCAGGCTAAGGTCCAGCCTTGGCCTCTTCGTGGAGGAGGGAGGTCAGCGCCTCAGCCAGTGGGGGCAGATCCCCAGAGCCCCTCAGGGTGGGCAGATGAAAGGCGCTGCCCCTCCTCCCCCAGCCCCCTGGCCAGTCACTTCCCCTCTCTCCTCAGCAGAACTGTAAGAATTATTATTTTTTAAATCCTCATTGGAATGCTAATTTTGATTTTGAGTGTCTGTCATGGGCTCTTTGAAGTTTTTCAGACAAAATAAGTATCTCCTTAACAGAGGGGATTAGCGCCTACTTGTTTAGAATCCTCTGACTGAGAGTGACAAGCAATTTCAGAAGCTGCGGGCTTTAGGGAGGCTGCAGGAAGAGGGGCCGCCTCCCTCCCTGGTGGTCAGCTTTCCATAAATGGCTTAATGGGGTTAGAGTTTAACCCCTCAAACAGGGATCAGAGCCCCCAGCTTGAAAGCCAATGAAGAGTGAGGCAGATCTTGCTATTTAAATCCAGTGGGACTTGGTTAGAACTCTTTTATTCTCTTGAGTTTAAAGAAAACAAACCCACTTCCCTTGCAGGATGTAGGGCCTGCTCCAGCCAGCAGCTCCCGGCTTCCTCCCCAAAATGCAGGCCTTCCAGCCAACAGGTAATTCATGGCCCAGGCTCAGCTCAGGCTGAGATGCTCCCGGCTTTATGATTCTGCTCAATTCGGGAGTGCTAATGGGGCAATTTGTAAAGAAAGAAATATAATGAGTTATCACAAAGCTCAGCAAGGACTCGACAAGCCGGGCACTTCCCATCCATCAAGCATCCCAGCGTGGTTGCAGACCAGCGGGCCGGGAATCTTGGGGGGGCCCCTGGGAATCTAGCCTGATGTCTGCCTGGACTTCCAGAAGCCCACTTCCCCTTCTCTAGGCCAGTAGATATTGACCCTTAAAGGCCAGATGGCTGGGGTTGATGGTGTGGGGTACGTGGAGGTAAAAGGGGGAATCCTTAAGGATTTATTTGCTGAAGCAAAATTATCATGCAGGCCATTTTTTAAAAGAGCATTAATACGTGTGACGGCCTGTGGAGCCCCAGGTGGGCTGCAACAATGCTTGGTCTGTCATTAAGCCTGAGGTCATGGATGGTGTCGGGCAGCCAGTCCATCCAGCATGTCACATAAAGCCAAACTGCGCTCAGCCTGGACCTGTGAGCCCTCCTCTGCAGAGAACAGGTGAGTGACATGCTATGTCCATTTGCTGAGATAACAAGCCATGAACTTGAATCACAGACCCCTAGACCCTTCTGCTCGTCTTTCAGAAGTGCAAAATGAGGTCCAGAAAGGGGAGGTGAAGAGCCAGAGGACTCCCATTAGGCAGCTTGTCACCTATGTACATGACGGCCAAAGACAGTGCTATTGAGTCTGGCTGAGGGCTGTGGGGAAGGTGGGCTCAGAGCCATAGTTCTGGAGGCATAGAGTGAGGCATCTGGGCTCGCCTCGCATCCCGGGATGCCTGGAGGGGCCCCCACCCCTCCCTGGCCACCCACTCCTCTGGTCTAGCTCAGATCTAGGGACAGTGGAGGACATGGATCTTGGCCGGCCTGAGAAGGAGGGCTGGCCCACACAGAGGGGTTCTCTGGGCTGCTGTGTCCCTGTGCCCTCTCTCCTGTTCCTTGCGTCTCTGCTGCCTGCATGGCTGGCCTGGTCCCCAGGGATCTGCCCCTTCAGGTGCCTCAGGAGCCCTTCCAGAGCTGCAGGTCACAGGAAGGCCCCATGGCCCACAGATGGGACAAGGAGAAGTCTGACCACTGTCAGGACGGCTTGCTCCCAGTCAGAGTGATGGAGTCCAGATAGTCTTCAGGGAGGTTCTAGGTGGCCTTCTTCTGCCCATGCAGATCCTGCCTCTTTTCCTCCTATTTTTGTGGGCAACCTGGAAATCCCTGAAGCCCAGGAAAGTTGATCTGCAGCTTTACAACACGCAGATTCCACAGAAAGGGCATCAGTCCCCTTCCTTGTAAGGACAACAGATAAAAATAATGGCCACCACTAACGCCCAACGTGCGTAGGTGTGTTTCTGAACACGGTACATTAATTAACACACAAAACCTTATTCACAGCACAATGATAAAATTCTATTGCTGTTATTCCCATTTTGCAGATTGGGAAACTGAGGCATGGAGAGGCTAAATAACTTGTTCAAGATCACTCGGCTAGTGAATGACAGTGTGAGAGTTTGGACACAGCCAACCCAGCTCCAAAGTCGCTGCCCTAGTGGCCACCAGTGCCTGGACCAGCAGAAGCCTGAGACCCACCCCTGGCACCCACCATAAGGCCAGGCTGAATGGCCAGAGGCTGAGATTTCCCTGTGCTATGAGGGATGTGGCACAGGGAATGGGCAGTGAATGCAGGGCGTGGACTCAGGTTTGGGGAGACCCCAAAGAGCATGGAGCTGACCCAATACACCTGCCAGGTGCCAGTCACCTTGCCTGGCACTTCACCCATGGTATCTGACCAAAGTCTGGCTGTCCTAACGAGGTAGGAATTGCTGTCTTCATTTAGTGGAGATACTCAGAAAGGTTAAGTAACTTGCCCGTGGTCACACAGCTCGCAAAGAGCATACCTGGGTTTCAAACCCAGGTCCATGTGGTTTCTAAGCTGGGTCCTTGGCTACCCCATTTGAGAGAGGGGACTGGGATGTGGATGGAGGAAGAGGGGGAAGGAAGGCAAGGAAGGCAAGAACAAAGAGTGTCGGACCTGGGGGAGTGGTGCGGGCCATTCTGCAGCTCACTGGCACAGGAAGTCACGGAGAGCCAGGGAGCTCTGGGTCGGACTGGCTCAGGGCCACGTGGGGATTCTTGAGCACGTTCACATGCTTCCGGCCCAGGGTGCTGGCCTGAGAGCAGGCAAGGGCTGCAGGGACGGACCTCAGCTCCTAGGTCCTTGCTCCAAGCCGCCTCTGGGGCGATGGGAGTTGAACTCTTGCTAATCAGAGGGAGGCTGGGCCTTGCCGCCAGACAAGGGGAGGAGGCCAAAGCCCCCTGCTGTCCTCCCTCCCAGGCCCTCTAACCCCCAGGCTCCAGCACTGTTTCAGCTCCGCTGCCCCCTGGCCTTTGTGTCTCCTGGGTCACCGTCCCTGTGTCCCAGGTTCCCACGTCCTGGGAGCGGAAGGGTTACGGCTTCTGCTGCTGAGTGGAGGCTGCTGTTCCCCAGCGTTAAGCAGCTTTAGTGTCTCCTACCCCAGCCCTGATTTAAAATTCATAAATGCTAATCCTTCATAATTTACGGTTTAAAAGCAGCCCCACTCCCAGGCCCCGTGGCTACAGCTCTGTCAGAGTAATTATGCCGCCAAGCTGAAATTGGACTACTAACTGAGATATTAAACAGGGGGGGAAATCCTCGCGCTGGCAGCCGACCCAATTATTCCAAATAAGCAAACAGATTAGTGAGTAATTTTCCAGTTAAATTTGGTGATTGGTGCCAGAATTGTATGTTAAATATTCAGAAGTAAATAGATTAAAGATGAAATGTGCCCCCCTCCCTTTTTCTGGGCTTAATTTACTGTGTATATTAAAACTTTTTCATGAGGAGAAAAAAAGTAAAAATGATAATTAAAAAATCCAAATAAACCCCTCTGGGCCTCACCGGTGCAGTTTGGCAGAGGCCAGAGCCAGGCCCAGGCCTCTCCAGTCTCCTTGACTTCCCAGCCCTCCTGGGCAGGGCCAACCACGTCCCCTAAGCCCAACTCCAGTCCTCCCCGGGGAAGCAGGCTGTAGGATCCTGGGCATCTGGGTGGGCTGAGGAACCTCCCCGCCCCATATGCTGGGCTTAGATTTGTCTTTACAAAGAGAAATCCCAAATCTATTAGTCCTGAAGTCAGACAGAGCTGAGCGAGCCCAGGAGTGGCGGAGGGAGAGGCAATTGGTGGGCACGCAGGGCCCCTCCAGGCACGCAATGCTCTCTGCTCTTAGGTACAGGGCCTGGAGTAGGTCCCTGACCACCCTGCTCCACCACCACGCTCCCCTGGCCTGAATGTAGTTGCTGGTCTGCTGTCCTGGAGGTGGAGGGGTTCGGAGCCATGCACCCTTACCCTAGGCACACAGCTGGTGCACCCCTCATCCCGCCCCTTAGCCTCCAGCACTCCTTCCTGGCAGCTTGTACACTCACTTCTCTACCTCCTCTTCGGTCCTCTACAGCAGCTCAGCCACAGCAGTATGTCTGACCGGGAGTTATCTCCCCAAAAAGCAAATGGAGAAATGGAGGCCCAGAGAGGGCAAGGGACTGTCCCAGGGCACCCAGCATGTCAGGGCGGAAATGCATGGAGTACAAGGCCCTGTGGCTGCTTAGCCCAGAGTCTCTCTGTCGCCCCCTAGAGGATGCGGGCTTCGGGCACAGGCTCATCTGAGATAGCAGGTGGGGAATAGGGGAGGAACCCTAGTCCCAGGCCAGGAGGGAGCTGGTCTGTCCGTGGAAGGGGTGCAGGGTGGAGGGGAGAAGATCATGGGCCCATCCTGGGAGCCCAGCGGGGAGAAGTAGAAGGACGTGCCCGGGGAGCAGGGTGTACCTGTGGGGAGGGGCAGGTAAAGCTCGGAAGCCCTGGGAAGGGAGGACAGTCCTGGGACTAGGGCCTTCACCCCTCACCCCTCAGGGTACCAGTTCCAGGTGTAGGACTGACCTGAGACACAGCCTCCTGCCTTTCTCTCAGGGAGCCCCTTTCATTAGGTTCCAACTCCTGAAGCACTGAGAGGACAGTTGGAGGAAGCTGGGGAACCCTCTCCAGAGGCGCCCTTCTTCCCTTGTTCTGTCAGAGGAATCTCCATGCTTCAAGTGATGCGGAGAAGAGCCCCTGTCCCCTTGGGTGAAGGGGGCCTCCTTTTCTCTCTTGCAACTTCTTGGAGGCACCTGAAGGCACTGGGGCTGGGGTGTGGCAGGTGTGCAAACACCTCTCCCTGGCACAACATACTGAGGCTGTTATCACAGGAAGGCCTGGCCCAGGCCACCAAGAGCACCGCAGGCAAACACAGGATAGGCAGGCCTCTGGGCCCATGTCCGGTTAGAGGAGGGACACAGAAAGGACATGATTTATCCCATCTATGGCATCTGCCTGGCTAGGCCTTCTCTGACCCACCCACTAGGCACTACTGCTCTCAGGCAGAGCAAATCAGAACCCCCAAGAATCTTTCACCAAATACATGCAACTCCCTGCCCCACCCACCATGTGGAATCCCCTCAGGGTTATTCACCAACCTACCCAATGAAATGACTGCTCCCGAAGCAATGATTTGCAATTCTTAAAAAGTAACTGAACCCTTTTCTTCAGTCTTTTGTACAAACAAGCCTATTATGCAAAGCAGATAACAACAGAGCTTGGCTTAAATATCTTCATTTGCCACTCCCCGCCCCCCCCCATTCTGAGTCATCTCCAGGGAGCCCCTAGAATGCCACCAGAGGGCAGCCAACCAGGCATCAGGAAGCTGAGCCTCTAGCCTGTGGTTCCTTCGGTGCTCCTTTGGGGGGATCCCCCTCAGTGGGTGCAGCCAGCTGAATGTAGCTATGGTGCTTGGGATGGTCAGGACTTGGGGCAGAGCCAAGTCCCCTCCAGGTGCTGCTGACGTCGGCCTCTGTGGCCAGGAGGGCCTGTCCAGACAGTGGTGAACTGCAGTCTCTCTCTTTTACTCAGAAAGTTTACCATCCATGCCTCTGAGAGCTCCGCAGGAGGAGGGACCAGTTACAACTAGAGTGAGTGAGTCCTGAGGTCCTTTCCCTGTCACCTCCGGTGCAGGCAGAGGCCTTCTGCTCTGGCTTCCTCCCTTCAGGGACGTGGCAACAAAGTGCTTCCCTCTCAGACCTTCATGGAAGACAGAGGAAGAGCCTGGATCATTATCTTCACATCCTAGTCTCTAACCAGTGTCCAGAGGGCGTTATGCAGACATCTCTAGTGCTTACCTAGAAAAAAAGGGTAGGAGGAAGGAGAGAGAGAGAGAGAGAGAGAGAAGAAAAGAAGGAAGGAAGAAGAAAGAAAGAAAGAAAGAAAGAAAGAAAGAAAGAAAGAAAGAAAGAAAGAAAGAAAGAAAGAAAGAAAGAAAGAAAGAAAGAAAGAAAGAAAGAAAGAAAGAAAGAACCCTAAATAAAAGGAAAAAACACACCACTTACCGAGCACCCCAGGTGCATGGCCAACACGGGGAAAGTGACAGTATCACGTAGTTGTCAGTCCTCTCATTTTGGGTGCACGCCCATCTGCCTGGGCTGATGACCTCTGTCGATTGAGAGAAGTTTCGACTCCTTCCACAAGTGCCTAGCCCAGCTCAGCCACAGCCTGTTTCCACAGCCTGCCTTTTCCCTCAGTTTGGAGTTGCCTTAGTAACCAGCCCCCTCCGCTCTACCCTCTAACCGGTCTCCTCTGGATTTGGTGTGAACAGTATTTGACACCAAAAGCTGAAGATGATCTCTTTACTAACCGCAGGTAATTTGTTATTGTTGTTGCTGTTTTAACTACTTCACACTTAAGAGTTTTCAGTCACCGAACTTTGTTTTCTGGGAGTGTTAAAACAAAAAAGAACCACCAAATGAATCAGAACGCAGTGTGTGAACAGAGCTAGCCAGTGGCTGCCGGACTGCTGCAGGGATTGTGGGGTCACCAATGGGCTTATCAGCCCTTTGCTGTAATGCAGGTGGGCCTGAGGCCCCTGGGGTTGGGTGGAAGAGCCTGCATGGTCACGTTCTGAGCCTCTTCTGAGACCTCTGGGGGACATTTTTCCTACCATGGGAAACTCTAGTTCCATGGGTAGCTTTGGTTGTCAGAGAACGCACTACCAGGGAAACGCAGAGGGACACGCCAACGTGCATCTCATGCCTACACATGCATGTTTCTGCAAACACATACAAGGGCACCCAGAAGTGCAACATGCATGCATATATGTACATACATGCACATATTTACACACACACACACACACACACACACACACACACACACACACCAGGAATCCTCTGGCCTCTGAGAATCCGGGCTCTCCATGTCAGGGTGTGCTAGTAAATTGGCTCTCCAGGGGGAAAACAGGCCTTAATTTGTAGGATTTACCAATTTCCTTGGTGTAAATACTTCCACTGTGGCAGACTTTAAACTACCAATAGTTTAGCGAGAGACTTGCAAAATTCCTGAATATTTAACAAATTGACTCTTACTGACACAAACAGACCAGCGTATCGGGACCATCCCAGGCCTGGTTGCTGTAGGAGTGACGTGAGGTGGTCTGAGTGGATGCAACAAGCAAGGGTCTTGGCCTGGAGTGAGCTCAATCTCCGACAGTGGAGTCCTTGAGCTCCCAGTGTGTCACAGAAGGACCCCAGTTAGGCTCAGAGAGGGGGGAGCTAGAGGCAGGCAGGTGAGCTCATCTCAGGAGTCAATGAGCTCCCCCTATGTCCAGAGATATAGAAGCAGGGCCAGAGGACCACTTGGTGGGGACACAAAGAGACACAGGGACACCTCCTTTTCTTACTACCTCTGCAGGGCCCATACTCAGTGCTTTTGCCCTGAATCACAGCACAGAGTAATGAAGGCTTAGGTTGTTCTTGTCTTCCTGGAACTAGGAAACCCACTTCTCACGGATGGGAGACCCCCCTGCCTGAGCCGGAACTCACGTGATACCACTCAATATGTTCAGTGGGCTTGGCTGAGAGCCCGGCCCCAGCCTCTGTTTTCTGGCTCCTGTTCATGCCCTTGGTTGGCCTGGTGGGAGGCGGCGGGCATCCTCTAGCTGCATTGGTCTGGCTCTGTCTGTCCTGATTTCCCTACAGGGTCCATCCATGCTCCCCAAAAGTGACCTTCTGGGATGATCCTGGGGCCCCGATTTTCCACTGCCCCAGCAGGTAAGTTCTCATCTGTGTGTGTGTGATGTTGATAAGGATAGGAGCCTATGCCTGTGTGTGAGGAAAAATGCTTGTAAAAAATAGAAAAATAGCAACTATCATCTTATTGAGCACTTATTTAAACAAACAAGGCCTTGAGTAGCACTGTGGCTATGAGGCTATGAATACAGACCCTGGAACCTGCAGTTGAGGACCAGGGGTTGTAAGCCTGCTTCTTCCACCAGCTGTGTGATTTGGGACAAGTTCTAATCTCTCTGTGCCTCAGTTTCTTCAACTGTAAAGTGGACCTGACTTACAAAGTTGTGCTGAGAACTGAGCTGATAGGCGTAAAGCCCTGAGGTGGTGCCTGGCACACAGTAAGTGCAATACAAGTGTCCGTTATTCTTATCATAGTAAGACTATTATTCTGATTGTTTAATAGCCCGTTTAATGTCAAACACTCTACTCAGCAATTTTTTGGATTTATCCCATTTAATCCTCACAATGGTACCATGAAGTTGGTATATTCCTGTCCTCCTTTTACAGATGAGGGATCTGAAGTTCAGGGAGGAAAAGTAACTTGTCCACATTCCCAAAAGGGGTAAGCAGCAGAGCCAAAGCCCCAACTCTTAATTCCTAGGGGTGCCTTGGTAAAGATCCTTATAGCAACCTAAGCCATGGGCAGGCTCAGTTGTCTTTGTCAACAAACAAATCCACAGAAACGGAGTTATAAAGAACCCCCCTGAAATCTGCAATAAGTAGCAATGATACATCTTGTCTTTTGATCATCCCATGGCGGCCACACCAGGAAGATAAAGCCAGAACAAATGGTGGGATGGTCAGGAAAGAGCCTGCCTTGTTTTATACCCCACGTGCCTCATCTGTTATCTCTGCACAAACTGAAAAGGCTCTTTGCCACACAACAACGCAGGGAGGGCATGTTTAGGCTGAGAACCTGTCCCTGCACGGGGGCTGGGTGAGAGGCCCCGATGGAGCGGACTATAGGCCTCTTCTTGACCCTGGCAGACGAGGGTGGGCAGGGATGGCTGCAGCCTTGCCCTGCCCAAGAAGCTGTGGGGTGTGTCCCTGGCCTTCCCCAGGTCTGTATCCAGACCCCTGCTGGGGTGAGGGCCCATGCAGAATGAGGATCCCCCTCTGCCCCTGGAGTAGAGGGAGGCAGCAAGGGGCCATGAGCAGGGCAGTAGGAGTAGGAGCAGGAGCCCCAGGAAGTTTGGAAATAGGACTGTGCGCCAACCCTTGGCACATGCTCCATTGTCCCCTTGGGCTTCACCTACAAAATGCAAATTCCAAGATAAAATTCTAAGAATTTCTAGAAAGTAACAATGGAGCATTAAACCGTAAGCTCGAAAAAAAAAAAAAAAAAAGTAAGCTCGGGGCCCTTCTGAGCATGGGCCACTGCACCCAGGCACAGCCCTCTGTTCGACAACTGGGTCCCACACCCAGTTGGCTCCTTTTCACCAGGATCTGCCTGGTCATTTCCCCCCAGACTGTTGGAGGAGCCCCCATTCACCTTCAGGGGGAAACACTGCTTCCTGCACTCTGTGTCAAGAGCCAGCTTCCCCCTGGCATGTCTGCCACCTCCTGCTCCCCATGCCCTGTGCCCCGGCTGTGCCAATCACACACTCGACTGCTCCCTTTTGCTTATCCTCCGTCTGTTCTGACATTTGCTCAGTGTCCTTCCCAGGCACCACCTGTAAGCTCCTATTCAAATCTTGCAGGTTCATCATGTTTTCACCAGCCTCATGAAGTCTTCCCTGATCTCAGGAATAGGAAAGTTTTCTTTTCTTTCCTATCACTGTGCCTTACTCCGTTATAATCCATTATCACACTCACTAAGTTTGTTCCCTCATTTATTCAGTATATATTTATTGGGCACCTGTTATGTTCAGTGACAGCCTGGCTGATCCTCTCTTCATCTGACTCTCTGCTTTGAGGGATAACCAACCCCCAGAGGTCACTGTCTGAGTTCTGTTCATCTTCGTATATTCAGATCCAAATAAATATTTGTTGAGTTAAAGAAGGTAGGGGAAGAGAGGGAAGGAAGGAATAGAATGGATTGGGCATGTGTCGGGGAGAGGGGCAAGATGGTACCATTCACTCTGATGCTGACAAAGGTGGGAGGAGAACAATTTGGAATCAGTAAGGTTAGCTGCCAGGGCACTAGAGCTGCAGGGTGAGAACATTCCAGACTCAGGGGAGGGAGCACTTTTTACCAATTACTCCCCTGCCTCATTCCCGCCAATGAAGCACCAGAGGTCCTCTCTCTCTACATTGCTTCCAGAGTTCTTTGGCTTTGAGAAATAATCGGGAAATGGGATGGGATGTCTGGTTGTATCTTTGAGGGATGTGAACCTAGTTTCTGATTAAATACTCAGTCCATTCTGTGGTTTTAGAAAACATAACATTATCCAAAATATGCACACATGTGCCACACATACGTGTCACACACATGTGCACACACACACACTCATGCACACACATGGGGGTGGGGCAAGGGGTAGAGCAGCTCCCATCACAGTCACCTCCCAGGGTGGCCGCTCCCTCCTCTTCTGGCCGGGGGCCCATCCACCCTGACCCCACCTGCCACACCCAGTTCCCACTGGCATCCCAGGCACTGGATACCTCTGTAGCCTGACCCTCCAGTCTCACCCCTCGTCTTCGTCTTCATCTGATCCTGACTTCACCTTGCACACCCAGTGACCGCACCCTGACTCCACATGTCATGACCCCTCCTCGACCTCATCCAATCCTGATTTTGCTCTGAGCTCATGGCTGGGGCCCCTTGCATGGTCCCTGCTAAGAGGGCATCCTCAGGGCAGCCCCTTCTTCTGAGTGAACTGTGCTGTGGGGAATCATGGGAGAAGCAGGCCTGGCCCCACTCAGGTGTTCTTCCCTGACTCTAAATACAACCACATTTTCCTCAGCTGCTTTACATTGTTTGGGAAAGGAGGCAGGATAGAGAAGTTTAAACCTGTAGGTAGGGGATCCCTGGGTGGCGCAGCGGTTTAGCGCTTGCCTTTGGCCCAGGGTGCGATCCTCGAGGCCCGGGATCGAATCCCACATCGGGCTCCCGGTGCATGGAGTCTGCCTCTCTCTCTGTGTGACCATTATAAATAAAAAATAATAATCCTGTAGGTAACTGTATATACTCAAGTCTCCCCAGTGGTTGCCAAAAAAGAATCTTATTCAAGCCCTCCTTCCCCCTGGTTCCCTCCCAAGACATCTTGAACGTCTCTTCTTCCTGCTTAGTCTCTGTGGGCCGCAGGACTGGCCAAGCCTCTGTGAAGCCTTTTACTCCTGTCTTCTCTGGACCTACAGTCCTCTACTTTCTCCCTAGCTCACCAGCTGGCCCTCCTCACTTCCTTCCTTCTCCCCTTCCTCCCCTGGCCCCCTGGATATTGGTGCTCTCCAGGGCCTTGAACCAGTCCTCTTTCTCTTGCTGAACATACCTCCTTGCAGCCCAGGATGTGCTTTCTTCCACTGTGGCATTTTACACCACGGCCCCTGCATCTCTGTCTCCTGCCCCAAGCTGGCTCCTGGCCCCCCCACAGCCAGCAGATTCCACACATCTTCCCTTGGGTGTCCCCTGTTCAGAATGGAGGACAAACTTTCCTCCCATCCACCCCTCCTGGCCCAGACTGTCCTTCCTCCTGGATTTAGCATCCTGGTGAATGGCACTACCATCACACAATGGCCTGGGAATTCTCCAGAAACCTGGCAACCTGCTAGGTCCTCTACTTCTCTTTTTCTCTTCCCTCAAACTCAACAGTCACCAAAGCTATTAATTTCAACTCTTTTTTTAAATTAAGATTTTATTTATTCGTGAAAGACATACAGAGAGGCAGAAACATAGGCAGAGGGAGAAGCAGGCTCCCTGCAGGGAGCCAGACACAGGCCTCGATCCCAGGACCCCAGGATCATGACCTGAGCCAAAGGCAGCCGCCCAACCACTGAGCCACCCAGGTGTCCCTAATATTACCTCTTTAATGCCTCTTGAACCTGGTCCCCTTCTCCACTACCATCACCACCCTGGCTGGCCACTCTCAATTCTTATGTAAACGACTGGCAGGCGGTTCCTGTCTGGTTTTCCGGTCTCCACTCCACATTCCTTCATTCCAGAGCAACCTTTCTAAGAAATCAGATCATGTCCTCTAACTTCCTGAAACCCTCAAGGGCTTCCCCAAGGCCCACAAAGTAAAGTGCACAATTCTTACTAGACATCCCAAGCTCTTCACAGCCTTGTCTCTGCCCACTGTTTCTTCTTCCTCAGCCTCTGCAGCTCTGCCCCCATCAGCCCATTCCTCAGTGTCCACCCACCTGCCATAGGCCACCACTTCATGCCTCTAACATGTTGCAGTTGGGTGCAGGTCCAAAGTGTTGACTTCAGGACCAGTAGCCTTGGGATGGAGGAGGGCAGAAGGGCCACTGGTATATACCATGTACTCAGCAATCGTTCAGTGAGCCTGTTCTGTTCCAGGCACTGGGGAGAGAGTGGGGAGAGTCCAAGGGTCATGCCCTGGACTCCCGGGGGTAGGGGGGCAGGGCGGGCAGGTACAGAACACAGAGGAGCAACTGAAGAGTGTGATGACATCCTGCCATGCTTTAGACGCAGGTATCGAAGGCAGTGGATCAGGAGAGAGTGGACCTGGGGAAGCCGATCTGGAGCCACTGTGATGGTCCAGGAGAGAAACTGCAGTGCCTGGAAGGAAGAGGAGGCAGTGAGAATAGAGGGATGTTCGGAAAGTGGAATGTACAGAACTATACAACTAAGTCACTATGGGGTGCAAGAGAAGATTCTAGAATGACTTCAAGGTTTCTGCCTCAGGCAAGGAAGGGATGGTGGTACCATCCATGAAATGAAAACAGAGGGCATGGGGAACAGATGTGGACCCCAGCTGCCTTAGGTCCTTGTTTTTTTTCGTTGTTATCATTGTTATTGTAGCTAACAATCAGGAGCACCCTGTAGCCAAGCAAGTGCTAAGTCGTTTACCTGCAGGCTGCAGTGGCTGCAGGGCTGCCAGTCCCTGTGCGGAGAGCCCAGCCCGGCTCGGTGGCTGTAGCCTTTGGGGTGTCTGTCCAGAGCATCCTCCTTGCAGGTTTGCCTGCCTTATGCAGTGGTACTCTCACAATTCTCGCCTCCCTTGAGGAGAGGATTATTATCCCTGTTCTGCAGATGGGGCTACTGAGTCTCAAGAAAGCTCAATAATTTGCTTAGACTTACAGAGTGGGAAATGAAGGAGCCAGGATGCCAGGCCAGGCCTGGCTGACGCCAAAGCCCCCTCTTGTAACAGCAGCTCCGCAGGAAGTGGCCCCTTCCTGGGGGTGTGAGGCTCTGTGGGGCTGCCCTGGCCTTACATCCAGGGCTACTTTTTCGGAGTTTCTGCCTCCATTCCCTGCTTCATGCTCACAGGTGTAGCTTGCTCTTTTTCATCATGGCTCTGGATTCCTCCAGTGCCTGCTGGTAGCGGTGAGTGGTAGGGATCCAGAGCTGGGGCCACAGCCTGGCCTGTGGACAGTGGTCTCACTTCTCACACACATCAGAGCCAAGAGCTGTACCCTCCGAGGCCTCCTCTGCCCCTCCATGACCTGCCCTTCCACTCTGAGCTACACGGCTGGGACAGAGGTCAAGGACTTCATGGGGTTTTCAGAGGCTGGGTTGGGGAGTGGGCTTCCGTGGAGTTGAGTGGAGTGGAGAGGAGAAGCAAGGCAGGCAGGGGGCGCCACGGGGCCCTCCAGGGAGGCAGATGAGCTTGTGAGGTTGTACCTGCTGAGCTCCCCTGAGCAACCAAGCACTGGAAAATCAATATCGTTTTCCACTTTCTGTGCTGGGCGACTCATTTTCATTATGTCTCACGCTTCCTCTGTGCTGCTGGGGACTGAGACGGTTCTCTGGCCATGGTCCCAGCCCTAATCTCTGTACAGGATGACAAGCTTGGTGAGCACATGGCTCTAGGACCCATGGTCTGTTTCACACTGCCTCAGAACCTGGGGGCCATCCCCAGGCCTGCCACCCTTAGCTCCACCCCTGCCCTTCTTAAACACACACACACACACACACACACACACACACACACACTCGACTCTAACTCATCACCCACATTTTTCAGAGGGTGGAATATGTGACCATTGAAGTACCGGCACTTCATCATTTTAACCCTTATGGATGAAAATCTTGCCCAAATGTTCTCAAATCTCCCCTGACATTAAAAAAAATAAAACCTGTATCTTTATCTCTTTTTATTAAAATAATAAATATCTGTTATATACAAAGTTTGGCAACTATAGGCCATTAGGAGGAAAAATTATTTCATGCAGGAGTCATTAATGAAGAAGAAAATGCAGACAGGTGTGCAGGCATATGGGGTCTGTAAGGATTTGCGGGTATGCACCAAGAGGGGGATGTGTTTATCACCCTCCAGCATCATCTCCTCAGAGAAGGAAGGAGACTGATCCACAGCGCTCAGAAGTGCCTAGACCACAGCAGGTGTAGACATGTAGCCTGAACTTGCGAATGTGCTTCTGCATAAGGATACAGCTCCTCCTAGCCAGCCTCCGGGCCCTTCCCCGGCTCCAATTCAACAGAGACTCAGGAAGGAAACAAAGAGCTCAGAGTAAAATACACATCCCGACTCTTACTTTGAAGAGAGGTCCCCCACACTCTTAGCTAGTCTATTTTATCTTTTTTTCACGAAGAATTCACAAAGTTTGGCTATCTTAGTCCTCGTACTCCAGAGTTGATTTCCTTGCCTCCAAGCTCACCAACAGTTCAGAGCAACACTAGGAAGTGAGGATGCTCTGGACAGACACCCCGAAGGCTACAGCCACCGGGCTGGGCTGGGTTCTCCGCGCAGGGACTGGCACCCCTGCAGCACCGCAGCCGCGGAGCGCATCAATATATTACGCTTGCAAACGTAACCAGGATGGGGGCCATCTCAAGACGAAACCCTGTCTAGGATTTCTTTAAGAAGGCACAGGAGGCATATGGTATTCGTGTTTTATTCCGTTCTTCCGTGCAGCCCCCGCCCTAGCCATCCCTCACTCTGCTCTACAGGCCCACACTCAACTATTCTGAAGACAAGAGAGGAGCACACTTGTATTACCTCCAGCGAGGGATGATCTGGAAAGCCCAGCCCTGGCGCCTGGTGCTCCCCTGTCCCCTGCACCCTCCACCCTCTACTTAGCTCTCCCCCTACCCCACCTCCCTCCCCAGTAGGGTGGATTCCGGCGCCCCAGGAGCAGATCAGCCTCTGCAACAATGATTAATTGACCCTAGCAGTTTAAGAATGCTTATTTGCACACAGTTATGAAGTGTCACAATATGTCTCAAATGCAAGCGGCTTCCATTAGAAGCGGAACGGCGGAGCGGGAAGCGCCAGCAATATTTCCTTAAAAGTTCATCGTAGGCAATGGGGTAGTGTGCGGAGCTAAACAAATCCAGGCAATAATGGAAATGTAGCATGAAATTACTTCTGTAAACAACAACCATTCATTATTTGAACATTTTTCATAAGCGAGCAGGCAGGGAGGGGGCAGGGGCCGTGGGTGGGAGGGGAGGGGGCTTCAGCAGGCAGGGCCCGAACACCCACTGGAGTCTCGGGCGCAGCTTTCTGGGGGCTCCCGGTGCCCATCTGTCTTCAGAAAAATGCCGAGGCGAGGCTCCGATCTGCCCAGCGCCTGCCGTCAGGTTCCCTTTCTTCATTAAGCGGGATTGGCTCAGGCAGAGGGAATGTATGATTTAAGGAGGAAAGAGAGGCCCACTACTTAATGTTGATTTGGCGGAGTGTATAACCCCGGAGAGAAATGTAAATAGCAGCCTGCAATAACATGACAGCCCACTAATCATATTTACAAACGATATTAAATCTGTCCGCACGCAGGCCTGCCTGCGGATTGGCCCGGCCGTAATTGTCATTGTAACCAGCGCCGGCTTATGGGAGGATTTAACTGCAGTGATATAAGGTGAGTTGCGGGCTTATTATGACTTTATTATTACCCGGTTTATGTTTATTAAAACAATTTGTCATGCAGAGCAGGAATGGAGGAATGGGAGCATTAAATCGTGCCATACTCAACCTGGAGAGATGACTCCGGGGATGAATGGCAGCAGGCCCCCAGGCTCCACAAGGTCTCCTCCGGAGCCGGGCCCCAGGGGCACCAGCCACCTGGAGCCTCGGCCTGGCCCAGCAAGACCGCTCTGCCCAAACCACAGAGCCAGGCGACACCTAGCCAGAGGCTCTTCTGTGCTTGTGACTGCCTTTCAAATAGGAGTCAGCTCAAGACAGCCCTGGGCGGGATGATGGCCTGAGTTATCCCCGGGCTTCTGCAGGGGTGACCACGAGGGCCCCACGGAGGGCTCCCCTTGCCGGCAGGGACAGAGCCAAGCCCGCCAAGGCGGCACCGAGAGAGCCTGCAGAGGCTCAGCACAAAAGGTCTTGGAAGAAGTTTAATAAAAGCTGCTTTATTTTCTCTGGGGGTCCTTATTGGTTATTATCAAATTTATTTCATCCCCAATCTTTGTTCTTTGGCAAGACAGAGAAAAGGGAGGGTAGATGGGTCTGAGAGGAACAGGTCCACGCGACTAGTAAATAACACTCCCTTTCCCCAATCCAATTACCCGAGGAAGAGAGGCGCTGGGAGGTGGGAGGAACGAGGTAGCAGCTCCCAAGACGGAACTGGGGCTGAAGCCTGGTGTCGAAGGCGCCAGTTCTCGCTGCCAGTCCCAGGAAAGACCCCACATGCTGGGGATGGACCCATGTACACACTAGAACTCTCTCTGTGACTGTCACCAAAGTTTTGGAAACGTGACCCTTGGTCAGAGTGACCTGAAGAGGGAAGAGCTGAACAGTGGCATGAATAGCCCTCATGAACCAAGTGGCTGCATTTTCAAGGTCTCTACTGGCCCTTATTGTGCCTCTGTGTATATTAAAATTAGGAAAAGGTTCCCCTTCCTCCAGGCAGGGGTGAGCATACAGGGCCAGGGTTGGGAAAGCAGAGCAAAGTCGGGATTCCAACTCTCATTTGCCCCCTTAACCCTTGTGCAGTGAACAACTTACACAAGTGTACATGATGGCCGTACCTGCCCCTCTACCCGCAGCCTTGTGGCCTAAAATGCCATTATTTAGCAACTGACTACCTGCACAATGTCTCCAAAGCCATTGATGTCCTGGGCAGAGAAGTAAGGAGACTCTCCAGAGGAGGTAATGGACAGCAAGAAAGGACGTTCCCATCATCACTATCTACCAGGATACCCACAGGTATCAGGCCTTCTCGTAGGTGAGGGCAGGCAGAAAGATAAACTGTTCAGGCTCCCTTCTGGGCTCCTGAGCCATGCTGCCATGGGATATAATACAAGGAACTTCCCGCAAGAGCTGCTCTGGGACATGGTGCCTCTTTTTGATCTATATTCTCCAGGGGCATGGGACACCTGCTCCCAGGGGTACAGCACCTGGTGGCTGCCTCAAGTGCAGTGTCTTTGAAAAGGGTTGCCACATTCCTCTGCTCCCCCCGTTCCTGTCTGACCAAAGAGCCAGCTTGGAGATCCTGAGCCTGGCATTAGGGCACTGGAGATGACCTCCTCAGCCAGAATTCAGCCTTTGTTCTGGCCCACCCTGGCAGGTGGGCTTCTGGCCTCTGCTCACACACCTCCTGTGGTTGGGAATTCACTCCCTCCTGAGGTGGCCTCTCTGGCTTTTGGAAACCTTTCCTGGGATACTCCCCTACTTTTCACAGAGGACTCTGAAAATGAGGCTCATCCCCTGGTCCCTCGCACCTGCTTTTCTTCTGGCTGCATAGCAACCCTACAGCACGACTTCTGGGCCCCTCCCTGCCGGTGTCCTGCCTCCTGGTGCTCTGGGGTCCTCCAGAGTCCCCCATGGACTGTGCCCCCCACACCCCCACTTGAGCATTCCTGTGGGTGCAGCCCAGATGGAGGTGGAGTTGGACCCTCCCCACAAGGCCTGGTTCTCGGGTGGCTGTCTGCTAATTGTGGACCCAACTCCCCAGGCCTGGGGAAGCCTGTGGGCCTTGGGTTCCCTTTGTCTCACTTAAGAAAGGAGTCACCAAGCAGTGGCTCAGAGGAAGAACAATAAGCCTTTATTGCGGCTGCCCTTCTCCATAAATGCTCAACCCGCTGGCCAGTGGGAGAGGCCGAGCTGGCAAATTAAAAGTCTCTAAACTTTCTTTATGTCTCCTTGGACACTCCAGCGACTTTAACACTGAATAGGCTGGCCTGCCTCAGAGACAAAGAGGCAGCCTGGGGTTAAGGAGGATCAGCAGGTGTGGTCCCTTCCCAGCCAATGGATGATGGCTGGGTGGGGTGGGGGTGGGGCCTGGGGGGCTCTGAGACCCCGAAGGCCTCTTGGGGCCAGACCCTGCTTCCCTGCTTCCCGACAGCCTTCACTGCTGTGGATGGTAGACACTGAATCCCCCCTGGCCGGCTCTGTGGTCCAACCTCAAGGAAAGTATAGGCTGGACCCCTAGAGAGTTTTAGCTTCCCACCTACCCGCCCCATCCTCACTGTGTCCTGAGGCTGGTGTACCCCCAGAAGGGGTTGTGGGCCAGGTCTGGTTCTGCCACAGGGGAGGCCCTCCCACAGCTCCCACCAAAAACTTTGGCTCAGAGTCTCTGAGCTCTGACACCGGCTGAGAGGCAGCAGGTCCAAATTAACAGTCCTGTTAACACCTGTAGTTCCCACATTATTAAACTCTCTTCACTCCCCAAATTGCCAGGGTTTCCTCCTATGTGCCAGCATGGTGCTGGGTCATGCCATCTTTCCAGTAACAGCTTAGTCGTAGGCACCTGGGAGAGCCCCATTCTCCTGCAAACAAGTGCCAAGATTTGTAGAATAGAGATTACCTTTGTGGGAGGGTACTGACTGGGAGGAGGCACAAAGGAGCCTTCTGGAACACTGGAAATCTAGGCTTTGAGCTGGGTGTTGGTTACACGGGTATAAGCATGTGTAAAAAAAAATCATTGCGTTACACCCTTTGCTGTATGTAAAGGTAAAATTGTAGTGATAGCAAAACAAACATAGGCTCATCCTTTAAGGGCCTCAGTTTTTTTTGGGGGGGGGGGGTTGAAACTTTATTTTTTTGAAGTATTTTTTTTTTTGAAGTGTCCAAGCTAAGGGCGTCAGCTTGGATCCCAGCTCTACCACTCCCCAGCTGAAGGGCCAACAGGACACCTTACCCGATGTTAGGGCTTAGTCTCTTCGTCTGTAAACAGGGAGATGATCACCTGCCTCTTTCCCACTGGCCCTCGAGCTCCATGAGAACAGGGGCCACAGAGAATGTTCCAGTAGACAGCGAAGACTTCTGTCTGTGACTCTCTGGGCTCCACTCAAGGACCGTTTTAAGAAACTGCCAATAGAGGAAGACCCTCCTCAAGTGTTGGCCAGGGGAGGTCTGAGGGAAACCGTGGCTCCCTAGGAAGCATCTTACCTTGTTTTACCAACTTCCTGGTTATAATGTGATTTTTGGTGAGGCCCTGTGTGCCTCTAGCTGCTCTTCCATAAGGGGCTTGGGGTCGCCTGGCTCTCCCATGGAAAGGAGGACCAGAACTGGGGTGCTGAGGCTAAAATGGGGCCTGGACTCTGGAAATTAGGAGCAGGAGTCCTAGGAGGTGTTGGAGCAGCTGGCTTTGACTTGGAGAGGGGCCGGAGTGGGGTTTGCTCTTCTGGGCAGGAAGGGAAGCTCTCCAGAGAGAGCGGAGGCCCAGCGATGAAGCCCTGACTCCAACTGGCTCTCTGGGGAAGGAGGGGACCTGGAGTCTCAGTCGGGGATGGTGGGGAGGTGACCCTGCCCCTGCCCACTGGATTACCCCATTTCCCTTGGGCCCCCACCAGGCCGGATGTTCCAAGCTGTTTTGGGAGGAAGGGTCCCTTCTCTCCATCACTCTATCTGATCTTCTGCTAGGCTAGTTCTTGGCAATTTCTTGCTCTGTTTCTTTAATCCCTGATTCTTCTCAAGCGCAGAGGGAATAGGAAAAAGCTGAAGGCCTGTTGGGGGGGAGTGGGGGAGGGGTGAAAAGAGGTGAAGGAAGTGGCTCCAGCCCCAGGCACCCAGCCTCCATACAGGGTGGCGATAGCAAGGGCCCCCGAGGGTCCGGACCAGGGCAGAGACTGCCTCCTCCTTGACCTCCCAAGGACTGGCCGGGTCAGTGTGAGTGGCCCGGGGGGCCGATCCTGCTGGGCTGCAGTCATTTTTATAGGTGAAGACCAGAGGGCCAGGGTGCACAGCACCAAAGGCAAAAGCCAGACCATGGGGTAGAAGATACAGTCAACTCACTGCTGCTCAGCAAACTCCCGGACGCAGAGCTGGGACTCAGGTAAGGCTCGGGCCATGGCTCAGACACAGTCTAGGCCGGTGTCGAGGGTTCCCAGGCCCCAGAATGGCAGCTTCCCCACTGGATGCTGCGGGGGTGGGGGAGAAGAGGGCTGTGTGGGTCCCAGTGAACCAGCCGGCCAGTGCTCCCCTCTGTGGCTTGCCCTGGAACCCCCCTCAGGCCTCAGAAGCCCTCCTGCTTCTAGGGGAGGCTGTGGGGGACTTTGACATAGGGCAGGCTCTGGAGAACAGCGTCCATGTGGTGTCTGCAATTTCTTAGAGGAAAAACCTATTGAGAAGCTCAAATCATGGCAGTAATTAGGCCACTTATTTTGCAAAAGTCCAAATTAAATGGAAAATTTGGTGCTAATGAAAATGTTTCATTTTCCCCTTTTATTAAATCTAGCTCTGTGCCTTCTAAGAGTTCGGGAATAGCCAGCCCCTGATGGCTTTCTCACAGCCAGTTCATATCCTCCTATTGTAGAGTTGCTGAGATAGAACACGCTCCCAGGGCCTCTAGTTACTGGCTCAATTGAAAAATGTCCTTCATAAGGTAGCAGCATTAACCCACCCCTAGCCACCCACTCCTCCAGCCATCCCCCAACCTCCACCCCCACCGCTCCCGGCCTTCTGCTTGCCACCGCCAGCTGGGCTGTGAGGGCCCCAAGGACCCCAGGCGCCAGGGGGCCGGGCCAGTGTGCTCCTTAAAGCTGGGCCTGCTCCCTTTGGAGCCCAGGAAAATCCAAGCTCAGCATCTTCTTCCAAGAGCCCTGTGGCTCTACCTACCACTGCAGGGTGCCTGCATCCTGACCACAGTTCTGGAAAGTGTTGCCAGGCCTGAGATTCTGATCAGACCTGTGCTTTGATCCACCACTTACCAAAGAGAGGGCTCAGGCAACTTGATTTGCCTTACTGGGCTTCAGTTTACAGCCCAACAGTAAATTGGGGGTGCTGCTACTATCTGCCTTGTAGAATATTGTGAGAGTGAACAGGGAAGAGATATTGCAGAGCACCTGACAGGGGCATGGGTAGAGCACAACTCTCTGGAGCCTGGTCCCTCCTGGAAGCACTCTCTCTGGCTAGGGTTAGAACACGGGTTTGATCACTCCCTTCCCTGGGATTTCCTCTGGCAGGTTTGACTGGGGTGAGAAGAGACACCCCCACAACAGGCTGGATATTAGAGCTGGAGTAGCCCAGTCTTATCCCTGCCAGCAGAATGCCTGGCCCTAGGCACCTGGCCCTCAGGGATGGGGAAGTTGGGGGGTGAGTGTAGTAGGTGGGAAGGTCATCTCACACAGATAGACAGACAGACAGACAGACATGTACTGGCTCAGCCTCAGCCCTCCTCAGTGGGACTGTCAAGGACTCGTCAATGGGTCCTAAGGAGACCTATGCCTTGAAGTGCAGGCCTCACTTAAACCTACAATTCAAAGCAACTCTTGATTGGTCTCTCCACAAAAATTTGTCAGAAGCCTAGGGGCACCTGGGTGGCTCAGTTGGTTAAGCATCTGCCTTCTGCTAAGGTCATGATCCCAGGGTCCTGGGATTGAGCCCCGTATGGTCGTATGGTCGTATGGTCCGTTGGGCTCTGTGCTCAGCAGGAAGTCTGCTGCTCCCTCCCCCCCCCCCCCCCCCCGTTTGTGCATCCTCTCTCTCTCTCAAGTAATAAATAAAATCTTAAAAAAAAAAAAAAAGGCAGCAGCAGAGCCTAGAGTGTACCCAGCACCCGGTTAGAGGACGCTGAGTAGAGGTGCAGAGCAAACTGTCATAACATAAGAAGCCCATGTCTCTCAGACTCCCCCTTCTTGGTGATGAGCACCCCAACCCAGATACCCAACACCCAGATGAGAAATGTGGCTGCACCTTGACTCCTTCTTCCTTATACCCCAATGTATAGTCTCCACTTGTTGATCAGCTTCCAACTGAACGTTCCCTGCTCCCTGTCCCACACAGCTTCCTTACGCCCCTCACCAGAATTATAATCACAGTCCTCCCTCTCACAGGCCCCAGAGGGATCCTTCTAAAATGGACATTCGAACTCCTTGCCCTCTGCTTCAACCACTGTGAAGCTCCCATTACATTCAGGATAAGATACAACTCAGTAGTCCACATGTTGTGCCCCACCCTCACCTCCCAGCCTCTTTCTGGCCACGTCCCCCTTCATCAGACCCTCCACTCCTACCCGACAGCTAGCAGGTTCTCAAATGGAGAGCAGTTTCTCATGCTTTGAGTGAATGCCGGTTGTTTTTGCTCCCTTAGGATTTCTTCTCATTCTGAGAATGGAATCCTCTCTTGTGAGGAAACAGGTCTATGTGGTTGGAGTGAAGCTGGTTGGTGACCTAAGTTGGTGATCTAAGATAATAATACCCCATCCTTTTAGGCTCGGTGGTTAATTCAAGACTGGGAACATCACCCAAACAGGTCCTATTAAGAGTCTTCTCTGGGAGTATTGGCTGGAACTTATGAAAGAGACCACCTCCTAATGATATTACTGTGCTGAAAGGAAGTGAGTCTCGGGCTCTTGAGGACCGTCTGATGCACTATGTAGGGAAAGCCTATCTGAAAGATGTGGAGAGAAGTAGTCTGAAAATCTATTAAATGTCTGGATCCAGCCATGCCTGAACTCACTCACCTGGTTTTCAATTATGTAAATATAAATCTTGTGTGTTTGCCTAGTTTGAATCTTAACTAAGACAATAGCTGAATTGCTTCACACTCTGTTTAAACTGTCAGCAGGTCTCACCTCCCTTGTCATATTGGAAAATAAGACCACTAATTTCAAGACTCATCTCAAATGTCAACTTCTTTAAGAAGTCTCTTTTCCCAGGACACCTGGGTGGCTCAGCGGTTGAGCATCTGCCCTGGCTCAGGGCATGATCCTGGGGTCCTGGGATCAAGTCCCATATTGGGCTCCCTGCATGGAGCCTGCATCTCCCTCAGCCTGTGTCTCTGCCTCTGTGTGTGTGTGTGTGTGTCTCTCATGAATAAATAAAATATTTTAAAAAATCTCTTTTCTTTAGTCTGATTGTGATGATACCCCTTCTTCATGCTCCCATAGTTACTGCATCCTGGGTCACAAGGACCCATCGCACAACCAAACACAGTCCTTTAGATGACAGGATCCATGCGTAATTCACCTCTATATTCCCTTGGCCCAGCATATGATTAGATACAAGGCAGACATGCAGATACCATGCAGAATATAGATCATTTTAATAGAAAAAGAACAGGCAAAGAACCAATATTGTTTAGGGATGTACATATAAGTAACAAAACAGTAAGAAAAAACAAGAAAATTATCTTCCTAAAAGTCAGGATGGCAGTTGCCTCTGTAGAGCGGAAAGAGAATGCAGATGGAGAGGGGTGCACAGATTTCTGAGATTCTGGAAATACACTGTTTATAAATCTGAGTGATGGTACATAGATGTTTACTTCATTGTATTTCTTTACAGTCTGTGTAAAATATGTATACTTTTTTATACATATAGTATAGTTCACTACAACAACAAAAAAGTGAGATATTTTTGGACCTAACTTTTTTTATTGTTTTCTAATTTTACTGAACTGGAGTCATAGAACATGTGTCATTAATTATATCAGATTTCTAATATCTGTTAAGATGTCCTTTGTGGCTTATTATATGGTCAATCTTGTTAATGTTCCATGTGTACTTAAAAAAAAGTATACTCTTTATTGGGTATGGGGTTTTACATACATACATTAAGGAGGAGTTAATTGTGTAGTTTGATCACAGGTATTCAGCTGTATATGTTCTTACTAATCATTTGTTCCATCAGTTTCTGAAGGAGCAGTGTTAAAATTTCCCATGATGATTGTAGGTTTATCAGTTTCTCCCACATTTTACTATATAATTTTGTTTAATATACTGTTCATTTTTCCCTCAAAATTCTGTCATTTTAATAGTTACGTCATTAAAAACAATCAGGTTCAGCATCACTATAGATTCCTATTGAATTGTTTCTCTTATCAGTAAATATTCACCTTTTTACAATCTCTGGGTGCCTGGGTGGTTCAGTCACTTAAGCATTTGCCTTCAACTCAGGTTGTGATCCCAGAATCCTGGGATGGAGCCTCATGTTAGGCTTCCTGCTCAGCAGGGAGCCTGCTTCTCCCTCTCCCTCAGCCCCTCCTCCTGCTTGTGCTGTCTTGCACTCTCTCTTTCTCAAATAAATAAATAAAATCTTAAAAAAAAACTCAAAAAATTTTTTGCCTTAATTCTATATCTAGGGCAGCCCCGGTGGCGCAGTGGTTTAGTGCCGCCTGCAGCCCAGGGCGTGATCCTGGAGACCCTGGATCGAGTCCCACATCAGGCTCTCTGCATGGAGCCTGCTTCTCCCTCTGCCTGTGTCTCTGCCTCACTCTCTCTCTATGTGTGTCTCTATGAATAAATAAATAAAGTCTTTAAAAAAAAATTCTATATCTATACACATATAGATACACATATAATTCTATATTATATAGAATTCTATATCTATATATAATTCTATATTATAGGAGAACACATAAATACTAACTACACATATAATTCTATATTATATGTGTAATATAATAATAATTATTATAATCTTATAACATTATACTATTACTATATCTCCTTAGTTAGTATTTATATGTTCTCCTATCCTTTTACTATCAAGTTTTCTGCACTGTTATGTTTTAGTTGTTATATCTCTTATAAACAACTTATAACTGGAATTTAAAAATCTCAGACTATCTGGCAATAAGTGAGCTTAATCCATTGAAATGAATTGTGATTACTGATAAACCTGGTGTTTTTTATAGCATCTTGTAAAAATTTCACCATGTATTTTTTTCTTTGTTTCTTTTCCTTTTCTGCTTTCAACTGAATTTACTGAGTTCTTTTAATTACCTTTTTTTTCCTCTATAGTCATTTGGATGTTACACTTTTTTTCAAGTCTAAATGTAATTAATATCTTTAATTGCCTCCTACAATACAAAGATCTTTAAATGTTTTAACTCCAATACCTGCTCCCATCTTCGTGTTATTGTTATAAAGTACTTTAATTCTACTCTGTTCTTTTTTTTTTTTTTAAGATTTTATTTATTTGACAGAGAGCACGAGAAAGCACAAGTGGGGTTAGGGACAGAGGGAGAGGGAGAAGCAGGCTCCCCACTGAGCAGGGAGCTGGACACGGGCGATCCCAGGATGCTAGGATCATGATCTGAGCCAAAGGCAGACGCTTAACTGCCTGAGCCACCCAGGCACCCCATTTCTGTGCTGTTTTTAACTCCTCTCAAAGGTTAATCTTTATTTTTTGTAGGTGATGCTTGTTTAGATTAGCCAACCATGTTTTCTACTATATTTGCTCATCATTTCTACTTTTTGGTCTTGATTTCCTTCTAAGGTACAATCTTTATTTGTTAGTTCAGAGAAGATTGTGAGTATAAACTCTCTGACTTTTCCTGACGTGTTTTATTTTGTCTTGATTCAGGGTGAATTATACATTGCTGATTATTTTTCTTTTAGTACTTTAAAGATGTCCTTCCATTGTCTTCTGAAATCAATCTGGCTGCTGAGAAATCAGCTGTGAGCCCAACTGTTGTTCTTTTCCAGAGATTCTGCTGTCTCTTGTCCTCTTTCATTTAGCATTTTAAAGTTTCCTGATATTGTATCTAGGGGTAGATATGTGTTATTTGTCCTTCTCAGGACATAAGAGGTCTAATCAGTTTGGGGACTCATCTCTTTCTTCAGCCATGGAAAATTCTTAGCCATTTTCTCTTCTCGTATGGCCTCACCATTCTTTCTGCTTTTTTTGGGGGGGGACCTATCAGGAATCTTCAGATGATCTTATTTGTCCTGTTTCTCCCTCATGGTGCCTCATTTCCCCATGTAGTTGGTAACTTTTCTGAGCTTATCTTTAGAAGGGGTTTTGTTTCTCTTGGAATCTCTTGTGCCTTAGTTGTCAAAATATTCTTCCTAAGCAGTTTCATGGTTCCTGTTTCTGGCCCCCCAGACCCATTTATTCTCTTAGCTCATGGATCTTACACCCTACAGGCAGTATGCACTGGGGACTTCATACCTTCTTCCATTTTATTCCCAAGTCTTTACCTTCTAATGGGCTCTTTCCCCCTCTCATCCACCACCCCAGGCATATAATATGCTTGCTTGTTGCTTCCTCAGCTTGTGAGTTCAGTTTTTTTTTCTACTTCCATTTTCATATAGATGGCAGCGTTTCAGTGCTTCCAGCCATTTACAAGGGACTTAGTTCCAGCTCTGTGCTTTTCATGGGCAAGAGGCTAAATCTCCTGTCCCTGCTTTGGTGTTAAAACCCTACGACCACCACCATGGGACACTACAACATCACTTCCTGCTTACTGTCCTAGCAATAAATACATTCTTTCTCATCCTTTCTTTTTTCTTTGCTTTGCTTTTCCTTCTTTCCTTCTTTCTTTTTCATGTGATGCTGTATTGAGCATCCCTATCCGTTCAGTAATCTTCATTTAGAAGTTGAGTTTCACCTATTTTAAATATTCATACTATGGGTATCATTATTAATTTTTATAGTCAACACTGAATTGAATTTTCCAACACATGCTTATTATTTCTTGTGGTCATCCATGGTTTCTGCACCCCATTTGCTTTTATTTTGTGTCCACTTTTCTTCTTACTAGGGGGACATATTTATTTCAGTAAGACGCTATAGTCTTTGAATGTCTATAAGAAGTTTTATTTTGTCAAGGCGCCTGGGTAGCTCAGTCGGTTACATGTATAACTCTTGATTTTGACTCAAGTCATGATCCCAGGGTTGTGAGATGGAGCCCGATGTCAGGCTCTGCACTGGGCATGGAGTCTGCTTAAAAGTCTCTCTCCCTCTCTGCCCCTCCCCCTCTAAAAGTTTTATTTTGCCTGCACTTTCAGATAAGGTTAGCAGGGCATAAATTTTTAGATCGATTGTCATTTTTCCTCAGCACCTTGAAGATATTATTTCATTTTCCTCTGGCATCCACTATTGCTGAAGAGAATCCTGCTTTGGTCTAGCTGGATTTTTGTCATGATCTGTTTCTACTTTCTAGTAGCTTTTAAATGATCTCTTGACCCTTGATGTTCTGAAGTTGCACTATGATGTATTTGGATGTGGATCTATTTTTATTTTTCCAATTCAGTACAATGAGCAGATTTTTAAATCTGAAAACTCTTAGCTTTCTTCAATTTTGGAAAATTCTTGACAATTACACTTAAATATTGCTTTTCTACTATTGCTTTCATTTTCTTCATATGTTGCTTTTATTAGACACATGTTGGAGCTCTTCAATCTAACTTCCATGTTTCTCCATTGCTATATATATATATATATTTTTTTTTTTTAACTCTGTCACTTTCTGATGCATTTTCGGTGAATTTCTCCAGTTCTAACTTCCAATTCAATCCTCTGGTTCTCTCTTTAACTATGCCCAGTTTCGCATTTATTTTGTCTATTGGAACATTTAATATCAGTGACTCTATCTTTCATTTCCTAGATTTCTAATTGGTTCATTTTCATATCCACTTGTAATTTGTGCTTGTTTTATATATATAGTTTTCTTTTATTAAGAGTTTATCTCCTTGAACTTCTAAATGTACTTACAGATACTTCTGTCTAGTGAATTTTATCTAGAGTGAATTTCTGTTCAGATTATGGATTTTTTTCTGGTAATAAATCTCTTCATATATCTTGGAATATTGATTCATAGATTCACTTTAAGTGGGGACTTCTTTTTTTCTTTCCCTTTCTCTTCCTCCTCCTTTTCTCCCTCTTTCTCCCTATCCATGTTTACCCATTCTTATCCCAAACCAACTCTTATAATAGTAGTTTGCGTGGGTGTAATGGTGTGTCCCAAACATAATCACAGAGTCAGCCAGTCAGCTGGCCTTCATTCCTGACCACAACGCTGCTTCCTACCCCTAAAGGACCATTTGCATCCCCTTAACCTACAAGGGTTGAACTGCATTGCTTGATGCCAGACCCAGAACCCAGCAAAAATTATGACTTTGGTTCCATCTACCATTTTAGATTTCTATTCCATTTCTGGTTCATGGAGATGTTAATCTTATTTTTGAAACTGCCGATGAACTTTTGGGTTTCTTTCTATAAGATTTATAGTCATTGCTCCTTGTATAGGCCAAATTTGGCAATCAAAGTGTGAACCAACTTCATTCTGAAGTTGACTACCCCTCCACCTCAATTGAGAAAATCTGGATAAAGAGAGTGATGGGCCCAGCTATGTCATGGGGTCTAGGATGTACAATGCAATGACTGCTCCCATTGTATTACATGCTTACCTTGTGGAGAACGTGGTACCAGATACCTGGACTGAGAACCTCATTATGGCCACATGGGACAGAAAGAGGTGTTCTCCAAAACAAAAAGAAAAAAAGAAAGAAAGAAAAAAAGAAAAAAAAAAAACCGTTCTCCAAAGATGGGAGATGAAATAATGTGCTAAGCAGAACACAATCATCGCTACTACAATCCACCCTGGGAGCCCTTCTCAGGGTATGGAGCACCTGGAAAGCTTAGACTTACCTTTATGCTTTCACCTCAACACTCCCAGTGCCCAGCAGAGGGCTGAGTGCAAAGCAGGACCCCACTGATGTTAGTGCAGCACAGGAGAGAACCAAGCTGGAAAAGCCCTCCTTCCCCCAGGCTCTTCTCTGAGAATGGCAGGGCCTGAGAAGCAGGGAAGCAGGTTTGGTCAGTGTAGGATGTTCCTTCATTTGAGACATTTGCTTTATTCTTCCTCAAGCCTCAGAAGTATGTAAGTGGGCAAAGAGGCCCATAGCTCCAAAATTAAGAGAAGTCTGGTACTGAGCTGGCATTCAGATGCCATCTTGCCATCATGGGGGGAACAATCATTTGCTTAAACCCTAGCCCGAGTAACCAGCCCAGAGTCATGGGATGTTGGGCATGTGGTCATTCCCCCCAGGGGCTCTGGCAAGAGGACAAGTGGCCATGCGCCTTGGCTAGCCAAGGCACAGACCCAGTCTCCCACAGGAGAGCTCCAGCCTGGGGTAGGAGCGAGGTCAGCTGGGGATGGGTGGGTTCCTAGGCAGGGCTGCTGGGTCAGCTTCTACCCTGCACCCCCAGGCCCCCATTTCCAGACCTGCTCAGCACTGCCACTGCTGCAGTCACAGTTAATGGCATCTTTCATTTCATTTAGAGCTTGATTTGTTTACAAACTAATAAATATGATTTATAAAATGTGCCCGTGGTTTGCTAATTACTGCACATATGGCGTTTTCATTTTGTAAAACTGGCATTTGCATTCTTTGTAGATTATGACTTTGTGTCCCCAGTGCTAATTAGTCTGATTAGGCAGCTAACTTCCCCGTTACTGGGCTGAGAGGCCGAAGGCTGTGGTGCTAGGGGCGATGGGGCTGGGGCTCTGGCCAGCCTTGGGGGAGGAGCCAAGGAGGTCCCAAGACTTTGCTGAGGACCCTGGAATGTCAAGCAGCCCATGTTGTGTCCTTCTCCAAATCCAATTAAGCACAGTGCGTTAGCACAAATTTCTTAATCAGGCCTAATCTTCCCACCAAATGTACAATTTCTGAATTGTCACAGAGCTGGGTCAGCTTGCAGGGAAGGGAGAGGCTGGAAGGGCCTTAAGCGGGACAATGAAGGGACTGCAGCCAGACTCTTCCAGTGGCCATTGAGGACACAGGGTGAGGCTTGCTGAAAGCCAAGACCTTGGGTGGCCAAAAGAGATCCTTGGGCACTGAGCCAACATATGAACCTCAGGTGGGTCCTCCAAGAGGTCTACTCCATGGGATACATCCTCAGACCCCAGGAAGACCTTGGAGACAATGTTTTTGGGTCTACCTGGAGGAGTGGGTGTAGGCTGAACAGCAGGACCCAATGCTTGGGAGAAGGTCCCAGCTGAGGGAATGGGCCCAGGTCAGGAGCAGAGGCAGCCATGTCTGAGGATGAGGGCTTCCCTGAGTCTCTGGGATGTGTAATCCCTGAGGTGCTTATAAGATAAAAAGGAGAAGAGAGAGCCCACTACAAATAGTGGACATGGGATCTCTCACCAACATTGGTGAGCGTGGACTGGCATCAGATTTGTGTTAGAAAACGTTAAAAGTGTGCCATTGCTTGCATCCTGAGTGTCACAGAGGGCTCTGTGCTTGCTTCATCACCCCCAAGGGAGTATAAGCTGTGGCACATGTCTTTGGAGTGCTTGTGCCAGAGCTAGTTATATTTTAAGCAGTGCTTTGAGAAGGGTCCTCTCACCCCAATTGGTCAATGTGCAGTGGAGAAGTTGCAATGGATGTGCAGTGGAATCAGAGTCTGTGGGCTCCAGGTGAGGCCAGGCAAAGGCTTTATGGAGACTCTATGGACACTCAATAGAGGCAGTCCTGGGCCCCAGACCCCCACCTCTCTCCCTTTGCCCTCCCACCAAACGTTTGGAAAGGTCACACATGGTCCAAACTCCTTCCTTCCCTGATACCCATGGCTGGCTCTTCCATCTGTTGTGGCTCAGGAGCTGAATAAGTGGCATCTCTCTGCTACCCCAGCTCCCCGTACTTTTCCTGTCACAACACTTAACATTGGGTTGACATGATTTTCCTGTCTTCTTACAGACCCCTGAGCAACTGGAGGGTAGAATTGTGGTAACTTTACTTCCTGCCCTAGCCACAGTGCAGCTGAACTGCTGGGTGGATGGAAGGATGGATTTCTATAGGTTCTGGAATCCATCTCCTCCCTTCCAGGCTTTCTTCCTGCTTGATCCTGGGACCTGATGGTGCCAGTACAGAAGGATGGTGTGGGGGTAAGAGTAACATTTACATGACCTACTTCTTTGTCTCTTGGGGCAGGAAGCCCTATAGACTCAGCAAGAGAGGAGCTGGGGTCCTGGGATTACCTTCCTCATGAGCCTTCCTCATGGAGTCAGGAACCTGGCAAGGAGCCTCAGACCTGTGCTTGGAAGTCTGGGACATTCTAAGGGGAGAGTCCTGACCTTGAAAGATCTGGTCCTGGAGGACCCTGGAAGGGTCACTCCCACCGCCCAACATCGGAGTTTCCTTTTTCTCCTTTCAACAATAGCGATTAAATAGTCTTTTCCTTCCTCCCTGAACAATATAATGACTCAAAGAAGTAATTGTAGACAGGGAAGGACCAGTGTGTACATGAGTGTATGTGTGTGCATGTTTACATGAATGTGTATATGCACGGTGGGGAGGAAAGCGAAGGTGGATGAGCCCAGGCAAGGCCGGTGTGGTGGCTTCCAGGAGAGTCGCGCTTTGCTCAGTGGTCCAGTTCTCCAAAGACTCAATACTCTGAGCGGTGGGCCCAAGCCCCCTCTTCCTCTCCCACTTTGACGTGAGGGAGGTGCTCTAAGAGGATTGCTTTGTCCCATCCATTTGAATTTCATAACCAGCATCCTGGTGTAGGGATATGATTCTTTCTCTTTCTTCAAAAATCTTAATGCATTCTGCTTTAAAATTTTTTTGAAGTAATAAAGGGATTTTCACAGGCAACAAATGAGTCTCTGGACAGACTTAATCTGAGGCCAAAAGCCAGAGACGGGGATTTACCTCCCATAACGGCTCCTTTCAAGTGAGACAAAGCGGAAGCCCGACTTCCACTCCTGAAGGGGATCCACAGAGAGGCAGGAAGGAGCGCCCCAGAAACCCCTGCTTCAGGCCTAGAAGCCTTGTTTTTGAGCACACCCAGGCCAGCAGCTCCAGGAACCCCACTTTAACCAGCTGCAGGGAGCTACCTTGGCCACAGACTGCCTGCCTCACCTACCTCAGAGGTCTGTTCCATGTGCCCCAATCTGTTCTGATCCTGGCTGCACGGCCACAGTCAAAGCCAGGAAGGACACTGAGGCGGAAAGCCATGGCATGGACATTGAGGGCACATGGAAGAGGGCCAGAAACCATAGGCCCAGCTCAGACCTTCTCCCCAGGCTCCAGACCTGCACATATAAAGGTCTGGATGTCTCATAATGCCTCTGACTCATTGCGTCCACACCTAGACTCATCCCCAACACCCAGGCCTGCTCTACCTCCTGTGCTCACCATCCTCAAGATCGTGTCACCTTCTCCCTGACCAGGGTACGGAGCCGACTCGCATTCTGGAAGAGAGTGGCATAGGAGATGCTCATTCCCCAGAGACTCTTCAGCTTCAGAGAGGGGCCAATTGGTGTACTTAACCTGACCAGAAGTCAATGCCCAGCCCCCTCTGGGGACCAGGCTGATGGGAGCCTTTACCACAGAGTTCCAGGAATAGGATGATGAAGGGTCCACAGACAGCCCCCAGGGGACCAGGCTTTCCTCTGTCCTTCCCATTTTCTTCAAGGCCTTCCTGGAGGGACTGAAAGTGAATCTTTCATGATTTGAGTACACATCACTTTGTGCATTTGCTTTGGCCTTCTGCTCTTTAGATTCCATCCGATGGGCTGGGGTAACAACGCATACTTTGGGGCAAAGTATCCAGTACCTACTGTGTTCAGCACACATACACACCATGTTGTGTGCAGGGGACCACACCACGACCCCAAACATGTAGACATCTAGCCACGCATGTAGCTGAGCAATTGTATGTCCATGGGTGCACACAAAAGTCCTACTTTGTGGCCCAGGGATAAAAGGGTATGATACAGGCCAATCAGTGAACGAAACTCCCAAATTTCTGGGTAAAACCCTGAGCTGGAAGGAAAAAGAGGGAAGGAAATGATGGTACCTCTTTCATGAACTGGGGCCACAGTAACTGATGTTGACCGCATACCTGTAGGTCATGGGCACATACTCCTCTGAGGTTAGTTCAGAGCTCCTGCCATGGGAGGTAGAAGGTGCCTTGAGGGCATCTCCCGTGTCTCAGGTCACCTCTCTGTCTTTGGGACAGCTACTATAATGTGGGAAAAGAATTCACTAGGTGGGACCTGGGTGTTGTTTTCTAAGACCCCTCTTATAGGCTGTGTGACCTTAAGCAAGTCACTTAACTTCTCTAGGCATCAATGTCCCCATCTATTAGATAGGGATAATGATACCTGCCTATCTATTGCTAGGAATGAGATGAATCAATGACAGTGAAAGTTCTTCAAAGCTGTGAAACCTTGTATATTTTTGAGGGGTTATTAATATGTTCTTCTGCCTCCCAAGCTGGCCTTCCCTGAGGAGATGATGCAATGTTTTTGAACATGGAGCAAATTCCTAAACTGTGCCCTCCCCCTCTCCAGTATTTCTGCCTTGGATTGTCAAAAATGGTAATCTTCTCTCAGGCCTGAAATTATGAGCCTGCTTTATTGGTCAAAGGCCATAATAATTTGAGCTCTTATTTTATAAACTCATTTCTGCACAGTGATATCCTGATAGGAGCAGGAATAATAAATCACAAACATGTCCCCCAAGATTGCATTGTAAATGTCAAACTAGACAGGAAATTGTAATTAAAGAAAGGAAATTGCTACAAAGAAGCACTTGATTTTAAAATGAGCCAAGCATAGAATTTTCTAAGCATTTAATTATAGTCCAATTTCAACTGACTTGGCTTTTGCAGTCATATTTCTTATTATAACTCTTCTACATAATAACCCAATCTCCCTGCTCACATAGGTCCGGCCCGTCGAAGGGTAAGGACAGTGCATAAGTACAGGGATTAGGAACTTTATAGGGATGGTAATCACCGTGGAGGCTGCGGTGATGGACACAGGTGTCAGCTTTTAAATCAGCCACAGTTGAATTTCCAGCCAACAAGGGAGCAACCTAACACCTGTGAGGAAGCAGATTTGGCCTGGCTTCAGCTCCGTGAGAAATCTGTCCAGGGCCTTGCTTCTGTCAGAAGAGAGCCCAGGCTTCCATGTTCTGTTCCTCACATCACCCCCCCCCCCAATTTTTTATGGGAACAGCCCACACACAACCCACCCACCTATGGGTCATGCTTTACCTCTGACTGGGTACGGGCGCAACATCCACATCTCGTACCTGGGTGCTGGGGGCTTTGTATGTTTATCCAACCAGATGTCCAGTGTCCTGAGGCTCGAGAGGTGAGAGAGCAGAGTGGCTGAGAATGTAGGACATGCTGCCAGACAAGCCTGGGTTCAGATCCAGTTCTGTCACTTAGGGAGTTGGACTAAGTCACATAACCTCCCTAGCCTCCATTTGCTCATTTGTAAAATGGGCATCATGATAGTCTCCATCTTGTCTGGTACCTGGTTAGCAATCATACATGGAAGCGATTATAATGGTCATTATGGCCTGAGTCTGTGTTGTGCCAAAGAGGAAGATGGGGAAACTGATGGGCTATCTTGATTAATGTGGGCAGCCCGAGTAGATGGGGCTGAGCCAATGCAATTAGTGGTGGATGTGGGGTGTGGAAGTGGTGAGCAGTGAGCAGGGGCACTTTGTTGCCACCCTACGTAGTAAGGAGGAGTGATCAAACCCTGTCAAGAAGTCTTTGTTGGGACGCCTGGGTGGCTCAGCGGTTGAGCATTTGCCTTTGGCCCAGGGTGTGGTCTTGGGGTCCCAGGATCGAGTCCCACATCGGGTTCCCCACAGGGAGCCTGCTTCTCCCTCTGCCTGTGTCTTTGCCTCTCTCTATCTCTCATGAAAAATAAATAAAATCTTAAAAAAAAAAAAAAGAAGAAGAAGTCTTTGCAGGCCCAGAAATCATCCTTAAAGTAATCTGCCCATAGGATCTTCTTGTCTCTCCATAAGTTCATAGGGCCCAGAAATTGGTTGGCTACTGGTTCATGAGGGCTGCTGTTCTCAGCTGGGATTCCCTATGCCCTCCTGCAGGCTTAGCTTATCCCACAGAAGGAGACAGGAAGAACCAGGAGATCCTTCAGAACCAGGAGATCTTTCTTTCTGAAGTCTTTCTCTCTCTTCAGATAATTCAGCTAGGTTGTGGGCAAAAGGGCGAATGAAGTCTGACACCAGTAGAACAGAGCAAGGCCCCAAGAAAGGCCCGAAGACTGCCATCTCAGTGGAAATGTTGCCCAAGGAGGTACTGTGAATGAGGGCCCCGCAGGTCTGCTGGTCTGGTTGTGTGATTTTGCACTGCACAAGCTCCAGGGAGCGCTATTTACAAAGACCACAATATGAATGCCCCATCTCAAATTGTGCAGTGTACAACCTCTATATCCGAACATAATGAAGCTAGTCTCTGGGCTCTAGGATGGAGCTAGATTGATAGAGAGATGAGAGTCAGATTAAAGAGAGGTGCAGAGCAGTTTGCAGATGAGGACTTGAAATGGAGCGAAGAGTCAAAGGTCTTAGGATGGGAGCAGAAACCAGAGGAGCAAAGTCCCAGAGAACTGCAGAGGCCTGTCTGCAGGGAAGGCCAGGCTGATGATACTTCTCCCCTGGTTACCTCTGCTCCATGCAGTTTGCCTCAGCCCAATCTCCCAGGTGGCAGGGAAGCATGGCATCCGACAGAAATGCTGAGTCAGACACTAGCTACCCCCCACCCCTGCCCCAGCAGAAAATCCTCATCGCTAGAAGTAATGAGTCAAATGCAGGATCACCCACACATAGGGCAGTGTGTGTGGTCAGTGACATAGGACCAACTTTCCGGGCTGTGACCATCCAGGAGCACTGGCTCTACCTGTGAGAACTGGCTTCCCCCGAAGAAGCACTGCCTTGGAGGGCCACAGGGAGAGCGCATTGGAGTTTTATAGGTGCCTCTGGGGAAATCCATCCAGAGGAGATGGAACAACCTGAGCCAAGATGCAGAAGGGTAAAGATGTTTTTAATTCATTAAAAAAATATTTATTTCACCTGCCGTGTGCCAGGCACTACTCCAGGCACTAGGTGTGCACCAATGGACAAAGCAGATAATAATCCTTGTTCTCGTGAAGTTTCCATTCCAGTGGAGGAGAAGATTAATAAATAACCATAATAAATGCATTATGCAATAGGCCAGCAGGCCATTAAGTGCTACATAGAAAAATAAGGCAGAAGAGCACCTGGTGACACAGTCAGTCAAGCAACTGACTCTTGGTTTCAGCTCAGTTTATCATCTCAGGGTCGTGAGATGGAGCCCAGGGTCCAGCTCTGTGCTCAGCATGGAGTTTGCTTGAGTTTCTCTCTCCCTCTCCCCTGCTCTCTCTCTCTCTCTCAAATAAATAAATCTTTTTTATAAACAAATACATAAATAAATAGAGCAGGGAAGAGAAATAGCATTGTGGAGGACTTGCAATTTTAAATAGAATGCTCAGGGACCTTCCTGGGAAGGTGAGATATTTGAGCCAAGACATGAAAGAGGTGAAGGAGCAAGACAAGCAGACAGACTGAAGAGCATTCTAAGCAGCAGGAAGAGGCAGTGCAAAAGCCCTGAGGTCTGGCATGTTCTAGGAACAGCCACGAAGGCACTGTGGAGTGAGGAGGGGGACACAAAGGGGGCAGAGAAGTAAGGACGACTAGGTTACCAAGGGCCTTGGGGAGAATCGTAAGGACTTCAACATGATCACGGTCTTTCTGACTACATCTTTGAGAACAGGCTGAAAGGGGTCAAGGGCCGAAGTGGACATGGTCTGGGGTCAAATCTTGGCTTGGTCCTCCTACTGGCTGTGTAACCTCAGGCAAATGACTTCACTTTTCTACACCTCGGTTTCTCAAATGCTACCCCGGGTTTGATAACAGTGTCAACTTCATAGGATTGTTACGAGGCCAAAAATAGCTACTTCACCTAAAATGGTTAAGGAAGTACTGGGCTTGTAGCAAGTGCTGCGTGACTGTCAGCCACCAGAGTTTCAAAGGGAATACAGACAGATCACATCTCCATCTCATAAAGCTCACCTGGGCCGGTGTGAGGAGGTGGGATGTGGGGGCAAGCCTGTAGGCTGGGACAGTGGCTTTTGCTATAGTCCCGGGGAAAGGTCCCGATGGCCTGCACTGAGGGGTCTAGGCGAGGCCTGGAGGACCGTTAGTCAGAACTGGGAGGGTTTGAAAGAGAGGTAGGAGGGAAACGTGGTGATGGTCAGAGGGGGGATGTGGAAGGAGTCAGGCCTTCCTCATCACTGCTGGGGTCCCTGCAGCAGCCTTCTAATCACCCCACTGCTGAAGCCCCATTGCTCAGTCCCCTCTGCTCCCAGCAGGGTCTATTCAGGCAGGCCTCTCCCTCCCCTGCCTGAGCTGCCTGTCCCCCTGCACCCCTAGCCTGACAGAGTCCAGTCCAGTTTCCTTGGGCTGCTTGCTAAGGCCCTTTCCCCTCTGACCCAGGCTGGTTCCATTGCTCACTGCCCCTCCAAGCCCCCCTGTGCTCTTTCTACACCTCTGGCCCTGCATCCTTTTGCTGGATCCTCTGGTTCAGCACCAACCGCCCCCCCCCCACACACACACACACCCGCACATCCCCACCCTACCACCTCCCCACGCCTGGGAGCCAGCTCCCCAGGAGCCAGATTCCTTGCCAGAGACTCAAGTCTGCCTCCTGGCGGCCGCAGGCCCCTCAACAGGGCAGTGGCTCCTGTGCATCTCTGCGTCTGTAAAGGGCTCTCTGGCCAGCATGGCTTCATGAGTGATTGTTGACCTGTGCCCGGTGTCCTCAGTGGCTGTATCTTGGAGGGAGTGTGCCCCTGCCCCCCAGCACCTCTAGCTGGCACAGCCAGGGCCCATTTGTAAAGGAGGCAGATGTGTGCTCAGGACTCTACCATCAGGCCCCATGCTTGGTCACCTTTCGCTCAGGGAAACCCCAAAGGTTTCTCCTGTGGAGACAGAGCTTCAGGAAAGGCCCTCAAACTCCCAGTTCCTTAATAGGCAACTTGAGGCCCTCTGGAGGCAGCCAGGCCAACCAGCAGAGGCAGCCAGCCTGGCCGGCCCCAGGACACCGGGAAGCCCTTCTTTCTTGCAGAGAGAAAGTGTCCTCCAGAAGCCAGACTCTGCTGTCACTCCACGACTCCACCTCATTCTGGCCAAGACACAAAACCATATCCAAATGTCTCCTCCTGGCCTCCAAGCTTCCCTGCCACTCCACCATTGCCCATGGAGAACTCTGTGGCCCGGCCCTGCCCTACTGCTCCTCCTACCCCAGCAGGCTAACCTTCCTGCCCTGCTTACTCCTGTCCTCCACCTTCCTAGCACCCTTTCCGGGGAGCAAGGCTCCCTGAATCCCTTCACCCATCTCTGCCTCCCTCACCTCTTTGCTCCAGAAGCCACCATGTTTGATTACCTCCATCACTGAAAGCCCCCTAGGGCCAAGAGCACCTTGTGCTCCAAACGCCAGCCCTGCCTGCCTGAGGCCTTCCACAGATGCCTATCAGGCTCCCTCCAGGCCATGAGCCCTCCAGGAACAGGGCCCACCAGTCTTTGTCTTCTCTGTGTCCCCTCATGGGACCTAACTTAGTGGGAGCCAGAAGTAGGTACCCTGATCCACACCCACAGTGGTCCCCTGGGGCCCCAAGCCCAAGCCCAGGGCTTGCCAGAGAGGAACCAACCTGGTGGGGGCTTCAGGCAGCAGAGGCTGATGACAGAGGATTCAGAGGGTCCAGTGGAAGCCCCTCGTGGTACCTCAGCAGGGAGCCCCAAGCCGCGTCTGAGGGAGAAGCAACGTCCATTAAGTCCATTAACTTTAACACTGAAATCAATGTTGCAGCCACCAGAAGTAATTAGCGTAATTCACATTTCAGATCAGGAGATTTCTGAAAACCAAGTTTAATTATGTTGAAAAATGACAACTTCATTTTCCCTCCCTGGATAGGTTCCCCTGATGGTCCCCATACTTTTCATTAAAAAGAGGACTGGTCGCAGGGTTTTTTTGTTGTTGTTTTTTGGTGTGTGTGTGTGTTGTTGTTGTCATTGTTTTTAATGCCATTAAGCAAAAACAGTACTTTGGCTATTTCAGAGCTAATAAATCAGCTTGGATGCCCACACAAAGTTCAGCTTTGAAAGGTTTCCTTCCTCTTAGCAGAGCAGGACATGTGGTGTTCGGCCTGAGACACTCCCGTTGGGGCTCTCAAGTGGCCAGAGTGGCTCTAAGAGATCATCAAACCCATTTTACAGATGAGTAAACTGAGGACCAGCCAAAAGTGGAGACCCATTCAAGGTCACCTTGTCATGCCCCAGGCCAGCTGCCAGGCATGCAGACATGGCCCCTGCCATCAAGGAGTCGGGGAGATAGGGATGTGGGCTGTCGCAGACCAGCCTGGGGAGTCAGGAAAGGTGGAGGTGACATCAGATCTGAGTTCTGAAGGTTCTAGGACTTAGCTGGAGGAAGAAGAGAAGGCTGCCATTCTAGGTGGAGGAGAAGATAACAACCAAGGCCAGGCAATGGGCAGGAGACTCAGGAGTCTCTCTGGACATAGGTAGAGGATGGGAAATGAGACCTGGGGACCCTCTTTCTCACCTCACTGTAATTCCCAATAAATTGAAGATGGCAGCCTGGAAGCTATCTGACCACCGCCTCTGTCCACTAAAGCCCATTCCACTGACACATCATGCCCTGCTCCCACCCTCCCCTATTCACTGTTCCTGCGGAACTCAGCCCCCACCCCAAACACTGATCCTACCTCTCTGTCCCCACCCTCAGATCTGTCCCACCTCCACATTTTCGCCTGATCATACTTATTTTCAGCTTCGCTCAACCCCAGCCTATGTAGCCTCTGGCCCCTCTGACAGATGCATCTGAACCTCCCCCACCCCATGACTTGGTCCCATGTGTTTGTTTAAGAGGCTGCCATGGTGCTAATTGCTGTGTTTATTCCTGCTCGCCAAATGCGCTCTGTTTTGCAGGCATTTGCTTGAGTGGTTCTGGATGCCTGGTCTTGCTTGGTTTTCTTTTTTTGCGGGGGGGCGGGGGGTGGTGGCGGTGCGGGAAGGAAAGAGAAGCATCCTTCTCAGCACTGCCTTTCTGGGACCACAGGCCAGAGCCAGTACTAGGGCCTGTCCCCTTGTCCGCCTCCACCCCTCCTCTCCAGGGAAGGGGCCCTGGTCTCCCAGTTGGCCTCCTGGGTCAGGAGAATTTAAGTTTGCTGTCGTGGTAGTGGGGAGGGGGTGGGGAGGGGTGCGTGGGACTGGGGGTGCTGGGGCAGCATTTCCCTCCCTGGGAATCACGTCTGTTTTCCCAGCAACCCCCACGGCCAGAAAAAGCAAGTGTTAGCTCATTGGTTGTGCAGTCTGGCCTGGCCTGTTCTCTAAGTAAAGGAACAACCTAGATGAGAATGTTGTGCTTCGCTAGATCTCAGAAGATGAGGCAATAAATGTGAGCCATCCCAGCCTCCAGGGATCCCCACGAGGGCTGCTCAGCCAGGCAGGCCCCCCGCTCCCAGCAGCCCCCTTCCTGTGCCAAGCCACACCATTGTGTGGGCTTGAGAGGGGTGGGGGAACTGGGGGGGTGGCTTCAAGCTGAAAGCCACCCCCCCCTCCCCTGGGCCCCACCAGCCAGGCCAGGGTCAATGGGATTAAAGGCTCAATTCACGCCAGTCAGTTCTCTGGTAACACGATTTCATTTAGAGGCAGGCAGGGAGGAGAATGGACGGAAACAGCTGGTGTATAAATTATAAAGTCTACTTTGTACTGAGTGAGCACACCTTTCCCCAGCCACATGACTAATTAATGTGGCGGGGAGTGGACTTGAAGTCAAATTGCCTTCCCCCCTCTCTCCTGGGGCTTGGTTAACAACAGGTCCCCGCAAAGCTGGGAGAAGGGAAGATTATGCAAAGCTATCATCATATGAAAATACCGTATTAACATACTGCCTGTGAGCTGTGTCCAATCAGTTCCCTCCCAGTGGCGTGTGTACGAAACAATTAGAATGGCATCTCTACCACGCTTCTTTAATACATTTTGGCATTAATATAATCAAGGAGCGGGGGCCTAGACATCTTGCAGGCACGGTTTTCTGTAACACCCCTGGGATGTTGGAGGGGGGTTGGTGGGATCCTAGGGGGCGGGGTGGGACGCTGCTGCGCTCCCCTGGACCAGAACCTCACAGGCCTGGTTTTCCCGAGACGCCCTGAACTGTGCCAGCCACCCACAGCCTCCCCGTGCCTGCCTGGGAGCCAAGCTGCCTTCCCCTCGGGCAGGGGACCCCAGACCCCCATGGCCCCTCTACTGGCAACAGCAAGAAGTTTCAAAGTCAGAGGGATCCTTTAGATCCTTTAGAAAGACGCTTTGCATCTTTCAATCATGGGCTGAAACCCCAGTGACTTCCCATCCTGCTTCCAGGAAAATGCAAACTCCTGAGCAAGGAGTTTAGGGCCGAGACCTACCCGCCCCCCCTCACAAGAGACCCTCCCAGGCCAGCCTGGGGGCCGTTGTACTTGCCATTTGCTCTACCTGCTGTGGTTTTCCCTCTTGTCCTCAGAGAGGCCCACCCCGACCCACCCCAAATCAGCTCCACCCCAGTCACTGTCTGCCTCTTTGGTTTCTGTCCTAGGTCTTGTCCAGATGAAAAATTGTCTTGTGTATGGATTTGTTCCTTGCTATTTGCTGCTTCCTGCTGGAATGGAAGCACCTGAAGGCAAGGATCTTGTCTGGCGTGGGCACTGCTTTCTTCCCAGTACTATAGTGGTAACTGGCACATGGTAGCTGCTTGGCAAATATCGTGTGGATGAATGAATGAATGCATGAATGAATGGCTTGAATCCTAGCATCTAGAGGTTCCAGGGGAACCAGTGGACATGGTGGGAATCCTGCTTTGTTGCCATCTCCCTCCGCGGCCTTGAGCAACTCGGCTTCATCTCATTCACCAAGCCTTCATTCAGCACCTGCTGGTTGCCCAATCTTGAAGAACTGGGAGAAGCAGGAACCAGATGTGGTTCTGCCCCGAGGGGCTTGAAGTCTAATTGGGAAACAAGTCTAGATATGAGAAAAGGCCGGCTCTCTCAGTCAGGATTTGAGCACAGGGGGTGCAGGGAGATGAGAATGTGGGGGTGAAAGACCTGGGGCCAGTTCTACTAATAATGCTGGTGTGTGACCTCAGACCAGTCATTTAACCTCTCTGCATGTCTTTTCCCCCCTCTGTAAGGCAGAGCATAGCCAAAGTCAGCTTGAGTCCCATTTTAGAGGTAGGCAAACTGAGGCCTAGAGTGGGCAAAGCCTAACCTAGGGTCACAGGATGAGTTAGTGACAAAGGCAGGACCAGCACCCTAACCAGAACCTATGCTTCAGTGGGATGCCAGGCCCTCAGCTCCTCTTTGCCACCAGCCACCTGCATAGTTCCAGCTTCTCTGGGGGTCTAACTGGTACCTAGCCCTTATCCCGTAGCTCAGAGAAGGAACTGAGAACCTGAGTATGCTCCTCCTACCTCACAACAAGTGAGACCATAGCTGAGTGGCTGCATCTCCAGACCAGGAGCTCCTTGGGCCCTGCCGTGAGACATCTGGAAAGTGGCCTGCTGCCGCTCCCCGGATTTTATATGAACACGGTCTTATTTTGTGGGAAAGAATCAGCACGAATAAGCCCAGCTCAGGCCCTTTCTCCCTTAACCTTCCCTGACACCCCTGGGAGTTGGCCCCAATGAACTCTTGTATCCATATTCAAAGTAACCAATAAGTGTTTAGTGAGAACCTGTCCTATTGGCTGGAGATGCCTCAGTCACAAAAACAGAGTTCTTCCCATGGATCCTACACTTAATGGGAGAAACACACACACTAGTACTACTATGTAACATTTGGATAATAAGTACAATAAATACACTTAGCAGGGGAGGAAGATAGTAACCAGGAGGGAGGGCTCATGGATAAGGGGCCGGAGGGTAGAGACCCAGATGTAGTGATAGATCATGGAATGAATGCACCTATCTGGGGAAAGCATTCTAGGCAGAGGAACAGAAAGCCCAATGGCCCTGAGGTATGAGGATGCTTGGCATATCTGGGGAACAGCAAGGAGTCTCATGCATGGGAATGGAATTATCTAGTAAGAGAATAGGAAGGAGACCAGGTTGGAGGGGTAAGTAGAGGGGCGAGGAGGCATGGGACTGATCATGTGATGTGAGGAGCCATTAGGGGATGGCATGATCTGGTGTATATTTTTCAAGGTTACTGGCTGCTGAGGGAGAAATGGTCTGCAAGAGAGACCAGCAGGAAGAGGACTACTGCAATGATCCAGGCAAGGGATGATGGAGTTTTAGATTAGAACATCCATGGTGAGAAGCAACTGAATTCTGCACATATTTTGAAGATAATGCATTCCCTGAAGGCAATGCTTTTGAACCAGACACGGGGTCCAAGAGGCTGAGAGAAACTCTCATGGTCCTGAAGGCAAAGGTCTCCTTTGGAGAGAGAGAGGCTCCTTCTGGCCTGATGCCTGGGAAATGGGCCCTTGGATACTGTCCCCTCCAGCCTTCACCCACCCAAGGATGGTGGGACAGGGCCATGTTGTTGACTCGCCCTTGGCAAACCGAGACTAAGAGGCCTCTTCAGGATGCAAATCCAAATCTCCTGGGTCATGCTCTCTAGAGTCAGCCCATCTTCCCAAGGGCATAGTCAGTTCTCAT